>NW_024467014.1:0-600000 GCF_017591425.1 Ochotona curzoniae
TAGCGTTCCTCCGGCTGAGGACTGCGAGGGAAGCGGCGTCATGGCGAGCTCGGCCGCGTCCTCCGTGCGCCCGCCGAGGCCCAAGAAAGAGCCCCAGACGCTGGTCATCCCTAAGAACGCGGCGGAGGAGCAGAAGCTCAAGCTGGAGCGACTCATGAAGAACCCGGTAAGACGAGGGGCGCCCGCCGTCTCCCGCCCCACTCCGCTGCGGCGGGCAGTGTCGGGAATCGGCGCCCGAGCTCTCGGGGCGACCCTGGGGAGCCGTGGAGGGGCCCCCGGGGACTGGGGGGACGTGGGGACCCCTGGGAGCCGGTGGGACGTGGGGGCCCCTGGGAGCTGGGGAGGAGGACGCGGGGACCCCCGGGAGCCGGGGGGCGTGGGAACCCCTGACAGAGGGGGACGACACTGGCACCCCACGTGGGCTCGTGGTCCACCTGCCCGCACGCTGCTGGCTTGGTGCTTGGTCATTATAGACGCCCCCCTGGGTGCACAGGGTGACCCCTCACCACTGCTCTTCTGTCCCCCCACCCCCACCGGGTCGCAGGACAAAGCTGTGCCAATTCCGGAAAAGATGAGCGAGTGGGCGCCGCGGCCACCCCCGGAATTTGTCCGAGACGTGATGGGTAATGTCCGTGTGTGTGTACATAAAAGCTCTTAGAGATAATAAGAGTTACATTCAATAATTTGTTAGGTAGGCTAAGGGGGAAAAAATGTTTACCCTTTTGATATGTAAGAAGGGTGTGGTTGCTGGAGGTGGAGGGTTAGCCTGTTGAGTGCCTGCCCACCCCCCCCCAGTTATTGTTAATGGTGGGTGGCTGTTTTTCCCTAATGGGGAATCCTTTATACTGCCTATTCTCCTTGCGTGACAAATCAAGACATGGTCATTGTCAAAGAGGTAAACGCAGAGACTAGTAGAAATGTGGACCCACCAAGCCCACTTGTGAAGTGTCTGATGAGTTACATCCCAATGTGCAGTGTCGTCCTGGGTGAAGGAGAATTCAGTTAGGACAGACCCGCCACAGCCCCTTCTGTGATGGGCGGCTCTGTAGCTGGGTGGGGTTGCTGTCTGAGGGTGCCCCGGGGCAGGGGGAAGGTCCTGGGCTGGGGTACAGGGCTTCTGACCCGGGAGCCACAGCATGCCCCTGCTGCACCTGAACCCCAAGAATCGCTGTTGCCTGTAACAGTGGTTTAAACACAGGTGCCACAGTGAGCGGACTGTGCTGCCTTCTGGGGCTGTGGCGGTGCCCCTGGAAGTGAACGTGGAGGTCCTACATTCCCCTGGCCCCCTGAGGGGGACCTGAGTTGACAGGCCATGCCCCTCTGACCGATGGCACCTGTGACCACTCCAGCCTCATCCTGGAGGTGGAGACTGCCCAGGGTGTGCTTTCAGACAGACCCGGCACTCCCAGGTTCCCACAGCAGCTGTCCACTCAGCCTTCCCGCCCGCAATAGGGTGGGCACCAGGGCTGGCACGCCAGGCTGAGGGGGGAGGCAGACACAGTCCCACCATTCGCAGTGTCGTGCTGGTCTGCCTTTGGGTTCAGGGCATCCTGTGCTGCTCTGTTCTGGCTGTAGGTTCCAGTGCTGGAGCCGGCAGCGGAGAGTTCCACGTGTATAGGCACCTGCGCCGCAGAGAGTACCAGCGGCAGGACTACATGGATGCCATGGCTGAGAAGGTCAGTGGGCCAGGTGGTCAGGCGGGGACCACAGGAACCAGCAAGCTTTGGGAGAGTGTGGTCCCAGTGCAGGGCTCAGGAGAACAGAAACAATCGGCGTGAGAGTCCCCAGGTCACACCCAGCTCACATGAGCGGTCCTGAGGGCCCAGGTCCCCACGGTGCGGCCTGTCCACCAGCATCAGGCCATTGCTGCCCTCTGTTCTCTGCCTGGATCTGGCTAGCCACCTCAGTGCTGCCCGTGGGGTCAGCTGGGTTTGCTGTGAGCAGTTGGGGTACACTCTTGCATTTGCTGCCTTGAGGTTTTGTGCTCTGTAGCTTTGGGGTGACCCTTCCTCATGGCTGGTGTCATGATGGAAGAGCCGGAGACTTGCTTAGCACATTTAACTAAAACCTGGGAAGCTTTTACCTGGCTGGGGGTTAGAATGGCTCTCTGAGGCTCTTAAAAATACTCCCTTCATTTCATTTGTTCCATGTTTCTGGTTAAATTTTGGGGAATATAATTCCCACTTCAGTTGAATTGAGTGGAATCTGTAATTTGAGTGGAAATGGCTGTTGTGGGACCAGTGTGGGGCATAGCAAACTGATCCCGTCTGTGTTGCCAGCATCCCGTGTGGCTGCTGGTTTGTGTCCCAGCTGCTCCATTTCCCATCCTGCTAGGCAAAGGTAGTAGAGGGTGACCCAGGTCTTTGAGTCCCTGTACCCATGTGGGACATCCAGAAGAAACTCCTGCTCCCAGCTTCAGAACAGCACAGCCCTGGCTATTGTGACTGTTTGGGGAGTGAACCAACAGATGGAAGATCTTTTTTTCCCCCATATCACCTTGAAGTAAAAATAAATATATCTTTTTGAAAAAGAGGTCCCAGCACAATAGCCTAGTGGCTAAATCCTGGCCTTGCATGCATTGGGATCCCATATGGGCACCAGTTTGTGTCCCGGCAGCCCCCATTTCTCATCCAGCTCCCTGCTTATGGTTTGGGAAAGCAGTTGAGGACGGCCCAAAGCCTTGGGAACCTGCACCTGCTTGGGAGACCCATAAGAATCTCCTGGCTCCTGGCTTCAGATTGACTCCGTTCCGACCATTGCAGCCACTTGGGGAGTGAACCAGCGGACAGAAGATCTTCCTTGCAGACTCTCTTCCTCTATGTCTGACTTTCCAATAAAAATGAATCTTAAATAAATAAATAAAATAAAGTGGCCTTGTGGGCCTCGTGGTGCCCACAGAACCCACAGTGGTGTGACTTCTAGAACTCCCACAGCCGGCCTGCATGCGGCCTCCTGCAGCCTACCCAGGCCCGAATCTGTCCAAATGATGGGTGTTTGTTTGCAGCAAAGGTTGGATGCAGAATTTCAGAAAAGGCTGGAAAAGAATAAGATCGCTGCCGAGGAGCAGACGGCCAAGCGGCGGAAGAAGCGGTGAGTCACGGCACCCCGGGCCAGGCAGGGACGTGGGTGTGGGTGGCCAGCGAGTGCACCCACTCTGCAGACCCACAGCCTTCTGTCGGGCAGCCCTTCCGGGGAGTCACTGTCCTCCCAGCGCCTGGCGAGAGCAGCTCTCAGCTCCCCTGCGTCTGCCCAACTCTACAAAGCTTAGAAGCCAGGACTTCGGGGAACATGTGGACCTCTGGGTCACCAATGCTTCTGTAGTGTGTTTGAAAAGTACAATAACAGAAAGAGGTAGAGACAAAAAAAGAAATCTTCCATCCACTGGTTCTCTTCCCCAGCTGTCCACCAAGGCTGGGGCTGGGCTGGACAGGACCAACGTTGGGAGCCTAGCGCTCTGGGCAGGCCTGGCCTTGGTGTGCCCGGGCCCCAAGCAGTGGCCTGGAGTGAAGCAGAGCTGTTGGGACTCAGACTGCCTCTCCAGTATGGGACGTTTGTATTGCTGGCTGCAGCTTCGCCCACTGCTGTCAGCCCCTCACATCTGTGTTTTAACATCAGAATTTTTGTTGTTTTGAAGTCTGGTTTATTTGTTTGAAACGCAGAGTTAGAGAGACCGAGAGAGAGAAAGACCATTCATTCACCAATTCTTTCCAAGTGCTATAACCAGACTTCCCGTTTAGCTTGTTCCTTAAATTAGCTTCTGTGACCTCCTCAAGTGACTGCACAGTGTACATGCTATGTTTATGTGTGTCTGTGTAGTGAGGAGAGAGTGAGTGTGTATTTGGTTTTTTGGCTTTTTTAAAATATTGTTTATTTTAAAGATTTATTTTTTATTTTTATTGAAAAGCCAGATAAAAGGAGAGACAGAAAGGAAGATCCTCCATCTGCTGATTCACTTCCCAAGTGGCCGCAACAGTCAGAGCTGAGCTGATCCAAAGCCAGAGGCCCGGAGCCTCTTCTGAGCTCCCAGTGGATGCAGGGTCCCAAGGCTTTGGGCCGTCCACAGCTGTTTTCCCAGGCCACAAGCAGGGAGGTGGATGGGAAGCAGGGCCACTGGTATATGAACCAGTGTCCATATGGGATCCCAGTGCATGCAAGGTGAGCACTTTAGCCACTAAGCTACTGTACTGCACCCGAGAGAGTGTTTAAATGGTCTCAGGTTTTAGAGAGCTGAGCATCTTGGGATGAAGCACGCCTCCAGGGTGTTGGAGATTACCCTAGTCCCCTCAGGACTTCCCCAGATCGGCTTTTGGCTCGTGATGTTGGCCATGCTGGACTGGCAGGGCCGTGAGGAGTGTGTGTTGCTGGCAGGTCTCTGATGCGGAGGAATGGCTGCTCAGTGCGCAGACAAGTCCTGCTCCAAGTCCTGCTGCTCTGCCATCAGCCCAGCTTCCTGCCTGCACACGCTGTGGGAGAAGACAGTTGGTTGGGTCCCTGCCACCTATGGAGGTGGGGGGAGAGCTGGAGAGAGTTCCAGGCTCCTGGCTCCTGAGAATCTGTGAAGAAGGCAGTAGATGTGAGAATGTTTCTGTTGCTGTGTTGCCATACTATTCAAATAAGGAGGGGAAAATAATTGGGGCCTGGTGTGATAGCCTAGTGGCTGAATCCTTGCATACACCTGGGAACAATATGGCACTGGTTTGTATCCTGGTTGCTCCACTTCCCTTCCAGCTCCCTGCTTTTGGCCTGGGAAAGCAGCAGAGGATGACCAAAAAGCCTTGGGACTCTGCACCCACGTGGGAGACCTGGCGGAAGCTCCTGGCTTCAGATTGGCTCAGCTCCGTCCATTGCTGCCATTTGACAAGTGAACCAGCAGACAGATCTTCCTCTCTCTCTCTCTCTCCTTCTCTGTGTATATCTGCCTTTCCAATCAAAATAAAATCTTTAAAATTAAAGAACAAAGGAGCTGACATTGTAGTGTGATGGGTTAAGCCTCTGGCATCCTGTATGGATGTGTTAGAATCCTGGCCTGTTGTGCTTCTGACCCAGCTGCCTGCTAGTGCCCCGGGCAAGCAGTGGGAGATGTCCTGAGTGCTTGGCTTCCTGCACCCACATGGAGACCCGGATGGAGTCCCTGGCTCCTGGCTTTGGATTGGCCCTTCTCTCGCCATGACAACCCTTTGGGGCATGAGCCAACAAATGGAAGATCTGTGTCTCTCTCTCTTTGTAACTGTCTTTGAAAGAAATCAATCTTTTATTATTATTTTTTAAAGATGATAAAATGTTTCTGCTGCAAGTTTTTAGATAGCATGACTGACTTTTTTCTTCGAAGATTTTCGGAAAGCAGTAAGATCCTCTGTCCACTGGCTCACTCCCCAAATGGCTGCAGTGGCCAGAAGTGAGCCAACTCAAAGACAGAGCCACGAGCTTCTTGTGGGTCTCCCACGCGGGTGCAGGGTCCCAAGGCTTTGGGCTGTCCTGTGCTGTTTTCCCAGGCCAGAAGCAGGCAGTTGGATGGGAAGTGGGGCTGCTGGGACGCAAACCAGCACCCCTATGGGATCCCAGCAGATGCAAGGCAAGGATTTGGCCCCTAGGCTGTTGGCTGGGCCTTACGTTTGTATTCTAAGCTACGGTTCATTTGTGTCTTTTACATTGACAGCCAGAAGTTGAAGGAGAAGAAATTATTGGCAAAGAAGATGAAACTTGAACAGAAGAAGCAGAAAGAAGGTGAGCAGCACTGCCTGTCATGGCTGTAGGCTCTGTCCAGTGTTGCCCATGGCCTGGAGGAAATGCCCACTTCCCTGTAGGAGCCTCAGCTCGCCTACAGGCCAGGGTGAGCAGGCCAAAGTGGCCCAGCAAGGACGCTGAACCCACAGGCAGTCCATAGGGGACCCCTATCTCTCTCTGCCCTAGCCACCTGTCCCCACACTGGCCCTTGCCTTCTGGCTAGGAGGGAGGCGCCTGCCGCCGCTGCTGCGTGTGCATCTGGCAGCATCCTTGTGCACAGGGAGCACTGCAGGGCCCTCCCAGTGTTCTTGTATCTCTCTGGTTCTGATGGACTCATCTGCTGAGTCAGCTTGCTCTGGCTTAGTGAGGAGTTGTCAGTTTCCTTTCCATGATGAGAAGCCTGCTGCTTCCGTAGCTGAATAGTAGCTGGTCCAGCGGGCCTGCAGTTCTCTTGGCTTTTACTGCCCCACCCCGGGTGTGAGATGGCTGCCACAACACTTGCCATTGTCATCATGTTCCCTGATTGCAGAGCAGGAATGAGGGAGAAAGTGGTGGTGCTTATTTGGAACCAAAAAGCCAAAGGTTCCCCCAGCAGTACACAGTAGGTGTCACCTTACATGCTGGGACTGTTGGATCTCCCTAGCTGCCCTCCGGATGGCTTCCTGAGTGTGGTCCCAGGGCGCCCTCTGGCGGGTAATGGGGGAGTCAGCCGCTCGCTGGCAGTGAGGTGTGCCATGCTCTGGGAGGTCTGAGTGCACATTGCCACCTTTTGCTACGTTAAGTGATTTTCCAGAAGGGACTGTGGCACTTGTATTGGTAACACTTGGTCAGCCTCATGAGTGGTCAGTGAAGGCTGAGTCCTTAACCATTTTTAATTAGTTATTTATTGATTTGAAAGGCTGGGTGACAGGGAGAGAGACAGATCCGTCTGCTGGTTCACTTCCCAGTAGCTGCAGTGGCTGAGCCACTGAGCCATTCCGGCAGGATTCCAGAACTCCACTTGGGTCTCCCAGGTGGGTGTAGGGCACAAGCACTGGGCCATCCTCCACTGCTTTCCCAGGCCACAAGCAGGGAGCTGGATGGGCAGTGGAGCAGCTGGGACTTGAACCAGCCCCCACAAAGGATGCTAGGGTTTTTTTTTCCTAAAGATTTATTTATTTTTTTTTAATTGGAAAGTCAGATATATATATAGAAAGAGAGGAGGAGAGACAGAAAGGAAGATCTTCCATCTGGTGATTCACTCCCCAAGTGACTGCAACGGCTGGCGTTGTGGCAATCCGAAGCCAGGAGGCAGGAACTTCTTCCAGGCCTCCCACACGGGTGCAGGGTCCAAGGGTTTGCACCTTTCCCTTAGTCGGGTCACCTGTGATCTGGATGTCCTAAGGCTCCTGTGAGTTGAGCTGTCCTTTTCCTTGGGTCAGGCCTCCTCTGCAGTGTCCTCACACTGGAATTCTCTGTTTCTCCCATGGTTAGACTGGGGCTGCGTGTTCTGGGAGGAGGCCCACCACTTCTCCAGCAGGAGTGTACCCTGGGAGGGCTGGCCAGGCAGCAGGATTCTTGGCTGTGAACACCCCTGTCCCCCCCGGCTTGCCAGCCTGAGGTCCCTGTGTCAGGTCCAGTCCAGTCCCCACCTCGGCCACCAGAAGCTCTTCCTGTGGACTCTTGCCTCCTTTGACAACGCCCCATCCCTGGGTGGATTTTTTTCTTTTCTCTGCTTCTCATTCTCTAGCACTCACAGACATCCTATTTTCTGTCCCAGACCTAGAAATGGCCATTTGTCTAAGAAACACTGGTTCCATTTGCAGGATGGATGATATTCGAAACCAGGATCTGTGCACTGGGGGTGCTGCTGGGTGTTGGTGTGTGGGGCTCCCGGCTGCCTGCACAGCCAAGCCTGTGTGTCCTGAGGGGGGATACATAGCCATCCGTCTCTGTTCACCAGCAGCGCCTCTGCAGCCCTGAGCCATCAGCTCAGCGATCACACTAGTCTTCCTGTCTCCCTGGTGTCTGTCTCCTGCATGAGGAATGCTGCCCCGCCGTCCATCTCCAGTGGGAGCTGTCCAGGTCTCGTACACAGGGACACTGCCCTGTGGGAAGGGACCTCGGCAAGCAGAGAGCAGCGCTGTGTGCGGCTCCCAGGGATGCAGCCCTGCAGGCTCTCTGCTCCTGGGGCCCCCGCCCTGCAGGCTCCACTCATGTGCAGAAGGTGCCCACACAGGGGCACACGTCTGTGATGTGCGTGGGTTCCTTTTGTCTCCAGTATCCTGTCCTGGGCCCCCTGACACCCTCGGGAAGTTTCCCTCATGTTACAGTTAGAGTTGGATTGTTGACACTGTGGGTGTCGTCACACTGCAGGATCACGGCATCACCCAGCATGGTGTCCTGGCCTGGGAGCATCTGTTGTGTTCCTCCCACTCTGCCTGACTCCATGCTGTCTCTGGTTTGGCCTTTTCCACAGGGTTGCTGGGTGAGGGGTATGGGGTGTGCTGCCTCTTCCAGGCTGGCTTCTTGCACTTGGCAGGACCCACTTGAGGTTCGCCCATGACTTTGAGTACCTCCGTCTTGTTTGTTGCTGAAGATTTGCATGTCATGGTGGCCAGTCACCTGCTTGAGGACGTCTGAGTTCCTGCAGGTCCTGGCAGTTAGGAATAAAGCTGCAGCAAACCTTGGCATGCACCATCCGAGTTTCAGGTGAATGAGCAGATGCCTGTGAGCCCGCCTGTGTGATGAAGTGCATGGTGTTCAGCTCTACGGGAGGCTGTCTGGCGGTGCCGTGTTTGGGCGCCAGCCAGCAGCAGGTCAAAGTCCTTGCTGTGCCAAGTCAGTGCCAGCATCTGGTGCTGCCCAGCCTTCTGAAAACAGTGCGGGCCATGCTAACCTGTGTGCTTGATGTCTCGTTCCGGCTGTGATTAGATTGGTGATTTTTACATCCGCTGCATTAAGCACAGTAGCTGGCTAGTTAATGATTTATTGCCGTTCACTTAGTTACTACATGAAAGAATGAGTTGGGTGACTTGTTACATTGCCAGGTGACCTGAACTTGTGCAGGTTCTAGTTTGCTGCTTTCCAGCTGCTGTTTCTGGACCCTTGGGCATGCTTCTCAGTGCGGATAACACCATGCTGTGTAAAGGGAGGGCTTGGCCACCACCGGAATGCCTTGGGTGGCCTGCCCCGTTCCCCCTGCCATGGCCAGCCAGGTTTGCCAGCGTGTTACCATCACTTGCAGAGCTTGGGCCTCTGCCCTTGTCCAGCTGTATCCGTGTGTGTGTGCGCACGCACCTCTTGCTTCACCCATGTATGTGCTGTCAATGTTGGGACAGAATCCAACTTCAGACCTAAACAGGTTTTTGCAAGTTTCAGCCTTGAAGCCCAGCTTCTAGAGTAGAGGCCCCCAGCTAGGGTGTGAGGACTGAGCTGCGGAGTGGGCTGCCTGGTGCCCTGGCCTTCAGGATGGAGGGCAGGATGCCCATCTGGTACCTTGCATGCCAGATTCCTTGCTTCCTTGGGCACTTATGGCAGACAAGGTGGGCCAGGGCCTGAGGGTTCCAGTCCTCTGAGCTTGACTCCTGGTCCTTGCCTTGACAATCATGGACCACGCTTGACTCAGCCGTCTGTCACACAGGCCCGTAACACTGATGTGGCCGTCAGGGACTCTTGCTAGAGCCAAGCAGATGCTGTGTGGGAAGACAGCACAGTGCAAGTCAGGAGCTAGCTCATCACCTGAGCTCTGCAAATGGCTCGTTCTGTTTGACATGGCGGTGCAGGGAAGAAGGGCTTCGCATCCTGAGACATCCCAGCTCTGTCCCCAGAAGGGACCCACCGTGAAACTCTCATCTGGGCCTGTGGTGATCGTGGGAGCCAAGCTCTGGCTGTGATGTTGGCGTTAGTCCTGTATGGTGACTTTGGAGGCTGCCGTGCCCGCAGGAGTTACCTGGAGTGGCTGAGCCCAGGCCACCTGCCTTGCCTCTTCCCAGCTCTTGCCCACTGCTCTGCTGGCATGGAGAAGTGAGAGAGAAGAGGAGAGCAGGATAAGTTGTCTTTGCTCTGCCTTTGCCCGTCTGCCAATCGCAGCAGGGAAAATACTGCACGTGGGTGTCAGGAAGGGGTCCCGGGCCTGTGGCTGGCAGGCTTGCTGAGGGCAGATTCCCTCTGCGTGTGATTCTGGAGGTCCTTTGCTGACTGCAGTGGGCACTGTAAGCCCAGTGCTCCCTGTTGCCTGGCCAGGGTCACAAGCTGTAGGGCCTGGTGTGGGAGGGGCCTGTTTGCTGCCACCCTGGCGGTGAGCATGAGGCCCACCTGTGCTGACCCCACTTCAGGGTACGGTGAGAGGCACTGTGGCCGGGGGGGGGGCCACTGCGGCTCCCCACCTGCGTGTGGGTACGGTAGTTCCTTGTTTTCCCCGTTAGCTCTCCCTTGTTTAAAAACACCCTTGATTCCGCCAGCAGATTGTACGTCTGTAATCTGAATGTCATGTGGTTACAGGAGCCGGTCAGGCCCCGGAGCCGCAGTCCAGTAGCTCTGAGGAGGCGTCTGGAACAGAGGAGGATGAAGAGGAAGAGCAGCCCAGCTTCATCATGGGGCGGTGATGACACAGCTGTCTGGAGCACGGCTCATGCGTGACCGGGGCGCAGAGCATCCTGGTGTGCCCAGCAGGGAGAGGAGGCCTTCCTTCAGCCCTCCTCCTAAGGACTCCCTGGGTGGGGAGCCCTGTGGCCTCCTGGGCGGGGCTCAGCCGTGTTCCTGTGGAAAGGAGAGAGGCTTTACGTGCTGCTGGCACAGTTCTCCCAGTAAACCACCATGACCCTGGGGTGGCACCCACTTGCGGAGCGCTTACATAGTAAAGCACAGAAAACCGCTGGGTTTCGTTGAGACATGCAAAATGTGCATTACAGAGGCTGTGGGATGACAGTGCAGACGGGCTGCAGGACGCAGCAGGCCCCGTCCTGGGGCGGGTGCTGAGCGCTTGTGTGGCTCTCCTGCCCTCAGCTCCCAGAACAGGCGGGGTGGGCCAAGACTCCAGCACGGGGACTGGTGACGCGAGCTGCTGGAAAAGTGAGGGGTAATGAGGAAAATAAGGGGGAAGCTGCTGCAGTGGGGCTGAGCTAGGGTGTGGAGCTCAGGGCAGTGCTGGCCACAGGCTGCATTTTTACTCAGAAGTGTAGAGATCTAAACAGGAAAGTGCACAGAGACGTGGCCTTCTCCCTGGATCTCCCAGAAGCTGCGGTCTGAGAGAAAGGGCTGGCACTGCTGCAGGCTCAGGCTGCCTCAGCACCCTGGGGTCTACCCTGAACCCTGGTGCTTTTAGACCTTTGGGGCACAGGGGGCTAGAGTCTGTGCTCCATTTTTGAACCATTTATCTCTGAGTACCTAGGTATGTTTTGTGGACTTACCAGGAACTGAAGGTGGTTTTGAGTGAAAGGAACCCGAGGCGTGTTTGCTGGTGTAGTCAGGTGCCCTCCCCTATCTCCCGCAAACTCTGGATCTGCCCGGCATCTGTGACCACACCTGGCCCTTGTGGTTCAGGTCACAGGCATTGCTCTTTGCCCAAAGCCGGGATGGGATGAAGCATCAGTCTAATAAACAAGCACCCCCCTGGCCGCGTGTTCGAAGCCTGTGTCTTCTCAGCGGGGCTGGCGGGCTGCCTTTGGTCAGGGCTGTGCCCTGGCTTAATCCTGTCTCTGCTGGCTCTGGATTCCACAGACACTCCCTGCTACCCGTGCTATTGGAGGTGCCAGAGCTTGGATCCTGAAGCCCCATCCCTGCGTGTGACCTGATAGACCCACGCACCATCTCCTCCTCCCTGGCCAGTTTTTGGCCACAGACTAAGAGGGAGCTGGGCTCAGTATGCGCAGGTGGAAACTGTACTTGGGGTTGCCGTTGCAGATCCCGGAAGCCAACGCCAGGGCAGGCAAAGCCCCCTGGCGGTTTCCGAGTCCTATGAGCCCTAGGTTGGGTGACTCAGTCTTGCTCAGGGTATCATTTGGTGAAGAATAGATGCTGTCATGGAGAGGGGAGCGGGTGATGGTTAGTGCTCCCACCACCCCACAGAAAGGGCTTCAATTAGGGGAGAGACGTGAAGTCACACCCTGGCTGGTTGCTAGCTCGGGGGGAGAGCCGTTCGGAGCTGGCCACGGAGATGTGTGTGGCATCATTGGCTGTCCAGGACACTCCGTGAGACTGTGACCATTTCTCTGCTCAGCTCATTAGGAGCTAGGCAGGCTTGGGAAGGAACACAAGCCCACATGCCCGAATTCTGAGCAACACATGAGGTAGGCCTTCATTCCTTTCTTCTCATCCCCTGCAAACACGGGCCGAGCTCCTGGTGTGCAGCCCCGAGCCTGGCTTACTGTGGGAGAGGACGTGGCCTGAGGTGGGTGTGGGCATGGGAAGCCTTGCTCAGTAGCTTCGGCCATTGCTTGGGGTTCCCCCATTCTGTGTTGGCAATGCCAAGGACAGATCCTGCCTCAGCTTCTAACCTGGTGGCCTGCTCATGTGTGCCATGCAAGAGGAGGCAGCAGGCAACGGCTCAGGTGCTTGGGTCCCCACCTCTCAGCGAGGAGATCTGGATGAAATTCCTGGCTCCTGCCTGCCTCCCGGAACAGCCCTGGCTGCTGTGGGCATTTGAAGGAGTCAACGAACAGATGGGAGCTCTCCCTCTCCATCTCAATGCCTCTCAAACAAAAAAATAAAGGAGTGCTCTGCCCCTCCACCAGCTTTCCTATAGGCTCTGCCAGGCAGAGCTCTGGGGAAATGGCCAGTATGCCCAGCCAGCAGGTGGCAGAGTTGGGATTTGACCCAGCCAGTGGCTGCAGTGTCCATCTGCTGTGTGAGCTGTCTGGAAACTGCAGCCCACACCTGAGGGGCAAAGGGGGCCAGGGTAGGGGTAGATTTGGTGTGTGTGGGGGTTGTTGCTGAATTGGCCACTGACTGCTGCTAGTGCCCGAGCACGCAGGAGAGCTGTGGTGCACCTTGTGGAGGACGCAGTGCTCGGCCAGCTCTGCTGTGAGCTCAGGGCAGCCAAGTCAGCCAGGTGTGTCAGCTGATGTGTCTGAAGAGAGACATGTGGTACGAGGCTCACAGGGACCCCACGCCACCCTTTCCCAGGAGCCTAGCTCCATGCCGGTGGTGACTTTGTGGGGCACAGCACCTGGACAGGAAGCATGCAGGAATTAGAAGTGCTCCCAAAGCTGAGTGCTCGACTCTTACTGCCCCATTATTGTGCTGTTTGGTGCCTGCACTTTAGCTTCACAAAGGCATGGGGACACACACAGGGCTGCGGCATCCCCTGGCATCCCCTGGGTCTTGGCAGTGGCCTTCCAATCCTCGAGAACCATTTCTAAAGGCAGCTTTCCTATGGCGTCTCCCCTTGACGGTCCCTGTCGCCCAGAGTCCAGGGAAGGCAGAAGCTCTCGGCCAAGGCCATGCCCCTGCCTGCCCGTTCCTGTCAGCCAGCAGCCACCAGGAAGTAGCCCGTATCCCATCTGGGTACCCCACCCGCATCTCTTCTTTCCATCCCAGCTCTTTCCAGCATCCTCTCCACTTCCATGCCTTCAGCTTTTTGTTGTTGTTCTTTTCTTTTTAAAGATTTATTTTACAGAGAAAGGAGAGACAGAAAAAGAACCATTACATCCACTAGTTCACTTTCCAAGTGGCCATAAATGGCAAGAGCTGATCCAAAATCAGGAGCTTCTTCTGGGTCTCCCACATGGGTGCAGGGTCCCAAGGCTTTGGGCCGTCCTCGACTGCTTTCCCAGGCCACAGGCAGGGAGCTGGATGGGCAGTGGGGCAGCTGGGACAGGAGCTGGCGCTGCAGGTAGAGGCTTGGCTTACTGTACCACCCCCTTCCACTTTATCCAACCCGATTTTTGCCTTGAGTGTCCACTGAAAACTTCTAGTCCTGCCAAGTCCAGTGTCACTGTTCACGTCCTGCCCCCCTTCACTGGCTTCTGTGCTTGGGCTCTTTTTGGGGTGAGTGGTACATAGTCTCCTGTGCTCCACTGCATGCAGCACCATGCCATGACTTGGAACACCACCCGCCCTGGCTCCTGATTGTCTGCGGGGTCTGGACTGCCCCATGCAGCTGCCTGCTTGACAGCCTGCCCTGTAGTTCCAGTGGGAACCTTGGGTTCAGGATGGGAAGACATGAACTTGAGCTGCAGGCCTGTTTTTTTCTGCATCTTCCCACCTTGCTCCTCTGGGCTGCCATCCTCACTGTTGCCTAGCCCATCCCCCTCCCTCAGAGCTATCTGTGAGCAGGTGGCCACTGATGCTCATTCGTGTGGCCTTTGCCTCAGCACCCCAGACCTGCATTCCCAGTGTCCTCCAGCTGGATGGTGCCTTCACTCCCCCATCCCACCCTGCTCAGGCCTACCCCCAGTCTGTCCTACACACAGCAGTGACCCTGTGAGGGCCAAGTCCCCAGTGACTTGCCCCACCCTTGGAACAAAGTAGCAGCTACAGTGGCCTGCGCCCTCCCTGGTGCCAGACCACCTTCATTCCTGGGTTACAGCTTGGATGCCCTGCCTTCAGGGAGCCTTCCCTCTGCCCCTGGGGTCCTGGCACCTGTCACACAGTCGCCACCTCATGCCACCCCAGCACCCACACCCTGCACAGAGCCTTAACTCCATGAAGATTGGACCTTGCTCATATTCCCTGGTACCTGCGCAGAGCCACTCTGCCACTGTCTCCCTGTGGTTGCGAATTCGGGTGACTAAGTGCCCACGGGGAAGTTCTAACAGTGTTTACAGCTCATTGTAAACACCCTCCATACCCACCGCCCAGGACGCACCGTGGTGATGCTACGTTTACTTCTCTGTTTTCAGGAGCAGGTGTGCGGGAGGGAGAGGACCCCCGGATTCCTCAGCGGGAGCTAGGCTAGCCCTGTCCGGTTCCTGGCCAGCTCTTTCTCTGCCTCCCCTCCGGTAGGTACTGTGTGTTTACTGTCCAGCAGACTTGGCTCCGGTGAGCTACAATCACACATGTTAACAGATTGCAGTAAAGCATGTGCTTTGGAAAACCGGCCTGCCACAGGCCCTGGGAGGCTGCTTGTGTAAAAGGTACTGGGCAGGTCTAAGTGCTGAACCCGTGGGAATCCCAAAGCCAGCACTGGTGGCCAGGGATGGTGGGGAGCAGGACTCAGTGGGGTGCACTCCATACATTGCCTGGACACTGATCCAGGCTTTGGGTGTGGGCAGGGTAGGGCCATGTGAGTAGCAGGATGGTGAGCTGCCACCAGCACAGCTGAAAGGGAGCAGCTGGGCATGGTGATGGCCTTGGTGAGGGGGCACTAGATTGATGTCGCCAGCCAGGTGGATGATGGGACATTGCCTCAGGGCGGGCTGACACACCCTTTGGGCTGAGCTGTGTGGTTGGGCTGATGGCAATGGACCACAGGCATGAAGGGGTAATGGAGCCAGGCTGTGCTCTGGAAGGATGAGTCAGAAGTAGGAGTCTCTTCAGGAGGTCTGGCTGTCAGGGGTAAGGGGGTCTCTGCAGAGTTGAGGAGGAGGAGTGGGGGAAAAGGGGCCAGAGGTGGGCTTTTCCCAGATGGGCTGCCGCTGGGGGATGGCAAGGGCTCAGTCCTGGGAGTGCAGGGCTGAGGGGATTGGCCTGGGGCAAAGAGGAAGCAGGGCAGCGAGGTGACTGCGCTCAGCAGACTTTCCACACATTGGTGGGGTTCAGAGGGTGCATAGCTGTGGCCTCCAGGGACGCCCTGCCTCCAGGGAGTCTTCACTCTACCCCTGGGGCCAGTCGGCATGCACGCTGACTACCCTGACCACTGTCCCATCTCCCTCCATCACAGCATGCCACAGTAGGAAACAGTTCATGTTAAGCATGTTTGGTTGGCACACTGGCTCTGGGCACTGTCTGGGCTTGTGGAACAATTGGCAGGGGCTGGAGGAGACACGCGCCAGCGCAGAGAGCCTTCTGAGCCGCCGGGTGGGAGACGGGAGCCAGCAAGCATTCTAGCCTGAGTCAGTGACCGGGGGGAGCACACACAGTGCTTCCTGCCCGTCCCTGGGCCGCCTTGCCGGGAGCCTGAGCTTTGGAAGGTAACAGCCTTCTGACAGACTCTGCCCCTGCAGCAGGAGTTAGGCTCCCATGGGGTGACCCGAAGGGGGGGAGGAGGGCCCCTGGATGAAAAGGTCCCCTTGGGTTCTTCCAGGTGTCAGAACCTGGACTGGCAGACACGAGCAGACTTGTTCTTCCACTTGATAAGTGTGTCACAGTCCGACGCTGTTGGGACAGATGGAAAAATGCTATGTAGGGCACACGGCAGCCTACCAGGCACTCAGGGAGGGCTCCATGGGGCCGTCTGGCACCGGCAGACTGACATGAACCCACAGCACTGCTGGGGGAATTATTCGTGTGCACTTCCTGTTGGAGTAGCTCACTGGTAAAACCGCAGAGTTCATCAAGGGTGACAGGTGCCTCGCAGCAGCAGCAACGGAAAAGGTACTGGGCTCCTCTGCCCAACCTGAGCTGCAAAGGAGTGGGGGGTGGGTGCTAGATGACACCCTTCGCCTCGCCAGCCACTTCCATACACACTGCGGCCGGGAGATGTGGTACGCCCTGGGCAAACTCGGGCGTGGTCAGCCAGGGCCTCTCCTTCCAGCCCTTTACCGGTTCTGACCCCCTCACGCCCTGCTCCACCTACGCACCTCCCACGTGGCCAAGAAGAGATGCTGGCATCCTCCGAGGCGAACCCCAGGAACCCCAGAGCTGTGCCGCACTCAGACCCACCTCAGGCGGAGCTGCCATGGCCCTGCTCTGCTGGCTGCTTGTCAGGGAAAACCCAGCTTGGGGTCTGTGGTGGCAGCCCGGGCTCAGGACTCAGGCTTGCCTCGTCCCCCCATGCACCACTGCGGAACCGGAATTGCTGTGCATCCGGGGGCGATGCACACTGCCAGGCCCGAGGAGGGTCCCAGTGAGGGGCAGGGACCCCCTCTTTAGGACCACAGATACCTTCCCTCCCCTCCTGGAGGTCACGTGGCCCGCCGCACCCCACGAGGCGGGTCACGTGGTGGCGCGCGCCGTTGCCTTGGCAGCCACTGCAGCGGCCTGGCCTGCGGGGGCGGGGCCGGCGCAGGCGGGGCCCGGGGGGACCCTGCGGGCCGGGCGGAAGGAGGGAGGGGGCCGCGCTCAGCGCCCCGGCCACAAGGCCACACGGCCGCGGAGCCACCCCACGGCCGCCTGCAGGGAGCCAGGGCCGCTCCGGTGAGTGCTAGCAGAGGGTGCGCGCCCACCCTCGGAGCGGAGGATTCGGGGAGGGGAAGCGCGGGGGTTGAAGGAAACAATCCACACGCAGTTAAGGTGGAATTGGAGCAAGGACCCTTGGCTGAGGGGATGGTGACTTCTCTCAGGAGCCGCCTCAAGATGGGCGGAAGGAGAAGAGGCTGGCTGCTGGGCAGGGTGATGGGGGTTGGACCAGGTAATCCTTGGTGGGGGATCCCTGGCGGGATGCCACCGAGAGGACTGGAGGCTGGGGGGTCCACCTGCGGTCCCTAGGGCTGCCTCAGAGGTGCGGGCGGACCCCCCCCCGCCCCCCGCCCCCCCTCCCCCCTGTGTGATGAGCCACTCGCTGTTGCCTGTGCCCCAGATGTTTAGAGGAAGTCAGACTCGGAAACCTGCCGGTGGAAACCCTCGGCAGGCCTGTATGTGTGGGCCGGCGCCCTGCCCGGCAGGCCACACACAGTGGCCCCGGGGCAGCCGGCTGGCCAGGGGCACATCTTTGGCACAGGTGCCACCTGGCAGAGATGTGGGTTCCATGGTGCCCTTCAGGCCCCAGCATTAGCTGCAGTGTGGGGGTCAGCCACTGCTCCCCAATAGGGCTCGGACCCAGGCCCCGCCCCGGCTGTGAATCCCATCCTGGAGGAAGTGGCTTCTTTATCTTCATTCCTGCCACCCCATCCCATCCTTAGACATCTACTGGGCCCTGGCCACTATGGGAGGCTGTCCTCAGACCTCCAGTTTCAGGTTGGCACCTGGCCTGGCTCCCTGCTGGTCTCTGAGCCACTCTCTCTGTCACCCCATGCATCCCCCGACTGTGGAAGCCACGGGTCCTTCTCTGCATTGGCCTGTGTCCCTTGGCCCAGCAAAACCCATTCTGCTCCCATGCACTCTTTCCTCATGCCTGCCTGGCACTGTGACCCTGTCTCTGAGGGGCTTCTATACACAGCTCCCCATGCCCTCTGGAATGCCATGGTGGCCATCCTACACCTGTGCCTGCAACTAGCTGCCTTTCTGCCCCTTGGGTTCCTCCACGTGGGTAGCCGCAGGCCTTTGAGGGTGATCTCGGCTCACCTAGTCTTCCCCAACTCTGTCCCTTATAGTACCTGCCCCCCTTCTGCCCTGGCCCATCACTGCAGCGCTCAGCTCCCCAGCTGCCAGTTGCCCCTTTGTCACTGTCCTCACTGGGCAGCGTCCATCTCAGGTGCCCCGTCCTGGGAGCCAGATGCCATGGAGACCCAGAAGGAGCCTCTGTCTGCCACATGCTGCCTCAGGTCTCTGTGATCCCTGCAGGCCCAGCTCCATCACACACCCAGGGAGAAGAGGGAGAATTAAGTGTCTTTCCTCCTTGGTGATGTTTCCAGTCATTTGGCACTAACCAGCTGACAGATTAGCTGTGTTTCTGTGACGTTTCTCCAAGGGCGGTTCCCGTGATGCAGTGTTTGCTGGCTGCAGGCGTGGGTGGGGAGATGCATCCAGGCACCCAAGTTGGCAGCCCTGGCGACTCTGTGGCCTGGCTGAGAGATCAGATAGTGCGTTGAGCTTCCCACCTACAGCATCCAGCGTCCTGTCTGGCCCTTCCAGAGTGGGCACCTCCCAGCTGCTGTCTTTAGCTACCCACTCACCCCCAGCCTTACTCCTTGGCACCAGAAACACCCAGTTAATCAGAAGCAGTGCCTCAAGTGGGCTCCCAGGGGACCCCTGAGGCCAAATGAACTGCAAGGTGCCTGTGCCTTTGGGCAGCTCTGTGGGTTAATTAGTCCTGAAGTGTGGCCACCCAGGCTGGCTCTGGGGGTCATAGGATGTGGCCCATCCCCACATGCATTGGTGGAGATGTAGGTCTGAATTCTCCCAAGTCCTGCTGACAATTGGTCAGTGCCGTTATCCACCCAGGTGTCTGCCAGCAGAGGACCCAGGAACCCCAAGCCCTTAGTCCCCTCAAGTGGACACATGCCAGTTGGTGGGTTTCCTTTCTGATTTTCTTTCTTTTTTTTTTTAAGATTTATTTATTTATTTATTGGAAAGTCAGATATACAGAGAGGAGGAGAGACAGAGAGGAAGATCTTCCATCCAATGATTCACTCCCCAAGTGAGCACAACAGCTGATGCTATGCTGGTCCAAAGCCAGGAGCCAGGAACTTCTTCCGGGTATCCCACACGGGTGCAGGGTCCCAAGGCTTTGGGCCATCCTCCACTGCTTTCCCAGGCCACAAGTAGGGAGCTGGATGGGAAGTGGAGCTGCCGGGATTAGAACCGGCACCCATATGGGATCCCGGTGTGTTCAAGGTGAGGACTTTAGCCGCTAAGCCATGCCGCCGGGCCCTCCTTTCTCATTTTCAACAGGTTTCCACTGCAGCTGACAAGGGGCTGGGCCTGAGTTGCATAAACTCAAGTGCTTAGCAGGAACTGTGCAGATTAGAATCTATGGGGCTGGAGCAGCTCTTTGCAAACGCCTGGGGCACGACCTGGGCCAGTGGTCCTGTGGGAAGCACTGCCCCCTTTCTGGAGAAGATCAGCATGAAATTTGGGGCTATGCTGTGAGTCATATGTTGGTTTTGTACCGTGAAGATCATCCCTCCAGCCCGCTCCTCCTGCAGGCAGGGCGGGCCTGAGGATTCCACTACACTCCCGCAGCCTCCCTGAGCAGCAGGTGGCAGATGCAAGATGGGCACAGGGAGAGCTTGGGGCCCACGGAAGGGAGCCATGCCACCTGTGACCCAGCCGTGTGCATAGCAGACCCCGCCTGCCCAAGGCCAGGTGGGCTGGATCCCCCTTCAGGCTGTCTGAACATGTCTCCCTCCCCTCACAGCCTGGCTCCCACCATGAGCGCTGAGCTCAGCGTGCCTGCGGACCCCTCCACCCCGGCCTGCTCTGAGCCCGGCCACAAGGGCATGGATTACCGGGACTGGGTCCGCCGCAGCTACCTGGAACTGGTCACCTCCAACCACCACTCAGTGCAGGCACTGTCCTGGAGGAAGCTGTACCTGAGCAGGGCCAAGTTGAAGGCCTCCAGCCGGACCTCAGCCCTCCTCTCTGGCTTTGCCATGGTGAGTACAGGAGCTGCCCTGCCAGCCATGCCAGCCCCATGACTGGTGTGCACTTCAGGGATGATCTTAGAAGACAGCTTTGTTCCTAAGAGGCTGGTGGGAGGGACCCCCGGGGCTCCAAGGCCCAGCGAGCCTCACTCTGCTCGGCCAGGAGCATGGGAGGGCCTACAGCTACCTGATCTCAGGGACACCCCATGTTTGGAATTTTGAGGGGTTTGAGCAGGAAATGAGGGGTCAGCTGGGATTAGTGGCCCTGCAGGGTGGCAGACTGGCATACCTGGCTGGCCCCCTAACTCCTGCCTTCCCTCTATGCTGTCCCCCAGGACAAGAGGCAGTGTGGGCCAGGGTTTATCTCCACATCCCTGGGTAGGAGGTGCAGGTGTCAGGACCGCCACTCCACCCTGGGATGGCGTGTTCAGAGGGGCCACACGGGCTTGCCTCTGCACCCTCATAGCACAGGTAGTGCAATTTAGGGACAGAGGCCACACCCTTGGGGCCCTCAGATCCTGCTGCGTCACCGGGATTGGCCGCCCTCAGAAAAATGAGGTTCTCTGTGGTCAGAGGGCAAGCCAGGACCGGCCGCATAAGCTGGAGGGCGGTGCATTTGCCTTTAGGTCTGTAGTTGAAAGCAAAGGCTTTTTTGTTTTAAATGTGATTACCACTGCATATAATCATGTGGTGCGTGACTTTGGTTCCACCTGTGGTCTGCACCATGTTCAAACGAACAGGGTGGGAGTTGAGCCCAGCAGCTAAGGCCCTAGTCCACGCCTGTGTCCCCTCCCAGAATCCTCAGGGGAGCCAAGGCCTGGTCCCAGCGTGGTCTTCTGACTGCAGCTCCCTGGCAGCAGCCATGACCAACCACACGGGAAGCCTCCCCCCCCCCCCCGCCTCAGAGGTCCTGCTTCCTGGGGCCCTCTGGCCCAGCCCTGCCCATCGTGGGCATGTGGGAGTGAACCAGGGGCTAGGGGCCCGCACTATCTCAGGTAAATAAATAAAATGGAACCTAAAAACCACAACAATGTTTTCCCCAGCAGCCTATTATATATATATTTAAATGTTTTTATTTTATTGGAAAGGCAGATTGTCAAAGAGAAGGAGAGACAGAACAAGATCTTCCTTCCATCCTTTGGTTCACTCCCCAAATGGCTTCAGTAGTCTGAGATGATCTGAAGCCAGGAGGCAGGAACTTCCTCTGGGTCTCCCACACAGATGCAGGGTCCTGAGGCTCTGGGCTGTCCTCAGCTGCTTTCTCAGGCCACAAGCAGGGAGCTGGAAGGAAAGTGGAGCAACCAGGACACAAACTGGTGCCCACATGGGATCCTGGTGCTTGAAAGGTGAGGATTTAGCTGCTGAGCCGTTGCACTGCACCCTGTCCAGGCTTATTCTTTCTTTTTTTTTCAATTGGAAAGGCAGATATACAGCAGAGAGGAGGAGAGAAACAGAAGATCTTCCATCCGATGGTTTGCTACCCAAGCGGCCGCAACAGCTGGAACTGAGCCAATCTGAAGCCAGGAGCCTCTTCCAGGTCTTCCACACGGGTGCAGGGTCCCAAGGCTTTGGGCTGTCCCCCACTGTTTTCATAGGCCACAAACAGGGAGCTGGATGGGAAGTGGAGCTTCCAGGATTAGAACCAGCATCCATAGGGATCCCGGTGTGTTCAAGGTGAGGACTTTAGCCAACATGCTATCGTGCCAGGCCCTCTTTTCTTTCCCGTGTTACTGGTGTATCCTTGGCACCAGCAGCTTGGAGAAGTCCCAGACCTCTTGCCCTCTTCTAGAAGCCAGCATATCTGCACCTGCTGTGTGAACAGTCCTTTGCCAACTCAGGTGTCATTCAGTCTGTGAATGGGGAACATTAGTGACAGATGCACATCATCAGACTGCTGCAGGCAAGGCTGCCAGCTGCAGCACCAGCATCCAACACAGGTCTCCTGTTCAAGTCTCGGCTGCTCCACTTCTCATCCAGCTCCCTGCTAATAACCTGGGAAAGCAACAGAGGCTGGCCCAAGGGCTTGGGGCCCTGTACCCCCATGGGAGACCTGGAAAAAGTTCCTGGCTCCTGGCTTCGGCCTGCTCCAACCTCAGCTTTTGCTGCCATTTGGGGAGAGAGCCAGCAGATGGATGGGAGATCCATCTCCAACTCTGTCTTTCAAATAAATGGTAAATACGTATTGACAAAAGGAAACCACTGCTGCGTGCTTGCAGGACTTTGGTCAGAGCATAGCCAGCCAGCTTGCCCTGCCGGGCCCCTCTTTGTGTCAGCTGGACAGTGAGTGTGGGCGCCAGCCCAGGGCACCACCCACCCCAGATCCTTCCCTTGCCACAGCAGCACAGTTCCTCCAGGGCCACCGGTCTGCGTGGGCACAGGCACACCCACCATCTGGCTGTGTGCCTCTACAGGCTCTCGCGTCCCTGCCTCTTGCCTTGTAATCCCAAAGTGCTGAGTAGCTGACAGCACCTTGCCTCGGGCCCCATCCATGGTGTGCCAGCCGGCACTGCAGGGCCCCGTGGGATCCGTGGAAGGACACCCACCCTTAGCCAGTGTCAGGCAGCTGCTCTTTGCTTTCTGCTGTTTTAGAGATTGAAATATTTATATGAAAGAGCAGAAGGGAGGAGCTTAGATAGTGAATGTGCTGGTTCCTCTTACAGATAGCTGCAGCAACAACCAGGGCTGGGCCATGTCCAGCTCCCCGACGTGGGTGGCAGCGGCCCAGACATGCGGGCTCTCATCTGCTGCCTCCCCAGGCAGAGGACAGGGAGCTGGATTGGAAGCAGATCTGCCAGGACTGAAACCAGTGCCATGTTATGGGGAGGCCGGCATCACAACGGGCAGCCTAGCCCACTGTGCTGCGAACATGACGCACCTGTGTGTTCTTGGCTTTTCTCTAAGGCCCCAGCCCTTATGGCTGCTGAGCTGTTTCTGGGGCTCTGGTCCCCCAAGAACACGATGTGCTTTGCCATTCACCAGTTTGGTCAGCAGCCCAGGCAAGGTGCGGGGCTGGGTCCCTCCCTCCCAGGAGGGTAATTGCTGAAGGAAGTTGTGAAGGAGTCACTTTGTCACTGACTCCTATTTTTTTAAGTAGATGGCAGCTTGTTCTATTCTAAATTTTTATGTATTTGAAAGGCAGAAAGAGACCAGAGCTCTCTCATCTGCTGTTTCACTCCCTAAATGCCTGCAACATCCAGGGCTACACCCTGCACAGGGAGGGGCGGTGGGCCAACAGGGAGCAGCAAGGCTTCTGCTGGGAGCCCGGGACCCACTCCAAGCCCCCTGAGAGTGGGACAAGGACCAAGTGCCTGGCCCCAGGTACACACTGGCAGAGAGCTGGCAGGCAGGTGCAGGCAGAATAGGGACTTGAACACAGGTACTCCGAGTTGGGGACACAGCAGCCTACACAGCGTTAACTGCTACGTTCAACACACACCCCTTCCTCAGTTTTTGTACAAAATCAGGGATGGGGCCCAATACGATAGCATATTGGCTAAAGTCCTTGCCTTGAACACACTGGGATCCCATATGGGCACCAGTTGTAATCCCAATAGCCCCGCTTCCCATCCAGCTCCCTGCTTGTGGCTTGGGAAAGCAGTGGGGGACAGCCCAAAGCCTTGGGACCCTGCACCCGTGTGGGAGACTCAGAAGAAATTCCTGGCTCCTGGCTTCAGATTGACTCAGCTCTAGCCATTGTGGCCACTTGTGGAGTGAATCAGTGGACAGAGATTCTTCCTTTGTCTCTCCTCCTCTCTGTATATCTGCCTTTCCAATAAAAATAAATATTCTTTTTTAAAAACCAGGGATGGGTCAGATCTGTTAGGCAAAAAAACAGTGGTAGAAATCCTCTACCTTCTTTTACAAAACAAAACAAAAAACTATTTAAGGATTAGAGAGAAAGAGAAATGAGAGAAGTTCTGTGTGCTGGTTCGCTCCCTACATGCCTGCAGTGGCCAGTATGGGACCGTGGGTGAAGTGGGAGCCAGGAGCACAGGTCAGGTTTGCCAGGTGGGTGGCAGGGACCCAAGGACTGGAGCCACTCCTGGCCTCCCGGGACCTGCTGGCGGGGGCCAGGGTCGGAGGTCAGAGGTAGTCCCATTCTCCCGCGTGGCCATGGCCCGATGCAGTGCGAGGCTGAGCAGCCGGCCTCTCCTGCGCCCTTGCTCGACCATTCTGGATCCTACCTTACGAGCACTAGGCAGTGGCTGCTGGAACATTCATGGGCCTGGTGTAGGCCCTCGTGGGGACAATCCCCGGTGCCAGGGTGGGGTGGTGGATTGGGAGGGCGCCATTGGGTTGATGAGAGGGTGGGATGTGGAGAGCCTGGGAGGGCTGGACGGAAATGTCTCATCTGCTGCAGCAGCCAGAGGCTGGGCTGAGGCCAGGAACCCCGAACTCCATCCTGGTCTCCGTGTGGGGAGACCACATCCCTGAGCCGTTAACCTGTTGCCCCCTAGGATGCACTCTGGGAGTACAGTGCAGAGTGGGACCAGAAGCACCCAGAAAGGAATGGTCTCCCATGTGAGTGCAGGGTCTCAAACCCTTGGGCCATCCTCTGCTGCGTCCGCAGCCCATTAGCAGGGAGCTGGATCACACGTGGAGTAGCCAGAACTCAAACCAGTACCCATTCAGTATACTGGCACTGCAGGCCGAAGTTTAACCTATTGCATCACAATGCTCACCCCTGAAACATTTGAACAGCCAGGGACTGGCAAGGTGGTACAATAGGCAAAGCTGGCAGCCCTCATCCCAATATCCCATGAGAATGCCAGGTTTGAGTCTTGCTGCTTCCCTGCCCCAGCTCCCTGCTTATGTGCCTGGAAGGTAGCAGGTCCCCTAGCACCCATGTGGGAGACCAGGTTCGAGCTCTTGTCTCCTGGCTTCGGCCTGGCCCTAACCTGGTTGAAGTGGCCACTTGGAATGTGAACTAGCAGGGGGACATTCTGTTTCTTTCCTCCCTCCCTGTTGCTATGCCTTTCAAATAAACACATCTTCTTAAAAAAAAAAAAGTAGTACCCTCTTGAGGCTTCAGCCCAGCCCAGCCCCTCTGTCCTGCAGGTGGCCATGGTGGAGGTGCAGCTGGAGACACAGTACCAGTACCCACGGCCGCTGCTCATCGCCTTCAGCGCCTGCACCACGGTGCTGGTGGCTGTGCACCTGTTCGCGCTGCTCATCAGCACCTGCATCCTGCCCAACGTGGAGGCCGTGAGTAACATCCACAACCTCAATTCCATCAGCGAGTCCCCGCACGAACGCATGCACCCCTACATTGAGCTGGCCTGGGGCTTCTCCACCGTGCTCGGCATCCTGCTCTTCCTGGCTGAGGTGGTGCTGCTGTGCTGGATCAAGTTCCTGCCTGTGGACGCGCGGCCCCAGGCCGGCCCCCTGCCGGGCCCCGGTGGCCACACTGGCTGGCAGGCGGCTCTGGTGTCCACCATCATCATGGTGCCTGTGGGCCTCATCTTCGTGGTCTTCACCATGCACTTCTACCGCTCGCTGGTGCGCCACAAGACAGAGCGCCACAACCGCGAGATCGAGGAACTGCACAAGCTCAAGGTGCAGCTGGACGGGCACGAACGCAGCCTGCAGGTGGTGTGACTGCTGGCAGGGCCCCGCCAGGCAGCCCAGGACCACAGCTGGCCTCCCACCCGAATACTGTGATCACCTGGTGCTGCCCTGGCAAAAGTGGAACTCCGGCAAGGTGCGAGACTGTGGCCAGTGCGCTCGGGCTGAATCAGGAGGTTCCAGTTTAGGCAGCTGTAGTTTGAGCCTCGCTCCCAGGTAGGTTTCCTGGCAGCATTGGTCAGGCAAGGGCATTGCAAAGACCCAGGAGCAGGGCTTGAGTGCAGAGGAGCTGCCCCAGCCAGGCTTGGCAGCTGATGGGCAGCGTGTCCAGTGGAACTACAGCAACATGACGGGACACAGGAACAACACGGCATGGTGCTACCCTCCCAGCCCTGGGAAGAGCCAGGTAACCTGGCTGATGGCATGAAGCCAGAGCCTGTATGGCATACGTCAGTGTGGCAAAGCAGCCCGAGGGACTGTCCCCAGGGCCAGGCAGGCATGTCTGGGCATCCACCATCAGATGTCCACCAGACACCTTGGCCACAGGGTGGGAAGGGTCCCACGGTGCAGTGGCTCTGTCTTGACCACACACAGTAGCGCCTGGACTGTGTCAGCCATGGCAAGGACCTGGGGGACCTGTGTGGAGGACCTGGGGCAGTGGGTCAGGGCCCAGGGTCTGTCTTGTGTGACCAGGTCCAGCTCTGCCTTCCCATGCCATGTCCCCTGCAGATATCTGCCAGCCACATGCTGGCTCCTTGCACGTACCTTCCTGATAAGGTGCATCTGAGTTAACGAGCTTGCCCTGCCAAGGCCTGGGCACAGCCAGAGCCTGGTGGGAGATGCGGGAGCCACCTGGCAAGTGGAGGTGGGGAGGAGCAGAGGGCAGCAAACCACAGCCTTCATAGTTGCTTCCTGGAGTCTAGCCTGGGTTAACAGTGTGCCAAGGTGCAGCAGGCCGAGGAAGGCCACAAGGAAAAGCTGCTGGCACTGTCAGAGCGTGCACCCTGCTACACTCACACGCCCTAGAAGGCATGGGTTTGTCTTTTAGAAACGGCCAAGTCAGAAGGCCGGCAGTGGACAGACCATGGAGGACCATCTGTGGCCACTGCCTGCACCAGCCATTCACACGACCCCTGTTGATCCCACAGGGTGGGCCTCTGAAACACCGGCCCTGGATGGAGCTGAATAAATTAGTGAAAGATACTTGGGGTTCTTTATGCTACTGGGACGCCACCAGGGCAGGGCAGGGCACGTGTGGCAGCCACTGGCCCTCCCCCTGGTGCGTGAGCCCATCACCTGTCGCTGCCCTGGTGGGGTGACGCAGGCTTCTCCCCAGCAGGGGCAGGTGGGCTCAGATGGGCTGTGAGCTGCCAGCATCAGCCCCCCCCACCGAGGGAATGGAGACACCCCTGGTGCAGGGCACAGCCAACAACACAGAACTGGAGCAGTAGCCACATGTGGGCAGTCCATCCGACACACTCAGAAGGTCCTGGAGGCCTCCGGGAGGGAAGGCACTCAAGCTCGGGTCCCTGTGGTCATGGGGCCAGTGTCCAGGCTGTCTACATGGCAGCCACCTCTAGGGCCACAAGGAAGCCCCTGCTGTGCCAGAGAGGAGCTGTCCGGCACGTCCAGCCTAGAGATTCCCAGGGGTCAGTGCACAAAGCAGCAGTTCCCATGGTATGGAGTGTGGGGTGCAGGGATACGGGGTGGCCTAGAGGCCTGGGGCTGCTACAGACCACAGTGACTCCCTCCACGTGTCCTGCAGGTCGCCGAGGGGCCAGTCGGCCCTACCTTGGCACAGCATTTCAACTGCTCACCAACCCTCCCCCATCCCGTACCCTATGCAGCAGGGAGAGACCCAGAGCCCTGGGAGCGGCCTGCCTCTGTCCTTAGGGTCCCACAGAGAGGTGGTGTCTGTCACCCAGCCACCAGAAACCCAGGCATCCTTCCCATCGGCAGCCCCCCAGATGCTCCCCACATCAAAGCCCCAAAGCTGGGTTGCAGCAACCCCCAGCCAGATCCCAGCGGCAGAGACCAGGCCCTGATCCCCCAGGGGGTGGTGAGCCCACCCTGGGGGCAGCCACAGGGAGGGCTGGCCAGCCACATCCCTTCAACCTCCCAGGCCTGCCCAGGCAAGCACCCCACAAAGTGGACAGCCTCGCAGTTTCCTGGGAGGGGAGGTTTCTTTTTCACAGCAAGCCGGTGAGGAGGGCGGCCCGACCCAGGCTAAGCTCCACAGTGTCAGCTCCTACAGCAGCTCGTGCGGCAGCAGGGGCGAATCCTGGATCAGGGCACGGAAGGGGCAGAGGAAGTGGAACCAACACTCTGTGAACTCAGGTGAGCACGGCCCTCCCAAACAGCGCTGATGCGGTAGCAGGGTGGCAGCGGCTCACACAGGCCTGCCCTGGAAGGACAGCGCGAGGCCCAGCAGTTCCTGGCCCAGTTCCTGCTGCCGCCCACCGGGCCGGAACTCGGCAGCCAGCTCCCTGAAGGTGGCACACACGCGGCGGGCCTCAATGTGCCTGCGGTGGATGGCGTGCTGCCACTGGTGCCGCGCAGCGCCCGTGAGCACCAGCAGGGAGCGGCGGGGCAGGGCCACGGCCACCTCCACCTCCTGGCACGGCACCGAGCGGCTGGGGGCAATGAGGCTGTCGGTGGGCGCCTCGGGGCCGGCGGCCGGGGCCGGGCCAAGCAGCAGGCTGCCGGGCGCCTCGCGGCACAGGGACAGCACGGTGGCCGAGAGCAGGTTGAGGCTCACCAGGCGCTCGCCCCAGAGCCAGGCGTCGTCCAGGTGCGGGTCTATGGCCGAGCCCCGCTCGGGGCAGTAGTCCAGGTTGCACTGCTCCACCGGCCGGAAGCTCTCCAGGCCCGGGTACAGGCCCATCCTGCGCACCACCTCGCGGCTGTAGTCCGGGAGGCCGCAGAAACCCGCAGGCTTGAGCTTCTGCTTCCGGAAGTTGACCTTGGGGCCGTAGTCCTGCAAGGGGGCGGGGGACAGAAAGGGGGCAGGCGGCTGAGTGTGGCAGAAGTCCCTGAATGGAGGGAGAAGGGCAGGGCTCAGCAAGGGACAGAGGTGGCCCAGGTGACCCAGACCGCGGGGCGAGTGGCCCTCCTGAGGAAGCCGCTGCACTGCAGGGTGGGCAGAAGCCCAGGCAGGCAGAGGTGGGGACAGCTGCTTGGGTCCCAGGACCCTGGAGCTCACTCCTGCTGCAGCAGCACCCCTAGCCTCGGCCCCCTGCCCCTTCCAGTGCTGACTGTGGCCCTTGCCCAGCCGTGGTATGAGTTGGCAGTGTGTGATAATGTGAGGGGCAGCCCAGTGTGTCTCAGGACCAGCCACGAGGGGCAGCAGGAGTGAGGGGCAGAGGTTCTCAGCACCCCCCAACACACACCACCCCCCGCCCCAGAGCGCACCTGTTTCCTGCGTCCCGACTGGGAGAGCTTCCAGGGGTCCCGGTCCATCAGCCGAACCATCTCGGCCTCCTCATCCCGGGTCACGAAGTCTTCAATGAGCGTCACCCCGGGGAAGGGGAAGGCCCAGCCCTCGAAGTCCGAGTCGGTGGCCCCCACGGCCCAGCCGGTGTCTGGGCAGTACAGGAACTGCTGTGTTCTCTGCAGGTGGGAGGTGGGAGTGGGGGGTCACAGGCCGTCTCCCCTCCTCCGGGTCTGGAAGCCCGGACAGTCCTGCCTCTCCATCCCGAGCCAAGTGCCTCCTGAAGGCCAGAGGCGGGCAGCCAGCCAGCCGGCCATGTGCTCGCTGTTGCCATGGCAGCACAGCCTCAGGAAGGCAGAAGGGGAGAGCAGCATCCTCTGCCTGCGCCGAGATGGCTCTTCCGGTTAGTGGTCCGCGCCCATCGCCTCCAGCGTTTGCTTCCAGGGAGCCCCAGGCTGCCCCCTCACCCCAAACCCCACCAGCCTCACGCCCCTCCAAGGATGTCTGGGGGAACCCTACTCTGTCAGATGGATGCTCGCTGGAGCCCCCCCATCCTGCCCAGGAGCCCCCTCTGCTCTGTCACCTGCACCGCCCCTCCCCACAGGCCGCACAGGTTCTCCCCGACTGGGAAGGGAAGAAGCTATGCCTGGCCCTGGACCCCGACTCACTCCGACCCCCGCCGAGGCCTTGAACCGCTCGCTGCGTCTTTTGGGCCCCAGCTCCTGTGCCACGACCCAAGGACCCAAGGTTCTCATGTTGCACCCGAGAGTCACAATGCTGGTCCTCCCTAAAGCTGACCACCCATGCCCCGCATGGAGCCCAGGACACCGCGCCTGGCCACGCCTCCTTGCTCGCACACCTGGGCTGACTTCCCTCTTCCTGACCTCGACACAGCGTCCTCCATGCTCCGGGGGTGTCTAGAGCCCAGGCTGGGGGCTGGGGGCTCACGGTGGCAGTCGCGCCACTTGTGCCCTGCTCATGGGGTGCAGTATTGTCCACCGGCTTCCCAGCCTCCCTTCCTTCATAAAGATCCACATTTGACCTCCAGGCGCGCTCTCCGTCCAGCGGTCAGGCTCTTGCCCCTCACCCGGGACATCACGGCGCCTTCCCCCGGGCGCGCGCACCTGTCCCCAGTCGGGCTTCCATCCCGGATAAATGGTGGCGGCCTCAGCCTCCCCATTACGCAGGGCGGGTTTGAGGGGCGCGGCTCCTCTCCCAGCCCCTACCTGCGGGAAGAGCTGCCAGGGCGGGAACCCACCGCGCTGCCGTTCGCAGATCAGACAGGTCCGGATGCCCTTGCAGCCGCATTCCCGCAGCGGCTCGGGGGCTTCGGCCGCCGCCGCCGCCGCGGTCGCCATCGCGCTGGCCAGGACGCAGGCGCGGAGCCCCGGGGGCCGCCGGGAGTTGTAGTCCGCGCGCTGGGGACACGAGGCTCTCGGCCGCGCTTCCTTCCGGTCGCGGCTGCCTGCGCCGCCTTAGGGAACTCGGTCGGCAACGCCTCCCGGGCTCTGGCTTTCTGGCTACCCCGGGAGCGTCATGGCGCCCCTCTCGACGCGCCTTCTCTTGCAGCGTGGAAGACCCAAGAGCGACCGACTGGGGAGGATCCGGAGCCTGGAGTGAGAAGGGGACCGAGGGCGGGTGGAGGCTGGTCGGGCCGAGGCTGTGGCCGCCGGAGGCGGGCCGGGTCCCCTGCTTGCCCTGGGTCGGGGTCTGCGAGCCGGAGGCGCCGGTTAGCTCCCCTGCTCCCGGGCGGAGGCGCTGGGCGGCCGTTCCCGCCAAACGGTTCCCGCGGCAGGGATGCGCGCGGCCGCAGCCCCGGAGAAAGCGGGCTGCGAGGGTTACTGTTTTGGTTGGAGCCACCTGTTGGGGCTCGCTAGAGCCCCTCGGGACATGGCGGGGAGACCCGTCCTGGAGCAGGGGGACAGCCCCGGGGAGCGCCATGTCGGCTGCGAGCTTAACGTACTGGGTGGGGAAGCTGTGCGCGCCCGAGCCAACGCCGCCTGCCCCCCGCCTTCCGCAGCCTGTCCGGGCTGCAGCTGCTCACCGAGCACCTAGACCCCAGGCTGCTGAGCCGCCTGCAGCAGCTGCAGGAGCTCGATCTGACCGACAACCAGCTGGAGACGCTGCCGCCCGAGCTGGGCCTGGTGCACCTGCGCGTGCTGCGCTGCGCCAACAACCAGCTGACCGACATCACGGCCTTCTGCCAGTTCCCGCTTCTGGAGGAGCTCTACGTGGAGGGCAACCCTTTCCTGACGGTGTGTAGAGGGGAAAAGCCCCCGGGGGGGACGCCCCCTCCCACCTCTCCCTATCCCCCCACCCCCGGCTGAGCAGGCTGCAGCCTCCTGAGAACGCCCTTCTGTCCGCCGCCCACCCAGGTCAGTGACAACTTCAAAGTGTGCTTTCTCCTGCCCACACTTCGCAAGCTCAATGGCAAGGACACCTCCTCGACTTGCACTCAGGTGCAGAGCCTGAACCGCGAGCTGACCAACAGGGTGAGGCTGGGGACCCTGGTGGGTGGCAGGCGGCCGTGTGCACGCTGCAGCTAACAGGGCTGCGGGCAGGGGGCAGCTGCCAGTAGGCAGTGGATAAAGTGGCCACACCTGGGAGGGCCCAGCCCGGTTCTGCCTTCATTTGGTCCCTCCCGCCCCAGGTCACAGCTCACTGGGAGAAGTTCAAGGAGACCCTGGGCCCAGGCAAGGAGACCAAGAAGGTACAGGCTGACTTTGTGAAGTCTGCGGTCAGGGATGTCCGCTACGGGCCCCAGTCCCTCAGCGCCTTCACCCAGTGGCGGGTACGTCCTCCCTTCTCCGAGCTGGCCCCTGGCCCAGTCTCCTTGCTGGCTCGCATGGCGTGCGGCTGCCCCACACAGGGCTGTGGGCACTGGGGTGGGACAGGGAAGACGGCCCTGTTGGTTGGTGTGTGGCTTTGGGAGCTTCTTGGTGACCTCCCCCTCCAACACCAGGTGCGGATCATCTCCGAGGACCTGGTGGCCGCCTGGGGGGCACAGGGGGACAGCGTCCCAGAAAAGCCCCCACAAGCTGCAGCTGCTGGCAAGGCCAAGGTACATGTGTCCAGCACACGGGAGGTCTCCAGAACCCCGGCCCTTCCTGCCGTGGAGAGATACGGAAAGGGGGTCAGCTCTGTCCCCCTGCAACCTTGAGCCATCCTTCGGCTCCTGCACCCATGGGAGAGCACAGGCCACCCTGCCACAGGCAGGCACTCCTGGGTCACCAGGCCCCCTCCGTAGGCCAAGCTGACGGCCTTGAAGCGGCCAGATGACGTCCCAGCAGGCCCGCCTACCCCCAAGCGGGTACGCGCCTCCCAGTCTGCCCAGAGGGAGGGAAGCCCCGCAGGTTCGGACAGCGAGGTATGCTGGACAAGGGATCAGAGTCGGGAGCAGGGTGGGGCACAGGAGCCAGGGCCTGGTGGGGATGGAGGATGGAGAGCGAGACAGTGGGGGAGGAGGGAGGAGGAAGGCCCTGGAGGGGGACAGTCCCTGATGCCCTCTGCCCCTGCAGCCTGCCCTGAAGCTGGAGCCGCTGCACTTCCTGCAGTGCCACAGCAAGAACAACAGTCCTGGAGACCTGCAGACCCAGCTGTGGGCCTGCGCCTTCGAGCCGGCCCCAGAGGACGGTGCGTCCAGGGCGCGAGTGGTGCTGGGATGTATGCTTTTTATTATTGCTGACTGTCCCGATGCTGCCAGCAACCCCTGCTGAGGCCAGGCCAGGGACCCTGCAGCTCTCCTGCAGGAAATGTAGGGCCCAGTCACATGGGCTGCCACCCCAGGGTGTGCCTTAGCAGGAAGCTGGCCTCAGGATCAGAGCTGGGACTTGAACCCAGGTGCCCCAACTATGGGTTTCTTTAACTGTCAGACCCGGACACCTGTCCCAGAACACGGTTCTTTTGACTAGGAGGGTATACTGCCCAGTGAGGGGACAGAATTGAGAACGTGGCCTCAGGCCAGGAGGGCATCGGAGGCGGGAGCTGCCAGAGGTTTCCGCTCAGCTTGAGCCCCTCGCCACAGGGCCCTCAGGGGCCATGTCCCAGACCGTGGCCACCTGCGGCGGGGAGGCCGTGTGCGTGATGGACTGCCAGACGGGCATCGTGCTGCACAAGTACAAGGTGCCAGGCGAGGTGAGCGCCAGGCCCAGCCCTGCAGAGCAGACGGGTGCCCTGGAATGGAGGGTGCGGGCTGGGTCACAGCAGGCCCCTCTGCTTCCAGCCTTAGAATGTGTGTGGTCCTCCCCGTGGCCGAGCCCCTGTGACCCTCCCCTGTTGTGCCCTGCTCCCCAGGAGTTCTTCTCAGTGGCCTGGACAACCTTGACAGTGGTCACACAGGCAGGCCATAAGAAGCGCTGGAGTGTGCTGGCGGCCGCGGGCCTGCGGGGCCTGGTGCGGCTGCTACACGTGCGTGCCGGCTTTTGCTGCGGGGTCATCCGGGCCCACAAGAAGGCCATCGCTACACTCTGCTTCAGCCCAACTCACGAGAGCCACCTCTTCAGTAAGGCCCGCTCTGCCCTGGTGCCCCGCCCATCTCCCCTGCAGGCTGGGCAGGGCTTCGGCCTGTTCTGGGGTCACCCAGTTCTGTCAGTGATCTGGGCAGACACCCCCGACCCTCCAGGGTGGTTACCCCACAAGGTAGCTTGTGGTACTGGCAGTGGTACCAGTGTGGGGCTGCAGCAGGCCTTGGGGCTGACTGCCAGACAGCGGAGGGCCACCTATCCTTTTGTCTCCTCCCTCAGCCGCTTCCTATGACAAACGGATTATCCTCTGGGACATCGGGGCTCTTGACGATAACCAAGACTTCCAGGCGAGGTGACGCTGGGGGCAGCAGGGTTGGGGAAAGGAGCACCCCCTCCCCTGCAGACGCACAGCTTAACACTGTCCCCTGCCCTGGCCACAGGCAGCTGCTCACACTGGACGCCACCTCCATTCCCCTGCGCCTGTGCCCTGTCGCTTCGTGCCCGGATAACCACCTGCTGGCCGGCTGTGAAGGAGGCTGTTGCTGCTGGGACGTGCGGTTAGACCAGCCCCAGAAGCGGCGGTGAGGATTGCAGGGGGAGGGGGAGAGAGCCAGGCAAAGGTGGGCCCATCAGGCCATACAACCACCTCACTTATTTTTTAAAGATTTTTTTTTTTATTGGAAAGTCATATAAAGAGAGGAGGAAAGGCAGAAATAACTTCATCCACTGGCTTACTCCCCAGTGGCTGCAATGGCTGAGGCAGAGCTGATCCAAAACCAGGAGCTTCCTCCATGGTCTCCCACGCGGGTGCAGGGTCTCAGGTCCTTGGGCCGTCTTCGACTGCTTTCCCAGGCCAGAAGCAGGGAGCTGAATGGGAAGTGGGGCAGCCAGTGGTCATGGGTTACTGACACCTTAGATGGAAGTTTAACCTATTAGGCCATAGTGCTAGTTCAGGTCCCCCTGTAGAGCAGCAGCGTGACCCCATGTCCTGGCATAATGTCCCCATCTGCATAGCACAGGCCATGACCAACATCTGAGAATTGGGAGGTTCGCAGAGCCTTGGGTGCCTCTGTCCCCTGAAATCCTGGAAACCCCGCCTGGCAGGCAGAGTCTCTAGGGGAAGGATAACGCGGGGTCGGGTGAGGTGGGGGGCTGTCCCCTTTGAGCAGGGGGACTTGTGGTGCAGAGTTTTGTGCCCGACCGTTGCCTCCCTGCCTGGGGTCAGCAAGTCTGCCAGGTACAAAAGGGCACAGCCTGTGTCCAGGACTGGTGGGCAGGACCCCAGTTGCTGGCAGGCAGCAGGCCCACAGGGGCAACGTGGCCTCTGCTTGCTCCCTGTCCACCCGCCAGCCCCACGCAGCTGTAACCTGACACATGCTCAGCTCTCCCCCAGGCCTGGGTTGAGAGGACTGGGCACCAACGTCTCCCTCTGCGGCCCCTTCCCCAGCGCCTGCGAGGTGGAGTTCGTGTTCTCCAAGGGCGCAGAGGCCTCAAGCCGGAGAGTAGATGGGCTGGCCTTCGTGAATGAAGATGTCGTGGGTGAGTGGGCTGGGTGCGTGCCTCCCTGGGAGGTGGGGGCTTGGCTTGTGGGGCCAGCCAGCCTGGGCACGCCTGTCCTTCCTCTCAGTCTCCAAGGGGAACAGCCTGGGCACCATCTGCCTATGGAGTTGGAGCCAGACGTGGAGCACCAGGGGCAGCCGCTCGGCAGTGCCCGTGGTGGTCCTGGCCTGGCTGCAGTGGTCATCAACCAGCCTGGCCTACTTCTCACTCAGCACCTGCCCAGGTGAGCCTGCCCCCCCCCCCCATGGCTGGGTGCCCTGCTCTGGCCTCGCTGATGTGCCCTGTGTCACTGCAGAGAAGGGGCTGGTGTTCTGTGGGGACGAGGAGGGCAGTGTGTGGCTCTATGACATCGGGCACCTCCTGAAGCAGCCGCCTGCACAGCCAGCAGCCCCGCAAGCCCCGAGCCAGGTACGGTGCAGCCGCCTCTGCACGGCCCCGGCTGGGAGGAGGGGACACCGCAGTGCACTCAGCCCCGTCTCTCCCGGCCAGATCCTCAAGTGGCCCCAGCCCTGGGCGCAGGGGCAGGCAGTGAGCAAGACCATGGTGAACGCGGTGGTGGCCGACCCCACCTTCAGCTACCTCACAGCTCTGACGGACTCCAACATCGTGGCCATCTGGAGGAGGTGCTAGTCTCCACAGCGCACCAGCCACAGCCATACAACCTAACTTATTGAGCATTTGGGCCAACTGGGGGGGGGGGTCTTTTTATGCCTATTTTTGTTATTAAATTCTTCCCTGTGGAGAGGCCTGAGGGAGGCCTGTAGCTCTGTGTACCCCATTCCTCAGTGTACCCTGAGCCACTAGGCTTCCCAGCAGCCCCAGCAATGGTCTTGGCCACAGCCGGAGTGGCTGAACTAGCTCATTGCCCAGGGCATCACCACTGAGCCCACACCGCGTCTTCCTGCCACACTTTATTAGGAAGGAGAAACAGAACCTGCGTACTAGGCACGTGAAAGCCAGGCAAGGGGCTCACCAGACAGGAGCACGGGTGCCACGGCTCGCCCCATGGGCCGGAGGAGGACAGGACGCCCTGAAGCCCCTTCTGGCTGCTATTCAATGCCTTCCTGTTTGTCTTTGATGGCCACCTGTGGGGAGAAAACAGGCACAGTCAGCCAGGGGACTGGCCAATGACACCCTGCAGGATAGAGTGGGGCCGACATGGCTGCTGCCCACATGGGGGCTGGAGTGTTGTGGGCCTGCGACACACCCGTGGACTTGGCTGTGCCTCGAGCTGACCAAGGCCCCTGCCATGCAGACGTGACCCACCCAGGCCCAGACGGAAGCCTGGAGGCAACAGCACAGGGTGGGCAGGCGCCATCACCCAACCCTGGGGTACACTTCCCTGGCCTGGCTGGGCCATGCCCTCACCCGGAAGCGCTCCTCCAGCAGGGAGAGCTCGCTGATGAGGTCGGTGACAGCGTTGGTGAAAGCCTCCTGCGGGCTGTAGTCGGGCGTGGTCTGCACACGGATGATGATCTTGTGCTCCAGTGGGTGGGGGACCTTGTAGCCGGCGAACAGCACCTGCGGGTCCTTCAGCAGCTGCCTGAGATGCAGGAGGATGGGCTGACGGGGTGGCCTTGGGGCACCCTGGTAGTCCCTGGGCAGCCCACAGCATAGCCAGCTCCTGCACTGCTGGGCTTGCATGCCACATTTAGTCACAGGTGCACACACTCCCTGCCCCACACTCCCAGTCAAGGTGAGCAGCTCCAGGGAGGCCCTGCCCCGCACAGGCCCGGGGCCACAGGGGCAGCACTGGGCCTAGACTGGCCACTGACTCAGCTTGGGATGGGCAGGGGCTGCGCCATGGCCTTTGGCTTCACTCTGAGGGCTGGCTACAGGCTCCAGCTGACAAGCCTGTGTACAGGGCTCAAGTCCCTGGGCTGGCCAGAGCAGCAAGCACAGCCTGGCCTGCCTGCTGGTCCAAGGCTTAGCAGGGACAGCAACACTCTGCCCAGGGATTTTGCACACCTCATCCAAAGCCTCTGCCTCCTCCCGCATTCTGTGAACAAGAGATCCTCACATACAACTGCAGTGCCAGGGCCAGTGTGACACGTAGCAGGCATCTCACGTGGGCGCTGGTTCACATCCTTGCTTCCCCACGTCCCACCCAGCTCCCTCCTTGTGGTCCCAAAGCCTTGGGACCCTGCATCCACAACAGGAGACCCAGAAGAAGCTCCTGGCTCTTCATCAGCTCAGCTCCCGCCACTGTGACCATTTAGGGAGCAAGCAGACATCTTTCCTCTGTAAATACACCTTTCCAATAAAGATAAAATCTCCAGCGTCCCCAGGCCACACAGCACTGTTGGATGAGGGGGCGGGCCATCCTGGCCCAGGCTGCATTCCGTGCTACCTCAATGAAGGGTCAGCGTTGTGATCCCCCCGGCAGGAGCTCGGTAATACCCAGGCCCTGCTGGTGAGGCCTCCACAGCAGCCGGACAGGTCCCCATGAGGGACCCTGCTGGTCAGCGGGCCACTTGTCGGCTGACAGCCGTGACCATGGACAGCTGGACGGAAGGAGCCACCCCCTGTAGGGTCACCCTTGCCGCGACGCCCTGCCCACTGGGCAGGCAGCCCAGCACTTACGACTTGATGATGTTCCCCAGCGTGTGGTCCTCCTTATTGATGGTGAAAAGGCAGGCGTTGGGGACCTTGGTGTCCTTGTTGATGGTGATCCTAGGGGTAAGCGGGTGATGCTGAGGGGCAGGTGCAGCCCCCAGCCCTCCTGCAGACCCTCTGTGCATCGAGGCAGCCTCCCTCCATCCCATCGCTGCCCTAGGTTGACCCCTGCTCCTAAGGCAGGATTTCTCAACACAGCTTTAGCCCTGAAAATCCTTTCCTTGCAGGAAAAAAGGTTCTTGACATATTTTAACAGTTTGAAATTTTGTCTGCTTTCATTTGTCAAAAAGCCGAAATGGAGGGCCCAGAACGCCATGGAGGCCTAGTGCCTAAATTCTCGCCCTGTTTGCATTCTGCAATGCCATGTGGGCACTGGTTCACGTTCTGGGTCCTGCTTCCCATCCAGCTCCCTGCTTGTGGCCTGGGAAAGCAGTCGAGGACGGCCCAAAGCCTTGGGACCCTGCACCTGCATGAAATAAACTCCTAATTCCTGATTTCAAACCAGCCCAGCTGCAGCCACTTGGGGAATGAACCAGCAGATGGAATTCATCTGTCTCTCTGTAACTGTTTGCAACAAAAAATAAGACACTCGCAGCTGCAGGTCTCACGACTGGCTCTGCCACACAGTGAGCCGAGCTGTGGCCAGCAGCGCTGACATCCCGGCCACTTTCCATCCAGCCCCCTTGCAGCCCGCGCAGGGACAGCAGCAGCAGGCGGCCCCACGAGGGAGACCTGACGCTCCTGGCGCGGCCCCGGCCCGTTGGGGCCACTTGGGGAGTGAACCCCACAGCAGGAGGCAGATCCCTCTAACTACGCCACACCTCCCGCTCGCAAGTGCTCGACATCCCCCAAAAAAGTGGCATCTACCCCCTGACCTCCTCCGACACCCTTCCCGAAGCTTCTCAAACCTCCCTCCCCGCCGGCACCGGGACACCAGCTCCCCCCAACTCCCGACTGCCGGCCACGGGCCCGCCCTAGCCCCTCGGCTCGGCCGAACCTTCCTGCCCCCGACACCCGCACGCCCCTCCACGCACGCCGCGCGCACACTGCCTCCCGCCGCCCCCGGGCGGCCCCCGCTTACTTCTTCTCCCCCTCAAAGAGCAAGAAGGACTCGAAGGCTGGAGGGGCGTTCATCCTGCCGCCGCAGCCCCCTACACGGCCACTTCCGCCACCGCCGCCGCCTCCAGACGCAACAACGCAACCGCTTCCGGGTCACGCCGCTTCCAGGCCCGGACGCTTCAGGACCGGTTCACTGCCCCCTGGCGACGCGGAGGAGCTTGCGCAAGCGGCTAGCGCGGACTCTGCGCATGCGCCCCGTGGAAGCCACGCCCCCGCTCCTGCTGGTCGGCTCGCGGGGCGTGGCTTGCTGGGTTCCTGCAACCCGGTTGTTTGCAGGGACGTGAGGCTCAAGACACAGCGACGCGTGTGGACGGCCCTTTCCGGGCATCCGGCCCGACAGCTGCAAGTCCCTGGCCAGGTTGGCACCGGCGCCACGTGATCGAAGTCTCCACCACCGCCGCCTCCCTGGACCTGCCCACACTTGCCATATAACCCCAGAACCGCCCACGATCCTGGGCTCTCAAAGTTGTGCACCCGCAGACTCTCCAGAGACCCGTGTTGTGGTGCCATGTGTTCAGACCTCTGGGAAGCGGCGAGCCATGTGGGCACCACCAGCTCCTGTCCTGGCTGCTCCACTTCCCACGCAGCTCCCTGCTAACGCGCCGGGGAGGGCAGAGGAGCATGTGATCCCCGGTTCCTGGCTCCTGCTGATTGCAGTCATGTGGGCAGTGACCCAGCAGATGGAGGTTTTCTGTCTCTCCATAACTCTGATTTTCAAATAAATAAATCATTAAAGAGAGAGAGAGAGGTGGATGGACTCACAGGTGAAGAGTGAGTGAATGGGTTAGGAGGGGGCCTGAGGCCAGTGAGTGCTGCAGGGGGACGGGGGAGAGACGAGGTCAGCTGGAGCCCCTGGACCTGCTCTGTCCCACTGAGGCACAAAGTCCCCCCAACACACACACACCCCAGACCTGGGCTGTCTGCAGCAGCAGAGGGCATAGCCCGGGCACCGGGGGGCCTTGCCTTTATCTCCTGCTGTGTGATCCAGTGACAGAGTCCTACCCCAGGAGGCTGTGGGAGCTCCAGCTGGACAAGAGGCAGGGCTCGGTGGGCTGCCTCCTCCATGAGGCCCTGAGGGACTGACCAAGGGCAGCCGAGCAGCCCAGCTCCCAGGACTCTGTGAGTCTCTGGACCCCAAGCAGAGGGCTGGGCTGCATCCCAGCTTGGCCATTGATGGGAGCAGTTTGGGAACATTGGGTGATGGGGACATTACACACATCTCTGGGGACCAGGGAGGCCTTGGGGATGTGGGGCCAGTCAGGGTGACTCCATGGGCAAGCCAGGGGCTGGAGGGCCTGAGGGGAGGGTTGGTGGGTAGTCAGTAACTTCTCCGTGTGGACCCAGCTCCATGCGGGCCTCAGCCTGGGCAAGGGTGGAGGTGACCCCACTCCTTGGCTGACAACTCCCCCAGTTTCCTCCAGGGCCCACTCTTCCTGGAGCCCCAGCCCCAAGAGCCACGAGCCTGGGAAGTCACGACAGGTTTATTGTCAGAGCACCACAACCCCCCGCCCAGGGGGTGGCCAGGCAGTGGTAGTGGGGCTGGTCTCCGGGGTCCAACAGGGCAGCCCACCTAGGGTGGACCATCCAGGGGTGGAGGTTTCTAGCTGGGCTTGTCATTCTGGCAGAGTCTGGGCCACGGGACCTCACAGGAGAGCCAGAAGGATACAGTCCCCTACAGACGCCACGTCAGAGGTCGCTCCTGCCTTCCGGAATGCCTGGCCCCTGGTTCTCCCTCAAACTCACCAGGCCCAGGAGAGGCCCCGGCCCTGCACCATGGTGACTGGGACTAGGGTGACAGCGACAGCATTGGCATCCAGGCACCCGGCGAGGGGTGGAGCTGGTCTCACGTCGGCAGCCCTGGCAGGTGCCTGGGCACCCCAGGTGGAGGGCTGGTCAGGCTGCGGCCATGTGCCTCCTGCAGGTCCTGCAGCACCTGAAGCAGCTGAGCCAGGGGGGCCTCGGGGACTGGAAGCAGTTGACGGACCATGAGGACGGACACCCCCAAGGGGCAAGGAGGGGAGTACTGGGGCTGAGAGTGTCCCCAAACCCAGACGCCTACCTTCACCTGCCTCTGGGCCCCGGCTCAGCTCCCGGTACTTCTCCCTGTGGAGCAGGACATGGTGAGGGCTGTGGGAGGGCTAGCGTGGGCCGCGTGGGCCGCCTGAGCCACCAGGCCGACTCCCACAACGTGGACACAGGACTGACCTCCCACTTTGAGCCACCGCCTAAGCGTGGGTTGACCAGAAGGTCCACTATGACCTTTTTTTTTTTATAAGACATATTTATTTTTATTGGAAAGGCAGATTTACAGAGAGGAGAGACAGAAACATCTTTCATTCACTGGCTTGCTCCCCACATGGCAGCAACAGCCGGAGCTGAGCTGGTCTGAAGCCAGGAGCCTCTTGAGGGTCTTGAGCCTCTGCAGGGTCCCAAGATTTGGGCCATCTTCCATGGACACTAGAAGGGAGCTGGCGGGGTGGGGAAGCAGAGCATCCAGGACACAAACAGGTGCCCATATGGGATGCCCGTACTACAAGGCGGGGTATTAGCTTGCTACACCACTGTACCAGCCCCAACATTTTTTTAAGGCTTTATTTTTTTTTTATTATTATTATTGCAAAGTCAGATATACAGAAAGGAAAATCTTCCATCCTTTGATTCACTCCCCAAGCAGCAGCAACAGCCAGAGCTGAACCCATCCGAAGCCAGGAGCAAGGAGCTTCTTCCAGGTCTCCCACGTGAGGGTTCCAAGGCTTTGGGCCACCCTCCACTGCTTTCCCAGGCCACAAGCAGGGAGCTGGATGGGAAGTGGGGCCACCAGGAAAAGAACCGGCATCCATGTGGGATCCCAGCATGTGCAAGGTGAGGACTTTAGCCGCTAGGTTATCGCACCAGGCACTCAACTTTTTTTTTAAGTGCAATTCTTAAAAGGGTTTGCTCAGGTAGGAAGTGTGGTGATACTCATCCTAGGCTGGGTGGTTCCTTCCTTACGGCTCCCCCTGACTCACCCCTCGGCTGCCTGCCTGCTCCACCCTGCAAGGGGTGTGCCCCTCTGGGAAGCCCCAGGCAGCTCCTCCTGCAGCAGTGGGTGCCTTCCAGGCCCTGGGGGACAGGCCTTCTAGCAACTGGAGCAGCCACTGGTCACCTTCTCTCCATGCTGCCACCCTTCCCTGCCATACCCACTGTGAGACCCAGCCAAGCCTCAGACCTGCTTTCACTTGCCCAGCACTGACCTGCAGCCCTGGGAAGCATGCATACAGTCCCACACCGCCCCCTGGTGGAGCTCAGGGTGGCCAAGAGGCAGGCAGCAGGGGCCTGCGCAGCGAGGTCACATGGAAAGCCACCATCTACTCTGCCTACATCCCATATGGTCACTGGTTCGAGTCCCAGCTGCTCCACTTCTGATCCCACTCCCTGCTAACATACCTGGGAAAGCAGTCGAGGACGGCCCAAAGCCTTGGAACCCTGCACCCATGTGGGAGACCCGAAAAAAGCTCCTGGCATGACAGGCTCAGCTCCTATCCTTGCAGCTATTTGAGGAGTGAATCACAGCAGATGGAAGATCTGTCTCTTCTCTCTGTAAATCTTTCTAATAAAAAATAAATCTTTAAAAAAAATGTTTACTTAATTTGCCAAAAGGCAGAGAGACAGAAGGACAGAGAGAGCGCTCCCATCTGCGGATTTACACCCCAGACGGCCACAGTGGCCCAGTTGGAGCCCAGTGACACTCCAACTGGTGCACAAATGAGATGCCAACCTCACAGGTGGAAGTTTTACACACAACATGCACGCTGGCATTTGTTTCTTAAAGTTGTACTAGGGGCAGCCCTTAACCAGCCACTTGGGATTCCTGCATCCCACGCTGCAGTGCCCGGGATGAAGTCCCAACTTGGCTTGCAATCAAGCTTCCGGCTAACGTGCCTGGGAGATGGCCCACAATGCCCGGTGCCTGAGTCCTTGCCACGCATGTGAGGCCTACGTGGAGTTCTGGGCTCATGATTCTGACCTGGTCCAGCTCTGGCTGCTGTGGACACTCTGAGAAGGAACCAGCAAATGGAAACATCTTTTTCTACCTATCTGTATCACTCTACCTTGCAAATCAGTCACCGAATCAATCTTTGCAAATAAAGTTGTTTTTTTTTTTTAATGCCTCCCATTTTTTTCTAATCTGCAGCCACAAAAGTAATCAACATGGCTGAGGACTTTGGCGTGCCAGCTAAGGACCAGGCTTAGGCTCTGAGGGTACGCATGGGAGCACGGTAAGCCTACCCGGAAGGCCAGATCCTCACGGGAGCCAGCCTCATGCTGCAGGATGGTGGTGCAGGTGCCCTCCCTGGAAAGGACAAGAGGCTGCTGGTCGGTGAGGAAGTTGGCACAATGACTCAACTGGCTAACCCTCCACCTGCCAGCACTGGCATTCCATAAGTACATGTCCCAGCTGCTCCACTTCCACTCTAGCTCCCTGCTGATGGTCTAGGAGAGCAGTGGACGATGGCCCTCCACCTTGGTCCCTGCACCCACGTGGGAGATCTGGAAGAAGCTCCTGGCTTCAGATCAGCTCAGCTTCTGGCTGTTGCCGCCATTTTGGGGTGAACCAGCAGACACAAGATCTTTCTCTCTAGCTCTCCTTCTCTGTAAAACTGCCTTTCCAATAAAAGAGGGTGCTGGACCTGGCGGAGAGAGAGGTGCCAGCCACTGAGAGGCAGTTCCAGCTGGAATCTTGGTTGCAGTCCCTGACCTGGCACATGCCATCCTCCTGCTCACCGTAGGGTCGGCTCCACGCCCAGGAGCTGCCGGTAGATAAGCTGTGCTTCCAGGTCATGGTCCAGAGGGTCGTTCCACTCCTGTAGGGTCACCCGTGGCCGAGTCTTGTCACAGCCCACATCTGGGGAGAGGGGCCAGAGGGCAGAGTTATGGATGGACGCTATGGGACAAGCTCATGTGACTTTTTCATTAGTACAGATGGACTCAGGGACCCTCCATGGGGCTGCTCGCGGGCCCGCAAGCCCCACCCACTGCCTAGCAGTGTATCGGGACGGGCAGGGCAGGCTGATGGCCTCTCCCATGCTGGGCTCCGATGGCTGAGGATCAGCTTGGCCTAGAGGGACAGGGCGCCCAGTCTGAGTCTGTTCTGTAAAGCACATTTGAGGGAGGGTTGTGAAAGTTCTAGAACTAGAACTGACATTGTGGCACAAAGGGTTAAGCCATGGCTTGTGATGCCGACATGTCACACAGGCACCAGTTCAAGTCCCAGGTTCTCCACTTCTTATCTAGCTCCCTGCTAATGTTCCTAGGAAAGCAGCGGAGGACAGCTCATGCTCAGGCCCCTGCACCTTAGTGGGAGGCCTGGTTGCAGGTATAGGCTCCTGGCTGTGGAATGGTCCAGACCTGGCCATGGTGGACATTTGGAGAATGAATCAGCAGACAGAAATTTGATTTTTCCCTTTCTCTGTCACTCTGCCTTTCAAAAAATAAACCTTTTATTTTTAATACAGGTATGCATCCATGTTCCATCCCCTCGCTCACTCCCCAGATGGCTGCAATAGCTAGGGCTGGGCCAGTCCAAAGCCAAAAGCCAGAAGCTTCCTCCAGATCTCTTCCTCCCTTGGGTGCAGGGTCCCAAGGCTTTGAGCAACCCTCTACTGCTTTCTCAGGTCATAAGCAGAGAGCTGGATGAGAAGTGGAGCACCCTGGTCTTGAACCAGTGCTCACACGGGATGCTGGTGGCTTTACCCACTATGCCAACCCCTAAATAAATGTTACAAAAAAAAAATTCTGGAACTATACTGTCTGACATGTCATTAGCCAAGTGAGGCTATTGCAATCAGGTAAAATCAAACAACACACTACAGATTTGAAGCCCAACTCTTCCACTATACCCAACTGCACGTCAGAGCTCAGCAGCCACACATGCTAGGGGGCTGGGGTACATGGGCCATGGGGACATGCACCACGCCCTGTCATCACCAATAGTCCTTCTAGAATCTTCTCTGTCACCCTTCCTACAGCTCCAGCAGCAGGTGGTGAGTACAGAAGTGCACAAGCCCAGGGGCTCTCCTTGGCCCTGATCAACCCAGCCGGAGGAGCAGGTGTTGAACTCAGTGAGCCACCCTTGGGGACGGGGTCCTCATTCCATGGCAGGACACACACACAGGATCTCAATGAGCATCCAGGCTGTGGCAGGTGCACCATGTCATAGCCGGGGGGTGCCTGGGGCCCTGACTTGTACCTGACTTGCGCTTCTGGTGGCAGCAGCTCCACTTGTCCCCACGGAAGATGCCAGGGTGGTAGGAGCTCAACAGGCCGGGGTTGTTGACACTCACTTTCCGCAGTGCCGACAGCCACTGGTTCAGCTCATTCACACACTGCAGGGCACATGGGGGAGGGGGCCGCAAACTGCTCACATGCCACCTCCTCCACGAAGCCCCCTGCCCTTGCAGTTCCTACACTGACACAAAAGCGCTGCAGCCAGCCGACCCCTCAGCCCGTCCCTGGGTACTCCAGCCCCTGCTGTCTGTGAACACGGCGACACGTGGTAACACCCAGGGAGCTTCCCATCAGGGAGTGCAGCCATCCTGACCCCGCCTCCTCCACTGTGCCTGGTGTCCCCGGGGCTGAGCCGCTGCAGGCTGCGCACCTTGCACTGTAGGTAGACGGTCTGTGGCCGGCCCGCGTCGTCCGTATGGATCACCTGCATGACGTGCGAGCTGCCAAAGCTCTTCTCCTCCACCTTCTCGGCAGCTCGGATGTTGGCCAGCTTGATGAGGATGCTCTTCTGTGGCGGGCAGTGGGAGAGAGGACTGCTCTAGATGCCCGCACATGGCTGGGTAGGCAGGGGAGTCTGCCTGCTGTGGGAGTGCCCACAGCCAGCCAGGACAGAGCACCCCAGGGTGTGACTAGCTTGCCTGGCTTCCTGGTGGCTGGCAGCAGGCCACCCTGAGCTTTAGGGACAGAGCCAGGACACACAGCCAACTCTCTGTGGCTCCTGGTCCTGCCAACTATGGGCCACACCGTGCACCTTTGGGTCATCTTCCACAATACCTTATTCTTCAGGCATTTAAAGTCCAACCCAAGCTGCTCCCCTCTCCCAACTCCACCCCCCAACACGACCTACTCAGGTGGGAGAGAGAGGTGTCTACGCAAACAGCCTGTGTGGGGCAGGTGTCCGGCAGGAACTGATGTCACTGCTTAGGACTCCTACATTCCACAGTGGAGGGCTAGGTCTGAGTCCAGCTCCACTCATTTCTTTTTTATGATTGTTTTATTTTGAAAAGTTATAGAAAAACAGGGACATAGAAAGAAAGAGAGCTTCCATCTGCTGGCTCACTCCCTAAATGGCCACCACGACGGGGTCCCAGAACAGGCTGTCGTCACGGGTCCACACAGCCAGGATCCCCACAGTCCTGGGGTCAGTGTGCACAGGGACTGTGCTGGAGACCAGCTGGGACCCTCTGTTGGGAAGCCAAGCAGCTAGGACGGTGGGGGGGGGGCACCCACGGCAGGCCGGGGCCAGAGCCCAGGACCTCCAGGATTCCCAGAGGCACCCCTCAGCCCCCTTCCTCCACGCAGAAGCCAGAACTGAGCCCCGCAGACCCTGCTCTTGCTTGTAGCTGACCCGCAGGACGCCGGCAAGGTCGGGCCACTCCGCGGAAGGGAACAGGGGTCTGCGCGTGCGGAGAACGGCCCACCCACCTTGGAGCTGGGCGTCTTGGCGAAGCTCAGGGCCTCAGTGGTGAGAGAGAAGTAGAGCTTCTTGAAGGAGGAGGAGGCCAGCGGGCCCTTGCCCTTGGTCCTGTGGAGGAAGAGCGGCCCCTCCTTGACCGGCGGCGCCTGCAAGCTCAGCGACTGCAGCTGGTCCAGCTCTGCGGGGAGGCGGAGTGAGCGCGCCCGGGGGCGGGGCCTCGGTGGGCGGGGCCACAGGCTCGCGGGGCGGGGCAAACGGACCTGGAGACTTGTGAGGGGCGGGGCCACATGCTTAGGGGCGGGGCAAAGGGACCTGGAGACTGGGTGAGGGGCGGGGCCCTTCAGGGCGCAGGGCAAAGGGGAAGCCGATGCTGGGGCAGAGCCAGACCATGCTCACCCTCCTTCTCCTCGATGTCCACCAGCTTGGTGATGAAGTCCTTCAGCTGTGCCACGCCATGGCGCACTGTGGGCTGCAGAGGCTCCATCCACGTCTCTTTGGCTCTGGAAGCCAACGTGTCCATATTGCCCACATTCTGAACAGCCTGGAAGTGGGCGGGTGGGAGGGGAGAGACAGTGACCGCAGAAAGGACTAAAGGCTGTGCGGGGAAGGGCCCAGATCACCGGACCCCGCTCCTCCCTCCACAGCTGCAGCCATGGTGGTGCTTGTGGCCCCAGCCCAGTCTCGTAGGGAAGCAGGGGTAAAGGGACCACAGCCTCCTTGACCACTGGGGTCTAAATGATACCCCTTCTCTGCAGGTGTCAATGTCAGACTGGGCTGCTCAGACCCTGGCCACGCAGGAGTCCCGCGCCCGCAAGCTGTGTGGTCTGGGTCCTCCAGCCTCCTCGTGGATCAGGAGCTCAGAACTGGAGAACACAGTACCGGCCCAAGGTGGGCCACCCCGCACCTTGGCCAGCAGGAGCAAGGTGCGGCTGGTGCGGGCGTCCGCGTGGCGCTCCCGCAGGTGGAACAGCTTGGGCGACATGATGGCCGGAGAGAAGAAACGCAGACACAGGAAGCTGGTGACGGCGACGAACGGCACGTTCTGGAGGGTACAGCGGGCACTGGGGTCCTCCCCTGGGCCCCACGCCGCGGCCCTCCCGGTGCCCCCATCCGCCCCGGCCTGGCAGCGGGCAGAGCGCACACCTCGTGCTGTGCGTCCGGGAAGCGCTCTCGGACGCGCCGGAAGAGTTGGCGGAAGGTGGCACGGATCACGGCGGGGCAGGTGCGAACCGAGCGGCAGAGCGCAGCCAGCAGCGTCCCTAGGTGGGCGCGCAGAGTCTGTGCGCTCTGCTCCAACACCTCGGCCTCGGTGGGCGGGCGATGCAGCCCGGAGCACCTGCAGCAGGACCAGGGGCGGGGAGGGGAGGAGCAGATAGTTAGAAAGTGGATGAAAGACACACCCACCACTACCACCACCTCCGCGCCACCTGGGGTACCCCAGCCTCACCCCACGTCCTTCACTTCCACCTTGCTGGGGTCTAGCTCCACGTATTTCTTCTCCTCGAACACTCTGTCAATGACGGGGCCCAGCACGCCGTGCAGATACCGCATCCCCGCCACCTGGGGGCCACCACCAGCCGCGTTCGTCCTGTTCCACTCTGCCCACGCCCCTTCCCCCACCCCAGGGTGCGTCCATGTCAGCTGCAAGAGGGGCAGCCCAACAAGCTGCTCTTCTAGTAATGAATGCATGAGTGAGTGAATGGACGGATGGATGGATGGCATTCCTGGCCTTCAAGGGCCGCGGGGGCTGTGGGCAGGATCCAGCTTTGTCTCTTGGCCTCTCTGTAGACTGAGGGTCGATTTCTCTTGTGACCTCACCTTCAGAAAAGACTCCATGGACTTGGAGGCCAGGGAGTTGCTCCGGAATAGGGTGTTGGCCTCACCTACAAGCAGGTGTCCCAGTGGGCAGGGGGGACGAGGCAGGAGGACCATGTAGGGAGCAGGAGGTAGGGCCTCGGAAGTGACCGCTGGGCAAGCGCCACCTGCCGAGTTCCTGTCCACCTCTGCCCCTGACTCCTCATGTTACCTCCCTGGTTGCCCCATGGGTCACTCACAGAAGAATCCCTTCTCCCTGCCCCCCCCCCCCGACCTCTGGCCCTGGGGCCAGCCTCACCCCCACCATCCCCCAGCCCCAGCCCAGGCCTCACTGGTGCGGCCCAGCTCCAGCTGGAAGAGCAGGTCCAGGAAGTCTTTGGCCAGGCCCTGCCCCAGGAAGAGCCTCAGAAGGTTGGTGGCCACATCCTGGCGATACTCAGCACTGGTAGTCTCCTCTAGGATGGGCAGCAGGTGCCCTGGGCCCTGCAGAAGGCAGAGGAGAGGTTAGAAGGACAGAGAGGACCTGCTATTGTCACTGGACGCCTCCTGCCCACTCACCCCACTTCCCTGGGCGGGGGGGATCCCCTCACCTGGGCGCCCAGCTTCACCTCCTGGCACAGCAGCTGCACCAGGGGCTGGTAACAGCCAGAGGGCAGCACGGTCTCATCCCGCAACCGCACCTCCAGCTGCAGGGAGCCTAGGGTACCCCTGCAATGGGAGATCTGTGACTTCTCCACCAGTGGCCCAGGCAGACCGCTCAGCCTGGAATGTCTGTGTGCCCAACCCCCAACTGCCCTGCCTCCCAAGCGCCTGTAGACCCCACACCTGACCCACACGGGCAGGCCAGGTTCAGCACCTTCCTGTGGACACTGTATTGAAAAATAAGCAGAGATCTTGCAGCCCTAGTCTGATAAACCGCTTGCCAAGGATGTTGGGGCGGGGACTGCTCAGCTGGCTTCCTCGCTCTGACTGAACCTGAACCTTCTCAAAATGGAGCAGCTCAGCATCCTGCCCAGCATAGCAGAAGCTAGTCAAATGGGCCCTGGGACACACCTGTCCACCTGGCCTGCACCTGCTCAAGATGGGGCATCTGGGGATCTTTGCAGGGAGGCAAGCTGAGGCATCCTAGGGGCCAAAGGACTCCCCCAGACAGGTCTGCCGGCATGCTGAAATCCCAGCACAGGGCATGCAGTCAACGTGGGGTATTTTTAGCAAGCGTGCATGGGAAGTTCTGAATGCTTATCTGTACACTAGCTTAAGTTCAGCTTCCAGTGACCGTCCTGTTTTACCTGGAGTCTCTGTCCCCTGGAGGGAGGAATCTAGGGCTGTTCCACTAATGTCTCCGGGAACTTGAACCCTGCTCTGCAGTCTGTGGGGAAGTCCTTAAAGGGAATGGGGAAAGAGTCTCTTTGTGAAGCTTCCAGAAGGCAGAAAGTTTCTGAGCTCTAAGGCCAGAGCTAAAGGCAGGACTGTGAGAAGGAGGAAGCTAGTTCAGCCTGGATGAGAAGGGCCCCCGTGGCTGTGTCCTCTGCCCCTTGCCTCCTACTCAGCCTGCAGTCCTGCCTACCCAAAGTCAACTCAACCCCCAGTTCTCCCAGCCCCTGCTGCCCGCCAGTCAATACTCACTCGTGCGGCCGCCGTCGCCTCTTGGGCTGGTCGGGCTGCAGGCGGAACCAGCCCTCCTCCTGACCCGAGGCTCGCAATCTCTGCATGTCGACCACCACCTAGGGGCAGGGTGGGCAGGCAGGGGGCTGCATGCACAGACCTTCTTTGCCATGTCTGTTTTTAGGGGTGAGGGGCACCTGCCAAGGGTCTCTGGTCTTGGGGAGTCCCAGGCTTCCTGAGTGGTCCTTTCTGGGGAAGCTGATGGAGAGGGTGACCTGAGATGCAGGTCAGGTGAGTAGCAGGTGCAGCAGAGGTGGGGGAAGTTGGGGTAGTGATGATGGCAGGTGCAGTCTTGGGGAGGGGCCAGGGGAGAGAACAGCTACAGTCTTGATGGGGAAGCAGGGAAATCAGCAGGTGCACCCTGGGGAAACCATACTTACTTTGCCCAGGAAGTCATTGCGGCTGACCAGGTCCCAGTCCCAGGCCTCCACACACAGCCCCTCTGCTGCCCCTTCCTCCAGCTCGAACTCAAAGGCCTCATTCCAGCGTGGGTAGCATGACTTCTTCACAATCTACCAGGAGATGAATAGATAGGGCTCGGGCCAGCTCCCCATCCCTCCACCCCTGCATCAGAAAGACCCAGGGATGGGAAGGAACTTGTCCAAGGGTACCCCAAAAAAGGCAATGACTACACTGAGAACCCTGAGTTTAGTGTTCCCACACCAGCCCAGCTGGACCATCGGAGGTCCCCCTAGCCTAACTGTTCCCTGTAGGGTAAAAGAGTGGAGTGGGTGGCCGTGGGCTCCCCACTCTATACCTCCAGCATGACCAGAGGCGTTGGGGCCTGCTGTGTCCCCTCACACAGACAGCGCCAATCTGACCTCCTAGGTGCTGATGAAGCTGGGGTCAGGGGCATCCCTGAGGAGCTCATTCCCTCCCGTCAGATTCTCACCGAGGTCTCCTGGGTCCGGCCGTTGTAGCGCACTTGGACAAAGGGGTCAGACGCACCGTTCCTGTCCCTGGGAGCTAGGTCCCTGGTGGTGACAGGGATCAAGGTTATTGGGGAGGGGAGCAGGTGATTGTTCCCAGAGCAGTCACCCCTTCCCACCCAGGGTCCCCACATGGGCCACCCTAAGGACAAGGCTACGACATGTACAGACCAAATAGCTGAACAGGGCAATCTCTCTCGAATGGGATTCTTTACCAGGGAAATGCGGAAGTCAACCCCTGCCCCACGGAGGTATGGAAGACCCTCTCTTTCTGAAGCCCTGATCACAGCGTCCCCCCCCCAAAGCCCCCCCCGCCCACCCAGTTCAGAGCCCTGGGATACAACGAAGCCATCCTTCCTCTGGCTGCTGTGAATGCTGGCTGCTGGCACCCAGTCCCACATTTCCGACACTAACTCTCTAACGCTGGTTATCTTTCTCCCATCTTCCCCTGATGGAGGTAGGGCAGGTGTCTGCCACATGGCTAAAGTGCCACTTACTGGACATCCTGTTGAACCAGCCCCGGTACCAGTCCCAAATCTACTTCTGACCGAACTCCCTGCTAATGGGCCTGGAGGGCATCAGGCGATGGCTTGAGCCCTGGGCTCCCTGCCACACAGGTGGGAGAGACCTGGATGGAGCTCCTAGCTCCTGGCTTTGGCTTGGTCCAACCCCTGGGCCGCTGCGGGTTCTAAGGAATGAACCAGCACGCAGGCCATCCATATCTATCTCTGGGCCTTCAAGTAAAATGAAAATAAATCAGAGTCATCCAGTTTTGCAAGGCTGTCAGACAGAACCCCCAAGGCTGGGTCTGTCTGAAAATGGACTCTCTCTGGCTATGACCAAGGGGATTCTTGACGCTCTGTCACTGACATCCAAGGGGCAATGAGTCCCATCCCTCCTTGGAGAGGCCTGGACGCTGCTCCCCCTCTACTGGGACTTGTTAAGTGGCAGGTTGGGCCTGGTCTCCCTGTCCCCAGCAGCCTCAGGGGAGGCCAGGGAATCCATGGCTGGTGGGGATGGCTCACTTTGATGTCTACCATTTCTGCCCCTCCTCCCCCAGCACCACCAGCCTGTGCCCAGACAGCTTGGTGCCATGCATGGCCAAGGAGCACAGGGCGTAACTGCCCCAGGGAGCACAGTGTGAAGACTGCAGGGGGCAGCCCCATACCAGGCCTCTGCCCCTGCCACAGCTTCCTCCCAGGCAGGTGAGTGGTATGGTGGAGCTGTGGGTGGTAGTGGAGGGGGTCTGTGATATGCTGGCTCTCTAGGGGCCGGTGGAAGGGGCCCTCCTTGCTCAGGGCTTGGGCTCCGAGTCAGAAAGGAAAATGAGTTCCCCACACGCACAGTGGTGTGACTCACACCCAGACTCAAATGGGAGTGGATGAGTGGATCGTGGGGCTAAAAATACTCTGGGGGTGGCCCTGACACAGGTGACAGGCGGGGGAGCCTTCCAAGCCACTGTTCCTGTCACCACCTGCCTGTTGGGAGATCCCCAACAACTCCATCCACCTCCGCATGCCCCAGGATGAATTCCCATGGGAGTTAGCACGGGGTGGGAAAGGGAGGAAGAAGGGGGCAGGGCATGGCCTATCCTTGAAACAGCATCCCTCCCCTCCCCCAAGGGGACACGACCACCCAAGGGGATCACCTAGGAGACTCTCCAAGTGAGAGAGTGGCCATGGGAGGGACCTGGGAAATGGAGGGGAGGACAGGGAAGGCGATCTGGCCGGCACGGGACCCCCTGCCCATTCCCCAGCCTCACCTGGCCTCCAGCACGGCGCAGCGCAGCAGCTGCTGGGTCCCAGGCCCTGGCACCACCTCCAACCGCAGGTGGATCTCGCCCTGCACCTCTTCATCAGGGTCAACCTCGGTCAGGTGCGCCCACCCGCTGAAACCTGTAGGGCTGCAGCTCAGCCTGGTGGGTACCCTCACCCAAGCCCCGCAAGAAGCAACCAGAACCAGAACCCCATGAGTCAGGGCCAGGTGGCTTCATGAGTCAGCAGTGCCTGTCCCTCACACCGCCCTGGCCTCACAGACAGGAGCAGGTGCACACCAGGGGAAGCTGATAAGCGGACACAGCAAGGCATGGGCAATGGGACTGGAGCATTCAAGAACTCCTTGGTCTGAACTTCTTTTAAAGAAGTCCAGTGAGGGTGGGGCCTGCACTGTGTTACCCAGCAAGCCTGGAGCAGGTGCATACCTCCCAGCAGTTTATATTCTGGGACTTGTTAAGTGGGGGTTAGGGTAGAGGAGCTCCCCAGGTTGCACCAGAACAATGCTATAGACCTGGGACTTGGCACTGGGACCCTGGGTGGAAGGGACTTCACAGGGTACAAAGGAGAGGCTCCCCCACTGCACTGCACAGTGGGACATAAGGAGAGCCCTCCCAGGAGGGAGAAGCAGTCTTGATGTGGGAGCACACGGGGCGGGAGGATATACTCGCACTCTCTCTCACATATACACACACTCTCACACTTGGAGCTCTTACCCTTAGGATGGGAGGCTAGGGTGTCCCGGGTGAGACACACCTTGCCGATGACGTCATCTTGGCTGCAAGGTAGAGACAGCCAGAGTCAGGCAGGGGCTTGGTGCCGGTTCTCTCCAAGCTCGGGGCTCCCCGGGGGGGAACAGGAAAGTTGATACCCCAGTCCCTCGCACCTGCACCTGGCACCCACCCTGCTGTGGACCCTGCATCCTGCACACTCATGGGCATGGGCCGTTTCCACATGGGGACCCACCTATCTGCTCCATGCACACTCATGCACATGCGTGATGTGCCACGTGCACACCCACGCCCTCTCCCCGGCCCCCACAGTGACACACAGGGGCCTGAGTGCACCCACTCCCTACCCCCAAAGAGCAGGGTGCACCCACCTGAGGGCGTCCTCATCCATGACGTAGAAGGCAACAGCATGGAAACTAGGTGGCAGGTGTACCTGATATTCCTCACCCCAAAAAGGGCACAGGGTCTTCCACACGGTGGCTGTCCTATAGGAGCAGCCTTCTCAGTAGCTGCCTGGGGCCACCCCAGGTCCCAGGCCGGGCCAGGGCTAGGCGGGGCTGTGTGACTGCAGCCTACCTTCCCACTGCCCCAGCCACCTCCCTCCTCCCACCTCTGAGTACCAACATCTGGCTCTGCCATCAGATGCCCTGCTCTTGTCTCAACCCACCCACCACCCATCATGACTCCCTTACCCATCTTTGCTGGGTGGGACACAGGTATCACACACTAGAGGGAAACAAGACCACTACTGGGCACAGCTGGCTTTGGGTCACAGGTCACACAATAGGGTAGAGGTGGAGAAGGGACCACAAGCTTGGTTTCCCCAGCCTCATCCAGCTCTGGGCAAACCCCAGCAGGCCAGAACTGTGAGGGTGGGGAAGCTGAGGCCCACCCCGAGCACTCAGGTGAAGGGTCAGTCTCATGACCTTGGTGTCCCTGCCTGCCTTGGGTCAGTTAGAACCAGCATGGCCTCTTGAGCCAGTGACAACCTATAAAGGGTGTGGACCCTGTATGCAGGTGGGGCATGACTTGGGAGGTCAGTGGCCTTGGTAAGGGGCAGGTCCTGGGCACTCAGCTGGGCACAGCAGCACTGTGGCTTTGGCTTTGAGCTTGGATGAGGGAGGGCAAGGGAAAGAGGGAGGCCCCAGCCAAGACCAGGTCAGGCGGAGGAGCCCAAACTGGGGGGTCCTGTGTCTTTGGGCCGTCCCCTTGGCCAATGGAGTTAGTGGCTACAACAGCCAGCTTGTTCCCTGGAGTTAAATGGGCCGGAAAAGGGCTGTGATGCCAGCTGCCGTGACTAACGAACATCTGCCTCTGTCAGGCAGATGTAAATGCTGGAGAGGGCACAGAGGCAGGGGAGAGGCCCTTGGCCCAGAGCCCAGGCCTGAGGAAGCTACTCCCCACATGGGTGGTAGAGTGCCAGGTTAGTCTCCCTCGCCTCCTGGTGCGGTGGAGCAGGGCACCCAGCATGAGGGCTCCAAACCCTTGCCCATCTCCATCCATACCCCCTCAGGGGGCGAGAAGGCTGCCTCCAGCATCCCCAGAGCAGGGGTACCTGATGAGGGGTTCGCTGTCCACCTTCACGATGCAATAGGGGTCACTGCTCCCGGTGCTGCAGAACACAGGGAAAGGGTGGGGTCAGCAGGGGGCAGGGCCTCCAGCGCAGCTCCCAGCCCCTGACTGGCGGTTGGGGGGGTTCCTACAGATCCCAGGGAAAAGCAGGAAGGGCCTTGAGCATCCTGGGCTGCAGATCAACGGCTCCCCAAGGCCCCAAACGTGCCCCAGCATCAGCCTAGGAAGGAACGGAGCAAGAAGGGCATGGACCCCATACCACCACTACACTGTTCCTGCCCTCTCCCACCCCACCCTATCACAGCCCAGCCCCTTTCTGCTTCCCTGCTGCCCATGCTTCCCTCAGTCCCCTCCTTTCTAACAACCCTCTCCTGGGGCTGCCACTTGCAAAGCTGCCATCTGCGATGTCACCATCCCATATGGGTGCCAGGTCAAGTCCCGGCTGCTCCACTTCCATTCCAGATCCCTGCTAATGAGTTTGGGAAAGTAATAGAAGATGGCCTGAGTGCTGGGGCCCCCTGCCACTCATGTAGGAGACCCGGATGGAGTTCTTGGCTCCTGGCTTCAGCCTGGCCCAGCCCCAGCCGTTACAGCCATTTAGGGAGTGAACCAGTAGATGGAAGATATCTCTGTGCACGTTACTCTACAACTCTGCCTTTCCAATAAATGTCTTTTAAAAAAATTTATTTTTATTGGAAAGGTAGATCAGATTTATGGAGAGAAGGAGAGACAGAGGGAAAGACCTTCCATCCACTGGTTCACTCCCCAAATGGCCTCACAGCCAAAGCTGAGCCGATCCAAAGCCAGGGGCCAGGAGCTCTTCTGTCTCCCATGTGGGTACAGGGTCCCTCTGCTTTCCCAGACCATAGATAGTGAAACTGGAGCAGCTAGGACACAACCAGCACCCATATAGGATCCCAGCGCCTGCAAGGTAAGGATTTAGTCATTCAGCCATCGCGCTGAGCCCATAAATAAATCTCAAAAAGAGGAGGTTCCTCCAGCCTGTGTCCTCCCCACTGTTTCTTCCATCTGAGTAACCTGAGGGTGGGGGGCACCTAACTGTCCAGCAGGGCCTGGCACGAGACAATCTCGTGAGTGCTTACTGAATGCATTAATGGAAGGAAGGCTAAGCGATGCCACACATCTCCGGTTGCTGGGCTAGTGACCTGGGAGAAGGACAGGTACATAATGGATGTTTCTAGAGCTGCCCTTTTCTGGCCCGCCATCCACACACAAAGAAAGGAAGTATATTTACATGTTGGAGGCTGGGAAATTCCAAACTCCACTTCCCTTCTCGAAAGAGGCCCTTCTTCCTTGCACAGGAAGTCATGGGGCCAGCAGGTTCCAAGGCCCTCCTAAGACCCAGCAAGCAATGTCTGTCCTGACTTGTTTTTTTCCACCCGCAGAGTGGGAACTGTCATGCTGGCTCCCAGGTTGGCTGCCTTGGGTGTCTGAGATGACATGGAGTGTGTGTGTGTGGGATCATTATTCCAGAGAGCCTGCAACTCATCACCCCAAAGCCAGGGGACCTCAGGACCCCTCTGCAGCCCGTGTACACGGCACAGCTGCGGGACCCGTGAGCCACGCATGCGTGCTTGTTCCAGGAGTCTTCAACAAGTTCATGGCAGCAGGGCAGGGGGCGTACAGCAGGGATTTGGCACAGCCAGTAGGTAACTGCATGGAATACCCACATCCCACATCAAGTGGAGTGCTTGGGTTCGAGTCCCACCTCTGGCCAAGGCACATCCCAGGAGGCAGCAGGTGATGGCTCCCGTATCTGAGCCCTTGTGCTACCCGTGGGGGAGACCTGGATGGAGTTCTCACAGCCTGGATACTATGGGCATTTAGGAGAGTGAACCAGCAGATGGAGGAGCACCTGCCTTCGCTCTCAATAAAGAAATAAAATATATATATATTTAAAGCACAAAAGCTCAGATGTGCAATGCAAGGGCACCCAAGTGGGAGGAACAGAGAGATGGGAAGCATCAAGAACGGGCTGAGGCCGACTGGAGGGAAGCTGGGTCCACTCGCGCTGCCCATGGTGCCCTGTTAGGCACCCTCTGACCCACAGCGGCTTGTGGCTGGGCCCCTCTTCTGCTTCTCCTTCGCCAAGACAAGTCGCTGCGGGCCCAGGACTGGCCACCAAAGGGCCTCTATATTTAGGGCCTTGGCAATCCCCAAGCTGTGGAAGACGAAGGATGAGGACAAACCCTTAAATAGCCCTAGACCGTGTCTCCTGGGTCACAGGGCGTGGGACCAAGCCGACTCAGGTACCCCTGCGCTGGGGGCTGCTGGGGAAGAGGCCAGCTGGCAGGCAGGTGTGGGTAGGTTCTAGAAGCTTCTTCCTAGGCTGGGAGGGCAGTTCTGTTCAGGGAACAGAAAAGCCAGGCAGGAGTGGACAAGTGGACGCGGCCACTGTGTGCCCCTGACATTCTCTCCAGAACGATCTTAGACAAGAGGAGCACCCCTTTGGCACCCTGAGGATAGGTAGCAAGCTCCCAGTCCCTGGGAGAGTGCAAGACACTGCTGGAGGGTGTTGTGCTCAGGAGACAGGTTGGAGGCTAGCTCACCCCCCCCCCCCCCCCCGGCATCCAGTGAGGCCACCTGGGGTTCCCTAAGTCCCTGCCATGCCCATCCCCAGCAGATGTCCATGCTACGCTCGGGGCCAGAGCAGTGCACCCCCCAGGTCCCCCCACCAGACTATCTGTCCAGCACTGTGGTCAGGCAAGGCTTTGCGGCCTGTGTCCACTGTGGTCAGAGCAGATTGGAACCCTGACTCCTGGGCACCTGCTGTACAAGCCTCAGTTGCCCAACATGTCAACCTTACACAGTGCAAGGGAAAATGGCCCAGGTCCCTCAGCGAGTCCCAGACTTTTTCCCCCACCATCAGCCTAGTTACTCACCTTCCACCCCACCCACCCATAACAATCCCATCCTAACTTGGTAGGGGGTGGAGGAGGGATGTTTTCCCCTGAGGGATGTTTCCTTGAGAAGGCCTGGTCTGCCAGGGGGCAGGGCCAGGTGTTGCAGGGGCTGGGGCAGAGTGGGACAAGCCAGCTGTGCATGGTGGGGGCAGGGACAAGAGGAGGAAAGAGATGCAGGAAGCAGGAGTGACTGGGAGCCCCTCCCCTGCCCATCCTGGGCCAGCTGCTGCCAGGAGCGCGGAGAAGAGACAGACGGAGGGGCCGCAGCCAGAGCAGGCAGAGATGACCTACTTACTAGTCAGTGTCCATGGGAGGGGGATGGCAAGCTCAGAGGTGGGCCCCAGGACTGAGACCCCTCCTACAGCACATCTGTCTTTCCAGAGACCTCATTCCCAGCTGCTGCCACCTCCCTTCCTCCCCTTGCCCTGCTTTACACAAACCCACCTTGAGATTCCCCCCCACTCCTCTCTCACCATTGCCATGGCAACCAAGAGCTCAGGTCTCATCAGGCCCAGGGGGGCCTTGAACTGGAACTGCTCCTGGTGCTGGGCATGCTGGGAAACTCACAGGGCCCCCCCCACCCTGGATCCCGGAGCCTGCTGAGGTGGCCCAGCGAGGACTTTGGACCCCAGGCCCTCTGCCAGGCTGTCAGCAGCCCCACTCTCTCTCTATAGAGGGATTTCAACCCCCAGGTGAGCCAAAGGAAACTCAGGCCTCAAGATGACGCCCCCTCACAGCTGCCACCGAGCTAAGCTGGGCGGGCTCTGTCTCGCCGGCCACTGAGGAAGGGTCCTTGTGAGATTGCACCCTCCCTAAATCTGGCCAGGGGAAGCCCTAGATTTCAGCACCCCTCAAGAGTCTAGCACTTTAAAACCTCTCTGAAACTCGATTTACCCATCTGTGAAATGGAACCAGGAGGACCACCTGACTGGGTGGACAAAAAGCCAGGTAGACAAAAAGCAAGACTCAGAAAGCAACAGTGACCTCCTTCTGCCCCTGCTCACCCCACCCCTGCAGCCAGTAGGGGCAGCACCTCCTGACCCTAACCCATCAGCCTGCTGCAGACCCCAGGTCTCAGACCTCCTTCTGCCCATGTGCACGGCAGGATACACCCCCCGACACTGCCCCTGGGCTCCAGAACCTGGTCAGGTGCACACACCCGTAGACCGGTTGAAGAGGACCCTACCCCTTTTAACTAGGGGGTATTCCACCCCCTGCAGCCACAGTTCCCCGTGGGTTTCCGCAGTCCCACCAAAGCTCCTTCTCATCTGGAGCCCCTCTTTCACGCTCAGCGCCCCCTCTGCCCAACCCTCACAGATATTCCTGTCTGTTCCTCCTGTCAGCCCTTCCAGCACGGCAGCCTCTTCTGTCTTGGTCCTCCTGCGCCAGTTGGCCGTGGGGAACCTCAGAAAGGTCAAGTGTAGGCAGGGGACGAGGAGGGGAGAGGGGGGCGCAGCGCCCTTCCCCGCAAAGTTGGGGTTCCCACCCCACTCCAGCTGCCCGGAGCGTGCTTACATGTCCTTGGCGGGTAGGTTCTTCGCCTCCACGATGCGGATGGACAGCGAGCTGCGCTTGGCCATCGCGTGTACAGGCCGCGGGGAACCCCACGCCACACGGTGCTGGGCAGCAGCATGCAGTGGTCGGCGGGCAGACGCGGGGACACTCCCGCCCCACGTGCAGGGGAGTCGGGGGCAACACTGCACCCAGGCAGGCCAATCAGCGGCCGGGGGGGTGCTCCCGGGACGGGGCGGGACCGCAGCCCTCATTGGCTGCCCAGGGCGGGGGACGGGCCGGGGCCTTGGCCGAGGCGCAGGCGGGCGCCCCCGGAGGCCAGAGCCCCGGGGCGGGCTGGCCCGGCTGGCCCGGCTGGCCGAGCGCACTGGGGCGCTGGGGCGCGGGACGAGGCGTGCGAATGGAGCTGAAGGCCAGGATCGCCAGGGCCACGCGAGCCTGTTGCGCGGGAGCTCTGCGTAGGAGTGCGTTGCATGAATGAGCGATCGTACCGGCTGAGTAGTGTTTGTGGTAGGACTGCCTGGCTGCGCAGAGAGGAGGCGAGAGAGGCAGAAAGATCCGTATTTGGAAAGTGGCTGAGGAGGAGGTGAAAGGGGTGCACCAGCTTGCAGGAAGAGGAGACTGGAGTCCTGTGGCTGGCACAGCCGCCCCATCCCTTCACCTCGCCTCCTTACTGTTGGAGTCATTGTCCCCAAGCCCGACTGTAGACCCCCGGCTTCCTCTGTGGAAGGAGACAGTGAACCCACTGAGGGACACTGAGCTAGATCCATCTGCATCCCTTAAGGCCGTGGGTTCAAGTCCTTGCTGCTCCACTTTAATTTTTTTTTTTTTAAGATCTATTTTTATTGCAAAGTCAGATATACAGAGAGGAGGAGAGACAGATCCGATGATTCACTCCCCAAGTGACCGCAATGGAGCTGAGCTGACCCAAAGCCAGGAGTCAGGAGCTTCACCCAGGTTTGCCACACACGTGCAGGGTCCCAAGGCTTTGGGTCATCCTTGATTGCTTTCCCAGGCCATGAATGGAGCAGCCAAGACACCAATGGACACCCCTATGGGATGTTGGTACTCACAAGGTGAGGATTTAGCTGTTGAGCCAGTGCGCCAGGCTCTTAAAGATTATTTATTTCAAAATGTACGGTAATGGAGTGTGAGAGAGACACAGAGAGAAATCTTTCATCTGCTGGCTCACTCTCCACATGATCACAGCAGCTGGGGCTGGTCCAGGCCAAAACCAGGGGCCAGGAGTTCCTTCCAGGTCTCCTGCATGGGTGAGGGAACCCAAGCCCCTTTGAACCATCTTCCATGCTTTCCCAGGTGCAGTAGTGGGGAGCTAGCTGTGTCATGGAGCCACTAGAGACCATCTGAGATGCTCACAGCACCCCACAGTGCTGGCCCATTGCTACATTTTTTTCCCCTATAAAAATATTTGGGGGCCCGGCGGCATGGCCTAGCGGCTAAAGTCCTCGCCTTGAACACGCCAGGATCCCATATGAGCGTCGGTTCTAATCCCGGCAGCTCCACTTCCCATACAGCTCCCTGCCTGTGGCCTGGGAGGGCAATCGAGGACAACCCAGGGTCTTGGGACTCTGCACCCATGTGGGAGACCCGGAAGAAGTTCCTGGATCCTGTCTTCGGATTGGCATAGCATCGGCCAGTTGTGCTCACTTGGGGAGTGAATCATCAGATGGAAGATCTTTCTCTCTCTTTCTCCTCCTCTCTATATATCTGACTTTGCAATAAAAATAAATCTTTTTTTTTTAATTGGAAAGGCGGATATACAAAGAGGAGAGACAGAGAGGAAGATCTTCCGTCCGATGAGCCAGTGCATTTCAGCGCCTGTCTCAAGGACGTTTTTTTATACCCGTGGCCCCATGAGGCTAAGCTGAACGAATCCCCCCGTCCCACCACTAGACTCCAGCAGTGGCTCCTGGCACCTGTACTGCCCAGGGTTGGGGTGGGAGTGGGTGCGGAACAAATTGGCCTTGCAGCCCCTAGGTAAGAGGGGATTCGGGACTGTGCCACTGCAGCTGTAACTGGAACATAGACCTGTTGGGGTTTCTGGCGCCACAGCCTCCCCCGAGGCCCAGACAGGGTCCTGGCCGGGCTGGCAGGAACCAGGAGTCCTGGTGGGGATGGGGAGGTTCCTGTTTGTCAGCCCCATTCCTGCTCATATCCTGTTAATTTCTCAACCCTCCTGGACCAGGCACCCTTGCTGCCACCTCCTCACCCCTGCCTGCCCAGGGTCTCCCCTTCACATGGCTCCATGCACTTCTCCTCAGACCTATGCCTGGACCCCCTCCCCCCCATGGCCCTCAGGCAACCCCTACCAGGGCTTAAATCTCATCTCTCACTAGCAGGCACCAATCTTGCTTGCCTTTGATTTTTTTTTTTTTTTTACATGAGTGGAGAGGTTTCTCCTCTCATCCCCAGGCCCACTTTCTTGATTTCCAGTACCCAAAGTTAACCATGGAGTAAAAAATTCTAGAAGATTCTAGAAAGTTCTAGAAGGCAATCATTCCGAAATCCTCAGCTATGTGCTATGCTGAGGAATGTGATGAAGCCTTGTGCTTCCCCCTCCCCTGCCCTACGATTTCCTGGATACACATTCACCACTCCACTGGATCTCCCATCTTCTGGTTCACTCCCCAAATGCCCACACGGTCAGAGCCAGGCCAGGCCGATGCCAGGAGCTCCATCCAGGTCTCCCATAGGGGTGCCGGGGCCTAAGCACTTGGATCATCCGACACTTTTCTAGGAGCACTGACAGGGAGCTGCTTTAGAAGCAGAGCGACCAGGACCCAAACTGGTGCTCACATAGGATGCCAGCGCTGCAGGCAGAAGCTTAACTACAGAGCTTGGGAGCAGGTGACAGGGGCCTAGCATATAGCTTCCTCCCGGCTTCTGTCACTCACAGTAATGCCTAGGAGAGCCACACTCCGGTGTGCTCCAGCCGCCATCCCACTCTTGCTGGGGGACTCTCGGGACCAACAGATCTCCCCTCCAGCGGCCAACAGCAGAACCTCCTTGTCCCGGCTTCCCAGGACAGAATGGCTCTCCCAACCCTGTTCCCTGCCCACAGGGCCCACCTGGCACAGCTAAAGGACCCAAGATGGCGGGGGGGGGGGGAGGGAGGGAGAAACAGCCTGTGTAGCAGCGGCTTAAGTCATCACCTTCAACACTGCCATCCCACGGGGGTGCTGCAGCCTGGCCACCTTAAAGTGGACACATGATGTGCCTAGCACAAGACCTGGGGAAGACTCCACAGGGAGCCAGGGTTAGCATGGCCCCAAGAAAGGTGGGACTGGGGAGAGCAGTGCAGAAACAGAGGTCTTCTCTTCGGGGACGAGTCCAATCTCAGCTTGAGCCTAGGTCAGTGGGTAGCCCTTCCATGATGGGTCTGCATGGGACTCAGGACTTGTTTGCCCATTGTCTTAGCTGCTGACAAAGCAGGCCCCTTCTCCCACAGCAACCCAGAGCCTTCCCCCCTTCCCCATGCCGTTATGGGGTGAGCAGGGTCTCCAGCCCCACTGAGGGTTCCTGGATTCATTCCAGGTCCCTGGGAGTGGCCTGGTGGCCAATACTCTCAGGCTGGGCTGGGGTTCGGTTCCATAACCACCTCCACCCTTGGCCCTCAGCCCAGCCCCGGTTCCTCTTTTCCCAGAAGTCAGTCCCCCATGGAGCACTTCCATGCTTGCCCTAATTAACCTCTGGAACTTTCCAGAGAGGTGGTGAGGTGAGAGTGAGAATGCCAGCCTCCTCTTCCTCCCACAATGGAAACTTAGGGGCAAGGGAAGGGGCCAGCCAGGCTGCTCCTGGGAGTAGAAGATCTGGAGGTGGGAGGCAGTGGGCAGGGGTGTCTTGGCAGGGACTCTGGCCATCTCTGTCCCCAGGGAGGTTTCTGGACACCCCTACCTCCCACATCAGCCTCCATGCCCTCCCCAGCCGGCAACTCTTGCTTCCCCGCTTCCCCTCCTCCCCTCCTCCCAACGAGGGGTCAGATGCAGGTGCAACACCTTCCAGGTCCTGCCCACATCCCTCCCTCTGAGACTGACCTTCCCATGCCCCACCCTCCCTCTCTACCTGAGGAAGAGGAAATGAACCTCTTCCTCAGTGAGCAGAAGCTGATGGTGACTTTGGGCATGGGCTGCGGCGTGCAAGCATCTGGGGACAGTGTGGGCTGAGTCTCCATGTCTCTCCTGGCCACTGCCACTGTGAGACCCCCATTTCAGGTCTTCCCGGTTCACAGCAAGACATCAGGGGTCCCAGGTACCAGGCCAAAGGGTTGGGGGGTGCAGGTGGTGGGAGGGTATCATTGGACCCTCATCTATGTGTCAGGAGAACCTTGGGTCTGAGCATCCCAGCCTGGATTCACGGATGGACACTGAGTGGGAATGGAACCCCCAAGACACTCGCCCTCCTGTCTCAAGCCACACGTCTGTGATTTCACGCTCTAGAAATGCCAAGTCCTCCGGTCCACATCCAAGGGTCTGAGAGAGAAGCCCCCCTGCACCCCAGCCGACTCCAGATTCCTAAGTGGGGACCAATGCCCCTGGGATGGGGGAGGCCCAGTTGGGCACTGGAGAAGAGAGCTGTCGGGGGCGGGGTGACCCTCCTTCCACCTGCCTGGTTTAGAGGGGGCGGTCTGTGAACAGTACACACATCTCACACCTGCTTCTTTCCCTTCTCCTTTCTGTACCTGGCCACTCCTTCCCCGTGGGGGGCCCACATCCGGGGCAGAAGCTGCCGGGAGAGCCCCCGCCTGGGCAGAGGCCACCTCAGGAAATGAGGTGTGTTCTCATGGTTGTTCAGAGTCAAAAATAGAGAGGCCGAAGGAGAACAGAGTGAGAGGGAGAGAGATCATCTGTGCACTTATCGATTGGGCCACCGGTGGCCCTGGGAGTGTCCCCAGTGTAGGCTCCAGGGGCAGCGGGAAGGAACCAGTGTCCCTCTCCAGGCCCAGCTGAGACCCCCAACACATACCTGAACCAGCCTGAACAGGGGTGGGGGGTGGCACCCTTGCAGGAGAGACCATGGGACCCTCTGATCACATGAGGGGCAGCTGGGGAGGCATGGGAGCAGGGTTGCTAGTATAAGCAGGTGGGATGAGTGGCCAGGCAGAGGGGGCTCTGTGTCTCCTGTGGATGAACTGCAGGTCCAGGGAGTGACTTAGTTTCCCCCACCCACCTCATGCTGTGACAAGGGAGGGACAGGGGTGCCATGGGCTTGGCTGCACAGGCACATTGCATGGGGCTAGGGAACACCAAGGACATCCTGACCCATACCACCTGCCAGGCCTAAAACTCCAACTTGCAAGTGAGTTCCACCCAGGAGGGCTTTAGGGAGGAGATGCCCTCAAAGGGGGTATAAGAGCTACTCAAGGAGCCCTGGCCACCAAGACCCTGCAGAGTGCCCTATGTCTGTCCCACCCCAGCACAAAGCAGGCTCTGTATGAGGACAAGGCTCTGGGGCCTGCCTAACCAGTGCTGAGTGCTGCCTGGGGACCAGTAAGGTAGAGGGCAGTCTGTGCTCCCATGCTTAGGCCAGAAGGTCGCTGCCCACGGAGCTCACACACTGCCCTGCCCTCCACATGCAGCAGACTGCACAGTAGGGGAACAGAGTGACTGTCTCCCACCTCTGGCATCCTGAAATCCTTCTCCCCTTTCAGTTCGTCCCTAGCCAGCCTCTCAGCCCCAGGCTACTGTTTGCTGGCTCTGAAACCTCTTTCCTTTCCCACCCGTGCCACCCCCACCCCTGCCTCCCTGCCAGCTGTCAGGTGCAGCCATGTCAGCCAGCCCTGGGGTTCCAGCCCCCACTGGAGCCCCCAAGGCTCTCATCACCATCTGGTACCTGCCAGGATGTGGGTGGAGGCTGAGCTGGATGTGTGGGCTCTGGGTAATAAAACCCTCAGCACCTCCTTTCCAGGCCACACCCTAAAGGTGAGGCCTTCCAACAGCCTGCATCCCATCTGCTCCAGCTGACCCCAGCCCACACACCCCAGGCCTTTCCAACTCCCATCAGGGACCAGACTGCCCTGTGCTCTAGGGAGCCTTGGAGATATACCCCTTTCTCTGCCAGGTCCCAATCCTTGAGGGTGGCCTAAAGTCTTGGAGGCAGCAGCCTAACCCACTTGCAATCCAAGAGTCTGGCACTAGGGGGAGCATGCTCTGCGAGAGGGCAGGGTTGGGTGCACCTGCTCCTCAGCCTGGCCCGTCTGGCTGCCTTCCAAGCAGAGGAAGCACTGTGCCCCACTAGCTCAGAACCCGGAGGTCCTGGAACCGCTAAGGATTCCTGGTGGAGGATGCTGGCCAGTGGAACCAGCCATGATAATCACGGTGTCCTGGGATGTCTGGGCTGATTTTGTTTGACTCAGGAAATCCTGTGGACCAGATCAACCATGTTCCCACACTCCCCACCCTGGGGCCGGGGAGGTGCTCCTTGCTGACTGTGGGATGGGAATGACTGAGTCTCAGGAGTCACCACTCATCCCCTGGCATTAGCCCTGCTTCCCCAGCTCCGTGCTCTGCTGCATCCAGATTTTACTGGACCACTCTGTCTACCATGGGCTCCCTCCCTCCTGCTGGCTCTCAACCCTGGGCAGGAGGCTCAGCACTGGAGGGTGAGGGGGTTGGCATGGGACCCCCAGAGTTCTGAAACACAAGCCTCACTGTTCCCTGGAATACTAGATCCTGGGGAGGGAAGCCTGGGGGTAGAGTAGCCATGGGAGCTAAAGAGTACACCTTGGGGCCAGTGCTGTGGCTTAGTGAGTTAAACTACCACCTGCTATGCCAGCATCCAATATGGGCACTAGTTCAAGTCTCAGATGCTCCCCTTCTGACAAGCTCCCTTCTAAGGCATCTGAGAAACAGCAGAAGATGACCCAATGCTTGGGTCCCTGCCCCCCAGTGGGAGATCCAGATGGAGGTCTAGGCTCCCCCCCAGCTTCAACCCAGCTCCCAGCTACTGAAATCATTTGGGGGAAGGGTGAACCATCACATGGAAGATCTCTCTGGAAATCTGACTTTCAAATAAATGAATACAGATTTTAAAAGAGAGCACATCCTTTGGGCCCAGTGGAGGAGAACCTGTTGTGTGACCTTGGGTGCACACCTCCCCCTCTCTGGGCCTCAGCATCCTCATATGGGAAATGGGTGGGGGTGTGGATCTCCACAGAATAGGAGGGAATCCAGTCCTGAGTGAGGGGAACCGGGCCCAGGCTTGGCCCCGCCTGAGGCTCACTGTGGGCTATGCAGCCCATGGGTACTGCAGTGGGAGTGGGAGCCCCTACTCTTCGCCACCTCCTCCCACTGGCAGAGCTAGGCCCCATGCTCACCTGTAGGGTGAGCCCCTGGTGGTCCAGCCTGGTGGTCCAGCCTGGCTTTCGGGATGGCGTGTCTGACCAGCCATCACGGTGAGGTAGGAGCCCTCACCGTGTACCCTCCAAGTACCAGCGACCATTATGGGCATCAGTTCCTGGGATATACATCTCATCCTGCTCCCTGCTTGTGGCTTGCTTTCAAAAGCAGTGGAGGATGGCCCAGAGCCTTGGGAACCTGCACCCGTGTGGGAGACCAGGAAGAAGATCCTGGTTTCAGATCAGTTCAGTTCTATCTGTTGCACTCATTTGGGGAGTGAACCAGCTGGATCGAAGATGTTTCTTTCTGTCTCTCCTCTCTCTGTTTGGCCCCTCAAACTGTGTGCTCTAGGGTTAATGACAAGCAAGAACTAAAAGCCAGTGCATGTCCAGGGCAAATATGACCTCTTCTGGAATATTTCCAGACTGTGGATATTGATGCTGGCGGCCATCACCCAGGCAAGTCTCAGGTTCAGGCCCTCCCAATCCTGGTTTCTGGCTGGCTGAGGCGTAGGGCCACCTGCTCATGGAGCCCAAGCATGAGAGGCAGAAGGGAGGGCATGAGCTGTTCATATGGGGCTCATTGTCAAGAGGCGGACAATAAGGTCAAGCTGGAGCATGCCAATTCGTTGTCATGGAAACATTGGTAACTACTAAGGAACCAGCCACATGCGCTGTGTCCTTGCACTGCGAGTGCAGTCACGCGCCACACAGCGGTCTCTGGGCCCCATGCACACACCACAGGGAGTCCCTATGGCACCCTGGAGCTGGCAGATGGCGTCCTGAGTCCTATGACATCCCAGTGGTGGGGACATCAAAGAACAAGGTGCAGTCTATTTGTAGGTGGCATAGGCATGCCAGCGCCACTGCCAATTGCTGTGGGCATCGGGAGACAATGACATTCTACGTTGGGGAGGCCTGGGATCAGCTCAGTGTCCTGCTGATGTGCCTGGGAGGCAGCAGGTGACAGTGGAGGTACCCAAGTCCCTGCCACCCACACGGGAGATCCAGAAGAAGCGCCCGGCTCTTGACTGGCCTGGCCTGGCCTGGCCCAGCCCAGCCCCCACTGTTGGGAGCAATGTTCTGGCAGATGGAAGATTAATCTCTCTCAATCTGCCTTTCAAATAAATAAACAGGTCTTTTACATCAAGTACAAGATGTACAATTGCCTATGGTACAGAGCACTTTACAACAATAATACGCAATCATTACCGGCTTCTGCATGGACAATCTATATCCTGTCCTTCGACGTTATCATTTCTTTATCTGCGACATTGGCTGGTCGCTCTCTATATGTCCACCCAGAGATGCGCAAGGCTGACCCCACTCTCAGCTCCAGCCCTGGGGGTCCCAGCCCTCTCCTCTAGGAATGGGAGAGGCCAGGGTGACTAAGGGTCAACCCCCATGCCCCTTCCCGCTGCATGGGAGATGGTTGTCAAGGGTGACACAGTCTCTCCTGTGGATAACTCAGACTTGTGTCACCCACAGGAGGTGGGCTGGAGCACACAAGCCAAGAGGGAGCTCATTGTTGAAAAAAGGATTTGTTTGTTTTTATTGGAAAGGCAGATTTACAGAGAAAAAAGATCTTCCATCTGGTTGGTGCCCTCCCCAAATTGCTACAACAGCTGGAGCTGAGGCAATCTGAAGCCAGGAGCCTCTTCTGGGTCTCCCACACAGGTACAGAGTCCCAAGGCTTTGGACCGTCCTCTACTGCTTTTCTAGGCCACAAGTAGGGAGCTGGATGGGAAGCGGAGCATCTGGGACATGAACTGGTGACCATAAGGGATGCTTGCAGGTGTAGGATTAGTTTCTTGAGCCATTGTGCTGGCCATAGGAGCTCGTTTTTCGAAAGAGGGAAATGAGGTCAAGAAGGACTGTGGGGGTGAGATTCCTCCCCCAGAGCAGGTGAGGCTCAAGGGATGGACCCTGGGCTCTGCTCCCCACCAGCAGATGGGGACCCCCAGGCTGAGACAAGAAAGGGGGATGAGAAAGGTAGGGCAGGGGACAGGTCAAGGCTTGGAGAGCTGAGGAAGTGGGGCGGGGCTGGGGTCTGACCTGTGCTCCTCCAAGTCTGTATGAAGGTCTCTGTCCATTCAGGCCAGCAGGCATGGGACCTGGGCCCGCTCCAAGGCTAGGCGTACTTGTTGCTCCCAGCTGGGAAGCCCTCTCTTGCCTCATTGTCCATGTTCTCCATCGCAGATGCCTGTCCAGCCTCGCCTGGGCCCAGAGCAGCCTCCATTCTGTCACAGCCACCACTGGGCAGCATGACCATTGGACACTGGGGTCCTGTCAGTTCTAGTGGAAGCCTCCACCCTTGCCAGGTGGCCTCAGGACCAGCTTCTCTGGGGCACATGGTAAGGTGTTCCTGTCTCCCATAAGGACATTGGTGGCACTGGGTCGGCCATGATTTAAAGCAGGACCCTGTGTGCACGCAGGCCTTTGGCTCAGCAGTTAAGGCACACTTAAGCTATCAGAGAGCCAAAATGTGAATCCTGGCCCCGTCTGATCCAGCTCCCTGCTCATGCTCACCCTGGGGGGCAGCAGGGAATGGGCAAGTGGTGGGGCCCCTCCCACTTGGGAGACCGGCAGCTGCCACCTGTAACCTTGGCACAGCTCTGGCTGTTGTGGGCATTGGGGAAGGGAACCAGCATTTGGAAGATCTCCCTCTCTGTTCCACAACGTACTTGTTGGCAGCTACAGGGCCATTATGTGGGTTTCATGGCACTTTCTCCTTGTCCAGTCCTGGCAGGGGGGGTAGGGGTGGCAATTCTTCACCAAGCAGCCTTCTCTTCGTGCTCTTCCCCAGGGGGCTTGTGTGGATCCCTTTGCAGGGGACAGCAGCCTGGGCCAGGCACGGACCCCAGGGAGGTCCTGGGACACTGTGCAATGTGGCAGGGGGTAGGTAGGTAAGCCATGCACAGCAGGGCCTGTCTCCTAGGGGATGTTGGCTGAGCCAGGGCAGTTTCTAGCTCCAGGAGACAATGACAATCTGCAGGCCTTGCTGGTCACTGAGGTAACACCGTGAAGGCAAGCGGGGGTGGTTTCCCCACTTTCAGAGAACAGAAAGCGCCTCATGCTACCTCCTCCTCTCCCACTCCTTTGGTCGGCCCTGGTTCAAGCCTGGCTCTTCCCACAGCTCCAGCACCAGTGTAGGACAGGACCCGTTAGCCCTGGTCTCCAGGCAGCCCCTCTCCCCAGGTAACTCCATTCTCCCTTCAAGATTCAGCAATAGGGCACAGCAGCTAAGACAATACTAGACATTCCTTCAACCCATAGCCGGTAGCCTAGGGTTCAAGTCCAATTCCAGCTTCCTGCGAATGTGCACACTTTGGGCAGCTTATGCAGCTGGATCCTCTGCTGCCTATGTGGGAACTCCCAGGAGGTTGTTCCTGGCTCCTGAAGTGACTGCCCCAGGCCCAGCTACTGGGGGCTTTTGAAGGGGACTGAACTAGCCCACAGAAAATCTGTGTCTTTAAAATTAAAATTTTAAATTAACTCTTGGGAAATGTCACTGAGGAGGACTTGTCTTTGGGGACTGCTGGCTGCTAAGGTGCCCCCATCCTGGGCTGACTGTCTGGACCACTCTTCTGAGCCACGCCCACATAGACACGCCCTTCCAGACCACGCCCCACCAAACCACGCCCACATAGACACACTCTTTCCATGCCATGCCCCTGCCAGGGCAAGTCCCTTTCTGGACCACGCCCCACAATGCCTTTCCAGGTCTACACCATTCTAGACCACACCTTAATACCACGCCCCTACCAGGCCACGCCTCTGAATAACATCCCAGCTGAACCACACCCCTTCTGGGCCACGCCCCTTCCTGAACCACGCCTCTCTCGCCACGCCCCTTCCTGACCCGGCCTCCCGGCCACGCCCCCTGACGTCCCGGCCTGGACCTCCCCCCTCCTCAGAGCCCAGGCCGTCCGAGCCTCTGACCAAAGGGCGGAGCCAGACCGTGTTTATTTACGCCCACCGGGGGTCGCGTGGCCAGCCGGAGGACTACAGAGACCAGACACTGACTACGGCGCAAGCGCTGGCTGACGGAGCGAGCGCGCCTGCGTGGGAGAGCGTCGGGCTGGTGGTGCGCCGGCGCCCCCGCGTGGCCACGGTGAGAACTGCCGGCCTGGAGCACACACAGGGGGTGCTGGATGGGGTGCGCCTCTTTCCTGGGAATGGGAGGTGCTCAGCTCAGCCAGAGATCATCCCTGAGGACTGTGAGCAGGAGGACGTTCGCCTGGGGTTCTAGGGCAGTGAGCTGTCCAGGGCTAGGACTGAATGTGCCTAGAGGTTCCGATGTACCACTGCATACAGCAGGTGCGTAACGTAGTACTATGGCTAAGTGCATGAGCCCTCTGTGCGTGCAAGGGTGTTGGAAGTGGGAATAGTTTGTGTAACAGGGGGTCTTCATGTACCCTCAACTGCCTGACTCTGCCATGCCCCCAGAAAGGACCCAAGTCCATGAACCACAGAGATATCCTGGAAGGTCTCACCCTAGCCCCAACCATTAGCCCACTAACCAGGCCAGTCTGAGGATAGGATAGGCTTGGGCTTCTGCTGTCCCCGAGACAGCCCCGTGCATGGACCAGAACAAGGCCCTCAGCTTTCGGTCAGGGTGACCCGTCACTTGCAGAGCTGAACTGAGGTAGGGATGAGGGTGGGCCTGGTCTTAGCCATTACTGTCAGCCTGACCAGAGAGAGCCAGGGGCAGAGCTGCTGTGGGCAGGCTAAAGGTAAGGGTAGGTGGAATGTGCTGACCCTGGAGCTTGGGGCAGGGGGACAGGGCCAGAGCCATGCCCAGTGATGGGGTTAGGGGCTGAGGCTGGGGAGGGGGTCGAGGCCTGGCTCGCAGCCCACGGGCAGGGTGGCGGCCTCGCTGGGTGGGATGTGATGAGTGGTGTAGCGCGTGCCTCGGAAGGAGCCAATCCGCAGCTGTTCGGGTGCCTCCTCGGGCCACCACAGGCTGGAGCTGGAGTGGCAGGGGAAGCAAGAGAAAGAGGGCGCCATGTCTCCAGGCAGGGCCCAGACCAGATGTGCAGGAGCCCCGGGGAAGGCTGGGAAGGGGCTGTGTGGCTGGCTGCTGGGGAGTTGAGGGGACGCACTTACAAGCGCATGGTGGAGGCCGCCAGGAAGGCCAGGAGCAGGAGGCCGGTCAGGGCACAGAGGACCGAGGTGATGACTATCATGCTGCCGCTGCGTCGCCCAGGCCATGTGTCGATGGTGCCTGGGGCCACCCCTGCACACAGGGCCACCACTGCACGCCTCGCCACAACACCCTCCCCAGGCCCACACCTCAGGGCTCCATGCAGTAGGCATTCAAGGCTTTCAACTGATGAGACACCCCCAAATCCCCTCCCCAGCCTGCCTCTCTGGGCCTTGTACATGTAGTGTCCCTGTCTGCATGACTCATGCTTGCCCCTTGCAGCCCTGGCTTCCTTGTGCCCTTCCCCCAACTTGGCAAGGGTGGCTGATGGGTGAGGGGGCTGTTGGCCTGGGGCATGATATACACTGGGGGCTGACCAGAACCCTGCTCCTCCCCACCTCCCGGCAGGTGCTTCCAGGCCTCCCCACCTCCCATCAGCCCCATGGGAAGAGGGAGTGGGGCCAAATTGCTCCACCTGTATATCAAAGCACCCCACCTCCCAGAGTTACCTTGGTGCAAGGTGATGGGGTCGGACCACCTGGTCTCAGCCCTGGGGGAGCCGCTGGCATCAATCAGGAGGAACTTGACGCTGGGGACAGGAGGCAGTGGAGGACGAGGGGTGAGGCTCAGGCCAGAGCATGGCATGGGGGGACCAGGAGACAGAGGTGACGGGTGAGGGTGGAGGAAGGCACTCCCCTGTGCACCCCACATCATGCATGGCCTGCCCCCCCTCATGCTGTGGAGGTGGAGTCTGCCCTGACCCAGACCAGCCCCTGGGCATCCCTGTGCCCCATTTTCCTCATCTGAGGAAGGGATGAGCAGCTACTTCCTGCTTCCCCTGCTTGGGTCTAAGCACAACTCAGTTTAGTGTCCTGCTGGGATTCAGCCCAAAGCCTCTAGGCTAAGAGGCGGGTTCTCCCTGGGCCCACCTCCGCCCCTTGGATCTCTGGGACGGCCGCACATCCTGCCACACACTGGACTAGGTAGTGAGGGAGCTATCCCTTGTGCCCAAGGAAACGGGAGGAAAAGGAGGGGCGGATCCTGGGGGATGGGGAGGCAGTGAAGGGGTGGGGCCAAGAAGGGCATGGGTGTGGTCATAAGAAACCCCTCCTCCCTCCAGGACCCCTCCCTCCCTCCCCGGCCCCCCATCCCCCGCAATGCTGGAGCCCTCCATTCGCTGGGGTGCAACCAACCTGTAAGGCCCAGGGCCAGGGAGAGGGGCATTGCAGTAGGGTTGCTGCTGGCAGTGAAAGTCATTGCCCACTCGCAGCAGGGGGATGTTTCTGCTGTCCCCTGCGGGGTCCTGACAAGGCAGCTGGCGCAGAGACAGGGGCAGTGTCATGTAGTGGCCCTGGGTGTGCAGCTGTGGGGAGGCGGGGATCTCAGCCAGTGTCTGCGGGTTCCGGAAGTCCCTGGAGACTGGAGGCGGGGTGGAGGGACTGACCATGGCGTGTCAGGGGAGACGGGCTTTGCTGTTGCAGATGGGGGAGAGGGGTCCCCACTTCCCTCCGCCCACCTCACCTCAGTGACAGTGCAGATCCAATGCAAACCTCGTGGAGTTGAAATCCACCTTCAACCCCCGACCCACCCCCGACCCGTGTGGAAGGGCCCCAGTGTGTGAGGGCAGAAGCTCCCAGCGCCCGTCCACGCCCACCCCCTGCCCGCATCGCACCATTGCTGAGGGCTACCACGAGCCAGACTGTGCCAGCTGTATCAGCAAGGGAGTCGAAGACGCACCGCGGCTGCTCCAGTGAGAACGTGGTGGTCGTCACCTTCCCTTCCAGGTCCCAGGCAGTTATCTGAGGTGTGTAGGGGAGCAGTTCTGCAGCCGTCAGGGGTATGTTGGTGAGCAACAGCAGGTACAGATGGGGCATGGGGCCCCCTGCCACCCCCATGGGCTGCCTGCTACAATTGCAGGGAGGTGGGGGGCTGGCCAGCAAGTGTCCCAGCCCCCGCTTGTCTGTCTGAACTGGCCCATCCTGGACTCCCATCCTTCTCTACTCACCCAGGCTGAGGCAGGGTGGCAGGCAGCTCAGCATGACCACCGGCATCAACAGCCAAAAACAAGGCCACCTCCTGGGGAGCCCCATGGCCACTGACTCCATTGCAGCCCTCCCACCAGACTTCAGGCCCGGAGGAGCTGGTTATTCAGGCTGCCAAGGAGGCCAGGTGTGCCTGCTCCTCCCTCCCCAAAGTACAGCCCACTGAGGGAGGGAACTGGGTGGGCTCTGGCAATAAGCAGGGCTGGGGGAGGGGGGCCTGGGCAGTGGACAGGCCTCAGCACCAAGGCTGAGGGACGTGACTCATAGGCCAGCCTGGAGCTCCCCCTCAGGCCTGGCCCCCTCCCTAGCCCTGGGGAGGACCCAGCCTCTGGAAACCAGAGGCTGCAGCTTCATGCCTGAGATTCCAGTGCCCTGTGTGCCAGGAGCCTCCCTCCAGACTTGCACCCCCACCCAGGGAACGCCCTGGGAGCAGAGGGCAGAGCAGCCGCACCCTTGCCTTGCCCAGCTCTCAGCAGACCCGGGCCCCACTGCCCGTGCCCCCCCCACTCCAGTCCCAGACTGCAGCTGTAGTTCCCCAGGAAGAACTTGAACCCCAAGAAAGGACCCGAGTCCCAGACACTGCCTTTACCTACAGGTGTTCATTACACACATTCCCTAAAAGCACACAGCCCAGTGGATTTTAGGGTGTTAGTCCCCCTACCCTTATAGTCCTGAATGAGATGGATCAATCCAGAAATGGACGACTCATCTACCTTTAACACAATCATGCAGTCCTGCTCTCAGCCAGCACATCCCCTCTAGACGCCACCCTCTTGTGTCACCAAGCAGCCCCCACAGTTACTGGCCTGACCCTGGAGACACTGTAGGGTTTCTATTTAGAATTTGTAAGTTAAGGGCATCTTCCCCCTTACAAGCCTCAGGATCCCATATGGGTGCTGCTCTTCCCATCCATCTCCCTGCTTGTGGCCTGGGAAAGCATAATAGAATGGCCTTGGGCTCCTGCATCCATGTGGGAGACCCAGCTCTGGGCTTCGGACTGATTCAGTTTCAGCCACTGTGGCCATTTGAGGAGTGAAATCTCATTTGAGCAGATGGAAGATCTGTCTCTCCTCTGTAAATGTGCCTTTCCAATACGAAATCTTCCAGGCACTGGAGGGCAATGAGGAGTGTCACGGATCTGGTCCCTCTCCATTCATGAGGCTGTGTGACCATCCCACGTCGTCACCCTAGCACTACTATCTTGGACTTGCTTGCAAAAACACTTCAGACATCAGGTCACTTAGTACATGCCTACAGGGGCTCACGCCAGCCATGGCACATGCTTTTTGTCCCTTTTCAAGGCTGATGAGTGTTCCACCCACGTGGATATACCTTATGGGAGCCGATCAGTTCTGCGGTGGCCACTCTCTTGTCTCTGTGAACCGGCGCTTTACAGAACACTCCTGCTGGGCACACAGACATCCCCAGGAGTGCACAGAGGAGCTGGCTGCTTCCCCAAGGGACTGCATCTCAGGTTCCCAGCCTAGCAGGACAAAGGTGGGACAAGCGTAGCATCCTCTCGTACCCAGGGTCAGTTTTAGGGTTTGTGACCACAGCGTCCCACACTGGTAGCTGTGCTGATTCAACGTGCGGGTCCCCAAGACCCAGCCTGGGCACCTCTGCCTGAGCTTCCCAACTGTCTCTGCCTTGGAGACATTAGGCACGTTCCGGATTCCAGCCCCACACTGGGAATGTCACATGGCACGTTTCTCCATCACTCCCCATCCCTGTGAGCCACTGCACAGAAGGAAGATGTTCATCTTTCTGCCAACTCGTTGGAAAATAGACTTTATTGCATTTTTCATAGAGAAAGGGGGCTCACAAAGGCCCAAGTGCCTTTGATCCACAACAGGCAGGCAGCGGGGTCCTGCTCGGGGCATCTGACCAGCCTGAGGGGTCACGTGGTAGGAGGAGGAGACGTGGGCTGGCCTGGCCACCAGCCCTGGCTCCACCACCAGCCAGAGCCTTGGGCCAGCACCGCCTGTTTCCACCATCTGGAAAACTCGGAAGCACATCTGCTCAACTGGACAAGGATAGCCCCAGGTCCTGTGAGAGGAAGGCCAACACACAGTGTTCCGCTGAGAAACCAGAGCCAGCGGCTATCCTTGTAGCCCAACAGGGCCTGCTGTGGGAGTGCCCACTGCGGAGAGCTGTCCAGGTGTGGAAGTGGGGTTCTGGGTGGACTGACATGAGTACTGGCCTCCAGCAGCCATACACACGTGCATACGTGCACACATACACACACGCGCTCTCTGCTAGCAATCATGCCAGGGCCTGCTGACTTTGGCTATTGGGCATTTATTGCAAACAAAATCTGAGGTAAAGGAAGCTGACCCAGGACCTGTGCCCACCCCTGGCCGGGGGTAGGGCAGTCTCTGTTCCCCCGGTGCCCAGCCCTGGGCCTTACAAGCCCCAGAAAGCTTCCGAGGACAGAGGACCTTGTGCACTGAGGTAGCTGCAGAAGCCCACCCCCCACACACCCCCAACCTCCTGGGCTGCCTGATTCCCACAAAGAACCCTGACCCGAGGGGTGGAGGGCAGTGGGAGAGGCAGACCCAAGTCTGGCTTCGGGGAGGGAGCAGCCGGGGCCCCTCACATCCCAGCCTGCCTGGCCAGGGCAGCAACATCTCACTGCTGCTCCAGGCAGTCCTCAGTCACGCCCTGGGCAGCCAACTCAGCCATCACGTTGTGCAGGTAGTTGGGGTCCGGGTAACCATGGCCCGTCACGTTGCGGTCCATCTCTGTCTTGTGGTGGATCTCATTCCACACCACCGTGTCGCTCTCACCAGTGGTGCTGGACGTCCCCACCGTGAAGATGAGCCGCCTCTTCCAGGCCACCTTCAGAAGCTCCAGGACCTGCCCAGGGCGGGACGGGGCTGGCTCGGAACCTGTACCCACTCCCTCCCGTGTTGCCTGGGCCCCCACCATCTGGCCCGGTTCCCTTGGTCACCAGCAGCCAGAACTTGGAGCCCTCCTGGCCTTCTGCCTCTTCCTACACTGGACCCCTTCACGGCAGCCATGGGAGCTCTTGACTGGGCAGGTGCCTCTCCTGCAGCTGCAATCCCAATGCGTACTCTCCCTGGCCCTTCCTGTAGGCAACTCGTGGCCATCCTGCCTGGCCCAAGAGCTTGCTGGGGGCGGGCCTCTCCTGCTCACACAAGCCCCAGTGGAGCTAGTTACCTCCCCCTGCCCTTGGCCCTTGGGGAGCAGTGGCCATGAGTGCGGCCACCAGGGTCCTTCTGGCCGCAGAGCTGGCCCTTACCTTGCGGCCCTGGGCGTTGTCTGGAAGGTAGCACTGGCGGGGGAAGCCTCGGGCGGTGAATGGCTTTCCGGGGTTGGGGTGCTCGGGTCCCTGCGGAGGACACAGGACGAGGGGTGTGCTCTGTGGAGGCCCTCTCAGCCAGTCCTGCCTCATGGCCAGGGACTGTTCCTGCTCCCAAAGGACCAAACGAAGTCCACCCTGCCACCCATGGTTGTACGCCACTCGGCCTCCCTGTGACACCAGGAACCCTGATGACCCTACTGGTCAGAAAGGAAGCCCCTTCCTCCTTGAGCCCCTGACATACAACACACCCTCCGCTTGCCCTAACAAGTGGCTGAAACAGGCGCCTGGTGAGGCAATGGGACAGGCAGGCAGGTGAAGAATGGAGCACCATGCCCCCCTCCACACACAGCTCACCATCCCCTCGCTCCAGGGTGCTAACACTGCTGGGAATCCTGGGTCTCCAATGTCACTCTGGACTCAGGGAAGGGTGGGAAACCTCCACCCATGCCAGAGGTTTGGGGGGCAGGTCAGGGAGAAGCCCTGTCCACTGTCCCACTCCTGCATCTCCCCATCTGCTCCAGGCTTGGAGATCAGTCATGGCTCAAGGCCGAGCTAAAGGGCCAAGGTTCCCACCTGGGACTCTACTGCGCCCCTGGCCCTGCCACTCCCAGCCCCAACTTCAACCCAGCCACTAAACAAGGGTCCATCTGACCCCACTCCTCAAACCCTTCCTTACTGTGCTCCAGCACTTGTGGGGGGCGGTCCCTCATCGGCACCCGCCCCCCTAGCCAGGCTTCCCAACCCCCTCATCCCCATAATGTTCCTGCTCCTCTGCCCTGACCAGGCCAAGAACATCTCTTCCAGGAAAACCATTCTTTGCTCCACAGCCTCCAGGTTCGCTCCTGAACCTCCTGAGTCTGTCCAGGCCCGTGTGGGCACTAGGTGCCTGAGCTTGGGCATCCTTACTCCTGCCAGGGGGCAGGATGGGCTGCTCCAAAAGGAGCCAGTGAGAGAAGGTCCTAGATGTCACCCTTCCTAGGAAGGGTCCGGGGTGGGAGGAGGGGGCTTCTCTCACGCGGGGATCCCCACCTGGATGCCGTGAGGAATGTTGTAGACGATGAGGATGGTCCCGCAGTCCTCATGGCCTGGCAGAGACACCTGGAACTTGAACACCTCCATCTGGCCCCGGGGCTGCGTCCCGGTCTTCTCCCCATAGATGGTCTTGCAGGACGGGCATTGCAGGCTTCCGTCCTAGAACGAGGTGGGGCCCAGAGTTGAGCTGGGGGGCCCCTGCCCTGACGTTGGTGGGGAGGGGCCATTGGCAATGGAGCTCCCAGGGCTTCTCCAAAAGCCAGTTTTGCGGTACCCAAGGTCAGGTCTAGGGGAGTGTCCACAGCCCACAACTGCTAAGATCAAACCGAAGACACGGCCCCTGTCCACGGGCTGGCTGTATGAGATGACAGGACGCTGGGAAGACAGGCCTAGCCAGACCACACGGCCAGCATATGCCTTGGTTCTCTTCCTCCTTCTGGTTAGTGCACACTCCAACTCAACTCCACTAAAGAAAAGCAGCTAGGAGACAGAGTGTGGGCCCTGGCTCTGCACCTCCATCAGGTGACTCGGGCCTGCCCCTTCCCGGAGCCTGGTCTCCGTAAGTACAGGGCTGGCTACAGAGGTCCCTGGAGGGAAACGATAACACCATGTGTGTGTGAAACGTGTAGGTGACCAAGCATGACAAGTGCACTGCTCCTGGGAAGGACCCAGTGGAACCTTCAGAGGGGGCTAAGAGGCCTGGGCCCTCGGTGGTCCTTCTGCCAATGGCTCATCCCACACTGCTGCCCACAGCCCAGCAGCTGTCCCTTCCCTGGCCTTGACTGCCTTGGACCATGGGCTCATTTTGTGTGCGTTTGTGTTTATCCGTGTCCCTACTTCCACCCCAGGCACCTTGTTGCCATTGCAGTACATAGCCAGCAGGCACAGCAGGTGGAAGGCATGGCTGCACTTGGCGAGGCGGCCCACAGCCCTGGGTCCCATTGTCCTGCTGTCGGTCACGTCACTGTAGCCGGATGCCAAGGACAGCTTCTCCATGCAGATGATGCAGTCCTGAGGCGAGAGCAGCACGGTCAGCTCCAGGCCAGGTGCCACAGGCTGGGAACTGGCACCTGCACCCTGGAAGAGCTTCCCAGAAACACAGGCCTGATGTGGCAGTGAGTGGGTGGACCCAGAAACCCAGGTTAGATCAGGGAGATGGGACAAGGACAGAACTGGATCCTCTGGGTAAATGGAGCCCAGGAGAGAAGGGCAAGGGTGGACTCTGCAGGGCTCTGCCTGCCAGGCTCAGGAACTGGGGCTCCATTGGGGAATCAAGGGACCCTTGTGAGGCATCCATTGGTCCAGGTCTTTCCCGGCACTGCACTTGCAGCATAGAGTAGAAGCACAGCACTGGGCTGTGTGTGGACTGAGCTGTGGCTGACCCCCATGGCACCTTCAGGACCTGCTGCCACCCTGAGACAAGTGCACCTAGGGCCCCCCACAATGTGGCTTGACAGACAAGATCCCCGAGGTCCCATGGGGACAGTGGCCAGGACCCAGCAGACCTTCGTCATCACAGAAACCCTCAAAGGGTGCTCCTAATGGCTAGTGGGGCAGGACTGTCACCTGGACATGCCTCTCTGGCTTCTGATGGGGGTGGGTGGACATACCCTATCCTCATCTCCCAACAAAAATGATGGCGGTGGCAGCAGGATGCCAAGGGACACAAACCTCATCGGGGGGCGTGCTCAGCTCCTCAGCGTACCTTCGGATCACTTGCTCTGGCTCTGGCTTTGGAGTCACCCCTGGAAGAGACGAGAATGCAAGTGGGGCTCCGAGGACCAGGGAGTGGAGAGGGCAGCGACGTCTCAGAAGGCAGGGCAGGGGAAGGGGTCCAAGCTGCCAGGAGGAAACGTCGGAAGGTGGGTGAGCGAGACAGGAGAGAACATTCCAGAGCCCTATGGAGCCACCCAGGGGAGGCAGCATAGGAGGGGCAGAAGAGCAGCGCGTCCCAGATTATGGCGCTGCAGTCAGGCAGGAAGGCAGGCCTGGGATCTAAGAGTCGCATGGCAGTGGCAAGGACAAGGTCTGATGGAGTTAGTTCTGGTGGCATCATTTCCTTCAAGTGTCATCCCTCTCATGGGGGCAGGGCCAGAGGAGAGGGCAGGGTGAAAGTACCCACAGCCTAGTCCATGTGGTACTGAACTGGTCGGCTACAGCACAGAGCCACAAGGACAGTGCCTGGGAACATGACAGGGTCGGGGTGGGGGTGGGTCTCAGTAACACCCCCATAGGGTTCCTTGAGCCAAGAGACCTGGGGAAGGACCAGGATGTGGCAGGGAGTATCCCTGGCTGTCCTACCCCTCTCCTGAGCACAGAGAAGGGAGGGGGAATGCTGTGCTTCAGGCTGACAACTGCTCCGGGGTGGGCGCTGTGGCACAGTGGGTTCAACTACTCCTTGGGATGCTGCCCTACCAACACCCACTTGTGATTCAGCTTCCTGCCAATACTCCTGTGAAGGTGGTGGCTGATGCCCAGTTAGTGCCCTGGCTTCCTGCCACTTGAAAGCAACCCCTGGCTCCTGGCTTTGCCCCACTCTGGCTACTGCAAGCATCTGGGGAGGGAGCTGACGGATAAGATCTCTGTCTCTCCCTGTTTCTCCATCTTTCAAAAATAAGTCAGCCATAAGTCAATTGTTAAAAAGAAGAAAAGAGAAACCACGCCACCTAGTGAGAGACTACCAGCATAGCCCTGGCCTTCCTAGCTGGCAGCAGCAACAGCAACCAAGAGTGGTGGCCAAGCCCAAACAGGTGCCAGCAGGGACGCCAGTACGAAGTGACCCAGACAGTGCCCCCTAACATCCTGGTCAGGGCCTCATCTCAGAGACTTGAAGGGGCTCTGGTGTGGACAGAGCTGTTGGCTAAGCAAGAAAAGGTGGGGGGTGAGGGGGCAGCTCCACACGCAAGGCACAGCACAGGCTAAAGCCAGGCGACATGACTTTCCATTCCAGCCCCTGGACTGTTGCCAAGGACTCCGTTCCCTCAGCTGGGAGGGAGAAGCCAAGGCAGGGGAGTGACCCACCCAGCGATGGGCACCCATGGGCACAGGAGTGGTAACTCCCCCAAAGTTTCCTCAACATACCCCCTCCCCAACCTCAATGTACTCCTAACGCACATGTACTTGAAGTAGGTGTGGAACACAGAATGAAGCAAACGAGTTTATTTTGGTGTAAAAAAAAGTTTCAAATTCATGCATAAAACAATGGGAGGGAATCTTCCGAATGTTTATGGAAAATGTATACTGTGAAAAACTATTCCAGATTTCCATTTTTTTTTTTTTTTGCACCAAAATAAACTTGCCTTTTCATTCCAGTTTTCCAGGAACTTACTGAAGTATCAGGGATACATAAACCACCTAACACTACCCCTGACACCCTTGTGCTACCACAGGCCTGCGAGACCCACACCTGCACCACGGGCCCCCTTTTTCACAAAGGCCTAGTGGCTCCCAGCCAAACCTGGGGCAGCCCAGCGACCAGGAGCAGCTGCCAGCCACCTCCGTATTCCATCCTCCCCAAGCCTGGTAGCTTCTGCTCCAGGAGCCACATTTCTCATAAGGGACCACCCAGAGCACCCTAAGGAGATTGTCCCTGCCTCTGAGGCCACAGGGTGTGGGTGGATTGCGCAGAGACTGGGGCCTGGGAAGAGGGTCTGAACCAAACGCAACCAGAGCAGCCACCGTCACCCTGCATGAGGTACCTGGCTACTATCCCTCACCAACACACCAAAACAGAAGGGACAGGAACCAAAACAGAAGGAATGGCTCCGAAACAAAGAAAGCTGTGTGAGATCCCACAGGCTGAGAGAGCTGGGGCCAAGATGCAGGCCCCAGTTCCCAGCACACCCGATGCAGGCTTGGGTGGCCAGCAGTCCACAATTCCATGGCCTGGCTTCACAAAGGTGATGGGCTGGGCACTGCAGGACCCTCTACACCAACCTGCTCAGAACTGCTAGCACCTCCCAAGGCCCTGTGACCCATCGGCAGGGCAGAAGTCAGCAGGGGACTCCTCTCAGGTGGCCAGCCTGGGCCTTGCCCACATCTGTGGGTTGACAAGTCACAGGGCCCTCTCACAGCACCTGGGCTAAGAGATGTTCCCAAGGGCCACCTCTGCCATTGAGAGAGGGGACAGGCAAGTGAGGGGGGAGGAGTAGGCATCGCAGAGAACCCCGGAGGTGAGAGGAGAGCATTGACGCGGGACAGTGAGAGGCAGCAAGACTTGGAGGCGGCTGAGCAAAGGCCAGAGCGCGTGTGCGAGCAGGAACTACCTTTCACGGCCATTTTCCTCAATCTCTTAACTGAGCTGTGACTTTTAGAGGCCAGACGGGAGGCGGGAGGGCTGGTGGGCTGGGGTGCGTGGCTAAGACACACAGGGAGTCCAATGGCTGACATCAGCACACTCGTCATGCCTACACGGAACGTGAGACCAGACATGCAAGGGGGGAGAAAGGTTAGAAGGAGGCACTAGGCCCACGGCAGTCACACCCGTGCCGAGCCCCAGGTGGCAGCGCTGGCAACAGTCATCAGGACCAGCACGTCTCTCCAGGGGACGACCTGACCACTGCAGGCAGGCAGCCAGGGCCCACCCATGCTGACAAGACAGAGCTCTGGGGCCCATCAGCACCAGCAGGCGCCCAGCCCATGTCTGGAGCATGCAGCGGGGACCAGGGCAATGGGGACCAGGGCAATGGCTTCAGGAGAGCAGAGGGCTGCTCGCTCGCCCAGGAGTCTTGGCGGTTATAAGTGCACTCTCCCCGGGCATGGCACAGGGCAGCACGGGAGAGGCAAGCTCTGAAAACTGCTCAGGCAGGCTTCCAGGGGCTCCTCCCCGTGCCCCCAGAGACACACACACGGCCCAGAGTGTGCTGTCTGCTTTCCATGTCCCATCCAACCTACCCAGGTGCTACAGCCTTCAGGGACCTCACTGGAGTGGGCACACGGGCTGCTGTCCTGTGAGCCTGCTCCCACACTCAGCTTCCTTCTCTGGTGCCCAAGGGGAAGGTAACAGAAGCAGGCGCCAGTGTTGATAGAGATGGCCACTGTCCGCAGGACTCACTGTGCCCGATGCCTGTGGGCAGGCTGGAAACCTACCCCCACTCCCGCCTGTGCAGCCCTCTCTGTACCTCCTGTACCCCAGGGTGCTCTCCTGCTGGGTGGCCTGCCCACTGTCCCACCTCCCTAGTGCGCTCTGTCACTGAGTGTGCCAGGCTTAGCTGCACCTCCCCAAGGGAAAGCACTGAGCTCTCTGCCTCTGGGGCTGGGCATCGGGCAGAGATCGTGGCGCTCCAGGGCCCCAGTCCCCTCCAGCACAGTTGGGGCAGACAGGGAAGTTTCAGAGAGGGGAAGGGCAGCCAGGCCAGCAGCAGACGCCTTTAAAAGAAGAACAAAAGACTCTTAAACCTGACCAGTGTGCCACCAGCCTGGGTGGCACAGCTGAGCTGTGCCAAGGCCACCATGGTGGCCACTTAACGGTAGACACTCGGGGGCTCATCAGAAGACTGAAGTTCAAGCCAGGCCTTGGCTGCCGCCCTGCATTCTGGTTGGACCTCCAACCAGCAGTCACCACCTCCGACACCCCCAGGCAGTTCCTTGGGAACAGAGAGTCAGGTGGGCAGAACCACAAGCAGGCACAGGAGACAGAAAAGGGGTGAGCTGAGAGCAGATGTGTCTTCCTGAGGTGAGCCCTGGGCCTCTTACTGACCTTGGCCTCATGTGTCACCCTGGGGCTCCCTGACCAGCCCAGCTAAGGGCCAGAGACCACCCTCAGCTCTCTCCCCAGCTCCTATCTGCCTAGTCCGCTTTCTCTATATCTGGATAGCTGAAATCCCTCCTGCATTGGTTCTGGATGATTGACATGAGGACCCAGCCCTACAGGACAGTGCCCGGCCCAGAGGAAGCCCTCAGGCGGCCTGTGGAGCTTGTCTGCTGAAGAACTAAATGACCCATAAGGTGCCCCCTTCAGCCACCACCACTGTTTCCGGCACACAGCCCACCCCTAAGCTGCAGTCACAGGGGCCACAGAGGCCTCACCGTGGCCTGGACAGGAAGCAGCCCCCATACCCCTCACTGCACAGAATCAACACACAAGAGAATAGGATAGGGGGATTCCTTAGTGCAAGGGCTCAGGGACACCCCCCACGTAACTGGACAACTCCGACAGCCACCGCTGGCCCCCAGCCTCCCCTGACATGGCCTGTCAGAGGGAGAAGGCCCCATTTAGATTCATGTCCAAAATCTGCCAACTCCCTCATGCTGACCTCAGAGCAAGGAGTGCCTGGGTGTACCACACAAAACAACCCAGCTGGAAAGTCACCTAACCGTGTCCCCCTCCAAGGGCTTGCCTCTGCACCAAGTGCTGCCTTCCTGGAGCCATGAGCACAGCCCAGAGCGGGAAGGGGGGCTCCTCCTGCACCCCAAAGAGAGGGGAGTTCCTCCTTTTCCCCAGTGTCCTAAATATGGGTCCCACTAAGGGTGCCAATCACCAACCTGAGAGCCAAGGCTAATGGCTGTCTGGTCCAGGGCTCTTATCTCTCAGGTAGAGAACAAGACACTTTGGGCATCTGTCTCCCTCGTGAGAGAAGGGCAGGGGCTACAAGCCCTGGTTAGGGGCCAGCATCGGGGCAGCAGTTCAGATGCCGCTGGCAACACCGGCCTGTTCCCGGACTGGGGTGCCTGTGTGGAGGTTCCGGTTCCCCTTCTCATTCAGCTTCCTGCTGAGGTGTACCCTGGGAGGAAGGGGTTCCTGCCACCGGGTGGGAGACCTAGAATGAATCCCTGGCTGCTGGCTCCAGCCTGGGCCAGCATGACCTGGTGCAAGACATTGAGAAGTGAACACAGAAAAATAAAAAAATCCCAAACAGCAGAAGAAAACCTAGGCCTGCCGAGCTCCACTTAGAGGTGGTGATGACATCTGTATGGTGGCCTCAGGTTGCCCCCCTTGTCCCTGGTCAGCCCTGTACGGAGGCTGCCAAAGCCCCCAGAGCCTGGAGCAGGCGAGGGTACGGCCAGCTGCACACATACATCCACACATGGGACCTTCTGACCCACCGGAACACCCAAGGCCACCCAGCCAGCACGTCCTGGGTTTGGTCACTCTTCTCTTGGCCTCAGCACAGGCTGGTGCCCGAAACAGGTTCCATGCAACCTCCCGGGCAGGATCTCTCTGTCCTGGACTCTGCCCAGTCAACTCTAGCTCTTGCCCTCCCGACCTACAGCTGCCTTCTGTGGACAGTGAGCTACTCTGCCTTTGCTGCCCATGGTCTTTGTGGGCCCTCACTCTCCTGTAGGGGTCAGAGGGCACTGTCCCTCCACAGAGAGCCACACGCCAGCCATCTCGAGCCAGCTCCATGGCTTACAGCATAGTCACCGCCCATGCCCCTGCACTGAGACCAGAAACTCAGAGATAAGATGAATTTCCTCAAACAGAAAGGGGGAATAAAACCCCCTACCTCAAGGGAATCACCCAGGGATGCGAGCGCTTGTGCGCTCTCTCTCTCTCTCACACACACACACAGAGCAGTCTCACAGTCCTGTGTCCCATTAGCTGGGGATTCCCCTTGCGAACATTCAAAGCTGAACCTCTACCCAGGAATTCTGGGAGGGAACTGGCAGATACCAGATTTCTTTTTCTCTCTCTGGCTGTCCTCTCTTACTCTTACATTTTTAAAATCTTGAGGGGAAAAAAAAAAGATGGACAGAGAATAAAACCTCTAGAACGGGTAGGGACTTCTTTCCTGACAACAGCCACTGGCAGTTTACAACATCACTCATGGCCATACAGAATCATCAACGTCAGCCTGCCTGGAGCTGGTGGTTTGAGTCTCAGCCACTTCACTTCCTGCCCAGCTCCCTGCTAATGCACCTGAGAAAGCAGCAGAAGACAGCTCAAGGTCTTGGGACGTTAGACCTACGTGAGAGATCCAGAAGAAGCCCATGGCTTTGGACTGGCCTAGCTCTGACCACTGAGATCACTCGGGGAGTGAACCCGCAAACAGAAGATCTCTCTCTCCTTTTGTCTCTATAATTCTCCCTCTCAAATAAGTAAATCTTTACAATACCTAGAAGTGTTGCAAATCTAAGCAAGCCCAGAGATTACTTTTGTTTTTAAAATCAACCTGCTATGCATTTGTTTGGCTCCAAGCCTAGCCTACAGCTGCCTTGGCATGACCACTCCAAGTGATGTTGCAGACCCCGCATGACCTGCAGGCCAGACGTTCCCCACCCCACTGGACACAAGATACTTATTCAAGATGCCATGTAACTACAGCCAAACAACCTTACCAGGTCCCTGGAGGGCCCTTTCATGGAAACACTTCAACCATTCAGGACAGGAATGGTTGACTAACCAATACTGAACTTGATGTAAAAGTTGAACATGCAAAAGGTGCACCCCAGGACATCTGCCATCAGGCCTGATCCCCAACCTCAACCCCAGAGCTCAGCTGCTGGGCTCTCACTAGCAGGAGGCACTGCTTCCACAGGAGCCCCTTCCAGGTTCTCCGTGGACGTGGGGGGTAACAAGGAAACTGCCCCTGTTTCTGTCCCCAATCACATGGGGTGGGAACAGAGCACCTACCTGCGAGTGCTTGCTGGACCCGGCTGGCCTTTGGCATCTGCACAGGCACCGTGGCAGGGACACTGCTGGGGTTGCTTGAGGGGCCACTGGGAAGAGAGGCACTTGGAGAGGAAAGAGAACAAAGCTGAATGGACATGGTGACTCAGCAGAGACCCAGAGGAAGGGAGGGAGGCACATGAGCCCTGATAGTGGGGTACAGATGAGGCCCCCCCGTGCTGCTGCTTTCCCAAGCTGCCTCCGCAGGCGTAGGGGAGCCTTAGTGGAGACCGGTGTTGTGGCATAGCAAGTCAAGTGCCAGTCTGAGTCCTGACTGTTCCACTTCCGATCTAGCTCCCTGCTAACAGCTCCAGAAAAGGCAGCTGAAGATGATCAAGCACCTGGGCTCCTGACATCCACATGGGAGACCGCCTAGCTTCAGCTTGGCTCGGTCATGGGGGCCATCTGGGGATTGAACCAATGGACGGCTGGATCTCTCTCCTCCTCTGACGTTCAAATTAAAAACAATCTTTAGATTTATTTATTTTTATTGGAAAGGCAGATACACAGAGGAGGAGAGACAGAGAGGAAGATCTTCCAACCGCAGCAGTTGGAGCTGAGCCAATCCAAAGCCAGGAGCTCCTCCAGGTCTCCCATGCGGATACATGGTCTCAAGGCTTTAGACCTCCTTGACTGCTTTCCCAGGCCACAAGCAGGGAGCTGGATGGGAAGGGGGGGGCGCTGGGATTAGAACTGGCGCCCATATGGTAACCTGGCACGTGCAAGGCAAGGACTTTAATCATTACGCTATCATGTTGGGTCCCCAAAAATGTTTTGTTTAAGGGGGGAAAAAAAACCCTTAGTGAACAGTACTGTGTAGCAATACTGTGGCAATGGTTAGCATTTTGGTGATGACAATTACATCATGCAGAAATTCCCAACAGAGGTCAGAGGTCACGTGAGATAAGCATAGTGTAGAACGTGAATGTCTTTGTAACTTTCCAGTCAGTCAATCACAAGGTCCCACACAACAAAGGCTTTTCGTTTAAAAGTTCCTGCCTCAAACCAGGCTGGACCGCAACACTCATTGGTTCAGGGCTGGAAACAGAACGACCCGGCAATTGCAACCACCAGCTGATTGGGGTGATGGACTGTGCCAGGCCTTACTTGCTAGTACATACAAGAATCTGGTCTGGGAACACCTCAAAGTTTCTTTGGGGATCTCCCCAATTGAACTGCTAGACTCAGAACCCTAACCATGAAAAGACAGAGGACAGAACAAGTCAATCAACCACCTCAGCCATATGTTGGCAGTGAAAAACTGGGCAAACAGAGACTCTAAGATGGACTATGTCAATCAGTGGATTCTTCAATGACCTCATCGTACTTGGAGTGGCGAGACTGGCAGCAATCCATAACCGCTGAACTATCAAAACCATTTGAACAAGACCCATGGAGCATGCCCCACATCAGGGACCTGGAGTGGGTGGGAGACTGGGTGGGGCTTTTCTCTTAATATCCCCCTTTACCTCAAATACATGAAGGAAACAATGTGGAAATAATAGTCTTACCCACTTTCCTGTAGCCCTTGAACCTTTTTACCCTAATTAACTATGTAAAGGTTGTAAAAAATAAATAAAATAATAAAATAAAAAGGCCCTGCCTCTCCTGGGAGTGGGTTCAAGTCATTCGCGTGGCTATGTAACACAGCCAGGAAAGGGCCCTGCACTGATCCACAAAGCGGAAGCCCAGAGGTGGCTGGCTCCGCCCATCCCTCCTCGCCCCCTCCAAAACAACAGGAAGGTTAGGAAACTCTGGCTGGCCAACTCCCTGTGCTTGAGCTCCCCAGGACAGGGCGGATCTTAGGACAGGAGGGACGGCTCCAGTGCCCGAGGCCATCCTGGCAGCAGTCAGCACTGGCCCAGCATCCTGCTCAGCTGATCCAGAGGCCTCCCAGGGCTGCCCCACCGCTGCTGCTGGCTACAAGGAGGGGAAAGGGGAGTTCCCACCCACCAGTTTCTCACACCAACTGCCAGAGCCTCAGAAAGGGTTGCCTAGAACACAGCAGGGGCTCCAAGATGCACCTGAACCAAGAAAGTTCTTTCAGGGCCCAGGACGTAGCCTAGTGGCCAACATCCTTGTCTTGCATATGCCAGGATCCCCTATGGGTGCTGCTTATAATCCTGGTGGCCCTGCTTCCCATCCAGCTCCCTGCTTATGGCCTGGGAAAGCAGTCAAGGACAGGCCCAAAGTCTTGGGACCCTGCACTCGCGTGGGAGACCTGGAAGAGGAGCTGGGCTCCTGGCTTCAGATCAGCGTAGCTCTGGCCATTGTGGGAGTGAATCAATAGACAAAAGATCTTCTTCTCTGTCTCTCCTCCTCTTTATATATCTGCCTTTCCAATAAAAATAAAACAAATCTCTTCTTTAAAAAATGGCCACAAAATAAAATAGCCATAAGAGTTAACATTATACTTTGTTCTATATTTTTTTTTTCCCATTTGATTTTCAGGGTTATTTTTTTTCTCCAAGCCAAGATTGCATGCCTGGCTGGGAAGCCACAGAGCAGACGCTGGCGTGTGGTGGGCATGGCACCGCAGGGGAGGGCGGGGATGTGAATCCATGGCCCCTTAAGGACCAAGCCCAGCAAGAGGAAAAGACACACAGGGAGAAGGGCCAGACTGAGGTTCCTCGGGCAAGGACCAGAGCCCAACGCGCGTGTACACCAAGAATTCCCATGTGCCATTCACCCAGGGACAGCCCTGGGTCTTTCAAGGGTAGGCAGGACCTCAAGGGTCATACCCCCATGAGTGCAGCCAAGACTGCCTAAAAGACCCACAACTCTGCCTGACAGCCTGTGGGGCAAGGAGCACAGGAGAGGCTGCAACCTGCATGTTGCCCACCTCACGTTCCCTTCTTCCTGACCTCCTAGTTGTCTATGGGATGAGGGAGGCACAGGCACTTGGAGCTGGGGTGAAAACATAGCTCCAGTTCCCACACTGGAGGGTCTAGGCTCAAGTCCCAGCTGTGTCCATGCCCAGCTTCCAGCTAGCCAACCCCCCGGGAGCAAAGATACTGCTGCAGTACTTGGGCACTTATCACCCTGCGGCAGGAGACTTAGACGGCATTCCCAGCAGCTCATAGTGGGTAAAGCCACCACATGTAACACCAGCATCCCCTATGGGTGCCAATTCCTGTCCTCATCCACCTCGCTTCTGGCCCAGCTCCTTACTAATGGCCTGGGGAAAGCAGTGCAAGATGGTCCAAGTGCCTGGAGTTCCGCAACCCATCCGAGTGAGACCCTGGAACAAACTCCTGGCATTACCCTGGCTCAGCCCCAGCAGTGTGTCCATCTGGAAAGTGAACCAATGGATGGAAAATCTTTCTTTCAAAGAATCAATCTTTTAGAAATATTAGTAATGTATCAAAACATAAATGACTGCTAAAAGCCCCCACGATGGTGCAGGGACAATGCCAGTGGGCTTCCTGTTTTCTTAGGGGCAAAGGAGAGAAGAGGGGGTCCTCAAGAACTGCGAGAAACCACTGTCAGCTCAGAACCAAAGGAAAATTCTGGATCCTCTCAAAACAGCTCCTGAATCTCGAGACAAGAAGAGAGCAACCACAGAAGGCAGGAGCTGACCTCGGGGCCACAACACGACAGCAGCAAGGCCCCGCTCAGAACCTGTGACTGCAGCCACACAGGCAGAGGACAACCTGCAGCCCAGACGGCCTGGCCAGCCTTGGGAGAGGTGACAGCAGCAGTATCAGATGTGCGATCATCCCCAGGAGAGACCAAGTGCCCTCAAAAATGCTCACTGAAGGGGGAAGACACAGTGTGCACAACGCATGTTCTGGCGCTTAAAGAGAGACCTGGGCTAAAAGGAGGCTCAATCGCACAACTCAGTTACAAATGATACAGACTCTTGCAGGATTTAGTGCCAACTCCCGGGGTACTGGGAAACCAGCCGGGCCACGGTTTCACCCCGATTGAGCAAGAGCCAACTGGGGAACACATAAGCCTAAGAGCACAGCCAGATGCACGGGCTCCCTCCCCGCCGTGAGGGACTTTCCCAGGCCCCACCCACTGGCACCCATGTGCCGTCTTCAGACCTGCCCTGCCCGCCCTGCTCCCTCCACATTTGGACAACTTTCACCCAGTGCTGTTGACACTGGCTTTGGCTCAGGGAACTGTACTGCGGCCTCCCTGGGGTAAGGCAGGGCACCAAGGGGGCCACGTGTTTTCAGTCCCCCAGTGCCTGCTGGGTGAACAGGCCAAGCTCTTGGCCAAGTTCCTCTGCCCCACCCCGGGAGGGGGCGCCGAGGAGGGCCGGCCAGAACCAGCTGCTTTTTCATGGCTGCAGAGGTCAGCGCAGGTGAACAGCCAACCTTCTAGTTCTGGGAAGGCCAGACATGAGCTGGCCCCTTGGAGAGACGTCTGCCAACCAGCACAGCCGGCTGGCCAGCTTCCCTCCTGGCTTGTGGCAAAGGCAGGGCAAGCAGCAACATGCGCGACCTGCCCAGCACCACAGGGCAGAGGGTCTGGGCCAACCGCCTCCTTCCTCTAACTTGCCTGGCCTGCACCAGCTCTGTGCAGGCCCTGGGGCTGGGGAGGGGTGAGCCAGAGAGTGAGTGAGTGAGTGAATGAGGTGTGTGTGTGTGTGTACAGAGATGATGCAGGGATGATCAGAGGGAGAAAACAGCCAAGCCCCATTAAGCAGTCCAGTTCAATCCCATAAGCTCATCCCTAATGCTATCTAGAAACAGGCCTCCGGGCCGGCGCCATGGCAAAGCAAGCTAAACCTCTGCCTGTGGCGCTGGAAGCCCATGGGGCGCCAGTTCGAATTGCAGCTGCTCCACTGCCAATCCAGCTCTCTAACAACGCTTAGGGAAGCATTGGGTCCTGGCAGGCCCTGGGGGACCCCAAAGAGGCTCTTGGCTTTGGATCACCTTGGCACCGGCCTTTGCAGCCATTCAGAGTGAACCAGCAGATGATCTCTCGCCTTCCCTTTAACACTTTTAAACTAAATTTTTTTTTTTAATTAAAGAAAGAGATGGACCTGGCGCGAGAGCGTAGTGGTTAAAGTCCTTGCCTTGTACATGTCGGGTTACCAATATGGGAGCCGGTTGTAATCCTAGCGGCCCCACTTCCCATCCAGCCCCTGCTTGTGGCCTGGGAAAACAGTCAAGGAGGAGGCCCAAACCTCGGGACCCTGCACTCACGTGGGAGACCTGGAGGAGGTTCCTGGCTCCTGGCTTTGGATTGGCTCAGATCCAGCCGTTGCGGCCACTTGGGGAGTGAATCATCAAATGGAAGACCTTCCTCTCTGTCTCTCCTCTCTGTATATCCGCCTTTCCAATAAAAATAAAATAAATCTTAAAAAAAAAAAGAGTAGATGAAAAAAAAAAAAAAAGGTTGGGGTCCAGTGCGGTACCCTAGCGGCTAAATCCTCACCTTGTACACACCAGGATCCCATATGCATGCCAGTACTAATCCTCCTGGCCCCGCTTTCCATCCAGCTCCCTGCTTGTGGCCTGGGAAAGCAGTCAAGGAGGTCTAAAGCCTTGGGACCCTGCACCCGCATGGGAGACCCAGAAGAAGCTCCTGGTTCCTGGCTTCAGACTGGCGTAGCTCCGACCACTGCAGCTGCTTGGGGAGTGAATCAACGGATGGAAGATCTTCCTCTCTGTCTCCCATTCTCTCTGACTTCCCAACAAAAATAAATCTTTTTTTTTTTCTTTTAAGATTTATTTAATTTTATTATAAAAGCGGATATACAGAGAGGAGGAAAGACAGAGAGGAAGATCTTCCGACCGATGATTCACTCCTCAAGTGACAGCAATGGCCAGAGCTGAGCCAATCCAAAGCCAGGAGCTCTTCCAGGTCTCCCATGAGAGTGCAGGGTCCCAAGGCTTTGGGCTGTCCTCGACTGCTTTCCCAGGCGACAAGCAGGGAGCTGGATGGGAAACAGGGGCGCTGGGATTAGAATCGGCTCCCATATGGGATCCCAGTGCGTTCAAGGCAAGGACTTTAACCACTATGCTATTGTGCCGGGGCAATAAAAAGGAAGGAAGGAAGGAAGAGAACGAGTAGCGTGAATACAAGTTACCTGGCTCCACTGGCAGAGGAGGAGGATCCTGGGGGTAGCATCTGCGGTCCCAGGTGGGAGAGGCTGGAGTGGAAGTAGAAGGGCTGGCTGCCCGTGGCCGGAACTGCTGTGCTCCAGGGGTTGGTTGTGTTCAGCCTTGGTGCGGACCGGGCTCCGGAAAGGGCAGGCTTGTTGTAGGGGGCAAAGGCCTGGTGGCCCCCAAAGACGAAAGCAGTCCTGTGGGGCACCTGGGGGAGTGGGTAGGCGGGGAGGCTGGTCATAGAGTGACGGTAGCGGGCTGACACGGGGCCAGTTCCACTGCCATGCAGGCACTGTTGGCAAGAGCAGGCGACTCCCGCAGGGCTGGGCGCAGAAATGAGAGTGGTCACCGGGTAGGGCATGCCAGCCTGGCGCCGCACACTCCGGCAGAAGCTGGAGGTCTTGTTGGTTTGTGTGTGGGTGGTGTAGTTGACGGTGTAGTTGTACCCCAGGGGGGCCAAGTCCACAAGTTGGGTGCCCCTGGCCACCTGCTGCTCCAGGTAGTCACAGACACTGGCCTCATAGGCCGTCCAAGAGCCGTCGTCACCCAGCCACTCCCACACGATGCCTTGGCCCGGCGCCGAGTGCTGCGGGAACAGGTGCCTCCGCACAGCGCGCATCGTGCCTGTCGGAAGAAGGAACAGGATGCATGAACAGCTGATCTGCTGGCCTCTTCCTGCCCCCAATCCTGGCACAGGGACTCCAGGCTCCCAGGGGGCCAGAAAGCAGAGGGGATTCATAGTCCCTGGCAGGAGGAAGGTGCCAGAAGCACCAGGTCAATCGTGGCTCAGGCCTGATGAGGCTTTCAAAGTTGTTTTCAGGGGCTGGTGTGTTGGCTCAACAGGTTAATCCTCTACCTCCAAGTGCCGGGAATCCATATGGGCACCAATTCAAGTCCCAGCTGCTCCACTTCCTATCCAGCTCCTTGTTTGTGGCCTGGGGAAGTAGTAAAGAAGGGCCCAAAGCCTTGGGACCCTGCACCCACATGACCCGGAAGAAGCTCCTGGCTTCATATCAGCTCAGCTCCGGCCGTTGTGGCCATTTGGAGAGTGAACCAGCAGATAGAAAATCTTTCTCTGTGTCTCTCTCTCCTCTCTGTAAATCTGACTTTCCAGTAAAAATAAGTAAGTCTTTAAAAAAAAAAGAAAAGAAATGAAGGAAACTAAATCACCCCTAACGCACAGCAAGCATGCCCACCTTCCTGCCTGCTTCCACAGGCACGCAGCCATTCTGGAGACGCACCTGCTGCTTACACACAGGACGCTTCAGAAATGCAGTTAAGAGGTAAGTATAGGGGCAGGGCACTGGCACAGATGTGCCTGCATGCATTACCACAGCACCTGTGTGAGACCGGTTGCTGATCCTGCCTCCTGCTGATGTGTCCTGTCTGGGAGGCAGCAGAGGAAGGCTCAAGGGCCTGTCTGAGACCCTGCCACCAGGTGGGACCCTCACCTACAGCTCTAGCCCCACCCTGTCTTTGGAGTGAACCAGTAGATGGAAGATCTCTCTCTCACTCTCCTGTCCCAGCAGATAAAAATAAGTAAACATCCAGAGAGAACGCTTGGTGCAGAAACTTCTGGAATCCAGGAGCAGGTTTTGCCCACACATGTTCCCTGATCTTTGGAAGTATCTCCCTGCCAGGCTCTGAACACCGTCTTGTTCAGCTCAGCCTATCACCTACATGGATGAGCCCTTCCTGCCGACCCCTCCAGCTGCAGCTATCCAGAAACAGCCTCTTGAACTCACTCAGCGGACTGCAAGGGCATGAACTTGATGCTAAAGACACCACTTGGGGTGTCTACAACCCCATCAGAGTGCCCGCGTTCAGGACTTGGCTAGGTTCCTGCTGCCAGTTTTCGGCTAAGGTGCCTGGAAAACAGCAGGGCATAGGTCAACTCAACGAAGCCCCTGCCATCCCCATGCCCAATCTGGACTGAGTCTCTGGCCCCTGGCTCCAGTCAGGTCCGGCTCCAGCTGCTCAATGAGGCAGTGAACCAGCGAATGAGAGCTCTCTCTCCTCTCCAAGTAAACAGATAAAATTTTCAAAAACTAAAAATAAACCAGACCTAGAGATTGAGGAGAGAAGGGGACCAAGGAAACTTTCCATTTAGGCTGCTCCATTGGAAGTGCTCCAAGAGAAGTAGCCAGCAGGGGTTCCCCGCAACCACCTTCCAACAGCTCTCCCCATCTCAGCCAGGGTTGTGGATGCCACTCCTCCACCCCATAAGTCTCCTCCAAAGACTGGAACATACCCCTGGACGCTGGTTTCAGGGTCTGGGTCACTGTGGATGGACAACAGAGCGGGCCTGCTGCCACTGCTGCTGTTTCGGCAGGAGTGACCCTCTGTGTCGGTCACTTTCTGCTGAGCTGCGGGCTGCTCAGGGTATCTCTGGTTGAACATCTAGCCAGCGGATGACAGCACCCCTGCCTACCTTGCTGTGACAACCTCCAAACTGCAAAGGCCCCGACCATAACCTCTGACTAAGAGCCTGTGTGTGGACTCAGGAGAGGGGCTGCTCCACAAGGTCGTGTGGCCCCATTCTCATTACTATGGATTGGGCCGACACCTTGGCCTAGCACACTAAGCCTCCACCTGGTATCCATTGTGGGCGCTGGTTCATGCCCCAGCTGCTCCACTTTTGACACAGCTCCCCGCTAATGCACCTGGGAAAGCAACCAAGGGTTGTTCAAGTGGCTGGGTCCATGGTACCCTTGTGGAGACCTGGAAGAAGCTCCTGGCTCCTGGCCAGAATGGCCCAATTCTGGCCATTGTGGCCATTAAGGGAATGAATCAGTGAATAGATGATTTCTCTCTCGGAAACTCAGCCTTTCAAACCAGAGAGGCTGGCATGAAACCCCACAGCTCCCTCTCCCACGTGCTGCTTCTCTCAGCACCCTCCTTCCTGCCAGGAGTATGCCTCACAGGCAAACATGAGGCAGCATGACACACCTCAGCAATGCGACCCCTGACAAGCAGACCACCTCACGCAAAGCAGGTGCTCAGATGAGCAGCAAAGGCAGCAGCATCTTACCCGTGTCCTGCCGGAATTGGGTCCAGTTTGGGAGATCAATGATGTACGGGGCCAGCGACGGGTCAGCCTGGCCCAGGGGGATGCTGTGGGCCAGACTGCCCAGTCCAAAGCGCTGGCCTTTCTGCTGGACAAACTGCTGCTCAATGAAGCTGCAGACAGCGGCGCTGTAGGGGTGCCAGGTGCCCAGCCCGTCCTGCCATTCCCACACAGCCACAGCCACGGGGCTGGGATACACCTGTGCCAGGGAAGGGCTTGGGGCCATGGCCATTTTCCCTTGGACTCCTCTGCTTTCCTAAATGGCTTCAGACCACTCTGGGCTGGAGTCTTGGGGTCATTGCTCAGTGCTTTCAGCAGACCTGGAAACCATAAAAACATAGCAGTTACCAACATGCACCATGAGAACCGCCTTCCTCCGCCCCAGTTCAAGGGGGGGAAATTAAACCTCTTCCATAATTGCTCTCAACCCTCACCCCTTGGGAGTGCCACAAACCAAGTGCCTGCTTCTGCCATTTTGCCCCAAGAGTCAGGAAGAACTCAAAGTCAACTCCACAGTCCCTGCCCACCTCTGCGCATGCTCAGAAGGGGAACTGGTGTCAATCCCGGGTGCCCAGACCTAGCCCAGCTTCTCGGCTGCTGCCACCCAATCACTTCTGCGTTGTGCCTGTTTCTGAGTCACCCCAAGTCCCTGGGCAACAAGGCTGTGACGAACCCTCATCCCTGAGGAGAGTTCACAGTTTCCAACCAGGCAAGTATAAGAGGTATGGATGAACACTCACTATGCTACAAATGAGAAAATTCTGGGTCTCCAACAGGATTAGGGGCTTTCCGACTCCCTGAGGGCTGGCTGGCAATGCTGAGACTGGGAGCACATTGCTCTCAAGGGCCTTTTGCTGGGGGGGGGGGGGGCGAGACACATTCTGGCTCCTTCCGCTGTGTCTCCCGGCTGCCCTGGAGGCAGCCCCAGGCAAGAAGCAGACGTCAGACACAATAAAGTCCAGTCCACCTTGGCCTCCAGCTCCCGGAGCCTTGTCTTCCAGCTGTCTGCCACATAGGATCCCACTGCTCCTGCCACTCCAGTCACTTGCCTTGCAAATCCTGTGCCTCCCTCAGGCTCAATCTGCGACTCCCAGGAGGCTCCCCAGCCAGCCACACAGGCCAGGGGCCCACATCCCTCTGCTGTACTCCTGCCGCTGTCCTTTACGCTGCCCTACTCCGTAAACGGTTCAACAAGGACGACAAAGCCACCTCCGCCCCAGAGGCACTGGCGTCCACACACCATGAACTCACCGCACACTCACACCTTTGAGCTCTCAAAGCTTGCTTCCTCACCTTTGGCAAACAGAGCTGCCAGCATCTAGCCTAGCACTTTCCCTGGGGAGTCAGACACATAGGTACGTGTGCTGATCATCTGCTCCACCCCAGGTGTACAGCAGCTCCGCCATACCAACCCACTAGCAAGTCAAGTGCAATGATAGCCACTGCATGCAGCCCAGAACACAGGCCGTGAGTCAGGTCCCAAGAGTACACCTGTGGGTATGTGCTAGGCCAGCCTAAGCCACAGAGGCCTCTGCTGAAAGCTCAGATCCTGCTTGCCAGAGGAGTTCTTGGGGTGGGGGCAGTTAGCCCAAATGCCTTGGAATGGGCAGGCTGAGCCAAAGCCCACTCTCAGAAGGCTCTGCAATGGCGGTGAGATACTAAGCAGAATAGAGTTGCAGAGCCAACTCCTCCTGAGGAGTCTCTCACTTCTCGGGCAGCTGGGGCCTCCTGTATCATGGCCCACGGGGTGTGCTCCAGCACGTCTGTACATCCCCCAGTGAGTCAACACACACACACAACTTGGCACAACTGCAGGAACACGCAAATACCAGCCCAAGCTTACGGGAATGCATGCAGCTCCCACATGGGGGGGAGGGCTGAAGGGAGGCGGGACCCATTACAGTCTGGACCCTGCTGGGGCACCAGAGATCCATCAGGCAGATGACATGCAGGCAGGCAGGCCTCTGGGAGGCAAGTCCCTGTCCCCACTCAAAACCAAGCCCTCAAACTTGGGACCTTAGTTACCCACATCCAATCCAGCAAGTTCTAGAACATTCTGAGAACCCTCTCACACCTGCCGGGCATTTATCCTGCAGATACATATCACCACGCAATCACCCACCTTGCCCCATCCTGCTCCCAGGCCCTCCATCTCAACCCCTCACACAGCTCGCTCCAGCCTCATGTGGCTCCACTAGCCGGGCAGGGCTGCCCTGACTGGTTTCCCTATTTGCTCCCCAGCAGGAGCAGGAACCTCCACAGAGGCCATGGAGGACTACAGGCAAGGTTCTCAACTGTCCAATCACCCAGGAGGTCAGAAGCCCCAGCAGTCAAAGGAAGGGGCAGGGCTGAGTCTGCCCAGAAACGCCCACGGGCATCCGACTGGAACCCAGTCATTATGCTCCATGAGGCAGCCACAGCACTCCTGAGGTGCAGATCAAAAACCTAATTTGTCTCAGTTCTTAATCACAGGGGCTGTTTGGGGTGTTCTTAATTATGAGTAGTAGCAGTATAATTGGCTGCGGAAAAAGCTTCAATTTCAAGGCAACCTAAACACCTTACAATACAAGAATTCTTAAACAAATTACGACACATCCGGGCCCATTGCGATGGCACAATTCACTAATTCTCCACCTCGAATCACCTGGATCCCATATGAGCACTGCTTTGTGTCCCAGCGGCTCATTTCTATGCATATTCCTGCTTGTGGCCTGGGGAAGGAGGAGAGGATGGCTGAAAGCCTTGGGACCCTGTACCCACAAGGGAGACCTGGAAGAAGCTCCTGGCTCCAAACAAAACAAAAACTACGGTACTTCCTAATGTTAGGAGTCAGTCTTAAAAAGTTCAGGTCCCAGCTCAGTGGCCTAGAGGCTAAAGTCCTTGCCTTCAATGTACTGTGATCCCTTATGAGCACCAGTTCTAACCCCAGTGAGTCTGTTTCCCATTCCGCTCCCTGCTTGTGGCCTTGGAGGGTGGTCAGGGATGTCCCAAAGCCTTAGGACCCTGCGCCAGCATGGGAGCCTGAGGAAGACCCTGGCTCCTGGCTTCAGATCAGCTCAGCTCTGGCTATTGCAGCCACTGGGAGTGGGGGGGTGAATCAATGGACCAAGAATCTTCCTCTCTGTCTCATTTTTTTTTAATATATATTTTTATTGGAAAGGCGATATACAGAGACAGAGGAAGATCTTCCTTCAGATGGTTCACTCCCCAAGCGGCCGTAACCGTTGGAGCCAATCGGAAACCAGGAGCCTCCTCCGGGTCTCCCACATGGGTGCAGGGTCCCAAAGATTTGGACCATCCTCAACTGCTTTCCCAGGCCACAAGCAGAGAGCTGGATGGGAAGCGGGACTGCCGGGATTAGAACTGGCGCCCATATGGGATCCCGATGCGTTCAAGGCAAGGACCTTAACCACTACACTATCATGCCAGGCGCTCTGATTTTTCAATAAAAATAGATAACTTTTAAGTTCAAACTGTGTCAGTACTGTGGCTTAAGCCACCACCTGAGACACCAGCAACACATATGGGTGCTGGTTAAAGTACAGGCTGGTCTACTTCCGACCCAGATGGAGCGCCTGGCCCGGCCCTGGTAGTTGTGGCCACTGGGGAAAGGACCGAGCAAACAGTGGATCTCTCCTTGCCCCTGTCCCACCTGGTAACTCTGTCTTTCAAACAAAAACCTTTCAAAAGTAAAGTAAAACTAAATGAATAGAGCCTTAGGATAAGGCTCCAAACAGGTTGAAACAGAGGCTGTGCAAGTGCAGGCACCCCGAGCTCGGAGCTGTGGGGTGTGCCACTGACCCAGCTCCCATCATACAACCTACGCTCCTGTCTGGTACATTGCCAGCCAGGTCAGCCAAGCCTCAGCTGCCGCAAAGGAGTGAAAGCCACGGGCATGACTATTTACAGAGACTGACAGGGAAAGCAGTCAAGGCTGGCCAGCTGCCTAGGCTGTTGCCACTCACTTGGGAGACCCACATGAAGCTCCCAGAGTCAGCCTGACCAAGCCCTGGCTATTGGAGACAATCTGGAGGGTGAACCAGAGATGGAAGATTTTTGACTCTCCTTGTAACTCTAAATAAATAAATTTTATTCGAGAGATTAGAACCATCGGAATAAATAAATCTTATTTTTTTTAAGATTTATTTTTATTACTATTTTTTTTTTATTGGAAAGGTGGATATACAGAGAGGAGAGACAGAGAGGAAGATCTTCCGTCCAATGATTCACTCCCCAAGTGAGCGCAACGGCCGATGCTATGCCGGTCCGAAGCCAGGAGCCTCTTCCAGGTCTCCCACGCGGGTGCAGGGTCCCAAAGCTTTGGGCCGTCCTCGACTGCCTTCCCGGGCCACAGGCAGGGAGCTGGAAGGGAAGCGGGGCTGCCGGGATAGAACCGGCGCCCATATGGGATCCCGGGCGTGCAAGGTGAGGACCTTAACCACTTGTGCCACCGCGCCGGGCCCGGAATAAATAAATCTTTAAAACATAAAAAGGGCCCAACATGTTAGCCTAGTAACTAAATTCTACCCTTGCACTTGCCAGGATCCCATATGGGAGCTGGTTCATGTCTCAGATGCTCCACTTCCCATCCAGCTTCCTGCCTGTGGCCTGGAAAAGCAGTTGGGGACGGCCCAAAGCCTTGGGACCCTGCACCCACACGGGAGACCTGGAAGAGGCTCTGGGCTCCTAGCTTCAGATTGGTTCATCTCTGATCACTGTGGCCACTTGGGGAATGAATCAAAGGACAAAAGATCTTCCTCTGTCTCTCCTCTTCTTTGTATATCTGCCTTTCCAATAAAAATAAATCTTAACAAGTGAGCATGGGGGGGCCTGGCGGCATGGCCTAAAGTCCTCGCATTGAACGCGCCGGGATCCCATATGGGCGCCGGTTCTAATCCCGGCAGCTCCACCTTCCATCCAGCTCCCTATTGTGGCCTGGGAAAACAGTCGAGGACGGCCCAAAGCCTTGGGACCCTGCACCCGCGTGGGAGATCTGGTGGAAGTTCCTGGTTCCAGGCTTTGGATTGGTGTGCAGCACCGGCTGTTGTGGTCACTTGGGGAGTGAATCATCAGATGGAAGATTTTTTCTCTCTCTCCTCCTCTCTGTAGATCTGACTTCCCAATAAATAAATAAATCTTAAAAAAAAAATTCAACCTGCCTCATTCCTGGAGCTCTGTGTGGGACAGGGACCTGCAGAGCCACAGCTCCCAGCTGACCCATCACCACAGTCAGGGCCTTCCCAGGCTGCTTACAGACAAGGTGGCTTCTCCAAAGACAGGGAAAGCTTAGTTCTGAGCACACACTGATCAAAGCAATGCCTAGGGCCCAGCATGATGGCTCAATGGCCAAACCGCCACCTTGCAAGCACCAGGATGCCACACGGGTGCCGGTTCCATCCAGCTCCCTGCTTGTAGCCCCTGGGAAAGCAGCAGAAGACAGCCCAAAGCCTTGGGACCCTACATCCGCATGGGAGATCCAGAAGAAGCTCTTGGCTTCAGATCAATTCAGCTCCAGCCATTGTAGCCACTTGGGAAGTGAACCAGCAGACGGAAGCTCTGTCTCTAATGCTACATGCCGTTCACGATGCAGATCCCAGCAACATAAAACTTTGTACAAACCACCTCCTCCGGAACCAGGAACCTGCTACCCAGTCAGAGGACAAAGTCCTGGCTCAAGGGCCTACCAAAAGGCCAAAATGAAGGAACAGGGGACGCCATGGCAGGTGCAATGACTGCGATGGGGGCTAGGTATGCACCAGGCGCAGTCTGGCAACCTTTGTAAGTACTCTCACTTCATCCTGGAATCCAGAGAGACAGCGAACACGCACATTTTATAACCGCAGAGAAGTGAGAGCTGAGGAGGATTAACTTACCCAAAAGTACCCAGGGTCGGAGCAAACCAGATCTCTTTCCAGACTCTTTGTCCTCCTGCAGCCAGACAGAAGGGACCCTTGGATCACCAACCCCGGACAAAAGGGGCTCAACGAGCATTTTCTGGTTCTTTATTAAAAAAAATAGGCCCCAGCACAGCATGATAGCATAGTGGCTAAAGTCCTTGCCGTGCACACGCTGGAATCCCATACAGACACCGGTTCTAATCTCGGCAGCCCCACTTCCCATCCAGCTCCCTGCTTGTGGCCTGGGAAAGCAGTTGAAGACAGCCCAAAGCTTTGGGATCCTACACCCGTGTGGGAGATCCGGAGGAGTCTCCAGGCTCCTGGCTGCAAATTGGCTCAGCTCTGGCCATTCCGGCGGCATGAGGAATGAATCAGCTGACGGAAAATTTTCCTCTCTGTATATCTGTCAAGTAAGTAAATCTTTAAAAAAAGAAAAAAAAACTGAGCAGATGATTACAAATTGAAAAAGCCACCATGAGAAGGAAAAAAAAGGAAAAAGGAAAAAGGCCTGATTTCCAATTTCGCTTGAAAACCAGAAAGGTCAGAAAGGCGGAGACATTGAGGCAGACCACCTGGACTCTGGTGGTGGTGACCACGCAGGTGGGCAGGCTCCGTGGTGAGCATTCCATTCTGCTGCTGGTCAGGCAACAGCAATGCATAACTGTGAGTAAATATGTGCGCTCCAGGAAAACCAAGGAACACCTTGGTGGGTGGGGCTTGGCCCCCAGGGCCTTGGCGCACATCCCCACCCTCCCGCCTACGACGGAGCAACACCTCTCTGAACCCACTTCTTCAACAAGAGCAGCTTGCTGTCTCCCGCAGGCCATAGCCTCGGCCACGCCCTGCCGCCTCTGCCCAGCACAGCAAGCATTTCAAACTTTCTCTGCCCTGGGTTATCAGACCCTGGCCTGGCTTCCCCCTCTCCACGCTCCCAGGGGCTCGTGTCTGTACCCACAGTTTCAATAACCTCTCCCATCCATCATGGGAATGGTCTCTCTACCACGGCCAGCCTGCCTGGGCCCCTGAACCCTCAGCTGTGGGGCCCCTGGCACAGCCTACAATGACCAGGCTGATTTATTACGTCCTTTACCCCTATCTCAGCCTACCTACTCACCTCCTAACTCCCAGTTTAATACCCTCTGCCCCATGTCATGTTTCCTACCTTCACCATCGCCCTGCAGGGAGAGCCGACTGCTTCTATTGGATGTACCCAGGGGACCGCTGAGAATAATGACCTTAACTGGGCCCAGTGGGAAGGATCAACGGACTAATCCTCCCCTAGCAAGCACCAGAATCCCATATGGGCACTGGTTCACATCCTGGCTGCACCCTTTTCCAGCTCCCTGCCTGTGGCCTGGGAAAGCAGCAGAGAATAGCCCAAAGTCTTCGGACTCTGAACCCGCGTGGGAGACCCAGAGGAGGCTCCTGGCTCCTGGCTTTGGATCAGCTCAGTTCTGGTTGTTGTGTCCACTTGGGGAGTAAGCCAGCCAATGGAAGATCTTTGCCTCCCACTCCATAAATATGCCATTCCAATAAAAATAAATCTTTAAAAAAAAAAGACCTAACTGTCCACTCCACCAGGACAAACGCTGCTGAGTGGCAAGGATTATGTTCCAGAGAAGACATTGCAAGGGTGGGTGTTCCAGCTGAGATGCTGAGATCCCAGTTGGGACACCGGCTGTGTCTGAGGGCCCGGGCTCCATACCTGCCTTGGCTCCTAAGGTCAGCTTCCTAAGGATGCAGACCCCTCCCCGAGAGGAGCCAACTCACGTGGCTGGATGCCAGCTCCAGCCTGGCCCAGTCTCACCTAGAGCAGGCACTTAGGGAGTGAACCAGCGGATGGCTTTTCAAGTAAGACGCACACACAAAGCTAACTACAAATGAAGGCATTTTATCATGTTATACTTTTAAAATGACTAACCAAGAAAAAGATACCAAAACACCTTAAGAAATGCCGGGGGCCGGATCTTCGGGTCAATGCCTAATCCTCCACCTCAAAAAGCCAGCATCTCATATGGGCACCAGTTCATGTCCCAGCTGCTCCACTTCCCATCCAACTCCCTGCTAAGGATCTGGGAAAAGCAGTGAGAGACAGCCCAAGTGTTTACACCCCCGTCACTCACAGGCTAGACCTGGTGGAAGCTCCTGGCTTTGGCCTGGCAGCACTGGCCACTAGGGTCCCTGGAGCCATTGAGGTCACCGGGGTGTGAACTAGGAGATGGACACTCTAATTTTTGCACTATAAATTCACCAAAAACACAAAACAAACAAAATCACCAGCATGGCAAGACATATGGAAGCCAAGTACTGTTGTGCCACTCTCCAATCTGGAAGAGTCACAGCTGGTGTCCTGGTAACAGAAACCTACCAACGAGGATGCTCACCGCTACAGACCAACCAGCCTCCAGTGGGAGTCCAAACAGATGCACCTGACAACACGAGATGCAGATAAGCCTTGGCAAAGCATTCTTTCTTTCCCCACTTAGACGACCACCCTCCGCTGTCCTCCAGGCCCATGAGCAGGGAGCTGGACAAGAAACAGAGCAGCTTCGAGCGGAGGGATGCCGGTGTCACAGGACAACAGCTTAACCCACTGTCATTTCCTCACTGACATTTCCCCACAGATCTGACACTTGTCCAAAAAAAAAAAACAAAAAAACAAAAAAAAACACTATTTTCATGCCCTGAGGGCCCAGCACAGCTCCTAGCACAGAGAATCCAGGAGGGGCTTTCCTCCTAGCCCAGGGCCTGGCCTCCTGCTGGCTTCCTTACTGGCCTGCAGTATGTGTGAAGGACACAGATCTTACTCTCAAAGGCTCCCATTCCCCTGCCCCACACCTCCCTAGGGTTCCAGGGTAGCCTAGACAAATACCTGACTCGTTTTGGTACCCCACAGCTCTTGGTAGCCTGCTCTCTCCTCACTGCCTGAGCTGCCACCTGCTGGGACCTGTCACTCCAGCTCAGACACAGAAGCCTGTCCTTCACTAACCCACCATAACCCTTCAGCTGGGTTATGAACAAACTCCAGGCCAAAGTTGTCATCCACATCCAGGAGAAGGCACGCCGCAGGATGGCAAATGCTGGAACCTTCCCCCCTCCCCCCAACCTGGACCTTGGTGTAACAAAACCCCGGGGGCTGGTAACCGATGGGGTAAACCGGTTGACTGGGCTCAGGGTTCCTTCCGGTGGCCAGAGGGGCCCATGCGGCAAGCTGGCAACATCCTAGTGAGGGTGCCCTGGCTGCTGTATCCAGATGCGGCACAGCAGCAGAAAAAGAAGTGAGCCGGTGCTCCTACAGGGGCCTGGCTGGACAGCCATCTGCTTCTGGGAAAACAAACTGCTGGCAGAAGTGCATTCGTAAGGGTGGAGTCCCCCTCAGATCCTAATCTACTGCTGGGTCTCCTCTACCCCACCTACACCCCACGTTGCTCCAGCTTCAGGGCTTTGCAGAGGCTGGCTCCCCTGCAATTGCCCCCCCAAGTCTCAAGTTCAACTCCTTTACAACTTAACTACCACCTTTTTGACCCACTCTTTCCTGCCCCACTCCTGCAGAAGAGGGCGTTAGGGGCACTGGGCTGAGGAGGGTTGTTGGCCCCAGGATTCTCCCAGTTCCTGTAATACTGCCGTGTGGGCACACTTTGCTGTCTTTTCCACCCAATACTGGGCCCCAGAAAAGTAGGGGTATCACCTGGCAACTCGGGCAACGCCCAGTTCAAATGCAGCAATCACTACACTCCTCCCTCCCCCAAAGCAGCTCTTTCAGCGAAAGCATCCTAAGACAGGTTCCGCAGGAGCGGCAGCTGAGGCAGGAGGCCACGGGACGTTTATCTGAGGCAGCTGGCATCCACCAAGTAATTCCAAGGCACTAGCTTTCATCACACCCTCCACAGCTTGGTCCACCTGGCTGGGGGGCGAAGGGGAGGGGAGAACATCCCAAGCAAGTAAACAAGCAAGCGGCAAAGTCCAGTCCCCCCTGCCCAACTCAGGGGCTCTCAGCTTCTCTCTCCGGAGAGCTGCCCCACCCCCAGACCCTGCAGGACAGCCAGCACGGAAGCTTAGGGAGGAAGGATTAATGTGAGTTCCCATCTTAATGCCCAAACGCAAACAACAACAACAACAACAAAGCAGGAAGGCTTGCTGGTAGATTCCGGAGGGGGACAATCAGCTTTGCAACGGAGTGAAGAAAGCAGGGGGCGAGCGGGCGCGCAGGTGTTAGGGCTGGGGGCTGATCCAGATTCGCCAAACAGCCTGGGCAGAGCAGAAGGCACCAGGAGCCTGCCCAAAGTCCAGCGGATGATTTTAAACATCCAAACATTTCACGGAAAAGCTGGGGGGGGAGGAAAAAGGCGGTGTGGGCACCCAGGAAATAAACACACCAGAATAAAATTGTGGCCAGACAGGAGGCGGTCGGTTAACAGGACAGCTTCCATGTGCCCCATTTTTTTGTGGGGGGAGAGGGGGAGTCACAAAAAGACCACGCTAGCGGCGAGGCTAGGATGGCGAGCGGATATTTTTTGAGTTTCAAGTTGGAGAGGGGGCTCGACGGGGCGGACCACACACACTTACCTCATCTCCCCCAACCCCGGCACTATGGACGCGGGAGCCCCGCGAAACGGCAGCTTCCGCGAAGGCGGACCCCCTACTTAAAAGAGGAGGGGGCTCCCGGTCCCACGAGGCCTTTCTTCACCCTCAAAAGTGGACAGGCGAAGAACCCCCGCCCCCTCCAGACCCTGAGGGAAGGGGTGCCGTCTGCAACTCACGGCCCAAACTCCTGAGCGCCCCACCCCCAACACCCACTCAGCACACAGTCCTGCCCTGGGCCGCCCCCAGTACCCCCAAATCCCCTCTGCTCCCGATCCCCAAAACACCGGGCGCCCCAGCCACTCCGTCCCAATCCCCCGGGGGGGATCCTGGGGCCCAGCCTTCCCTCAGTCCCACGCCCGCCCCCTTCCGGTCCTCGGCTCGGCTCAGTCTCCCTCCCTCCGCCGCCTCACGCCCTCAGGATCCCTAGTCCCGGCAACGAGCAGAATGGCCGGTCCGCTTCTCTCACCGAGGCGGAGCAGGGACACAAGCGGCGGACACCGACGCCAACGAGCTAGAGCTCTGGTCTCGTCTGGGCAGCGCTCTGGTTTGGAGCTCCTAGAGACAAGCAGCAGCCGGAGTAAAACTCGGCGTCGCAGCTTCCGAGAGCCGCACTGCGCGTGCCCTGAGCGCTAGGCCTGCTGGGAAATGTAGTTCGGCATGGGCTAGGAGGCGGGACCGAGGGAGCGGGAGAGGCACCTGTGCAGGTGTGTGCAGTCTTTATTCACTAGTGAAGTTACTTCTTCGTTCATTGCTGACTCGCTTTTTAATTTTTTTATTTTCTTAAAAAAATTTATCTTTATTTTACTTGAAAGTCAAAATTACAGAGAGTTGGGGAGAAAACAGAGATCTTCCATTAACTGGTTCACTACCCAAATGGCAGCAATAAGTCAGAGTGGGCTGGTCCGAAGCCAGGAATTTCTTCTGGGTCTCCGGCATGGGTGCAGGGGTCCACGGACTTGGGCTATCCTCCGCTGCTTTCCCAGGCACATTAGCAGGAAACAGTATCGAAACTAGAGCAACTGAAAAAAGTGCCCATCTGGGAGCCAGTATCTCAGTTGTCTGTGGGCTTAATGCTCTAAGCCACAATGCTGTGAACCCCAATAGATTTTTTTTTAAGAGCTGCAGACTCATTTAATGTATGGACACTCCGGGTTGGGCAAGCAGGATTTTTTATTTCTTTTGTTTTTAGATTTTCTTAAGTGCTTCGTTTTTCTTTAGTGACAGATTGGAAAATGATATCTACATACTCTAGAAACTCAGAACTCGAGTCGGAACCTAGGCTGTGGGGAACAGAAAAAAAAAATCTCAACGTAGAGATAGGAAGGTGCTGGAGCTCTGGGTACAGCCTCCTGGGTGCCCCCATTCTCCGCCCTCCTGGCTGGAAAGGCCCAAATTGGACATCAGTGTGGGAGTCTTGGCTGACTGCGTGACCCTCCGAGGGACAGGGTTGCAGGCGACTTTCTCTGTACTGCTCTGGTATCCTTTGAACCCATGTCGATAAATGTCTTCCCTTTTTATAACCTGACGATACAGGCTATATTTATTGGGGAGCAAAAAAATAAAATAAAAAGGAGATCTGATTGTGCTAAGTGAAATAGGGCAGCAGCCAGGGAAAGAATGGACTTTTGTGTTTCAGAGAGGAGAAAGGAAGTGGTGTGTCTGTGGAACCTGTGACCTTCCCAGGAAGTCCCTAGGGTACCTGATGTTGCCCCCCACACCCCCAGAACTTTGCATAGCAGAGGGTCCAAGATAACTTCAGGAAGCCACTTACCCTGCGACCCCAGGTGGCCTTAGGAAATAAGCAGAAGACTCAGCCAAGTTCTATTGTTAAGTTTTTTTAAAAAAAAAAAAAAAAAAAAGACTTTTCAGGATTAAGGGCAGAATAGAACATGTGCTTCCTGCAGTTTTGAAAATCATCCCATGTGATGCCAGGGTTGGGATGGCAGGATGGAGGTTCTTTGGTTTTGGCCTGGCCTGGTCCCTGCCATTGCAGCAGCCATTTGGGCAGTGACCCAGGGTTAGGAAGGGTGTTTTCCTGTCTCTCCTATCACTCCGTGTTTCAAATAAAAATGAAGACATCATCTGCAATGAAACAGTTCCATACAATGCACAGGTACAGGGGGCAGCAAGTGTCCGGGACAACATCCACGAGACCCCAGGCACTCAGGACATAGCGTGATGGTTATTGTTAACCTTTTTCTTTTCTTTTTTTTTTTTTAATTTATTTGTTGGGGTCCAGCACAGTAGCCTAAATCTCTTTGCTGAAGTACTCACCTCACATGTGCCAGGATCACATATGGGCACCAGTTCTTGTCCCAGTTGCTCCACTTCCCATCCAGCTTCCTGTTTGTGGCCTGGGAAAGCAGTGGAGGATGGCCCAAAGCCTTGGGACCCTGCACCCATGTGGGGGACCTGGAAGAGGTTCTGAACTCTTGGATGCAGATTGGCTCTGCTCCAGCCATTGTGGCCACTTCAGTTGTGAACCAGCAGATGGAAGCTCTTTTCATCTCTCCTCCTCTCTGTAAATCTGTGTTTTCAATAAAGATACTTATTTATTTATTAATATTTAATATAGTAAATAAATAAAATAAATATTTATTAATGTTTATAATTGCTTTCCCGGGCCATAAACAAGGAATTGGATGGGAAGTGGAACAGTCAAGACATAAACTGGCGCCTATATAGGATGCTGGTGCTTGCAGAAAGGTAAGCCAGTTGTGCCATCATGTCAGCGCCGCTGTCAACATCTTTGATGAATGCTTCCTCTGAAAGGCAAAGGCAGACACAGAGAAAACTTGCATCTGTCGGTTTACTCCCCAAATGGCCCACAAGAGCGGAAGGCTAGACTGCACACTGCAGGTTTAGGCAAAAACTCCTCCCTAGTCCTTCCACACGGCTGGCAGGGACATGAGGACAAGCCATCATATCTGCTGCATCCCAGGATACAGGTGAGCAGTGGCAGACTCAAACCCAGGCACTCTGAGATGCCAATGTCCCCACTTAACCTGCTTAAGCTGCTCCACTTAAGCACTGGACCCAGGACCAAGCCCAGCTGGGGATTGTTGGTTTGTTTATTACACATTTCTGAGCAGCTCTTAATCCCTGGCCTGCAGGCCCCGCCCTCCACTCAGGCATTGAAATGGCCAGCCTGGAGGGGGACACCTTGTGCTGTAATGTCCCAGTCTCCTGGGGCTTGTGCTGCTTGCCCTAGGGCCTGGTGTGCTGGGACAAGCTAAGAATGAATGATGTAGCCCAGAAAAGAATGTGACCACAGGCCAGAAGAGAAAGGGCATGGACTCAGAAAACTCAGACGGAATGTTAATGCACTTGAACCAAATGACTTCCAAAGTGCCGTGGCTGGAGGCAGCAAAGAATGGCGAATTTCACACTGGCTAGGAGAGAGAATATTGACTCTTCTCTGTGCAAAGGAATAGTGACCATGCTAGTTCCCCCGGTATCATTACTCAATGCATATATGTTTTGGTGTGTTACACTCAGCATGCATATGCAATAACCTTGCATCCGTGAAAAATGAGAACATATCTTAATAGAATTTTCAGATTTTTAAAAAAGGTTTATTTTCATTTGAAAAAGCAGATTTACAGAAACGAGATACAAAAAGAACTTCCATCCATTGTTCACTCCCCAATGGCCTCAGCGGCCAGAGCTAAGCCAATCCAAAGCCAGAAGCCAAGAGCAGCTTCTGAGTCTCCCATGCGGGTGCAGGGTCCCAAAGCTTTGGCATGTCCTCAACTGTTTTTCCAGGCCACAAGCAGGGAGCTGGATGGGAAGCAGGGCCACTGATACGAACTGGCGCCTTTAGCTGGATTTTTCTGTCTTATCTCCTGTTGCCAGCTGCCTTTCTGAAACCCTGGGGGCCTGCCACGCCCAGCAGACTGCTTCTTCTGACAGCAGGTGGAATGCCGCCCCCACGCAGGATCGCTGATCAAAGGCCAGCTCCATTTTTCTTGTAATTGTGCCCTGTGACTAGGAAGCTCAGAGTTCAGTCTTCCCTGCAACCAGCCCACAGCACCCGCAGTGGACACAGCAGTCAACAGGGAGGGGCGTTGGGGCTTAGCAGGGAAGTCAGCATGCTTCAGCTGAGCACCTGGGTGAAGTCAGCCTCACCCCTCCAGATCCAGCTTCCTGTGGATGCATGGAACAGGAACCCATTTGGGATCTTTGTGCTTGGAGGTAGAGAATTAACTAGTTATGCTATCACATCAGGACCATGGCCAGGTTCTTGAAACAGTGGTGCGCCTGATGGTGGAGGCAGGGGAGGGCTGGGTAAGGCAGAGCAGGGGGAAAAAAACGGATGGGAAGGCTTTTCCTTGTCCTTTTAAAAAATTTTAGTATTGATGTTCTTCACATAGCTGACCAGAATGCAGACCCACAAGGACCATGGAATAGGGTGAGGATGGTCAGGGCATGGGGGAAGATGAGTGGGGCAAACGCTTTCAATTTTCCTTTTTTAAGATTTTTATTTTTTATTGGAAAGATATAGAAGAGGAAAGACAGAAGAAGATCTTCCATTGATTCATTCCCCAAGTTGTCACAATAGCCAGAACTGAGCCAATCCAAAGCCAGGCGCTTCTTCCAGGTCTCCCACGCAGGTGCAGGATCCAAAGGGTTTGGGCAGTCCTAGGCTGCTTTCCCAGACCACAAGCAGGGAGCTGGATGGGAAGCAGGGCCACTGGGATTAGAACCAGCACCCATATGGGATCCTGGCATGTGAAAGGCAAGGACTTCAGCTGCTAGGCTATCTCACTGAGCCCCCACTTTTCCTTTTCTCCTGTATGGGGTGGGGAAGCGGCTGTTCTCAAGAGCCAAACAACATCAACACTGGGTGATGTGGCTGTCCACCGACATCCTTGCTCTTGGTACCCACTTCCCTATGATGCGCTTGCCCATCATGGATGAATGAATGCGTGCTGAGTTCCCCCGCAACTCAACTAGGGCACCGCCCCTACCCAGTAAAGGGCTGAAACCGAGCCGGGCACAGCTTGCTTTTCCCTAAGGCTGACGATGTGGGAGGGCTTCCTCTTTCATCTCGGTAAACAACTCTTGCTCTAGTCTCTGCCCTTCCTCCATCAGTGTCTCCTGCCAACTCTGGCTGCTTCTCTTGTTCAGTATGGGGCGGGGTTCTTATTGACCTGAAAATTTAGCCCTGAAATACAAGAGCTGAAGTGGGCGGGTTTTCATATTCCTAGACCTCCCAGGCCCACTCTCTTAGAGGTTTGGGTGCCTGGTTCAACTTTCGTGGTGGCAAATCAACCTTTTACTCAAATTAGCTGATGGAGCCGTTGGAGTGGTGCACCTGGTCCCACAGCCTGCATAGTTATGTGTACCCCCTCCCACCTGCCAAAAAAAAAAAAAAAGTCCCAGCTTGCGGATTCTCCTTTGTGGAAATCCCCAGACCCACGCAAAAAGTCATTGCCACCTTCCTGACCTTAACCCCTACCCCCTTGCCACTATCAAAATTCCCTAGGGGCCTGGTGCAGTGGCCTATTGGCTAAAGTTCTCGCCTTGAACACATGCCAGGATCCCATATGGACGCTGGTTCTCATCCCAGCTGCCCTACTAGCCATCCAGCTCCCTGCTTGTGGCCTGGGAAAGCAGTGAAGGACTGCCCAACCCCTTGGGACCCTGCACCTGTGTGGGAGACCTGGAAGAAGTTCCAGGCCCCTGGCTTCAGATCGGCACAGCATCAGCCATTGAGGTCACTTGGGGAGTGAATCATCAGATGGAAGATCTTCCTCTCTGTGTCTCCTCCTGACTTTGCAATAAAAATAAATCTTAAAAAAAAAAAAATTCCCTAAAGAACATAGTATCACTCAGAAGATGGCAGAGAGTACAGTAGGCCAATCAGGGGTGTAAATGTGAGTGGAACATACCCCTCTCCACCCCAATTTCAGTTCCTAACAACCTTGACCCGGTAACTGCTTTAGTCACCCAGTAATGAAGCCAGAGCTGCCTGTGGTATTAAACACCCATCTTCTACCACCTTGACATTAGAGGCCCATTGATTTTCAATAAGCAGACACGATTTTGCAGGAATCTATAGCGCTTTATTCAACTAGTTTTATGGGAGAATCCTTTAATATTTTTCATTAAATAGCATTAGAGGTCCAGTGCAGTAGCCTAGTGACTAAGGTCCTCTCCTTGCACTGGCCAGAATCCCATATGGCCACTGGTTCTAATCCCAGCTGCTCCACTTGCCATCCAGCTCCCTGTTTTGTGTCCTGGGAGGGTAGTTGGGGATGGCCCAAAACCTTGGGACCCTGCACCTGCATGGGAAATCCAAAAGAAGCTCCTGGCTCCTGGCTGCGGATCAGCTCAGGCCTGACCTTTGCAGGTACTTAGGGAGTGAACCAGCAGATGGAAGATCTTCCTCTGTCTCTCCTCACTGTATATCTGCCTTTCCAATAGAAATAATCTTTTACAAAAATAGCATTAGGCTTGGCGTGATGGCTCAGTAGCTAAATCCTCACCTTGCATACACCGGGATCCCAAATGGGCACCGGTTCATGTCCTGCTGGTCCACTTCCAATCTGGCTCTCTGCTTGTGGCCTGGAAAAGCAGCAGAGGACAGCTTAAAGCCTTTAGACCCTGCACCTACATAGGAGACCCAGAAGAAGCTTCTGGCTCCTGGCTTCAGATCAGCTCAGTCCAGCTATTATAGCCGTTATACAGAGAGGAAGATCTTCTGTTGATTCACTCCCCAAGTGACTGCAATGGCCAGTGCTGCACCAATCCAAAGCCAGGAGCCACGAACTTCCTCCTGGTCTCCTACACACAGGTGTAGGGTTCCAGGGCTTTGGGCCATCCTCGACTGCTTTCCCAAGCCACAAGCAGGGAGCTGGAGGCGAAGTGGGGCAGCCAGGATTAAAATCGACACCCATATGGGATCTTGACTTATCCAAGGCAAGGATTTTAGCCGCTAAGCCCCCGCGCTGGGCCCCAGTAGGTAGATCTTTCTCACTGTAAATACCTTTCCAGAACAGGTCTTTATATTCTGTTGATTCCCTCCCTCTAGATGCCTGCAAGAAGCATTGTTCAACCTGGAACCCTGGCCTCCATCTGGTTCTCCCACATGAGTGATGTGAGCCCAAGCACCTGAGCCATCATTTACTGCCCCCAGAGCGCATTAGCAGGGAGCTGGAACACAGAGGAGCCAGGTCTTGAACCAGCACCGGGATAGCAGACATTCCAAGCAGGGGCTCCACACTGGCCACACCCCCACTCTCAGCGGTTCCCTCCAGCCAGCCAAGACCCTGCTGAACTTGTCACTTCTTCCTCTTTTCCTCAGGATGTCACAATACCCAGGAGCTTGTGGGCAAGGCACAGAGAGGGCTTCTCAGCGGGAGTTAACGGCTTACCAAAAGAAAAATAGTCCCAGGCATCCCATGGTTCTGCTCAAGCTTGCTATAGCCCTACAGGACCAGGCTCCTCCATTGCAAATGGGGGTGGATAGCAAGAAGACGGGGAGATCCTCCTGGGCACGATGTGAATGAGGCTGTGAAATTGGGGAGATGCTGCCAGAACCTGGGTGGTCCCAGTGTGTCCATCTAAAAGGCCACTATCACCTGCCCAACCAGAAGTGGCAGGAAGCTGGGACTGAAACCTGGGTGTTGGGCTCCAGGCCACACCCCCTGCTGTTCCAGTTACATGGCCAGAGCCCTCAGGAACACCTGCTCTAGTGCAGGACCCACTCTTCTGGATACTGGGCTTGTCCCTTTCAATTCACTTTCCCATAGTCCTCTGACCTGTTCCATCACCACCACCTCCAGGTAGTCCATTCACCCTCAGACACACTGAGGACCTGCCTTCTACTCCCCTACATCAGAAGTGACTTGGAGAGCGTCATAGCTCCCTTCAAGATTTGGTTTGAAAAGCAGAGTTATAGACAGGAAGAGAAACAGATCTTCCATCTTGCTGGTTCACCACCCAAATAGCTATATCAGCCAAGGTCGGGATAAGCTGAAACTAGAAGCCTGAAACTGTTCAGGACTCTGAGGGGTGAGAGGGGCCAGGAGCACTTGGGCTATCCCCTGATGCCTTCCCAGATGCATTAGGAGGGAACTGGATCGCAAGCAGAACAGTTGGGACTCGAACTAGTGTCTGAGGCAGATGCCTTGGCCCAGTACACCTTAACATACAACCCCAATCACTTGGAGGCTTCGAATGCAAAGTTCTCAGGCCCAAGATGTGATCTCAAACTCGGCACTTAGCGGCAAGCTCCTAGGGGCTACCTACGATATGTGAAGTTCCCACGGTGGCACATGCAGTGCCCTCCTGTTGCTAATGTACCCAGAACCCCACAGTCCCACTCCAGGCACATGTCAGAGACCGGTCTCCATACCGCATCAACACATCCGCTTCCCTTCCCTCAGCCAGGGATTGTCACCTGGCAGGTCCCAGCCCCAACTCCAAGCCAGAGGACACAAGAGCGTGGCCTGCTAGATGGTGCCAATTCCCACCTGTGGCTCTGATGGGCCACGCAGCCCCTCTTTCCCAACATGCCCAAAGGAAATTGTTCTCAGAAGTAGTTTTTCCTTTTATTCAGAAGCAGCCATGGGACTGGAGGCTGCCTGGTGGCGCCTCGTGGCGAAACTCAGGAGCACAGCCACACCAACCAGGAGCACCACTGTGGCCAGGCCTAAGCTCAGCACGGTGGCACTGGAATATGCAGGAGAGGCCCACTCCTTCGGGTCTTTGGGGTCACCTGCCTTTCCCAGGAAGATGAGAGGCCCCACAGTGATGTCAGCTTCCTCTGTTGCTGTGAGACAGAACATCCATGGGTCACCTTAGTCCCTCTGCATGAGCCACAGGATATAGCTTGCTCTGCCCCCAACAGCCAGGTCCTTCCCATTCACCTGCTTCCCAGCAGGGTCCCTGGCCAACGGCAGGGCCACCTTGGCTAACACTGGGGTAAGTGCCAAAAACCCCTACCCAGAATGGCATGAGTTTGCATCCCTCCCCAGCCCCTGCTGAGGCTAAGCAAAGGGGAGAGAGGAGGGCAGTGACTGTCCCATGTCCTACCATGCCTGCGGTTTCTCAGAGCAGCCTTGAGCCAATGGGCAGTGGAATGGTTCCACTTCAAAGAGCCTGGAACGCTGCCGCAGTTACCCTCAGTACAGCATTCGCAGATGTCATCTGTGCCTTCTACCGGGGACCACCTGAGAGGGCCAGAGAAATTTAGGAGCGAAGGGGGAGGATACAGACAGGGTACCCCCTTAGAGTCTTCAAATCCAAGTCTCGCTGAGACTCTGGTCTGCTCACCTGCCAGAAGCCTGGTTGAAGGAACAGGCTTTGTTGAGCTGGTCCGGGGCTTGCTGGGCAGGAATGACCTTTAGATGGCAGGTGATGTATACCTGCAAGTGACAGCAGCTATGACAAGACAGTTCTGGGGGCTCTGAGTGGGTGGGCAACTGTTATAGCTCAGCAAGTTAAACTGCTACCTGGGATGCCGGCTTCCCATAGTCAAGGTGGCTGGGTTCAGTCCCCGTGATGCTGTTTAGCATCCAGCTTCGTGTTAATGCATACTCTGGCAGGCAGTGCCACTCACACAGAAGACCTGGAAGAAGTTACTGGTCCCTGGCCTAAGCTTGGCCCAGCCCTGGTTGGTGCATGCATTTGTGGAAGTGAGCCAGCAGATGGATGATCTCTTGCTACGCATTTTCAAATTTAAGATTTGAAAAAACTCATCTCTACTGGCTCATTCCTCAAGCAATCACCATAGCCCCTAGTTGGGGAGAGCAAAGCCAAGAGAACCAGACAAGCAATGAGGCATGCCCATGCGAGGTGGCGGGAAGCCAGTTACTTGAGCCATCACTGCTGTCTCACAGGGTCAGCATTAGCAGCAAGCTGGAATCAGAAACCGAGCTAAAGATCAAACCCAAGCATTTGGATGTGGGGACCCTGAAGTCTAAACCGTTAGGCCAAAAGTTCATCCCTGCCAGGCCTTCAGCCAGGCCATGCTCATTCATGGACCCTTTACAAGCTGCAGAAATGTGGGAAAGCTCTATTAGAAGGTGGGGAGGGAGGGGAAGAGGGTGACAGGTGTTGTGGTACAGTGGTTAACTTGGCTCTTGGGATGCTCCCATCCCATATTGCCATGCCTGGTTCAACTCCTAGCCTCTCAGCTTTCCAGTCTAGCTTCCTGGTAACACGTACCCAGAGAAGGCAGTCCAAGAAGCTGGAGGCCTGCCAACCACGTGGGATACCTGCGTGGAATCTGCAGCCAGGACGATGTCCCAGCTATTACCACTGGCATTTGGGGAGTGGGCCAGGGAGATGGAAGATTTCTGGCAGCTAATGCTAAAGTAGGAAGATTTCAGAGTATAATTCACCCAAAATGACTAAAAGTAACCAGTCTGATTCTATGCCCGTTTGTTATTTCCACCCTGAATTCATAAAGCTAGAGGGACTACACACTGCCAAGTCCCCTTACATGCACCCCCCCCCGGTACCTAAATAGGGTCAAGGCCAGTTTGCCACAAGCAGCTTCCACTGGGCTGTGATGGCTGCTACCTGCCTCCTTGACAAGTTTCTCCCTGGAGGACACAGCCACAGGCTGTCCATGGTTTTCAGCTAACAGAGGGGGAGGACCTAGGACTCTTGGACACCCAGAGGCCTTTGGAGTTCGACTCCTCGGGAGCTTCCATTTCAGCCAGGGGCTTCACCTTGCTGGCGGTTTCCACCAGCAAGGTTCCCTGTGCTCTGTTTCTCATGGGCACAGGTCCCCATCTGGCCTATCTCCAGCGTCATCTGTCTACAACAAGCCCTGGCTGGTGCCTTGGCTTGGACCTCGCCCCAGCCTCCGGGTTAGCCTCCTCATGGAACACTGTTAGGTTAGGTATTACTACAGGAGCTCCACCAGGGGGTGGATTTAATTGCTCTGCAAACCTGCCCAAGCCAGGGGCGAGGACCTCTATCCAGGTCTCCTGAAGGAGTGACAATCTGATTTCCCCAGGCACGTTAGCCAAGAGCTGATCATATCTAGGTCTTGATTCAGCTCTCATATGGGATGCTGGTATTACAGGCAGTGGATGAACTTGCTGTTTTACAATGCTGGCTCCACCTCTCAATTGAGACAGTCACCTGGAAGTTCAGAAGGCGTCTGATGCCTTCCTAAGATGTACTAGGATGGTGCAAGATTGTGATCTAGTGAAATGCTAACAGAACTCAAGGGAGGTGTTCCTGAAAGCTTTCACAGCACGTGTTTGGAGAGCTTTGTATAAGTGTGGGCAACAGGAGAATCCAGGACCCACTCAGCACAGCAAACACTGTAGCACATCACCTTCCCAGGTGACTGGCCAGCGCTGAAAACCCTTCAATACTCACTTCCTATCTGTTCTGCTAAACTTCACAGGCCCCACTCCCATCAAGACAGCTTGTTCATAAATGCCACCCGATTTTCTCCACACTTGGAGTTGTCAGCGTGACCTTCTGTGCCTCTCATCCCTTCCCTGCTCAGGCCCGGAGCACTCCTTCTATCCCTCCTGGTTCTGTAGCTTGGCAATCGTCGAGCATTAAGTAATCTGGCAGCTTGGACAAGGTCCAAACTTCCCCTAGACCCCTGTGGGTCAAGCCCAGCGGCAACTTCCATCTGCAGGTGAAGCTGGCTTCTGGGATCAACCGACTACATTGCCCACACCTGCCAGAGCTGTCAACTCCATTCAACCCAGTATCCTTTGGGGTTCAGACCCTGCTGGCCTTGGCAGAGACTAGGTCACCAGACTTAGTCATTACACCTGCATCTTGAGCCATCACCTCAATTTCCTGTACTCAGGTTCTCCCGGGTTTCCCGATTTCTAGGATCCCTTCCTCCCCTTTTCCTATACAGGTCTTCTACCTGCCTCCTCTGAGAAAAGGCAGGTGCAATACAGAATCTGAAGACCTTGTAGCAAGTACTGATCTGCTTGGCAAGTTCATCAAGTGGCTGCGACAGTGACAGCCGTTGACAACATGCTTCTGGTGAGAGCTATGAATGCCAGCAGGTTACTAAGCCCGACCCAAAGTCCAGCCTGCGCCCAAGCTATCAAAGCAAAGATTTACCGTGTGTCTGGAGTCGTTGGCAAAGTGGAACACGGCCACTGTGAACTGCAGGGTGTCCGGCTTGGATCTGGGGGCCTTGAACTTGGAAGAGCCATCATAGAGCCCGTCCACCAGACAGCTTGGTAAGAGAACAAGGTTGAGGAGGCTGTTAGAAAGCATGGGAAGAAGGCAGGGACAGGGAATGCCAGCCCCAAGAAGCAGCCCCGCTGCCCTCACCCATGGAAGTCCACGATGGTGTGAGATGGGGAAGCGCTGTGGTCAGGCGTGGGTGTGGCCACACAGTGGTCCACCAAGAGCAGCAGGGCCGGGTGGCCACCGGTGTGCACATCGGCCTGCAGGTGGGCCACATCTCCCAGGTGGAAGGTGGGAGAAGTCTTCTCTGCCCTCCAGTTGTCTGACAGGCAAGGCCCAGGATGAGAGGAATAGCTCAATGGCATCCCCACCCCCAGGGAAAGCCCCACCCCCATCCAACCCCAGCTCACCCTCCATGAGGCGCAGAGAGAAGACCAGCCTCTCTTCCGAGAGCACGGTGGTCCGGAAGGGCACCCAGGTGGGCTGGATGGCCCGGCTACTCACGTTACCTTGCCTGGGTGAGGAGAGGAATATAGCTGCCCCAGAGCCTGCCCATCCAGGCCCATGTGCTGATTCTCAGTCTCCCAACTGGCAGCCCCACAGACACCCCACCCAGGCCTGAGCTAGCCCCTCAACTTCCGCACCTGAGCAACCCATGGCTATGACATTGGCAGATGGAGGCCTCCAAGACTGGAAACCTCCCTTCTTAATGCCAACCTCTGACCCTTCAACTTGAGCCCAGTTGGTAAGTCCAGAGCAGCAAGGCCCTGCCTGGACTGCAACCCCCTCCCCCTCAACCTCTCGGAATTCTCTAGTCGGGGGCAGGGGTCAAGGCTAAGGAAGTCCGTTGGAGAGAACACAGAGGGGCTGCTCATCTTGGAAAGCCAGTGAGAGAACTTGAGCCTGTCCCAGAGATGGGGGAGTCCCTGGCCCATGGAAGTGGGTCCAGATGGCTGCAGCTGTCCAAACCCCTGACCCAAGGTCAGCGGGCAGGGGGCTGCTTCTCCTGGTGATGCACTCAATAAGGTACTGATAAGTTGAGAGGCCTCGCCTGGGCCAGGGCCAGGACTTCAGGCAGAGCTACACTGGAGCATGGGGGTGGGGAAAGGGTGTCAGGAGGGACTGCTTCAGTACCAGGAGGGCTTTGCCCCCCTGACCAGTGTGGGCTGGCTGAACTTCCCCTCTTGGGTCCCCAGTCCTGTGTGGTCAGACCCCTAATTCTTCCAGCTCCTGCTAGCCAACCTCCTAGATCCCTGCTGCCTCCACCTGCCCCTCTGTCTCCCATATTAGCTCCCAGATGACCCCTTGGAGGAAAGTGCTATTCTCACCTGTCCTATGGCTTCTTCAGGGCAGGGTAACCAATGAGGTCTGACCTCAAATACTTATTCATCTCAGCTAGGCCCCTGGAGCCTGCCTGCCCCACTTGCTTGACTGCCCCAGACGGCCCCGGATGTGTAGCCCACATAACTGTCAGGTAGCTGTGTGTGGGATTTCAGCCCCTCCCAGGAGCCACCATCATCATCTAACACTCCCCCACCAGTCATGCAGAGTCCACAGGCATATACTTCACACTGGTCAGGGGCAGGGTAAAGCAAGGCCTTACATCAAGAACAGCTTACAGGCCCAAGTTGGATTAGGTGGTGGAAGTTGCCAGAGCACAGCTGGGCTCCAAGGAGGGACACCTGTGCCCCAGATACATTTCCACAACTAATAGATTCAGTAGCATTCTCCCGTTCCCCTATCCACCTGGAGCAGAGGCCAAGAGCCCCAGCCGCAAGCCCTTCTGTTCTACCTGCTCACAGCCCTGATGCAAGCGGCCATGTCAAGGCCTCAGCACCAGGGTTGGGGCTGGCTGGCTGCCAGTCTGGCCAGCCTTCACTAACCTGGGGTAGCGGCACTCGATGGGGACCTCAGCACGGTTGGTCCTTAGGATGGACAGATTTCCCATGGGCCGGGGGTTGTGGAGCAGGAACGTGCTGTACACTAGGGCGTCATCAGTCATCTGAAGGGAAAGGGAGGAACAAGGCATCCTGGGGTGTCATGCAACACTGGAGGGGGCCTTAAGGACAGTCAGGTGTGTTGGGTAAGGTGGAAAGTTCAGAGACAGGTGTGGTCTTTGCAACATAAAGGTACTTGCCTGAGGTCTGGATCCTCCCCACGCCACCGGAACACACCCCCGTCCCCTGGGCAGCAGCCACAGTATCACGAACTTGAATTTCCTGCTCCGCTGTCCCTATTCATCGCCTCTTGCCTTATTGGCACACTGACATCACAGGAAGGGACGCGGGAGACAGGTGTTGCTGTGGCAGTGGGCATCTTCCAGGTGGTCTATGCCAGACGGGGAGCAGCACCTGGGGTCCCTACCCTCAGCCTGCAGCCCTCAGCCTGCCTCGGGGAGCCTCTGGCAGAAGGGGAAGGGTTTCAGGTTAAGGTTTGAAAAGCATTAGGTCCTACAAGGGCCATGATTTGGTGTCTTCATCGTCTGGTCAAGAGGCACAGCCCAGGGAGTAAGTGGTTGCTGGGCTCAGCTCTGTTTTGATGTCACCTGGAGCTGCAGGAGAGCCCTACCCGCCACCCTGACCCCAGGCCTGGCTTCCGCACTCATTTGGTTTCGGTAACCAGGTGCGGCCTGGGCATTACAATCTCCCCAAGCCTCCTTCCCCTCCACACTGGCTACGAGTTTTTACATTCCTCCAACAGATGGGAGTCTTAAGTTTCCAGGAGCTGAGGAGGAAGACATGTCTGGACTTCACCTGACCTACATGAATCCACAACCGCAGTCTGGCAACTGACTGCTGCCACTTTCCCAGTGTACCACCTGTCCACCCAAACCAGGGACACTCCCAACCCTCAAGCCTCACCTGCACGCTATTGCCACATTCATGCAGCCCAACCTCAAACTTGACCACAGCATCCATGCCCGCAGAGGCCAGGGGCTCACAGCCCGCAGGGCCCAGGCTGAGGTCAGATGCTTGGATGAGCTTCCCGGTGCCAAATAGGTCCTTGCTGACGGTGACCACGAGCTGGGCCTCCCGACACTCTACCACCACAGGGGACTCCAAGGATGAGGGTGGGTGGGTTGTACCATGCAGGAACCACAGCGGCTGTGGGTAGCACAGCTTCACACATCCCCAGAGCAGGAAGCAGAGGACAAGCCTATAGCTCAGCCCCATGGTGTTGTAGGAGTGGTGGGCAGGGCGGCCGAGGTCAAACCTTCTTATACCTCTGGGGGAGGGCGCGCACCTGTCTCCCTTCCCCAGCAACCTGGGGATGGGCTGGGGGAAGGGGGTACTTCTTGCAGACTGATTGGTCCCAAGCAGGGGGCATTGGAGACACCTGGGAGCTCTCAGCATCTTGCCACAAACCCATGGAGTGGGAATGACCCAAGTGATTCACATGCACAACCCACCACTGCTCCCCCCCACTCATCCAGCCCCAAGCTAGGCTGGTCTGTGGAGAATTATGGGAGATTGGATTCAAGTGGGAGGTGAGGAGAATGACCAGGCTCAATTGGACGCATTTTCCCCTCTGGTTCAAATTTCTTGTGGTCATTCCTTAAGGGTCATATTCAAAACTTTTTTTTACCTGTCCCCCTTGCGATTAGTAGACTTTTAAAAAACATTAATTTGTTTTCATTGGAAAGGCAAATCAGATTTATGAAGAACAGCCAGAGAGAAAGATTTTCTGTCTACTGGTTCACTCCCCAAGTAACCACAACAGGAGCCTCTTCTGGGTCTCCCACAGGGTCTAGGGTCCCAAGGCTCTGGGCCGTCCTCTACTGCTTTTCCAGACCATAAGCAGGGAGTTTGAAGAGAAGTGGAGTAGCTGCAATACTAACTGATACCTATATGGGATCCCGGCACATACAAGGCAAGGATTTAGCCATTGAGCCATGACGCTGGGCCCCTATTATTCTTTTTTAAATTTGGTCAGGTGGAAATCCCTAGCTCTTTCCATCCACTGGTTTCCTATCCAAAGACCCACAGTGTTCAAGGCTGGGCCCGGCTGAAGCTGGGAGAACAGAATGCCATGAGATCTGCCCTGTCCCAGCGGCAGGGACCCATGTGCTCCCACTGCCACCTGCTTTCCAGGGTGGACTTTAGCAGGAGGAAGAACTGGAAACCAAGCCAGAGCTTGATCCCAGATGATCTGTCAAAGGCTGTAGGAGATCCACACAGAGGCCTGAACTGCTGCCTGATGATGCCCAGCCGTAGCTTATCTTCCACTCCATTTTCCATAAACTTTTTTTTTTTCAGTTTTTTTATCTTTTAAGATTTTTATTTATTTTTATTGCAAAGTCAAATATACAGAGAGGAGGAGAGATAGAGAGGAAGATGAGTCCGATGAGTCACTCCCCAAGTGGCCACAATGGCCAGAGCCGTGCTGATCCGAAGCTAGGAGCCTGGAGCTTCATCTGGGTCTCCCACGTGGGGGTGTAGAGTCCCAAGGCTTTGGGCCGTCCTTGACTGCTTTCCCAGACTGCAAGTAGGGAGCTGGATGGGAAGTGGGGCTGCAGGATTAGAACCGATGTCCATATGGGACCCCAGGGCATACAAGGCAAGGACTTTAGACACTAGGCCATTGTGCCGGACACTTCCACAATTTTTTGAGTCACCTTCCTACTTAGGCAAATCCTCATGACACCCTTGATTTAAACTGATGCCTTCCATTCCCGTTTGGCTACCCATGGTCATGTTAACATGAACACTGACTTTAGCTTTTTTTCTTTAAGGTTTATTTATTTTTATTAGAAAATCAGATTTACAGAGTGAAGGAGATACACAGAAAGGTCTGCCATTCACTGGTTCACTCCCCAAGTGGCTGCAATGGCCTGAGCTGAGCCGATCTGAAGCCAGGAGCTTCTTTTGGGTCTCCAACACAGGTGCAGGGTTCCAAGGCTTTGGGCTGTCCTTGACTGCTCTCCCAGGCCACAAGCAGGGAGCTGGATGGGAAGTGGAGCAGCCGGGATTAGAACTGGCACCTATGTGGGATCACGATGGATGCAGGGTGAGGATTTAGTCACTAGGTTATTTCACAGGGCTGAACTTTAGCTTTTAGCACACAGGTTTCCATTTAAGGACTCTTGGCAGTAACTTTCATTGAGCCCATCTGAAGCTTGAATTGCTCAATGTATAGGCTTCAACAGATGTCAGAGTGGGGGCCAATCCATTCAAGTGGAGGCAGCTGCTGTGATAAAGGAGCCTTTTAAAGGGTCTACTTGGGGGAATCAGGTTCAACTGGTTAATCCTCCACCTGCAATCACAGGCAACCTGTATGGGTGCCAATTCATGTCCCGACTACTCTACATCCCAGTTGGCTATCTGTTTATAGAATGGGAAAGCAGCAGAGGATGGTCCAAAGCCTTGGGACTCTGTACCACCATGGGAGACCCAGAAGAAGCTCCTGGCTTCAAATTAGCCCAGCACTGGACACTGTGGCTGCTTGTGGAGTGAACCAACAGATGGAAGATCCCTCTTGCTCTCTCTCCACTTCATAAAAAAAATCTGCCTTTTCTTTTTTTTTTAAGATTTATTTTGATTGGAAAGGCAGATATACAGAGAAGAGAGACAGAGAGGAAGGTCTTCCGTCCGATAATTCACTCCCCAAGTGAGCGCAACGGCCGATACTATGCCGATCCAAAGCCAGGAGCCTCTTCCGGGTCTCCCATGTGGGTGCAGGGTCCCAAAGCCTTGGGCCGTCCTCGACTGCTTTCCCGGGCCACAGGCAGGGAGCTGGATGGGAAGCGGGGCTGCCAGGATTAGAACCGGCGCCCATATGGGATCCCGGGCGTGCAAGGCGAGGACCTTAACCACTGCGCCATCGCGCCGGGCCCAAAAAATCTGCCTTTTCTATAAAAATAACTAAATAATAATAATAAAAAAAGTTACTGGCTGAGTCTGGGGAGCACCCCTAGAGCACCTAGCTGCAGAAACGCCAAGGCCCCTGGCAACATGCAATAGTGCAGGTGGCTAGAGCAGGAGGGCAGAGAGAGGTCAGGATCCTAAAGGTGCCAGGCAACCAGGTGGGACAGAGCAGGCTGTAGCAGGGTATGAAGTAGGTGCGTGATCCAGCCAGTTCTGGTTGGGAAGGTGGGTCTGAGATGAGAGGCGGGAGTATACTGCAGGAGTCCTATCAACAGGAAAGGGATTAGACAAGTGTTGCCTCCTTCAGCCCTGGGCAGGTGGGTGGGGGGAAAATACACAGACCAGTGCTGTTCGATGCCTAGGAGCTGGAGCGTGCATTCACTGGCAAGTATTTGCTTCTGGAGCAATGGAACCATGCATTGCAAGCTACTCAATATTCCCCTAGAATTTGCTGTGAATACTCTGGTTCATTTTGTGCCAAACAAATAAAGGGAAGGGAAAGACGGATATCAGGCTGGTGGAACAGGGGCAAGGGCAGACAGCAGAGAACCTGGTGAGAGCCCAGATTCAGAGCCCGCTGGAGGAGGTCAGAGTTGCCCTCCCTCAGAGACTTTGGAAGAAAAAACAGGAAGACGTCAGTGAGCATGGGTGTGAGAATCTGGGAGTCTGTGCGCATGCATCCGCGGTGGGGAGTGTGCATCCCCCTCTGTGTGAGAGAATACTAACAACTTCCACCAGGGAGAGCACAGATCTAGCACCTGCCCAGTCTAAATTCCAGGGGTTGGGCCCAGCAGCGTGGCCTAGTGGCTAAAGTCCTCGCTTTGAACACGAGCCAGGATCCCATATGGTCATCAGTTCTAATCCCGGCAGCTCCACTTCCCGTGCAGCTCCCTGCTTGTGGTCTGGGAAAGCAGTTGAGGAAGGTCCAATGCTTTGGGATCCTGCACCCTAATGGGAGACCTGGAGGAAGTTCCTGGCTCCTGGGTTTGAATCGGCACAGCACTGGCCGTTGCAGTCACTTGAGGAGTGAATCATCGGACGGATTTTCCTCTCTATATCTCCTGCTCTCTGTATATGACTTTGTAATCAAAAATAAATAAATGTTTCAAAAATAAATAAATTTGGGCCCAGCGCAGTGGCACAGTGGTTAAGGTCCTCGCCTTGCACGCCCGGGATCTCATATGGGCACCGGTTCTAATCCCGGCAGCCCCGCTTCCCTTCCAGCTCCCTGCCTGTGGCCCGGGAAAGCAGTCGAGGACGGCCCAAGGCTTTGGGACCCTGCACCCACGTGGGAGACCCGGAAGAGGCTCCTGGCTTTGGATCGGCATAGTATCGGCCATTGTGCTCACTTGGGGAGTGAATCATTGGATGGAAGATCTTCCTCTCTGTCTCTCTTCTCTGTATATCCGCCTTTCCAATAAAAAATAATAAAAATAAATCTTTAAAAAAAATAAATAAATAAATAAATAAATTCCAGGTGTTGCATTTTCCTAAGATGTGCTGTTGCCCCCTGGTGGCCTTAAGGCACCATGCATGCTGAAATCAGCATTTCCCTTACAATTTCCTAAAACACAAATCTCTTTTTGTCTTCTTCCTTCCTTTTTCTTCCTTCTGCACTTCCTTCTTTCCTTCTTTCCTCCCCCCTATTTTTTAATTTTCCTCTTTAAGATTTATTTATTTATTTATTTATGGCCTGGCATGATGGCTAAAGGGCTAAGTCCTGACTTCGCAAGTGCCAGGATTCCCATATGGGCACCAGTTCATGTCCTGGCTGCTCCACTTCCCATCCAGCTCCCTGCTTGTGGCCTGGGAAAGCAGTCAAGCATGGCCCAAAGCCTTGGGACCCTGCACCCTGCATGGGAGACCCTGAAGAGTCTCCTGGCTTTGGATCAGCTCATCTCCATTTCTCTATCTCTCATTCTTTCTGTAAATCTGCCTTTCTCAAAAAAAAATATTTTTTTTTAAAAAAAGGACTTACTTATTTATTTGAAAGAGTTGACGAGAGTGAGATCTTCCCCAAGTGGCCACAAATGGCCAGGACTGGACCAAGCTGAATCCAGGAGGTAGGAACTCCATCCTAGTCACCCACATAAGTACAGGAGCCTAAGGACCTGAGCCATCCTCTGCTACTTTCCCAGGCCATTGGCAGAAAGCTAGACCGGAACTGGAGCAGGCCAGAACTTAACTTGGCGCTGCAAGTAGAGGCTTTGCCTGCTACACCGTTTTATATTTTTTATTTTCAATTATTTTTTTTAAAGATTTATTTAAAAGGCAGCGAGCAGAGACAGAGATCCGTTCAGATCTCCCTCATGGGTGGCAGGGACTCTTGTGCCTGGACCATCTCCCACTGTGCTCTCCTAGGTGCATTAGCAGCGAACTGAATTGGAAGTGGAGGAGCTGGGATGTAAAGCAGTTTTTCCCATACGGACTGCTGGCAAAGCAAACACCAGGTTCACCTATGGACGGTACTGCTTCCCCCAATGGGTGGCCTCAGAAATGCTGTGTCAACTACTGGCTCACGATACCACTGTAGTCACGGCTTCAAAGCTGACGTCAGCACAAGTGGGGTAACCTCAGGATGCCTCCCCGTGTGAAAGGGTGGGGAGAACTCCAAGCCACTTTTAAGGGATCCCGGTCAAAGCTTATATCCTGATTCTGATGGTGTTGGGACCTCAGTCAAGCAATGTGAAAAGGGGTGTCATGTTAAATGCCTGAAATGAAGACTAGAGCTCAACTCCACTTGGATCCTGATGTGGCTCCTGCGCCCCGGGGTTCCACCCAGGACAGCCCACGCTCCCCACCTGGGATCTGGGATGGGAGCCACAGGCTGGGCCAGGTGGTAACGTTGTATCAATGTTTCCGTTTCTGAATTTGAAAATGGCACTGAGGCTTGTTGTGGGCTCCTTGCGCTCCCACAGCGTGTACCGAGGACGAGTGGCATGACATCCATGGTCTCGAAGGAGACATGTCTATTCTCATGGGATCTCCCTTAGGAGCCATGGGCCCCCGCCCATCCTGGAGGGCCACATCTGTGGATTCAACTGACGAAGGATGGAAAATCTTTTTGTTTTAAATGTTTGCATTTGTGGGTTCGACATTACGGTACCATTGGGTTAAAGACAGCTGAGGGTGGGAGAGGAGAAAACTGAATTAGGAGGAAGACTGGGGGACAGTAGGAAAGCAGGCCCCAATGGCATCTAAGGCACAGGGCAGAGCCTCTACTCTACCTCCCACTCTGAGAGTTTGAGCTTCCTTGCAAAGCACACACACCCGCTTGAATGCAGCCACAAGCCACAGAAAAAAAAACCACCTGAAGCTCACTTGTTGTCACTCCCGATTTCGAAAGCCCCCACGGGAGGACAATGTCAGCAGTTCCCCCACTGAATGGGGTGGTGAAAGCCCACCCACGTGGGGAGACCATCCCAGACACTTTACCTCCTGCTCTCCACATTCCCAAACACCTCCCACCTCCCCTAGCTGAAATATGGCTTAGGACACCAGGGGCTGAATAAGGGCCAGCAAAACTCTGGGAGGCAAAGAAGGGGTGGAGCCCTGTTCAGGTCATCCGGAAACCTGAGTCCCTGGAGAAGGCAGAGGAGGCGAAGGGGCTGCCTGGCCCTGCCCGTCCCGCCTCCCTCTCCCCTGTCCCGCCCCCTCCCGCACCACCCTCTTTCCCCTCTTCCAGCTCCTACTCTTGCTCTGGGGCGCCCCCCATCACTGGGACTGGTTCAGGCCGTGCAGGCCACCTCCACTCTCCCCTCACCTCCCTCTGCCCCAGGGGTCGGGCGGGGACAGGCTGGGGCCAGCAGCCAGCTCCATGGACAAGGTCTCTGATTTTGTTTACTCCACAGCAACCTCGGAGAGAAAAGAAGCCGAACCGGTGCTGATTCGCCTTTGGAGGACCCTTCTGTGGTCTAAGTTTCCGAGGACAGAAAAGGGGACTCAACTGTGCCCCAAGTGCGGGAGGAGGGCCAGGCCAAGTCCGGAACATTCCCCCAGGTAGGATTCCTTCGCTCTGGCGGACGCATGCGTGGGTGCATTGCGTGTGCATGTGTGTGTGTGTGCACTGTGTCTGCATGTGTACGTGTGGCACAAATTTCTTATCCATCAGACGGGGGTCCCTGCTGCTTGATGCCTTCTGTGATTCTGCAGCCTGAAATATCCAGCAGACACTGCCTAGGTCCACACTCGGCGCCAGGGGCTATCACAGAACAACCTCTGGCTGCTACCCTGCGGGGAGGGAGGAGGAGTCCATCCCCGTCATCATGGCTTCCACCACTTTAGCCTAGCAACAACAAGACCTAAGCAGATCCCACAGCCGTTCCTACAGATGAAAACAGTGAGCGTGGTTGAGGCAAGGTTGTGAGGCTGGTCCGGTGCTGGTGGTAGTGGGCGTTGATGCTGCATTACACTGTCTGCCTGCCCCTGGGTGACAGGTGCATTTACAAAGAGCAGAGAGGGATCCCCCCCCCCCCAACAGCCTTGAGGAGCCCCAGCCACTGAGGACTAGGAGGGAAAGAGCCACATCCTGCCCCTGGTACTCAAGGTGGGAAGCAGGAGCAGGTGAGGGGGAAGGGGGCTGAGGGTGCCCCCACATCCCTGCTTCATGTGGTCTCTGAAAACTTGGGGTCAGCAGGTGACAGGGTTAAGAGGTCCTTCTTTCATGCTCCTGGGTTGGGTGGCAGGGATTGAGTTGGAGTAGGGGGCGGGGCGCTCCCCCAGCATCCCTGGAAACACACAGGGTGGTGGCTGATGTCGCTGGGGTGGGAGACAGCGGCCCAGCCAAGATAAGAGGTGATTGGCCCCAAGGAGGCCAAGAGGCAGGGGACAGCCCAGGTAACTATAGCTCTCCCCACCCCCTGCCCCTGGCCCAGCCAAGATGGCGTTGTGGCACTCCCCTCCCTGCAGGCTTCAAACCCCATTTCCCAGATGTCTCCCCAGCCCAGGACAAAAGCTGATTATTCCTCTGGGGGCTGAACTGGGTCCCACATGAATGGGTGTTGAAAACCCCGTGTCCACAAGCAGATAGGTTTTCATGTTCTTCCCAAGCGGACTGAATGCCAGGGCAGAGGGAGAGTCAGGGCAAGCCAGGGGGTGAGAGGCAAGGGGGAGATCCTTCTGAAAAGGGTACCGCATTCCAGGCACCTTGTACTCCAATGTACCCCCACGTGGAACCACCGTGTCCACCGCCAGCCTCCATCTGGGTGGCCACCAGGGGTCAGGTGCCTCTCCCTCCCTCCCCCAAAAGCGCATGGCACCTGGGTTCTGCCAGTGCAGCTGCTCAGATAGTTTTCGTGTTTGTCCTTCTTTATCCCCCTCTTTACCTGGACTCATCTGCCCCCGCAGCCTCCCAGCCAACCTGCCCATCATCCACCCAACTCGGTGTCACCGGCCACATGCCTGCATGGAGTAAGCGAGCAGTGGAGCTCCTAGGTGTTGACTCCACGATGGGAAGAATTTATTCCTTTATTTGGGGAATTAGAATCACAGAGAGAGAAGGAAATCTTCCACCTACTGGTTCACTCCCCCAGATGATCACATCGGCCAGAGTTGAACCAGGTCGAAAGTAGGAACTTCATCCGGGTCTTCCATGTAGGTACAAGAGCCCAAGGTCTTGAGCCATCCTACACTGCTTTTTTTCCCCTGGCCATTAGCAGGGAGCTGGATTGGAAGTGGAGCAATCGGGACTTGAACCAAAGCCCATATGGGATGCTGGTGTCACAGTGCCAGCCCTGATTTCTTTTCAGTGAACTGATTTCGTGTCTTCTGACTTAAGTTCATTTGAAAGAAAATGTTTCTGTGGAAGAGGGGAGAATTTCAAAAATTCCATGACAATGAGTGTTGGGGAAAAAAAAGGCTATGTGTGAATTTCAAACATTTACGGTACCCAAATAAAGACCTTTTGGAAGGACAACGCTGCCCCTGTCTGTCTGTCTATCAATCTTCTCATCTATCTATTTATTAAAAGGTATCTATATTATCTATTTATTAAAAGGTAAAAGTAGAAAGACTGATATCCTACCCACTGCTTCATTCTTCAGAGACTCTAGGTCCAGGAACCAGGACCTCCATCTGGGTTTTCCATGGGAGTGGGAGGAGTCCAGTGACTTAAACCCTGTCCACGGCCTCCCAGGATCTGCAATCCGCAGGAAGCTGAAGTCAGGAGCCAGAGCCAGAAAGGAGACCCAGGACATGTGGTTGTCTCAGCTCACATCTTAGCTGCTAGGCTACATGCCGGCTTCTAAATAAACGTGACTTTAGATTTTATCTTTCCAAGAAATTTTGAAGTCCCCTCATATTGCACTGGAAATCTGAGGCAGACATGGTGGCAGAGCAGGTCAAACTGCCACTGGTAACACAGGAGTCCGTGTCAGAGCAACAACTGGAGTCCTGGCTGCTCTGCTTCTGACCTGGCTCCCTGCTAATGTACCTCAGAGAGAGTCATGGAAGACTCGAGTGCTTGGGGATCAGGATGGAATTCCTAGTTCCTGGCTTTGGCCCGGCCCACCTTACTGGCCACTGTGCCTGCTTGGAGAATGAACCAGTGGATATAAAATGGTTCTTTCCTCTCTCTCTCTGGCCCTCTTCTTCCCCCTCCTTCTCGCCTTCCCACCTCTCTCTCTCACCCTTGCCTTTCAAATCAATCAATAGATAAATCACCAGGTAAACAGAAGCCAGTGGTACAAAAGGTCAAGCTGCTATCTGAGGTACAAACATCTAATATGGACCCTGGTTCGAGTCCCAGCTGCTCTACTTCCAATCTAGCTCTGTGCTAATGTACATAGGCAAAGCAGCAGATGATGGTCCAAGCATTTGTGTCCCTGCTACCCTCATGGTAAACCTGGAAGAACCTCTAAGGCCTGGGAAAGCAATTGAGCACAGCCCAAGCCTTGGGACCCTGCACCTGCATGGGAGACCTGGAGGAAGTTCCAGGCTCCTGGCTTCGGATTGGCTCAGCTTCAGCTGTTGTGGTCACTTGGGGAGTGAATCATTGGATGAAAGATCTTCCTCTTTGTCTCTCCTCTCTATATAGCTGACTTTGCAATACAAATAATCTTATAAAAATGAAAAGCAAAAAGTGTCAAAAATAACCTTAATTTAAAAGAAAGAAGGAAGGAAGGGAGGGAGGGAGGAAAGAAGGAAGAAAGAAAGATAACAGCTACCTAGAGCTCCTTAAAAACTACTCAGGCCTCCTTGACACCAACACTCCTGGCCCTATACCTTCAAGTAGTCCTAACTCCCTTGGGCATCTGAATGCCAAACCCAAGTGGCGTTGCACCTGCGGCCCGCTCCCCTGAGGCAGACAGTAGCAGCAGAACCCACTGTATATTCCAGATGTCCTGGCTGTGACCTCTCCCCGTGCCCCTGATGGGATCATCTGAAAGGCCTCTGGGACGCCGGGTGCACAGACACACACAGACGCGGATGGGACCCCAGCCAAACCAGCCAAGCCCACTGAGCTTGCCACCGGTGCGGAGGTCGGGTGATGGGGCCACCGTTCCTTCATCCTTTCCCCCGGCTCTGTCCTTCCTTCTGCTTCTGCCCCTGGGTGAGTGCTCGCCTTACTTCTACTCCCTGCTACTTGGTTATAACATTATGGTGGGAGGTGGGATGTCAAGGCACTGGCCTTCAGTCTTCGTTCTTTCCAGCTCCTGATAGCACAGACACAAGCAAAGAGTTGGGGCAACAAAGGACTTGGAACCAGAAATGAGAGCTGAAATGGACCCTAAGAGTGGGCAGTTAGGGCATACTGGAAATAGGCAAGCAGGGCCAGGTGCTGGTCAGCAGCTGTGGGAAAAGCTGTCTGTAGAAAAGACAGACCAGACAACCTGGGGACTGCTCTAGACCAGGAGTTGCCAACCCTAACCCCAACCTGCAGTCCTGGGTGGTAGTCCCAGTCAAGGATTGGAACCCATCACCTGCTGCCTCCCAGGGTGCACATGAACAGGAAGCTGGAATGGAGAACGAAGCAGCACTGTCACCCAGGCATGGGCAGACACGGAAATCCCAAATGATGTCAGCCACCGCACCTCCCCCCCCCCACACACACACACATACCAGGCGGATAATGGAAAAGATTCGGGGCAGGAGGGAGGACACAGGAGGCCAGTGAGGCCGACGGGGACCAGAACTGATGGTGCTTTGGCAAAGAAGGAAGGGGGTGTTGCTGAGGACCATGGGGATGGCTGTGTTGCCGGGACCAAGGTAGAGGGGAGCTTACATTCTTTCTGGCTCTGTTTCAGCCGCTGCCCTGCAGCCCACACCACTGACCTTCCCAGGTAAGTGCCTCCCCCTAGATACACAGACAAGACCTTGGGGGGTAGTGGGTGCAAGGCAGCCCCTCTGGCGATCTCAGATGCCTCCCCCGCTGCTGGGGGTGGGGGAGCTTGCCAGAGTTGTGCCCTCCCCACTCCCCCCTTCCCCCTGTGCCACAGAAGGGTCCCACGGACTTTAACAATCACAAGCACAACCCTCTTGGCAGAGCTGAGGCTGGTGGGCGGCCCCAGCCGGTGCCAGGGTCGCCTGGAGGTCCTACATGGCGGCTCCTGGGGCAGCGTGTGCGACGATGACTGGGATGTGGTGGACGCCAACGTGGTGTGTCGTCAGCTGGGCTGCGGCTTGGCCCTGCCGGTGCCGGGGCCGCTGGCCTTTGGCCAGGGCCAGGGCCCCATCCTGCTAGACAACGTGGACTGCCGCGGCCAGGAGGCGGCACTGAGCGAGTGCGGCAGCCGGGGCTGGGGCATCCACAACTGCTTCCACTATGAGGATGTGGCGGTCCTGTGTGATGGTGAGCCGCTGATGCAGGGGTGTTGGGGGAGGTAGGCAGGGCTGTGAGCTAGATCAGGGGAGGGACTGTCCAGGAGCCAGGCTGCATTTCCCAATAATCCCCAAGGGGGTGAACAAAGAGAGCGAACACGTGAGGGTGGAGGACGGACACATCCCCACCTCCACCCCGTGTTTTCTCTTACATCCTTATTTCCTTCCCAGAATTCTTGCCTTCCCGTTCCACCATAATGAGGAAAATGTTAACCAGCCCAGCGCCACCCATCACTTCGCAGAACTGGAGAGGTAAGTAGGGGTGCAGCCGGGAGGAGGTGGGGACCAGGACCAAGCAAGGTCCTAGTAGAGGTGAATGGCACAGCCTTCTCTAGTGGGGAGTAGGGTTGGAGATGCAGGCAGGCACTAGAATGAGGGGATGGCCTGAGGAGGCAGGGGTGGGAGGAGTAGGGGATGGAGTCAGCAGGGATCCTATCAGATCCACCAGAAAAGGCTTCCTGAGGAAGGGTCCTGCAAGGTTTCCATGAGTTAGTTGGGAGATGGCTTTAAGCCAGCCCCCCCCCCCACCTCGCCTCTCCCTCCCGGGACCCTAAGCCTGCCCAGGGCCTCCTGGGCGGAGGAATTAGAGAACCTGCAGGTGCACCTTGATAATGCATGTGAAAGGGCTCAGCCCCGCCTATCCCGCTCCCCAGGTGAGGGCAGCCTGCGCCTGGTGGGTGGCTCGAGGTCGTGCGAGGGCCGCGTGGAAATACTGCACGCCGGCTTGTGGGGCACTGTGTGCGACGACGACTGGGGGCTATCGGACGCCACCGTGGTCTGCCGCCAGCTGGGCTGCGGGGAGGCCTTGGCCGCCACCACCAACGCCTTCTTCGGCTACGGCACGGGGCACATCCTCCTGGACAACGTGCACTGCGAAGGCAGCGAGACCCGCCTGGCAACCTGTTCCAGCCTCGGCTGGGGAGTGCACAACTGCGGCCATCACGAGGACGCGGGAGTGTTCTGCGCAGGTGCTGTCTCCAGGGACCAGGAGAGGCGGGCCACCGGGGGCGTGGTCAGAGGAGGGCGGGGCTGGATCGGCGGGGCGGGGCCTGGACGTGGGTGTGGCCATGGTGTTGGGGCGTGGTCATGGATGGGGCGTGGTCTTGCGAGGGCAAGGCCTAGGTGGGCGTGGCCCTGTCCTGATTCTAAGGGAGCCCTAGTGAGGTAGACCGGTCTGTTTGTTCCCCTGGAAGCTCTCCTGGGACAGAAAGATGTTACTGTTAATATCACAGTAGTGCTCCCTGGGGTACACGTCATAGCTATCCAGCAATATTGCCATATGGTCCCACCAATACTCCTCTAAGCATGCTTCCAGAATTTTCCAGCAATTTCCACGCACACCTCATGGACTATTTAAAAAAAACAATGCTCTAGAATTGGCCCGGAGATAATCTATTTATAGCAGATCTGCCTAGCAGCACAGGCTGCTTTTCCAGTTCTACTGTTTTTTTAAAGAAGATTTATTTACTTGAAGAGCAGAGTGTTGGGGGGAGGGAGACAAAAATCTTTCATTGACTGGTTCATTCCCCAAATGAACCAGCCCCAATGGTCAGTGCTGAGCTGGGCTTGGGGCCGAGAGCCTGGAACTCCATCTGGCTCTCCCATGTGGGCGGTAGGGATCCTGGGTGTGTGGGCTGCTGTTTTTCCCCAGGGTGCTTTAGCAGGGCGCTGGTGCACAAGTGGGGCAGCTGGGATTTGAACAGGCACTCAGATGGGATGTGGGTGTCCCAGGCCCCTGGGCCCCACTCCTAAACAGCCTGCTCCCTTCTCTTCTGCTCCAGTCCCGGGTCCTCCGACGCTCACACCGCTGCCACCCTCGGCCATCGGAGACTGGGCCTGGGCCACAGAGTTACCAGGTAAAGAGCCGGGTGGTTCAGGGTGGCATCTTAACAGCACCAGGGTGGCTGGGACTGGGAGCTGCTTCTGCAGTGAAGGATTGGGGGGACAGTCCCCCAAATGTATGGGCCATGGGCAAGAGGCAGGTGAGCCCACAGAACAAAGGTGGAGGCTAGCACAGTTCGGGTACACGGTAGGCATCCCCGGGGTCCTGCCCGGCACCCCTCAAATGCTAATGAGCTGCCTGTCTCCGCAGCTGCAAGGGGTGGCACGCAACCTGGGTGGACAGCACTGCTGACCACTACTACCTGGTCAGCAGGTAAAAAAAGTAAGTAGCAGTGCCCCCGATTCCCGCGGGGCAGGGAGGGTGGGGGGGCTCTCGTCGGGGAGCCGTTCGCCCCAGTGCAGCCCCTCTGGCCGGCCTGTGCGCCCCACAGGTGGGAGGCTGCGGTTGGTGGGAGGCCCGAATCCATGCCGCGGCCGAGTGGAAGTGCTGTACGCCGGGGGTTGGGGCACCGTGTGCGACGATGACTGGGACTTCGCGGATGCGCGCGTGGCTTGCCGTGAGGCGGGCTGCGGACCCGCGCTGGGCGCCACGGGCCTCGGTCACTTCGGCTATGGTCGCGGTCCCGTGCTGCTGGACAACGTGGGTTGCATGGGGACCGAGGCCCGCCTGAGCGACTGCTTCCACCTGGGCTGGGGCCAGCACAACTGCGGCCACCACGAGGACGCCGGCGCGCTCTGCGCAGGTAAGGCCGCCGGCGCGTGGCCGGCGGGGAAGCGCGCACCGCGGCGGGGACGGGGCCGGGGCTGTGCGCAGGCGCGCAGGGCGCCACGGGCGGCGCGGGGCCGCGAATCTGCCGCACCGCAGTGGGGGCGGGGCCTTGCGTCAACCCGCACTACGGCGTGGGGAGGGGCAGGGTGGTGTCTGAGCGACGGGCGGGGCCGTACGTACGTGCGCTGTGGCGTCGGCCGGGCGTAGGCGCGCACTGCGACACAAGCGGGGCGGGGCCCTGAGCGATGGGCGGGGCCGTCCGTTGGCGCGCACTGCGGAGTGGGCGGGGCTTGCCTCAATGTGCTTTGCGGCCTGGGCGGGGCGGGATGCGTCGTGGAGCGCGCTGCGCCGCGGGCGGGACCTCCGTAAATGCGCACTGCGGAGTGGGCGGGGCAGGGTGGGGTCGTTCGGGGCCTGGGCGGAGCCAGGCCTCCCGCGGGTCGGTGCGCTCTGCGCCTGCGTGTACGCCGCAGGGATGGGGCGGGAAGGGCGCGTTCTCGGCTTGGGGAGACAGGGCGGGGTCCGGGCCCGGGCGTGGGACGAGGGGCTGGTGGTCGATGCAGTCCCTCAGCCCTCCAAGGGCGAGGTGTCCTCACCTCTGTTGGGGGCCAACATCTGCGGGAAGGTGCTGTGTGGAGTCGGGGAGGATGGTCGTAAAAATCCTGCTTAAATTCACCCTCATCTGGCGTCTCCTTCCCCCACAGTCCTGGCCGTAGAAGATTCAATATATAAAACCTCATTTCCATCTTGGGTCCCCCCACCCCTTGAGTCAGGAAAGCACAGCCCCATTTCCGAGCCATGGGCCTGGGATCAAGCTTGATGCGTTTCTTCCGTTCCCTGGAATGGAGCTCCCCCGGTTTAGGAAGGTGGGTGTGCAGGCGACCTTGGCCTAACTACTGTTGGTATTCTGTCCTCACTGAGCTAGGCCCAGAGGAGCTGGTCCAGCAGGAGGAGGCTGAGACCACGCGGGCTCCCACTCCTCGACCCAGGGATGGTAAGTGCCCAGGTCGGCATCCCCCAACCCCTTCCAAGGTGAGGTTCAAGCTTCAAGGGTGGGTGAAGCGCCCAGTAGCCCAGTGCAGAGGTCACCCACCAGCAGGTGCTTGCACCCTAGCTCTGCTCTACCCACAAGAGCCTGAAGGCAGTCCTTGTCTCCGCCCCATCACCGCAGGACACTTTCGCCTCGTCGGTGGAGCCCACCGGTGCGAGGGGCGTGTGGAACTCTACCTAGGGCAGCGTTGGGGCACCGTGTGTGACGACGCGTGGGATCTGCGGGCAGCCAACGTCCTGTGTCTCCAGCTGGGTTGCGGCCAAGCCCTGGGAGCCCCCGGCGAGGCCCACTTTGGCCAGGGCCGAGGCCCCATCCTCCTGGACAACGTCAAGTGCCGCGGTGATGAGAGCACTCTGCTGCTCTGCTCCCACATCCGCTGGGATGCCCACAACTGTGACCACAGCGAGGACGCCAGTGTCCTGTGCCTGCCGCCATGAGCCCCCCACCACTCTGCAGACCACCCCGCCCCTTGATACCCCATCCCTCCATTCCCTCCACCCCCACTTCTGCCACGGAGCCCCTGCTCGACCTGGGAGACAGAGCCTGCCCAGAAAGGTTGGGTGGGGTGGTCCTGGCTACTGGACCCCAGCCGGTCATCAACTCTTGTGGGTCCTATCCTGCCGTGTTTGGCTGGGCCACGACTACATGACGGGTAGGGAGATCAACCTAAACTGTCTTAGGTGGAACACCTCTTCACAACGACCTTGACCCATGCCTTCTCTGACCTGGAGCCAGAAGGCCCAGGGGCTCCTGGACACAAACAGGGCATCTCTGCTTCCTGTCATCCTGCTTAATTCCCACTTTCACCCCACCCCCCCACCCCTCCAGAAGAGGGAAGGCGAGAGGAGCTGCTAGCTCTCCCCTTAGTCTCCCAGGGTCTGCAGAAGGAGCTGGGCCTTTGCTCAGCCCTCCAAAGGCCTGGACCCCCATGGTGCTCGGCTGGACCAGGGGCTGGGAGGGGCCAATGCAGGGACAGGGGCCCCTCCCTGCTGCCGTGGGAACCAGCATCTCTGATATATGCTGCCCCCACCACAGAGCCCCCACTTTGGGAAGGGAGGCCCTGTAGCCACCCCCTCATAGGTGCCAAGTGAATAAAGCACTGTCCCCCATCTGTTCATGGTAAGGCGGAGTTGGAGCACTGGCACATTCTTTTTTTTTTTAAAAAAAAGATTTATTTATTTTTGTTGGAAAGACACATTTACAGAGAGGAGAGACAGATCTTCCAGCTGCTGATTCATTCCCCAAATGGCAGCAATGGCCAGAGCTGAGCCAAAGACTGGGACCATCCTCTCCACTGCTCTCCCAGGTCATAAGGAAGTTAGCTGGATCAGAAGTGAAGCAGCCAAGACTCAAATTGGCACCCATATACTGAGGTGCTGGCACCAAAAATGGAGGCTTATTTTACTGCTACACCACAGCACTGGCCTCTCTCTCTCTCTCTTTTTTTTTTTTTTACATATACAGAATCCTAGATCAAAAAAGGAAGGGAGCGAGGGAGAACAAACTTCCATGGTGGGCTAGGGGGCAGGAGGCAGGGGAAGACCTCACAGATTGACCAGTGTCTGCTCAGCCCTGGTCCCCAAGGGTAGAAGAATACTGTGCTCTTTCAGCACCCCACCATCACCACCGGGGTGGGGGGTGGGGGTTGGAGGGCCAATGCATGATTTGCTGGCATCTACTGTCTAGGGTCACAGAGTTCTCTGAGTCCCCACTGTAGCATTAGAAGAATGCTGCAGAACTGCAGAACAAGTAATCTAGCTGCTCCATGGTCTCCCTTACACACACACACACACATACACACTTCTCAGTGTGTCTCTCCTTTGCACAGCTCCCCACTCCTGGACTCTACATGGCCCTCCCTAAACAAAGGCACCTCAGGAGCAGGTGTTGGGCACAGTGAGAGTTCCAGCTGCACTTGCAGCCCCAGCCTCTGGCAAATACCCACTCTGGGGGGCAGCTGGGGTGATCACTCCAGTGCTTGAGGTCCATACCAAGTGTTCACCGATAAATGAGTGAGCTGGAGTGGGCTCCTCGTTTCGGCTTAGTTCAGCCTTGGCTTAGGGTGGGGGAGGGACATAAGGAGATGGGGACCTCTCCTGTGTCTTTTAACCACTCCCCAGTCACAGGGACCAGGAGCTTCCCCAAAAGGCCAAATCAGCTGGTGCCACTTCCCAGCTCCAACCTCTTCTGTGACTCCCCAGTGGTCTCCTTGATCTTGGCTCCCTGGATAAGGTTCTGTGCGCTCTGGCTGTGCCCTTGCTGCCAGGGTTAGGCCACACCGAGCTGCTTTCGGTTCCTCCAATATCTGGGCTTGCTTCCCACGGGGGTGGAGGACACACTGCCCACAGGATCTGTCTGCCTAAAATAGGCATTCCCCCCCTCCCTCTGCCCTCCTGCCTTGTAGCCAGCTCTCCCCTTAGCCTGAAACCCCAGCTATCATTGTGTCTGGGAATCCCTCCCTGACACCCACTCCTAGACTGGACTGGGAGTCTCCATCTTACCCGAGCTCCCTCACCTGCTGGTGACCACGCCTCTCAGACCAGGCTAGCCCAGGGTGAAGGGGGGTAGGGGGAGAGTCTTTCAAAGCCGAGCCCCCCCCCCCCGCCTCACACACAGAGTAGATGCTTCAACAGTACTCACCAAATGAAAGGAGGGCACTCATAAATATTCCTGGAGCACCTGTGTGCTTGACCAATCCCTGTTGCTGGGCTCTGGAGCAAGAGGAGATATAGAGCAAGTTCCTATATACATGGCTCGGATATGGGGAAATGGGGCATGGGTATCTGTCCTACCATGGCTGATTAGGGCACCCCCATCCCTTACAGGATTGCTGATTTTACCTCCTGGCTGCACTCCAGGGCTCGAGCTTCCTGCTAACTCAGATCATGGGAGGAAGAGAATTCAGTCACTGCCTCCCACAAGGGTGGGATGCACTTCCTGGCTCCCCGGGTTTGGCCTGGCCCCACTACTGTGTTTGAAGAGTAAACCAGCAGAGGGGAAGCTCTCTAGCTGTCTTCTACATAAATAGAATTTCAAGCAAGGAGCCCAATGACAAACCACAGAACAAACAGATAACACAGGTGAGACAGCATGACCTAATGATTAAGCCACAGAGAAAGCGGAGTTGGGGTAGACAGAGCAGCTGGGCAACAGCCTCTCGGGAGGTAAGGTTTGAGCTGGGCCTAAGCTGGCTGTGAATGTTTTAGCTAGGAGAAAGTTCGAGAAGAACCATTCCAGATCCTTTCATGGGGACAGAGCCTGGCTAGCAAAGGAGCAGAGAGAACTGACTGGAACAAAGGGGAATGGCAAAGAGGTAACCCAGAGGAGCTGTGATTGCCACCCAATCTGGGGTTTCTAGGTCAAAGGCAGGAGTTTTATTTTTTAAAGACTTACTTCTATGAAAAGCAGAGTGACAAGAGATCTTGTATCCACTACTTCATTACCCAAATGGCCATCACAGGCAGGACTGGGCCAAACCAAAGCCAGGAGCTTGGAATTGCATGAAGTCTTCCTTGTGGATGAAAGGGCCCAATGGCTTGGGCCATCCTCTGCTATCTTCCCAGGTATATTATTAGCAGGGAGCTGGATCAGAAGTGGAGTAGCCGGGACATGAACCAGTGCCCATATAGGATGCTGGTGCTTGGAGGTGGAGAATTAGCCAGTTGAGCCAACGCACCCACCCCTTCACCCACGTGGTAATTCACCAGTTTATCCACTCATTTGTCGGTGAATACTTGGTATATTAAGTCAGCATTTCCTTATCACAACAAAATTACCTGGGGGCTTGGTTTTGGAGGCTCAAGTCCAAGACCACATGGTCCCATAGGTTTGGAATCTGATGAAGATGGCAGCTAGCCGAGTGAACAAGAGAAGAAAAAGGGGAGAAGGTGGCTGGGCCCACTGGGAAATTTTATAATCAACTTTATGCAGTCCCTAATGACCAAGGGACTCCCTGCCAGGCCCACCTCCCACACAATCTTAATTGAATTCAGCCCCCATCCTCTGAGTACCATTAATTTAGCACATTTGGGGTTTAGCATAACTTCAGGATGCAGGAGTTTGGGAGCCAAATCACACCACAGCGTTTGATGCAGAACTTCCTAGCCATCCCACTAACAGCTCCTAGCCTATGGCCTGGCGGTGCAAACTCATCTCACACTTTTCTAGCCCATTCCCCAACACACAGGAAGGGCGGGGGGGGGGGCGGAACAGGCAAACTCCCATTCCAGGGGTAACCGGCCTGAATGGGGCTGGTCTGGATCCCGCAACTGGAATTCCCATCCAAGGCCAAAACTCTTTCTCCTCCCCAGCCCCCCAACTGTCTCTTATCTCCCCAGAGGTGAGAACTGTTAACTTCTCTACACTGAAAGGGTGGGACGTGTGTTTTATCTGGGGGGCACCCAGATAGACTAGATGATCACATTTGGCCACTCCACCTCAGTCAACAAAAGCCCCGGCCCAGCCCTCTGGACCGCTAGGGGAGGAGACAGCATAGCGCTGGACGTGCAAGACACGGCCGTTCAAGGCCCAAGCCTGGTCACTCCTTCCCGCTGAGTCATGGCCTCGGCGCTGGGAGGCCGGGAAACGAGGAAGAACAAGTGGGGCCTGCTCCGTGCGTGACCACATCCCCGGAAAGCCCCGCCCCCAGCTCCGCAGAGGCTTCCTGATTGGAGAGCGACGCAGCCAATCACGGAAACCCGTAGGGTGCGGGTGGGGCGGGGTCAAGGGCGACGGAGACGCGCCCTCTTCCCGGCAGAAAGGCCTCTGGTCCCGCCGCGCCCCTGGGAAGGGTCCTGGGATGGGGCCGCCGGCCTGGCCGGGCAGGTCTGCTGGCCCTTGGGTGCATCGGCTGGCGGCTACCGCGGGGACAGGAAAGAAAGGCGAATGAGGGCTCTCACGGAGGCGTCCATTTCTAGTCTGTGCATTCATTCGCAGCTTGCCAAGAGCTTTTCCCCTCTCGGTCCTATAGGGCAAGATGAACCCGAGGGAGGCTTGTTCGACAATGTGAAACGAATGATCTGGAAGCCGTTTATCCCCACTGGCAGATAGGTGCGCTGAAACTAACACAGCCAGCTAGCTATATGGAGGCACCCAGGACTTTTTTTTTTTAAGGAAACAGATTTTTTTTTTTTTAAGATGTATTTATTTTCACTGCAAAGTCAGATATACGGAGAGGAGGAGAAACAGAGGAAGATCTTCCATCCGATCATTCACTCCCCAAGTGACCACAACAACTGGAGCTGAGCCAATCTGAAACCAGGAGCCAGGAACCGCTTCCAGGTCTCCTATGCAGGTGCAGGATCCTAAGGCTTTGGGCCATCCTCATCTGCTTTCCCAAGCCACAGGCAGGGAGCTGGATGGGAAGCAGGGCTGCTGGGATTAGAACCGGTGCCCATATGGATCCCAGTGCGTTCAAGACAAAGACTTTAGCTGCTAGGCCACTGCACCAGTCCCAGGAAACAGATTTCTTATTCAAAAGAGAAAATTCCCAACCACTGGTTCTCTCCCTGCCAATGCCCACAACAGCTGGCCACTGGACGAGGCTGAAGTTGGAGCCAGGAGCTCACGTGGAACCCATCAGGTGCAGGGTGGGGACTCTAACCCAGGGGTGCTGTTGCTGCTGTATATATTGCAGGCTAGAGCCATCTAGGCGGGCCTACCTCCAGAGGTAGGTTCCCGGAGCTATTGTCTTCCTGCCTAGTCCCCGGCCCTGTAGCCCACCACTGCCCAGCCTCTGCCTCAGCTGTTTCTCCTCTTCCTTTCTGCAAACAGTTTTGGCAGCTTCTCTTCCTTTCCAGCACCCTTGCAACCAACAGGTGTGAAGAGGCCAGTGTGGGGTGGGGCAGGTCAAGGGGCCTGCTGTAGTCCCGGCGGGTTTAGTCCAGCCAGCATACTGACGAGTGGTTGCACTGAGCTGGCCAGGGTGCCTCAAGGGTGTTAGTGAAATGTTTGGGGAAAATGCAGGAAGAGCAGTGCTGTGGTGTTATCAATTAAGCCTCCGTCTGTGTGGGATTGAGTGAGTCCTGGCTGTTCAACTTCCCATTCAGCTCCCTGGGAACATGGCCCAAGTGCCAGGGCTCCTGCACCCACATGGGAGATCTGAAAGAGGCTCCTGACCCAGCCCTGGCTGTTGCAGACATCTGGGGAGTGAACCAGAAGGTGAAAGGTTTCTCTTTCTTCCTCCATCAGGAGTCAAGATCTGGAGTACCTGCTCTCTGTCCTTCTCAATGTAAAAAGGCCTTTCAAAAAAACAAAACAAAAAAATTTTTTTAAAGAGGAGAGAACCAGGGCTGGGCGTGGTAGCCTAGTGATTAAAATCCTTGTCTTGCATCTACCAGGGTCCTATTTGGGTGCCTGTTCTAATCCTGGCTCCATTCCCATCCGGCTCCTTGTTTGTGGTCTGGTAAAGTAGTTGAGGATGGCCCAAAGCCTTGGGACCCTGCCTCCACGTGGAAACCCAGAAGAAGCTCCTGGCTCCTGGGTTCGCATTGGTTCATCTCTGGCCATGGCAGCTACTTGGGGAATGAACCAGCGGAGTCAGAAAACAGAGAGGAGGAGACACAGAGAGAAAGATCTTATGTCCACTGATTTACTCCTTAAGTGGCCGCAAACATCTGAAGCCTTAAAACAGTCCCCTCTTTGGGATTCCTTGTCGTGCCTTATGGAACCCAGCCCAGTCGCAGGTGAGCCGAGTTTTGTGATTCCACTGGATGCTTCCTAGTCATGAGCTTCAGGCTGTCTGACAATGACTGGCCTGATAGTGACAGAGGGTCTCTCAGTGTGACCCAACCCAAATGACACCAGCTAGATGGCTGAGGGGGTGGGTGAGGGAGAGAAGCCAGTTGCAACCCAGGTTCCAAGTCTGCCCATCATTCAGGGGTGCTGGTGGTGGCGAGTTGGGCAGGTCACTCCCTTCTCAGGGCATCATCAGCCTCTGCACCTGCCACGCAGAAATAACAGATCCAGGGCCCGGCGCGGTGGCACAAGTGGTTAAGGTCCTCGCCTTGCACGCCCGGGATCCCATATGGGCGCCGGTTCTAGTCCTGGCAGCCCCGCTTCCATTCCAGCTCCCTGCCTGTGGCCTGGGAAAGCAGATGAGGACCGCCCAAAGCTTTGGGACCCTGCACCCGCGTGGGAGACCCGGAAGAGGCTCCTGGCTTTGGATTGGCATAGCATCGGCCGTTGTGCTCACTTAGGGAGTGAATCATTGAACGGAAGATCTTCCTCTCTGTCTCTCCTCTCTGTATATCTGACTTTCCAATAATAAAAATAAATCTTTAAAAAAAAAAAAAGAAAAGAAATAACAGATCCTGCCAGGTCACAAAGAAATGGGGCAAGGCCCTGGTAAGAGTGGACACGTGTAGAAACATCCTTGAAGATGCCCAAATACTGTGCAGTTGGGAGGCAATGGTGAAGTCCATCAGGTGTCACCTTTGCCCCCAAGGATTTAATTAATGAATGAAAAATATTTTATTTATTTTTATTGGAAAGTGATATACAAAGAGGAGGAGAGACAGAGAGGAAGATCTTCTGTCTGTTGATTCACTCCCCAAGTGGCCACAATGGCCAGAGCTGAACCAATCTGAAGCCAGGAACCTCTTCCAGGTCTCCCGCACAGGCCACAAGCAGGGAGCCAGATGGGAAGCTGGGCTACTGGGACACAAACCAGCATCCGGATCCCATATGGGATCCTGGCATGTACAAAGTGAGGAATTTTGCCACTAGGCTACCGTGCTGGGCCCCCAAAATAAGTCTTTTTGAAAAGGTAACAAATATCTCCTTTCTACATGATTCTACTCACCAGCTATTTCATTACAGTGACAGAATAAAAATGGGCAAAGATTCACCTAAAACAGCCCCTTCCATGCCCTGTTGTGGTCTTTGGGAATGAATGGCCTTCCTGGGCTGGGACTGTGTGCTGTGCGTTGCTGAGGCTGCCTGGTCCCGAAGCAGCCATCCATCCTGCGCTGACTGGGTGCAGCCCAGCTGCTTCCTGGGCACTCAGCCAGCCTGCTAAGCACCACCTCTCCCTGTCTGTGTCTTTAACAGTTCGTCTTCCCGTTGGCCCCTGTGTCAGGGCCTCACTACTCTCCCTCTCTCTCTAGCTCTAGGTCTCCACACTGGACCTCTGCTTCTCTGTCATTGTCAACTGCTATCCTTCCCATCCAGCTCCCTGCTAATGTGTCTGTCTGCCTGATGGTACCAGGACCACCCCCTTCCTCAACCGCATGCTGTGTCCTTCCACATTTAGGCCCAAATTGCTGGGTCTTGGGTGTACTTCTCCCCCTTCCCCAACTTGGCCTCTTCCTGGGGGATTCCGGCAGCGCCTGGGCCCAGCATCCTCTACTGGGACCAGTAAGGGTGCACCTGCTCACATCTGAGCCTCTACCCGCCCCCCATCACAACAGCTCTGCCTTCCCTAGAGTTGGGGAGACCACAACATGCCACAGATCCTGTGGTACATCGACTTGACTGTTGCCCTTTGCTCAAGGTCCCCCAAAGCCTACAGCTTCTGACAGCCCCTCTCTACTTGCTTTCCTACCTGGCTCGTCCCTGGTCGGTCCCTGCATCAACTGCTTTATTTCTTCACTTGGGTTCTGGACTGTCCAGAGCCCTTGTCACAAATGACCTCGGCCTCCTGCTCTGGAGGGCAGGGGCCCCACATTCTGACCTTACCAGCTTCCCACCCAGCACTGCTGAGCATACTGTATAGGGCAGGAAGGGGAGGGTCCCTCTGCCAGCCCCTGGTCTCCAGGCTTAGCCAGAAGGTCCTGGAATACCAGGTCCTTCCTTGGCTCTTGCTTCCTCAAGGCAGAAGCCACCGCCGACGGGCAGCCGGTTCTGTGGCCTCCCCTCCCCCTCCCTCGGGTGACTCAGCAGATGACTTCAGCCTTTAATGCTCGGGGAAACAGCTTCCCAGGAGCCTCCCCGCCATCGCTGAGGGCTGGCTCTGACTCAGAAGTCTGGCCCAGCCCCTTCCATCTCAGTGAATCCTCCTCCAAGTGCTCCTTACTAGTCTGTTCTCAAACCCCACCCCACCCCACCCCACCCCTGCCCCCAGCCCCTAACCCTCTCACCTCCCCTCCTCTCTCTGAGCTCTCCCCATTGGAGCCATCCCTGATGAACCCCTCTGGTTGTGAGGGAACCTGTCTTCTCCTCTATTCGCCTCTTCTCTACCCACTGCTAACATTGATCTCCTTCCCCCAACCATTGCGCCTGTCACAGTCAGCCAAGATACCCTAAGTGACGAATCACCTTCCCTTCTGTTCTTATGTGACTTTTCTGCAGGACCTATGGCCAGTCTGGAGGTGGAGCACCATGGGCCACATCTTGCTGTGGTCCCTGGGACACATGGAACCCCCTGATCCCTGCCACCACTTGCCCTCCCCTGCCCCATGCCTCCATGGTCGTTGGCTTGTCCTTACTGTCTTCTCCACATCTTCATTTTCTGTTGCTGTAACAGAACAATTGATAAATGGAGGAGGAGCTGGTGTGGCCTAGTGACTGGGACGCTGCCTAGGATGCAGGTATCCCACTGGAGTGCCTAGATTTGAGTCCCTTCTCTGGCTCCTGACTCCAGCTCCCTATGAATACAGACCTCCTGAAGGCAGGGGGCGACAGCTCCATTGCTGGGGCCTCTTCCACCTGTGAGAGAAGGAGACCTGCGTGGAGTTCCTGGCTTCCAGCTTTGTCCTGACCCAGCCCGGGGTTGTTGCAAGCCTTTGAGGGAAGTGAAGCAGCACCTGGAAGATCTCTATCTGTCTCTCTACTTCTCAAACATGTTTTTTTAAAAAAACATTTCTTTATCAAAAAGAGGTTTATTTGGCTCATGGTTATCTAAGGGCGTGGCACTGGGATCTGCTCAGCTCCTGCTGAGGGCTCCACACAGCTTCAGTTCACGGCAGGAAGCAGGAGAAACAGACATGTGCAAAAAATACAGCTGCGCGTGGGCTGGTGTTTGACATACAGGTTAAGTCTCTTCTGCAACACCGGCATCCTATATGGGCAATGATTCAAGTCCAGCTGTTCCACTTTCTTTTTCCTTTTTTTTTTTTTTAAGATTTATTTATTTTTGAGCCCAGTATGATAGCATAGCGGACATAAGTCCTCACTTTGAATGTGCCCATGCAGAATCCCGGCACGCAAGGTAAAGATTTAAGCCATCAGGCTACCGCACCAGGCCTGCTGCTTCACTTTCACTCCATCTCCCTACAAATGGTGTGAGAAAACAGCAGAGGATGGCCTGAGTTCTTGGGACCCTGCACACATAGCAGACCCAGAAGAAGCTCCAGGCTCCTGGCTTTGGACTAGCCTAGCCCTGGCAGTTGCAGTCATTTGGCAAGAAAAACAACGGATGGAAGATCTGTTTCTCTCTATGTCTCTCCTCTCTCTGTAACTCTGCCTTTCAAATAAAAATAACTAATGAAAAAAAAATTCACATTTTTGCTATAACCCAAATGCCTTCCACTGGGCCCCACCTCCCAGTACTGTTCCATTGAGAAATTAATTGGATGGGCCTTCTAGGAGACCCATCCAAACCATCACCATTGCCCACTGGGACCATAGCTATCGTTTTTCTTTTTTTAAGACTCTTGGAGCCTGGTGCGGTAGCCTAATGGCTAAAATTTTCACCTTGCATGCACCAGAAACCCATAGGAGTGCCAGTTCCTGTCCTGGTAATCTTGTTCCCTACTTGTGGCCTGGGAAAGCAGTAGAGGACGGTCCAAAGCCTTGGGATCCTGCACCCACATGAAGACCTGAACGAAGCTCCTTACTCCTGACTTTGGGTTGGCTCGGCTCTGGCTGTTTCAGCTACTTGGGAAGTGAGCCAGCAGATGGAAGATATTTCTCTCTCTCTTTCCTTCTCTTTGTAAATCTGACTTTCCAATAAAATTTTAAAAATAAATATTATAAAAAAATATGTCATGGTTACAGACTCTTTTTTCTTTAAGATTTATAATTCACCCAAGGGGCTTGCTTTGAGTAGGTGGGTCTCTCATTCACCAAAGAGGGACAAAGAAACAGAAGAGAATCCCCTGGTTTAATGTTAATTTGACCAAGCATTGATGAATCCAGATTTTCAGAGCTCTCCTTGCTATCCAAGGCTCTGAGCCTGGCCGGATGGGCTGCCCAGTGCACCCTCCAACCTTTCCAATAGGATCTTGAGTCTGACTCACCCTCCACTCCCAGGCCACACCCCTTCTTGCCCTAGGAGTAAGCAGGTTACTCATTTCCTCCCTCTTTCCCCTCCTACCCTGTCTACCTTTCCTCTGTATCTTTCTGTAGGTCAGGTTACAAATAAACCCAGTTGTGGGGGACTGTATTGTGGCATATCAGACTAAACCTCTACCTGCAATGCTATCCCCATGTGGCACAGATTTAAGTCCCAGCTTCTCCGTCTCCCATCCAGCTCCCATTCATGCACCTGGAAAAGCAATGGAAGATGGTCCAAGTACATGGACTCTTGCACCTACCTGGGAGACTTGAAAGAAGTTCCTGGGGTCCTGCAGCATGGCCTAGCGGCTAAAGTCCTTGCCTTGAATGCACCGGGATCCCATATGGGCACCGGTTCTAATCCCAGCAGCTCCACTTCCATCCTGCCCTGGCGCCCATACCCCATATAGGCACTGGTTTGTATCTTAGCCACTCCACTTCCCATCCTGTTCCCGGCTTGTGGCCTAGGAAAGCAGAGAGGACGGCCCAGTTGGAACCTTTCACCCACATGGGAGACCTGGAAGAAGCTCCTAGCTCCAGACTTTGGATCAGCTCAGCTTCAGTCTTTGTGGCCATTTGGGGAACAAAGCAATGGATGAAAGATCTTTCTGTATCTCCTCTTTATAAATCTGCTTTTCCAAAGAAAATAAATAAATCTTCCAAAAAAAAGAAAGAAAGAAAAAAAAAAAGAAAGGGAAAGAAAAGAAAGAAAAAGAAAAGGAAATTGTCCCCTAAGGATGTTGGCAGGAGGAGGAGACATATGCACCCTGTTTCCTACCCAGCACGCTGCTTCCCTCCCTTGGTGAGCTGAGGCAGGTTGCTTAGCCTTGTCAGGCCTCGGATTTTGCACCTGCCATGGCTTGGACATGTACCCACAATTGCACATGTTTGGTTCATCATCCCCAGGTTCCTGCGGTAACGATATTTAGTGATCAGAATCTACTCTCTGGGCCTGGTGCAATAGTGTAATGGTTAAAGTCCTCACCTTAAATGCGCCGGTTCTAATCCCAGCTGCTCCACTTCCCATCCAGCTCCCTGCTTGTGACCTGGGAAAGCAGTCGAGGCGGCCCAAAGCCTTGGGACCCTGCACCAGCGTGGGAGTCCTGGAAAGAAAGTTCCTGGCTTCTGGCTTCAGGTCGGTGCAGCACCAGCCATTGCGGCCATTTGAGGAGTGAATCATCGAATGGAAGATCTTCCTGTCTGTCTCTCCTCCTCTCTGTACATCTGCCTTTCCAATAAAATGAATAAATCTTTAAAAAACGAAAAAAAGAATCTACTCTCTGCTCATGGAAAATATTCAGGAGTTCACACATTTTGGCCTCACACAGAAAGTGTAGGGCAGAGGTGTGTGCTATTGTGTAGCTAGTTAAGCATTGGCCTGCAGTGTCAGCATTCCATATATGTGCCAGTTTGAGTCCCGGTTGCTCCACTCTCCATCTGCTAATACAGCAGAAAATCAGTGGAGAATGGTGCACATGTTTGTGCCTATGTATCCATAGCAAGGGGAGGGGTCACCTGGAGGAGGCTCCTAGCTCCTGGCTCCAAATCCATCCAGTTCTAGCCATTGCAGCCATTTGGACAGCAAACTAGCAGACAGAAGATCTCTCTTTCAAATAAAAATAAATATTAGAAGAAAAAAAAAAACAGACAGAAAAGGCTGTTGGGGAGAAGGGCAAGCCTTGTAGAATGAGGAATTTTGGGGAGAAGGGACTAGGGGACATTGAAGGGGGACCCTAGGAAGTGGCAAAACGCCCGTGGCTGGAGGCGATCAGCCATGGGCGACAGCAAAGCGATAGGTGCTGTGTCAGGGCCACCCCTCCTGGACAAGTTCTTAAGCAGTTCCTTCTAGTTCACCAACACCCTGGTTCATCAAGCACCAGGACCAGGAAGGCAGCTGGCTGCCTTGGCCAGCGAGATGACAATGTAGGCCCAAGACTACTGCAATATCGCTGCTGCTTGCCAAAGGACTGTTTGCTGGGTGTTTTGTGCCTCTGCTGGACCGCAGGTTGTGAGCAGACTGTTCGTGCGGGGCACCAGCGCCTGCCCCTGCGGCATCCTGGGCTGCTGGCCTCCTGCTGCGTCAGCACCGGTGTTCCTATTATGAGACCAAGTGGGATTTGTGCTCTGTGAGCATTAGTGCCAGGCTGACGCGGCAGAACAGCCAACATCACAGGATGCCAGCTCTCCCGATCCCCTCCTGCAGTGTTTGAAAGGCTTCATGGTCCCCGTGCTTCCTTTTCAGGCAGCCCAGTTCAGTCAGCTTCCTTCAGAGTAGACAGATAGTTAAACAGGAAAGAGACAGCTTCATCCAGGGGTTCACGCTCCAAATGGCCACAATGACCGAAGCTGAGCCAGTCTGAAGCCAGGAGCTTCTTCCAGCTCTCCCAAATGGATGCAGGGTCCTAGGCCTTGAAACATCCTTCAGTGTTTCCCCAGGCATATTAGTGGGGAGCTGGATGAGAAGTGAAGCAGTCAGGACTCAAACTCGCACCCATATGGGATGCTGACACTGCAGGTGGAGGCTTAATTGCCATGCCACAACACCAGTTCCATGTGAGGATGGCCTTTTGAGGTCACCTGGGTCAGCCACAGGTGACCCTCCAGAGAGCTTTGCAAACTCCCAGGGTGTCTGATCCCACTGCTGGGTCTACGTTAAGCCTGAGCTTCTATTCCAGATCGGAGGAGGGGGAAATACCTCCGCTCAGCATCTTCCAGGAGCTACTGGCCAGTTTAGTTCCTGCCCCCTGATTCCCATGCCATCACTGGAAAACTAGAGGGGATGGATCAATCACTTTGTTCACATGCAAAACAATAGCAACAACAACAACAACAAAACACTTTAAATTAGGGCTTGGTCCAATCAATGGGTCAATTGGCTAATCCTCTGCCTGCAAGAGTTGGTATCCCATATGGATGCTTGCTCATGTTTCAGCCCTTCCACATCCATCCAACTCCCTCATTATGGCCTGGGAAAGTGGCAGAGAATGCGCCAAGTCTTTGGGCCCTTGCACACCCATGGGAGATCAGAAGAAACTCCTGGCTTCTGGCTCCTGGCTTTAGATTGGTTCATCTCTGGCTGTTGTGGCCACTTGGGGAGTGAACCAGTGGATGGAAGATTTTTCTCTGTCTCTCCTTCTCTCTGTAAATCTTCCTTTCCAATAAAAAGAAATCATTAAAAATTACAAAAACAAGATAGAATATGTATTTCTGTATGTATGTAATTGGGAGGCTGGGTTTCCCAGGATATGCCCTGAATTCCAGTGGGAGGGAGGAAGACAAATCGGAAGCGGGGTGCACTTGGTGATGCACAAGACAAGGAGGAGGCAGATGTGCCCTGAGAAAGACCTTTCACTGGGGAGGGTAGGACAACATGGGGACAGGAGGCTCCATATGTTGACACCACCTGCCTCTGAGGCCCAGAAAGAGGTATTGTGACTTGGCCAAGATTGCCCAGCAATGTCAAGTGCACAGTCAGGGTTTCCACTCCTGGGTTCTGCCTCTAGGCACACTCTAATTAGGACCGAGGAACCTCCTCCAGTTCAAACATGCAGGTGTAGGGTCCCAAGGCTTTGGGACCACAGGCCACGGGCAGGGAGCTGGATGGGAAGCAGGGCTGATGGGATTGGAACCAGTGCTCATATGGGATGTTGGTGCTTGCAGACAGAGAGTTAGCCAATTAAGCCATCATCTGGAGTATATCACCTTCGCTTTTTGCGCCTGTCATGTTCTCTGCTTTTATTGCAAACCTGGACTGGGACAGCATGGGGCATTGGGTGGGAGGACAGAGTGGGGTGAGGGGAGGGGCGTTCTGCATGGGACATGGCTAGGAACAGCGTTAGCCAGCTTCCGCAGATGCTGCTTCTATGCTAATCAAGGAGCGCTCCAGCCACAGGAGGAGCCAGAGTCAGGGCTGATTTATGACTGGTGGGTCATCAACGTCCCCCAGCTGGCTGATTGGCCAGCTCAGGCAGAGGAAGCACCTTTTTTTTTTTTTAAGATTCATTTATTATTATTGGAAAGTCAGATATACAGAGAAGAGGATAAAGAGGAAGATCTTCCATCTGCTAATTCACTCCCAGAGTGGTTGTCATGGCCAGAGCTGAGCCAAACAGAAGCCAGGAGCCTGGTGCTTCTTCAAGGTTTCCCTGTGGGTACAGGGTCCCAAGGCTTTGGGCTGTCTTCAATTGTTTTCCCAGGTCACAATCAGGGAGCTTGATGGGAAGCAGGGCCATTGGAATTAGAACCGGTTATCCATATGGGATCCTGGCACATGCAAAGCAAGGACTTTAGCCACTAGGCTACTGCACTGGCCCCCAGAGGGAGCATCTTAAGGGTTCATGTCCTTCATCACTGGCGAACACGAATGGGTTGCCTGGTATGTGGGGTTGGTTCCCAAAGGGCAAAGCCCCCTTTTCCTGAGCAGGTGGAACCAGCACCTGTGCTACTAGAAGTTCCTCAAGGACCCACGGCCCCCATCTGCACAGCTAAAAGGGGCCTTGGCTTTCCTAAGAACAGGCGGAGGAATCTAGCGCTGAGTCATCGCAGCTGGCGGGGGTGCTCAGAGCTCATGGGTAGCAGGTTTCATTTCTGAAGTTGGGAAGATGGAAACAGAGAGAGAGGGAGAGATAGAGATAGATAGAAAGAGAGAGAGAGAGAAGAGAGATGGGGGCTGGGTAAGGACGCCTGAGGGCTTCCTTTACTCTGCTTCCTGCTCCAGGTTTGCTGCAGCTCGGGTCATGCCCTAACACCTCTGAAACATAAGGGGCCACTGGAAGCCAGAAGTCTTTAAATTTACAAAGGGAAGTGGAGGCAGGGAGGGCCAGATCTCCCCTGCTAGCTTCCTGTACGGGGGACACAGCGGATGCCTGGGGGCATCTTTGTATCAGCTTTACTTTTCCCAAACACATTTGGCCTGAGCTGTTCTCCAACATTCCCCGCCCCCCCACCTCCCTCAAGTGCATTCAAGGGGCATGGGGGAAGGAACTGAAGTCGAGATGGCCAGAGAAAAAGCCAGGATTCCGCATCTGGGGCCTGATTCACGGACACATCCGATCCATATGTGTGGTAAGCTGAGTGGCCTCTGGGAGTGGCCCGTTTCTCACGGAGCAGCCGGACACTGGGGCCGAGTGTGGTCCTAGAGGAGGAAAGGGAGCGAAGAATGACACTGTCAAGCGACAGAAGGAAGTGGGAGAGTTTATATTCAGCAGCAGGGTTGCATTTGGCTTGGCAACATGGTTAAGGAGAGGCCAGGCCAGATCCTGTGCTGGAGGAGGAGAAAAAGGAGAACTATCTGTTGCCTTGGTCCCCTCACTCAGCCCCATCTCCTGCTGGCAGTTTTTGCCTGCATCCATTCTGAAATCCTGCAAGCTTTTAATGGCTGGGATTGAGAGATTGCCCTGGGGGAGCTTTTTCAGAGTCTCTCAGACATTTTAAGTTCCATGAGGACAGGTTCCTCTAGTATTTAGCACAGTCTGGAATATTCTCTCACAGGAAACTCATTTTAGGTTCTCTTATACACACTTCCTGTCCCTCCCTTTATTTTTCTACTTTTTTTTTTCTTCCTAACATGCACAAGCCACACGGAAGCATAGGACCCCAGAATGTGTCCGCCTTAGCTCAGGAGGTTCGGCTTAGGTGGTGGAGGTGATGGTGGTGGTGGTGGGGTGTGGGGAAGAGTGGCCCAGGACCAGGCACCAGGCTGAGGCATGGCTCTGGGTAATGAGCCTGAAATCTTGAGCAGCCTCCATAGGAGGTCCACCCCGTTTTTTGGAGGGTAACCAGCGTGCCCAGCAGGCGTTTTCTCTTTCTATATGCCGGCGCCCCCCTTGTCAGAACCTCAAGGTGGCGTGCAGAAGGGGAGGCGACCACCCTCGGCACATTCAGCCATCCCCCTACATTCAGCCATCACGCCCCCTCATTTCTCCCTCCTGGGTCCTGTCCACCCCCTAACCGCCCGTTCTGCTTAAAAACAGGGTCTAGGCTGAGGCCCTGCCCCTCCCATCGTAAGGATGTGGGGCGAGGCCGTGAATCAGCACTTGCTCAGATATGAGGCCGCCCTCATCCCCGCCAGGGGTCCCCCGTGTCTGCTCGGTGAGAAGCCCCCCATCCTTCCTCCTCCCTGGCGTGCGCTCTACGCACACTGGGAGATGTAGTCTTGACCGTCCTTTTGTCTTCGGTCTCTTCAACACCTTGGCGCGCCGCACTAGGAACTACAACTCCCAGGAGCCCACGCGCCTGAGCCTCGACCTGCCGGGGGTGGGAGGCGTCTGAGGTGGGGGCAGGGGAGTCTGAAGAAGCTCAGGCAAAGAAGTCGGGGTGCAGTGGGAAAAAAAAAAAAAGAAAAGGTGGGTGGTGGGTGGGTAGTGCTGCAGGGGCACAGGAGAAGGCGGAAGCGGGCCGAGTAGGGGTTCGGTAGCTCGCGCCGCTCCAGTGTCCGGGCGGGGCCTGGGCGGGGCGAGTGGGCGGGGCGGCGTGCGTCACGCGGCGTGGGCGGGGCCGCAGGGGGTTGTCCGCCCGCGGCACGCACAGCAGCCGCAGCCGCCTCGCGCCCGGTCGCACGGTCGCAGCTCGTGCCGTCTCCTCCTCCTCCTCCTTGTCCTCGCCGCCTCGGCCGCCCCAGCCTCGGGCTTCGTGGGTCGGTACCTTCCGGCACACGAGTTCCAGCCGTAGCCGCTCCCCTCTCTCCGTCCTTCCAAAGCCCTTCAGGCCACTCCGGTCTCCTCCTGACCCAGCCCCGCGAAGATGGTGGACCGCGAGCAACTGGTGCAGAAAGCCCGGCTGGCCGAGCAGGCGGAGCGCTACGACGACATGGCCGCGGCCATGAAGAACGTGAGTGTCTCCTCCCCTCCCCCCACGCTTCCCAGTCCCTCTCGGGGACGAGGTCCTTGGGCGGGGAAGGCCCCGGCGAGCCCGCCTGGCCGTCGGCGAGTGCAGGGGAGGGTGCCGCCCCGTGTCGGGGCTCCCCGAGCTTGGGGAAAGGGGCGTCCTGGTGGCGGCGGGGGGGACCCCCGGGTGGTGACGCGGCCGAGGCGCTGGCACTGGGCGGGGTCGCGCGGGGCTGGTTTGGGGAGCCGGGACTATGGGGCGGGGGTCGGGGGGCGTCTGGGGGTTCTCTCCTTCCTCCGGGGGTGCGGGGTGCCGTGCGCATCCTTTGTGCCCCATTTCCCCCTCTCCCCAGCCAGCCAGCCAGGCGTGGGGGCGGGGGACCGCATGGATGCGGTTCCTCTTTTTTTTTTTCCCTGGTGTCTGGGCGGCGCCTTTTCCATTTACTCGGCAGGTCTCCCCCGTTTTCCAAGCACCCTCACCCCCCATCCTCGAGCTGCTTCCAGGTTGCCTTCTCCCCACCAGCACACACACACACACCCTGCCCGGCCAGAACCTTTAGAATCTCCCGGGGTGGGGTGCGGGTGTGGGATGGCTCGTGGTGCAAAATCGAAACCTCGCGGCTCACGTTTTTTCTTAACAAAAGGCTGTTCTTTCTCCATCCTCCCCCGATCTCGTCTGCTGGTTTTTAAGGAAAGGGGAGCTGCGGGTGGGGATTTGGGTGGTGAGGGGGAGACACTTTCGTCTGCTTGCGTTTCCATTGATTGTTCTCAATCTGTCATCTCCCATTCCTCTCCCCACCTCCCCCCCCCACACACAAAAAAATGTTCTTGGCAGTGAAAAGGGTAGGTATTGCCCTTAAAATAAAGGTGGTGGATTTAGCGGACTGGGGTCCCATTTGTGACGACTAGCAGTTTCTTTTTCCACCCTCAGGCTCGGTTCTTAAAATTTCTGTAAGTTGAGTGGGGAGGGAGAAATATATATGTATATACATACGCTCCGATCCGATATTGCAAACAAAGCGGTGGTGGGAGGCAGTATCCAGTCATTCCAGAAGATTCTGCATTTGTCATATTGCAGAGCGCCTAGCCTGCCTGGGTGGAGGCAGGGAGGGGTTGTTTTAAAGGGGAAAAGGTCTTTTTTTTTTTTTTTTTTAGCAAAGGTTTTTTTTTTTGTTTGTGTGTGTGAGCCACATTGGAGGTTAGGTTTTGGTGACTTTTAATGCCTCCTCGGGCAGTTGTCGCATTTTATCTGGGCTGCACCATTTTGTCCCCGGGTGGGGGCGGGGGCACCACCTTGCCCTCTAATGGGTTGGTGACCAGTTTGCTATCCCGGGAGGGGGATAAGACTTAATACGATTTAATGAAACGTGGGGGAAAAAAATGATTGAGGTCTTCTACCGTCTTTATGATTTCACTGCTTGTCTTATGTAACAAAGGCTTTACCATGCGTCTCTTCGGGTTGCTGCAGGGTGTACCTCACGGTTAAATCTTTAGAAGTAGACCTTGTGAGGATCCCAGTCATTCTTGGATACCTGGGCTGGTGCACCGAAGAAGACAAAGCTGGTGCGTTCATTCTGATTTACGCCGGCTACATGTGTATTAACTCAAAAAATTAAAAAAAAAAATTATGTTACTGAAGAAGAGAATTAGTTTTGAAATGTGGAAATGCTGCTCTGTTACTACATCACCATGGTTTTCATGTCGAATTTGCACTTGTCATCCATAAGCAATATTGGAAATACCTTCCGTTGGTGTTCTTTGGACTTCTAATTTTTTTCCCCCATATTTCTAGTTTTGCAGGAGAGTGAGTGACCTCGCACCTAGATCCATAGCAACCCAGTGATGTCACGCACAATGACACAGTGGCTGCAATGCACCTCAGGGCTGGGAGGAGTGTGCACTTGGCCGTGGGCCCAGGGAGTGCAGAAAGTGGCCGGGGAGCACTTGGCCTTCCAGCACCCAAGGGCTGGCCCAGAAAAGGCCAGGTTCCCTTTTTCGCTTGAACGTGCAAATCCCATGACCTCTGGGGAGACCTTCACCCTCGTCTCTTGTCGTGCTTCTACCATTTAGAAGATCATTTAGCATTTATTTTTTTAAAAATTATGACGTGGTCCCAGCACAGGGGTGGGATGGATGGGATGGAACTTAGATTTATTGCAAATAATCGACAGCTTTTAAGCAAAAACCTTAACCAATTAGTGCTTTCTGTTGGACTGTTTTCAGGAGCTATTAAGGAATTGGGGGCCCTTCACAGAGGGTTGGAGAAGTTTCTCTGCTCAGACCCCATGACAGAGCAGAGAGGAAAAAACCATTCCTTTAAAAAAAAAAAAATCAAGATTTTTGTTTTTGTCCCCAAAGCTGTCTTTGTTAACTGAGGAAATAGGTTCACCTCTGACCTTCATTTTCCTCATCTGTGAAATGGGTCAATACCCACTTGAAAAGGTTGCCAGGAGGGTTACATAATACATGAAGCAGCTGCCCCTTTCCTTCCCAAGTTTATCCAAAGTCATCCTGGAGAACTTGGGGAAGCATGAAGAAAAACCTCAGTTCTATACCACAACCCAAATGAGTCTCCTAATGCTGAAATTTTAATGAGAAAGGGAGTAGAATTTGAGTTTTGTGAAATTATCCCATGGGTTGAGTTGTATGCAGAATAGTTCAAAATGTTTGAGGAAAATAGAATGAAACGATGTGTGATGACAAAAATTTGACATTTGTGTCTAGATTTTTATTTTACAATGTCCATTTAAATTTGTGAAAGTATTTATTTATTGTGGTACCAAGATAGATAGCCTGGTCATGCCATTTTCCATGGTCTTGGTTTAAAACATTATTTTTTAAACATTTTGGGTGGACCATGTGATACGTACCGCTAGCGTCTGGGGTCCGTGTGTTTGAGAGAAGCCCTTAGTGTAGTGAGAAGGCAAGAGGAAGGTGAGGTCTCCGAGGATGTGGGTGAGCCCCTGGGGTTTCCTCTGGGAGACACCGCGTCGGCAGCACCCCCACTCCCCAAGTCTCACATTGCATGGTTTCACTCACCCTCAACCAGTGATAAGTACTAGATGGAAAATTCCAGCAATACACTCTTTATCACTTTGAACGTTTATTGGAGTCTATCATAATTGCTGTTTTATTATTCATCTCTTCCTGTGCCTCATATTTAAACTTGATCAGGAGGGTGTAGAGAGGTCAGTGGTTGTGAGATTTCAGACCATCTGAGCTTCCAGCATCCACTGGGGTCTTGAGGTGTCCCTCTCCACCTTCCCCCTCACCCCTCGCGAGGAAGAGGGACCACCAGGCTTTGGCTTCACGTAGCTCCTCGGGAAGTCAGTCTTCTAAGTAGGGTGGGAGGGAGGGGTAGGAGCAGAGTTTCTGACCTAGTCATTGCCTTAGATTCCCAGACTAGACAGCGGTAACCTGGAGGGGTTTGTCCAGCGGAGCAAGAGGCTGGCCTGATTATTCTAGACCTTTCAAGTCTTCCTGGGAGAATCGGCTCTTTTGAAGAGTCCATTTTTCCGGCCAGCTTTGTCAGGATGCCGGATCAATAACCATTATCACTAATGCATGCGGGACCCCACCCGTCCTGGTGTGGTGGCATCTGGCGAAGCAGCCCTGATCGGAGGTCACATGGCTGGGAGGGAGAGGGGTACAGACGGCCTCCTGCTTTGTCTGCCTTGGGTCACTTGGACAGGCAATGGGGTCTTGATAGTTCATTTTAAAAAAAATCCCCTCTGCATCTTTTGAAATAAGTTGGTGCTGGGTGAGTGTACAGCCCTCTGGATTAATTGCATGTCCTGGGTATAGGTTGTCCTATCCAGCACGTGGGGGACCACTTGATTTATTTATTAAGCCACATGCTAAATTATTGAGAGGAATAGAGGAAATACCTTTGTTCTTGTTGGGAGAGAAGTCGCATCACATAAAATTTCTGCATGTCCGATGGAGCGATATTGAGGATGTCCACCCACTGTGCTCATGTGCCCAGCTCAAGAAAGGCGTGGGTCTGGCCTGGGAGGCATGAGGAGAGCAGTGCCACGACTGGAGCCGTGACAGCCCTGTCTCCCCCTTGTTTTCTAGCCGCTAAGCCTTTGCAGTGCCCATCTGAAGAAAGGCCTCCGCTCAGGCTAGATTTTGATTATATTTTCCATTTTCAAAAAAAAAAATAGAGCGTTCACCCAAACAATTTTCCTGAAATCTGAGCCGCCTGTTCACAGTGGGGCGTAGTCTGTCACCCTACCTATGTTTGCTCCTTTCGGCTGGCTTTCTTAAGAACTGTGTCCTTGCTGTGGAGGCAGGTCCCCCCTGCAGGAGCTGGCAGCAGCTGCCAGTGTGAACACACACAAGCCAGTGGAGGACGACCATGGCCTTGTGCCTTCTTAACCCCTTGTCCTTCAACCCCTGGAAGAAAAGAATTCTAAAGGAAAAAAAAAAGCATTTGTAGATAGTGGAAAGCACAGTCTTTGCCCTCTTTTCGTAGGTATTTTTGGTGTTTTTGATGTATAGAGAGATAGACGGCTCCCCTCTGCTGGTTCAGTCCCCTGAGTGTCTTAGCAGCCTAGGCCGGGTGAAGCAGCGTCCTGGAACCCAGTGTCCAAGCCTGCACCTGATGCCTTGCAGGGTGTGTCTTAGCAGGAAGCCCCATGAGGAGCAGAGTGGGACCTGAGCCCCGCAGCCCCCCACCTAGGCACTTTACCACGTGGTGCCATGTCTCAGCCTGGGTGTGTCAAACGGCAGCTGAACCACTGTAAGCTGCCCCTGCTGCCTTTTATTTTTGAAGATATACTTACTTAATCTTATTGGAAAAGCAGATAACAGAAGGACAGAGAAATATCTGCGTCCACTGGTTCACTCCCCAAATGGCCACCATGGCCAGAGCTGAGCCTATCAGAGGAGCCAGTAGCTCTTTGGTGTTGGAAAGTCAGACACAGAGAGGAAGATCTTCTCTCTGCTGATTCACTCCCCAAGTGGCTGCAATGGCCCGTACTGAGCCAGTTCGAAACCTGGAGCCTCGAGCCTCCTCTGAGTCTCCCACACGGGTGCAAAGTCCCAAGGTCTCTGCTGCTTTCCCATACTGCAAGCAGGGAGCTAGGTAGGAAGCAGGACGGTGGGATTAGAACCAATTCCCATGTGGAATCCCAGCACATGCAAGGCGAGGACTTTAGTCACTAGGCTATTGTGCCAGGCCCCACCGTAGCTTTTTCCTGGTCTCCCATACAGGTGCAGGGTCCCAAGGAATTTGGCCATCACCCATTGCTTTCCTAAGTCCGGAAGCTGGATGGGAGGTGGAGCTACCAGGAACCATTGCTTGCAGAGAGGATTAGCCAGTTGAGCCATAGTACCACCCCCATCCTTGTTTTTCTTTTCTTTTCTTTTTTTTTTTTTTTTTTAAGATTTTATTGGAAGGGCAGACTTTACAGAGAGATGGAGCGATGAATCTCTACAGGTTCACATCCCAAATGGCTCCATTGTCGGGAGCTGAGCTGATCTGGATGAAAACCTGTTGCTTGAAGGTAGAGAATTAGTCAATTGAGCCATTACACAAGGCCCCTCTTTTTCTCGTTTTAAGATTTGTTTGTTGGGGCCTAGTATGATAGCTCAGCGGCTAAAGTCTTTTCCTTGAACGTACCCTATGGACATCGGTTCTAATCCCGGCAGCCCCACTTCCATTCCAGCTCCCTGCTTGTGGCCTGGAAAGGTAGTAGAGGACGGCCCAAAGCCTTGGGACCCTGCACCCACATGGGAGACCCAGAAGAAACTCCAGGTTTTGAATCAGCTCAGCTCCAGCTGTTGCGGCCAGTTAGGGAGTGAACCAACAGGCAGAAAATATTTTTGTCTCCTCTCTCTCTCTGTAAATCTTCTTTTCAATAAAAATAAATATATCTTTAAAAATTTTGTTTTGTTTGTTTGAAATGCAGAGTAGGGGGAGATCACTTCCCGCTGCTAATTAACTCCCTGAATGTAGAGGAGCATATTCCTGGTCTCCCACGTGGGTGCAAGGCCATGCAGTTGGGCCATCTTGCACTGTTTTTCCAGATATGCTAGCGGAAAGCTAGATGGATAGTGGAGCAGCTGCGACTCCCTGTGGTGCCCGTGTGCGGTGCTAGCCTTACAGGTAGCTCCCCAACCTGCTGTGGCACATCACAAGCCCTAAATAGGTATTTTGCATCTGCTGATTCACTCCTCCAAATGGCTGCAGTGTTTAGCACTGGGCCTGCCTGTCTGGAATTCTCTCTGGGGTCTCCCACATGGGAATAGGGGCCCATGCACCTGGGCCTTCCTCCTCTGCCTTCCCAGGCACATTAGTAGGGAGCTACCTGGACTCATAAGGTGCCTCTCAGAAATGCTGGCATTGCAGATGCCACAGCACCCTCCCCCATCCTGCCGCTGCCCTTTCTAATTATTTCACTGTGGGGGTAGTATACTTGTCTAGGTTAAAGAAGCTACCAAAAGCTGCTGCCCAAAGGCCTTTGTTCTCATGGTAAATTTTTTTTTTTTAGATTTATTTATTTTTATTGACAAGTCAGATATACAGAGAAGAGGAGAGACAGAGATAAAGATCTTGTGTCCCATGATTCACTCCCAAAGTGACTGCAGCGGCTGGTATTACACTGATCAGAAGCTGGGAGCCTGGCAGCGTGGCCTAGTGGCTAAAGTCCTCGCCTTGAACAAGAGCCTGGATCCCATATGGGTGCCAGTTCTAATCCCGGCAGCTCCACTTCCCATCCAGCTCCCTGCTTGTGGCCTGGGAAAGCAGTCGAGGACAGCCCAATGCTTTGGGATCCTGCACCCGCATGGGAGACCTAGAGGAAGTTCCTGGTTACTTGCTTTGGATTAGTGCACCCACCAGCCATTGTGCTCACTTGGGGAGTGAATCATCAGATGGAGAATCTTCCTCTCTATCCTCCTCTCTATATATCTGACTTTATAATAAAATAAATAAGTCTTTGAAAACAAAATGCCGGGAGCCAGGAGTTTTTCCTGGTCTCCCACGCAGGTGCATGGTCCCAAGGCTTTGGGCCATCCTCAACTGCTTTCCCAGGCCACAAGCAGGGAGCTGGATGGGAAGTGGAGCTGCCGAGATTAAAACTGGCACCCATATAGGATTTTGGCACGTTCTAGGAAAGGACTTAAACCGCAAGGCCACTGCGCCCTGCCCAAGAAAGTGTTAATTTTAACATAAACAAAGTCCATTTACTTAAAGAGTATAGATTTGTTTTATGTTTCTAAATTGACTTACTTACATGAACTCCTTAGATCTTTCATGCAGTCCCCCAATTACAACAACTGGAGTAGGTGAGGCCCAACAAGGAGTCTGGAGCTGCTTCTGGGGTCTCCCAGGTAGGTTCAGGGGCCCAAGTATAGGTCATCTCCTGCTGATTGGAAGTGACAGCAGCCAGAACTCAAACTGGCGCCCGTATGGGATACTGCTGTCTCAGGCCACAGGTTTACTGCAGCACTGGCCTTGGCTTGTAGAATTTTAATAAGGTATTAAGAAATTCTTGGGCCCGGCGCGATGGCACAGTGTTTAAGGTCCTCCCCTTGCACGCCCAGGATCCCATATAGGCGCCGGTTCTAATCCCGGCGGCCCCACTTCCCATCCAGCTTCCTGCCTGTGGCCCGGGAAAGCAGTCGAGGACCGCCCAAAGCTTTGGGACCCTGCACCCGCGTGGGAGACCCGGAAGAGGCTCCTGGCTTAAGATCCGCATAGCATTGGCCGTTGCGCTCACTTGGGGAGTGAATCATCGGACGGAAGATCTTCCTCTCTGTCTCTCCTCTCTGTATATCTGCCTTTCCAATAAAAATAGAATAAATCTCTAAAAAAAAAAAAAAAAGAAATTCCCAATGAATCATCGATCCTGCTATGCACGGCCTTAGTCTCTCAGCCTTTGGGGAGATCTAAGGGCAGACTTGGTGAGGAGGACCCCAGGCACATGACTTGTGTCGCTGGAGTTGGGTGTTTGAGCTGGGACCGAGATGGTAATGGCAGTGGCCAGCTGAACAACAGGTAGGAACAGGCGCCAAGGATGAGTCCCAGGGTGAGAGTGGCTGCAGTGGAGTAGAGGTACTTGGGAAGGTTTGATGAGATGCTGGGCTCCTTTTAAAGATTTCACTGATTTGGAAGATATGGAAGAAGACACAAAATGCCCTGTCCACTGGTTGACTTCCCAAATGCCTCCAGCTGTAGCCATCACCTGCTGCCTGCTAGGGAAGAAATTTGGCCTTGAGTGGAGTGGAATGGGGACTCCGGTTCAGGAACGGGTTCGGGCTGTGGTGCCAAAAGCCTGCACCCGGTTCTGTTGCTTCAGGGAAGCTCTTGAGTTTCAGGAACTTTGATGTAGCAGAGCTGCCTGGGGTGCTGCTGGCGCGTTAGGGCGGCAAAAATGAGCCTCAACATTTTTTGCGACATTGCTTCTGAACAGACATGCTCCTGGAACCTTCTGAGGTGAAGCAGCAAGTGGTCTGTCGGTAGTGGGCAGGCAGCGGCAGGTGGGTATTTTCAGATGGTGCCCACTGTCTGTGGAAACCCTGCAGCTAGCTTTGAGAAACCAGGCAGGCGAGCGTTAGCAAAAAAGGGGAAGAACAGTAGACAGGGACACCTCAGGGCAAGGACACTTAGCGGGCCAGGGGTGGGCAAGTGTTTAGGGAGGGAATTTTCTAGAATATTTTGGAGTTAAGATGCTGTGCTTTTCAAAGGGGACCTGTTTTTGGAATGATGTTATTAATGGGACTGGCCGGAGAAGTCTGAAATGTAGGATTTAGGATGCTAGGAATGAACAGCAAACAGCATTGCAGAGACCCCAAATGAAGGCCCCCCCCCCCCCGCATTGCTATCACCCCTTGCCTTTTCTGCTGCAAGTGGCCTCGGTGACCTCCCATCACTGTTTTGTGTCTCCAGGGGCTGACTAAGTCCTGTGGGTTAATTTCCCAGATTTTTTGTTGCTTTTATTTTGGCTGTTTCCAGCTTTACAGTTATAAACAAAACCATTGTATTACCAGGGCTGTTGCTTTAAGTGCGATATATATATTAAGACTTGGACCCAGGGCCCGGCGCGGTGGCGCAAGTGGTTAAGTCCTCGCCTAGCACGCCCGGGATCCCATGTGGGCGCCGGTTCTAATCCCGGCAGCCCCGCTTCCCTTCCAAAAGCAGTCGAGGACGGCCCAAAGCTTTGGGACCCTGCACCCGCGTGGGAGACCCGGAAGAGGCTCCTGGCTTCGGATCGGCATAGTATCGGCCCGTTGCGCTCACTTGGGGAGTGAATCATCGGACGGAAGATCTTCCTCTCTGTCTCTCCTCTCTGTATATCCGCCTTTCCAATTAAAAAAAAAAAAAAAAAAAAAGACTTGGACCCAGAAGTAGCCTTGCTGGACAAACATCTAAAAACTTAGAATGATCCTTAAGGTTCTTGGAACCATCCCCAATTTGTTGCGTGTTGTCTCTTGTTTTTGTTTGTTTTTTCTAAGGTCTGCTTTTTTTGAGAGGCAGAACAAAAGGGATACAATGAGAGAGAGAAAGATTGATGAATCCATCTTCCATCCGCTGGTTCGCTCCCTAGATGGCCACAATAGGAAAGGCTGGGCCATGCTGATACTGGGGGCCAGCGGCTTCATCTGGTCCCTCCTGCATGGGTGGCAAGGGCTCAACTCCTTATGCCATCTTCTGCCTTATTGGGAAACTGGATCAGAAGCAAAGCAGCTAGGACTGGAACCATTGCAAGCAATGGCTTTACTCAGTGCTGACTTGACCCCTCCTAGAAGTTTTGAAATACTTGAGTATTGCAAATGCGTGCTTGAAAATTCAGAAGGTGCCCACTGCCTCGAGTGTGAAGCTGTGGAGAGGTCACACAGCTAGCTTGTGTAAGGCAGGACTGTCACTCTGCTTTTTTTTTTTTTAAAACTAATGAAGAGTTTCAAACATTAAAAATGAGGAAGAATATAAATACTACAAAAGCCCTCACACATCCAGCTTCCCTGCCCCCCCCCCATCATCTTGTATACTTTGTGTTAATTACATTTTGAAGAGATGGGTTGTTTTTTTTTTTGTTTCCATTAATTTGAAGGTCAGAGCTTTTTTATCTGCTGGTTTGTTCCCCCAGCTGTCCACAACAGTCGGGGTTGCGTCAGCCTAAACTCCAAAGGAGCTTGAAACTCCATCTGGGTCTCTGTGTGGGTGGCAGGGCTCTCAGCCCTTGAGCCATCATCTGTGTGTATTGGTAAAGAAGACAGGTTAGTGCCCATGTGGTAGCCTAGTGGCTAAATGCTCACCTTGCATGCGCCCTGGGATTCATATAAGTGCCGGTTCGTGTCCCGGCAGCTCCACTTCCCATCCAGTTCCCTGCTTGTGGCCTGGGAAAGCAGTTGAGGATGGCCCAAAACCTTGGGACCCTGCACCTGTGTGTTGGAGACCTGGAGGAAGTTCCTGGCTCCTTGTTTTGGGTTGGCTTAGCTCCAGCTGTTGTGGTCACTTGGGGAGTGAACCAGCAGACTAAAGATCTTTGTCTTGTATTTTCTCTCTGTATATCTGCCTTTCCCAATTTAAAAAAAAATTAAACATTTATTTATTTTCATTGCAAAGTCTGATATATATATCATAGAGAGAGAAGAGAAGAGACAGAGGAAGAGCTTCCATGTGCTGATTCATTCCCCAGGTGGCTGCAGCATCCAGAGCTGAGCTGATCTAAAGCCAGGAGCTTTTTCTGGGTCTTCCATGTGGGTGCAGGGTCCCAAAAACTTGGGCCATCCTCGACTGCTTTCCCAGGCCACAAGCAGGGAAGTGGGACAGGCAGGACATGAACTGGCACCCATGTGGGATCCTGCTACAGGCATGGCAAGGACTTTTAAGACACTCAGCTACCACACCAGTCCCGGAAAACAAGTGTTTAAGTCCATCAGAAAAGGAGGTGTAGTGGCTTAAGCTGCTGCGTAGCATCCTGGCTCGCCTGGGATCTCAAGACCTCCTCCCGCTTCCTGCCGACGTGCACCCTGGGAGGCAGCAGGTGATAGTGTGCACATGCTTGGGTCCTTGTCAGTCATGTAGGAGATGCAGATGGAGCTCCTGCAGCCTGTGATGGTGCAGACCTCCAGCAGAGGAGCTGTGTGCCTGCCCTCCCCAGCCATTATCTGTCCTTCTACTTTTCAGATAAATGAACAGTCTGAAAAAGCAGGGCAGGCCTTTGGCGCAGCAGCAGAGCTGCTGAGTGGTTTCTTGCATGCTGTGTCAAATTCCAGCCCTGTCCCGTCAGCGAGGTGGCAGGTGACAGCTCAAACAGTTGGGTCTGTGGCACCCCTGTGGGAGACTCTTCTGGCTTTGGCTTGCCCCAGCCCTGATGGGCATTGGGGGAATGAACCAGTGCCCGGGAAGGGCCCTGTCCTTCCTTTTATACAAATGGTAACTTGCTTTCTGAACATTTGTGGGAGGATGTGTTCTGTAGGAGCCGTGGAGCTCCCCTCCAAAGGCAGAGAAGTCAAAAGAGCACATTGTAGCCCCAGAGGGCATCAGGGGAGCTTTCCTCGGGAAAGGGGAACGGTGGCCGGAGGCAGAAATGTCCAACTGCAGGTTCCATACAGGATGCACCCATGGCTTGCTGTCACTCAGGCTTCCCTAGGGCTGTGTGTGTGTGTGATTAGCAGGAAGTCTGTGGATGTTAATGGGGACCGATTCCTCTGAGGCCTTCCGGAGTGTGGGTTTATTCCTTAAGCCAGGGAAGGTCATTTGGGCACGAGAGACACCAGGGGACACCACAGGAAGCAGGGCAATGGGGTCAGAGGGCACGAAGGCAGAGGGAGGGTAAAGGCGGCTATGGCCATCCAGGCTTAAGGGAGGCAGCTTAAAAGAAAAGGGTATCTGGTGGGGTGAGGAGGGCAGGGTGGGTAATGGGCTGTGATCCTGGCTGTGTGTGGGAAGATGCCCCAAGGCGCATCTGGCTTGGTTACGGGTTACTGTGTGGACAGCCTTGGAGAGGTGCTGGTGGTTCCTTGGTGAGTCAGTGAGCAGTGAACAAGGACTAGGCCTGCTGCTGAGCAGGCTGATCTGCCAGCTGGGGATACTCTGCAGAGCCATGCCTGGCGTGGTGGGAAGGCCCCTGCTTCTGCATGCTGCCAGGCAGGATTTATTGTCACAGAAGTGGTGTTCAGAATGAGCAAGAGGCAGTAAGTGGAGAGTGGTCTGAGGAATGCCAACAGGTATGTTTCCAGCACTGGGGAGCAGCCGGGAAAGCCTTTGTCTGCTATGCTGGCATCCTGTAGGGTGCCGCCAGTTTGGGTCCTGGCTGCTCTACTTGGAATCTGGTTCCCTCCTGATGCCCTGAGTAGAGTGGCAGAGGTGGCCCAGGTGCCTGTGTCCCTGCCGCCCATGCGGGAGGCCAGGATGGAGCTCTTGGCTTTCAGCCTATTTATGTCCCGGCAGCTCTCTAAGTGCATAAATGATGACCAAAGTGCGTGTATCACTGCCTAGTCTACCCTGACTGTAGCCATCAACTGTCTCACCTTGTCAGCCTTAATTTTTTTTTTTTTTTGCAAGATTTATGTATTTGTGTGAAAGGCAGAGTTAAGGAGAGAGAGCTTCCATCTGCTGGTTCATTACTGACGCTGAAATCGGCAACCATATGGGATGCTGACTGCTGTGATGACTCAGCGTGCCCAGATGTCCAGATTTCTTTGTAGAACCTTGATTGTGAAGGAAACAAGATGGGATTAAAGACGTGGTTCGTTATACCTGAATTTAGGCTCTGTGTGAAGAGCAGGAGTGGGAGGGGGTTGCAACCCTGTGGAGCCATGAAGGTGGCCCTGACATGAGGAAGGCTTGCAGGTGACACCAGGTCCCAGGTGTGTGCCCTGGGATGCAGGGAGGGCGGGCTTGAGGTGGCTGCGGTCAGGATGCTGTGATGCAGAAAAGAGTAGTTGTGGTAGGATTTCCTTGACTTTTTCACTCCAAGCCGGAGGTGTTGAATCTGTGGGGAAGTAAAAGTCTCCTCCGTTTTCAGGTTTGCTGTGGACAGCAGTGAACATGAGCTCTGGTCCTCCTGCTCTTGTCTGGAGGGGGTGCTGAGGACCACTGAGCCATCTGGGAGCCCTTCGGGGAGGACGGCCCACAGGAGCTGGCGCAGTGCACGGCTCCACAGAGCACTTCACTCTGTCGTGAAGCAGTGTGCGGGCTGGTGAGCTCATCAGACAGTGGGGCCAGCAGCCCACTGCCCGGTGCGTCTACAGGCCCCACATACTGGTAGAGAAGCAGTTTGTAGTAACTTTCGTTGACATTCAATTTGCTTACCACACAATTTTAAGCATATAATTTTTTTTTAGTGGCCCAGACTTGCATAACCGTCACCACAATACACTTTAGAACGTTTTTTTGAAACGATTTATTTTTATTGCCAAGTCAGATACGCAGAGACAGAAGATCTTCCGTCTGATGATTCACTCCCTAAGTGACCGCAACAGCCGGTGTTGCACCAGTCTGAAGCCAGGAGCTTCCTCCAGGTCTCCCATGCGGGTGCACGGTCCCAAGGCTTTGGGCCGTCCTGGACTGCTTTCCCAGGCCACAGGCAGGGGGGAGCTGGATGGGAAGTGGAGCTGCCGGGATTTGAAACGGCACCCATATAGGATCCTGGCATGTGTTCAAGGCAAGGACTTTAGCTGCTAGGCCACCAAGCTGGGCTCGTTTTAGAACAATTTTAAAAGATTTATTTTTATTATTTTTTCATTGGAAAGGCGGATATACAGAGAGGAGAGACAGAGAGGAAGATCTTCCGTCCGATGATTCACTCCCCAAGTGAGCGCAACGGGCCGATACTATGCCAATCCGAAGCCAGGAGCCTCTTCCGACGTGGGTGCAGGTTCCCAAAGCTTTGGGTCGTCCTCGACTGCTTTCCTGGGCCACAGGCAGGGAGCTGGAAGGGAAGCGGGGCTGCCGGGATTTGGGATCCCGGGTGTGCAAGGCGAGGACCTTTAACCACTTGTTAGAACAATTTTAATGATGTGAAAGAACAAGCTTATTTTGCTGTGCAGCCACACCCTCCCCTTCCCTAGAAAATCAGCCACTTCCCTCCTTAGTCTAACTTTGTGTTTGCATAGATGCATCTCTTTTGGATATTTCTTATAACTCAAGTCATACGGTATGTGGTGGGCTTTGATATGGCAGAGTGGTCCCCAGGGCATCCAGGTGGTGTGTACTAGATGCCGAAGTGGACAGTCCAGGGTTGGGCTAGATACTGCACCGCCTACTCATCACTGCTGTGACTGCTGACACAAGTTGGTGACCGCATGTTAGGTCTAATGCTGCTGTGAACGTTTGTGCACAGGATTTTCAGTTTAGTTTATTCAAAAGGGAGAGGAAAAGTGGTTCTGCATATGCTGGTTTCTTCCCCCAAATGGTTTGCCACAGCTGAACCTGATGCCAGGCCCTCTGGGAGAGGATGCCAGTCTCCCAGGGGGCTGCTGAGCCTGCTGCACCCCAACTTCCTCCCCAGCGTGCGACCTCTTGCATACTCTGTTGTGCTGGGAGTGGAGGTGCTGCGTCCTGCGGTACGGTGATGTCACCTTCAGACATGGGGCTGCGCTCCTTGGCCTGGGCAAGCTGCCAGGAAGGGCAAGCTGTCCAGCCAAGACAAACTGAGAAAACACTTGAATGGAAAGTGTGTGGAATTTAGACCCAGTAAGTTTAGATACTGCGAAGGAAGGATAAGCTGCCACCTGCTGGTTCACTCCCCACCTGTGGGACTGGGCCGTCCTGATGCTGGGAAGTCAGGAGCTCAAAGAGGGTCTCCCACATGGATGACAGTCCCCAACTGATCAGCAGTCACCACTGTCTCTGAGGAGTGGGCACAGGGATTGGAGTAGTGGAGCGAGAGTCGTGCACAGCCTGGTTGTCTTCTGCTGAAAATTTTCTTTGAAATTCATCTGCATCTTACTTTGCGAAAAGAGACAAAAACTTCATGTGCTGGTCCACTTCTCAAGTTCCCTCAGCAGCCAGGGGCTGGACCAGGCTAGAGCTGGAGCGGGAACTCTGTCGCATAGGTGGCACGGTCCCAAGTACTTGGGCCTCCCAGAGTGTGCCTGGGCAGGAAGCTGGGCCCGATGGCAGAGCCAGTCACTGGATTGCAGGCCAGAGGGACCCCATGGTAGAGTTTTTACAGAATTGTGTGTGGTGGGTGTTTTTTTTTTTTAAGACTTATTTATTTTCACATGAAAGACAAATACATAGAGAGAAAGATCTGTTCACTGGTTCACTCCCCAATAATTGCCACAATGGCCAGAGCTGAGTGGATCCAAAGCCATGGTGCCAACCCCAAAATATATATTTTTTAAAAAGGATTAATTCAAATATCATGTTGAATAAGTCAGCAGTTGTCTTTGATGTTTATGTTCTTGAGTTTTAAGGCTCTTGATCAGCAGAGACAGTTGGAGATGACCTGGTCCTCCCAGGACCTTGGGTGAACTGGTCAACTTTCAGAGAACCTGAAGGGGCAGGCCTTGGGCGGGGGAGCCGTCCTCTGGGTCCTCCCCGGGAGAATGGCTAACAGCCATGTAGGGCCCACTATAAGCAGTCTTTATTTGAAAGGGAGAGACTGAGAGAGTGGTCTTCCACTGCTGTTTCTACTCTGCAGACGGCCACAACCAGGGCTGGGCCAGGCTGGAGCCAAGGAGCAGGACTTGTGTTTGTGTTCCAAGTACGTAGACATCTTCCCGGCCCATTAGGAGGAGGTTGGATTAGAAATGGAGCTGGGCCCAGCACGGTAGCCTAGTGGGTAAAGTTCTCACCTTGCACACATTTGGATTCCATATGGGTGCCGGTTTGTATCCTGGCTGCTCTACCTCCCTTCCAGCTCTCTGCTTATGGCCTAGGAAAGCAGTAGAGGATGGCCCAAGGCCTGGGAGACCCGGAAGAGAGGCTCCTGACTTCACAGTGGCTCAGCTCTGGCCGTTGTTGCCACTTGGGGAGTGAATCAGTGGGCGTAAGGTCTTTCTGTCTCTCCTTCTCTGTATATCTGACTTTCCAATATAAATAAATCTTTAAACGAAGAAGAAATGGGCAACTAGGACTTGAACTTGTGCTCTTCCGAGGTACTAGCAAGCAGCAGCTTAACCCTCTGTGCCACAGTGCAGGTGCTAGCCCCCTCAGGCCACAGAGCTTTTAGAGCTGATGGCTCTTCCCTCTGACTTGGTTCTTCACTGGCAGGAAGTGCCTGGGCACCTTCCAAGTGCGCTCGAGTTACTGTACTAAAGGTGATGGTGGCCTTTTGCAATCCTCATGTTCCAATTTGTGGCAAGTGGATGCCCTGGGCACAAATGCCTTCTGCCGCCTGGGGACCAACCCAGCTCCCCGCAGGAGGAGCCCTGGCCTAGCGGTGTCATGTTGCAGTGAGGTCACTAGAACCTCAAATAGTTCTTGGTTCTTGAAACAGGGACAGCATGATTGAAGGGAAAGGCCAGAACTTGATCCTCGTGGCCTTCAGCTGCAAGGCGGCCTTGGCATCTGTGCAGTCGCTGAGCAGAGCCGGAGTCTCGTCCTGTACCTTGGGGGCCCTGAGGAGCTGGGCTGGGGAGCTTCTCCCCGGCCATGTGCTAGTGGTGCCTCGTGCTGGAGTCAGGCAGGGGGCAGTCTCTCACCCCAGAGGGCCCTGCGTGCTGGAGAGGAGGCAGGGACAAGAGACCCTTGGTGCAGTCCCTGAGGGCGAGAAGCCTGTGAGTGGGCATGGGGTGGACTCCTGCAGGGTAGGAGTGCACGGAGATGACCAGGGTGTGCTCGGGCAGTGGCACACAGGTCATTCTCACTTGGCACCAGGGGTGGGTTAGGGCTGCACGCAGGGCCCTCTGGGGTGAGAGACTGCCCCCTGCCTGACTCTAGAAGGGCACACACCCTTGGGAGCACCTCTCCTGGACCTCCTCCTGCTCAGACCACATGGGGCACGCCAGCCAGCCAAGGCAGGAAGGGGAGGAGCGGTCCCAGGAAAGCGTGCTGGTGGGGGTTGTTGAGAGAGAGACTAGTGTATGCTGGAGGCTGTGCATTGCAAGCATTAGTAAGCCAGGTGTAGGCAAAGAATGAATTGCAAAAACTGGTTATTTGAGTTTTTTTCTCATCATCTCTAAGCAGCTAGATTATGCTTGACGTAGTGACTGCAACCTGTTTCTCCAAGCTTGCCCCCAGCCCCTTTATAAAAGTGGAATGTAGTTGTAACTAATGCAGCTTGTGGAGAGATGTGGATATCCCAGACACCCCCAGAATAGATCAGGATATCCTTCCGATTATGTTTCCAGTTCTGCACCTGTGCAAAGGCCCACCATCATCATGTCCTTGGGGATATGGGGTCAGTGGGGCTTTTTATTTAAAGGCAGAAGTCCACAGAGAAGGAGAGACAGAATAGTCCATCTGCTGGTTCTCTGCACAAAATGACCACAAGGTCTAGAACTGGGCTGATACAAAGCCAGGAGCCAGGTTCTTCTAGGTCTCTTATGTGGGCACAGGAGCCCAGAAACTAAAGCCAGCACCCATATGGGATGCCAGCACGGTAGGCAGAGGCTTAGCCTATTATGCCATAGTGCTGGCCTCAAATAATTTTTTAACTCATTTCTTTTTTAAAATATTTATTTTATTAGGAAGATTTACAGAGAGACAGAAAGGAAGATCCTCCATCCACTGGTTTATTCCCCAACTAGCCACAACAGCCAGAGCTGAGTCAATCTGGAGCCAGGAGCAGCTTCTTCTGAGTCCTCCCATGCAGGTGCAGGGTCCCAAGGCTTTGGGCCAAATAGTGCTGCTTTCCCAGGCCACAGGCAGGGAGCTGGAAGGGAAATGGAGTGGCTGGGATATGAACTGGTGCCCATATGGAATCCTGGCGCATGCAAGGCAAGGACTTCAGCCACAAGGCCCTAAGATAATTTAAGCTTGTTTTGTTTTGTTTTTTTAAATTAGAAAGACAGATCAGATTTATGGAGAGAATACAAAGACCTTTCATGTACTGGTTCACTCTCCAAATGGCCACAGTGGCTGGAGCTGAACCGATCTGAAATGTGGAGCTGCTTCTTGGGGTCTCTCTCTGGGTGCGCATGCCCTTGGGCCATTCTCCTTTGCTTTTCAAAACCACAAGCAGGGAGCTGAAAGAGAAGTAGAGCAGCTGGGACTCAAACCAGTGCCCATATGGGATGTAGTCACCTGCAGGGTGAGATTTTAGTCTTTGAGCCATTACACTAGGCCCTGAAATAAATCTTTAAATATATATATTTAAATATAAAACTTATATTTAAATTTATTTAGATTTATTTATTTAAATTTATTTAGATTTATATATTTATATTTAGATTTATTTAAAAATAAATCTTTAAATATATATAAATATATGTATTTATAAGATTTATATTTATATATATATAAAAGATTTATTTCAGGGCCTAGTGTAATGGCTCAAAGACTAAAATATATATCTATATATATGGTTTATTTTTCTAAAAAAAAATTATGATATCCTTGCATAGACTCCCCCCTGCCCCATAATACACATTTCCATGATTCTTTTGAAGATCCTGGTGTGTTGCAGTTGATCCACATCAGGAACAGTGAGGAATCGGGGAGGTAGTCCCTGGAACAGGGTGACATCATAGAGGCCGGCCCGCCTGGGACCTTGACTGCGATGAGTGGCAGGAGTGTTCGCCAGGCGGGGCAGAGGATCAGCTGCACGCACGCAGTGTGCTGCTAGAGGACTGATGGCGAGGCTGGGGCAGGAGGGTAGGTTATATGGCTTGCTGGGACTCAGCTGTTGAGTTAGTAAATGAGGCTTAGGCACCACGGGAACTGCAGTGAACCAGAGGGGCGGCGCTGAGTGACCTGGGACAGGCAGGAGCAATAGTGCTGTCCTTTGTGTAAGTGACTGCATGTGGTGGTTGGGCACCTGAAATGTGATGTTGAGGGCTTCATTTATTGTTGGCATTTTGATGAGACGTGCCTGTATTGGAAGTCATCCTCATTCTTGCCAGCCCCTCACTCAGCTCGAAGTGTTTCTCCCTTATGTGTTCCTAATTGTGTTTTTGCACATGCTCCTATGAGCACCTGATACCTGAGCTGCTAAGATATTGCACTGGGCAGTCCCAGCTCCAGCCCCAGATAGGATCACCTTTCAGAGGCTGTTATGCCCACCGTAGTCTTCACATACAAGCAGAAAAGCCCATGTGAGCATCAGCAGTCAAGTTGAAATTGGTTCAGTGTGTGTTCACCAAGACTGGATGCAACTGTGCAACCTTAGGAGGGAGCCAGCATTCTGTTTCCACAAAAAATTGCCAAGGAATGGAATGTCAGCCATGTATACTTAGAAAATCTGTAGGTATGGTGTGTTTAATGTCATGAGAAATTTGACCCTGTGCACTTCAAATGGGCTTGTTACCTGAGAGCTCAGCTCAACAGCTCGCTAGAACAGCCTGCGGCGGAGACACAAAATCCTTCTCTGGGAGGAAGCTGGGGGGTCCAGGGTCCCCTGGTTGCATGCTTCCCCTTTCGTGCTGCTCATCCACCTGCAGCCCTCCGGCCCCCAGGTTCTCCTGTGCATGTTGGATTGTGAGCAGTGAGGCTGTTAGAGCTGAGGGCGTCTCTCCCTAACCACGCTCTCTCCTTGCCCCCCCGCCAGGTCACAGAGCTCAATGAGCCGTTGTCCAATGAAGAACGCAACCTGCTTTCTGTGGCCTACAAGAATGTCGTTGGGGCGCGCCGGTCCTCCTGGCGAGTCATCAGCAGCATTGAGCAGAAGACGTCCGCCGATGGCAATGAGAAGAAGATCGAGATGGTGCGTGCGTACCGTGAGAAGATCGAGAAGGAGCTGGAAGCTGTGTGCCAGGACGTACTGAGCCTGCTCGATAACTACCTGATCAAGAACTGCAGCGAGACCCAGTACGAGAGCAAGGTGTTCTACCTGAAGATGAAAGGGGACTATTACCGCTACCTGGCCGAGGTGGCCACTGGCGAGAAGCGGGCCACCGTGGTGGAGTCCTCGGAGAAGGCCTACAGCGAGGCGCATGAGATCAGCAAGGAGCACATGCAGCCCACGCACCCCATCCGCCTGGGCCTGGCCCTCAACTACTCCGTGTTCTACTACGAGATCCAGAATGCACCCGAGCAGGCGTGCCACCTGGCCAAGACGGCCTTCGACGACGCCATCGCCGAGCTGGACACCCTCAACGAGGACTCCTACAAGGACTCAACCCTCATCATGCAGCTGCTGCGCGACAACCTCACGCTCTGGACGAGCGACCAGCAAGATGACGACGGCGGCGAGGGCAACAATTAAGGCCCCAGGTGGACTCGCAGCGCACGCGGATGCTACTACTGCAGTCTTTATTTTTTTCCCATGAGTTGGGGGTCGGGTGGGGGAGGGAGAGGGAGGGCTAACCTTCCCAGGGAGAAACCCACGACCTGTCCTGTCTTGGATCGCCTCTTTGACATTTTTGCCAAATTACCACTAGTGGAAAGTCAGGCTAGCCGTGCTGGTGTGGGAGGAGCAGCCTCCCACGGGCCCACGGACTGCTCTGTAGATGGATGTGAGTGGAGCTGTCTCTAAGTTAACTTATTTGCTAGGAAGAAGGGTTTAAGACGAAAAGCAAGCCTCAGTGGAGTGGCCCTCACTCAGTAAGTTCTGTGGTTCCAGTAAGGACTTCTCTGTACATACGCTCTTGTCTTAAGTTTCTGGTACTTTCCATCTCATCTCTTTGAGCTGTGTGTGTTTTCAGGGTGTGCTCTACCTACCAGACAGGGAGACGGCCTGAACCCCAAACGCACAGACCCTAAGGAACGTGAGGTGCGTGCCTCCTGACGGTTTAGGCCTCGTTGGTTTTCGGCAGTCTTGGATGAGTTGACAGTATTAACACTAAATCGCAGTTTACAGTATTTCTACATTACAGCCATACGTAACATCAAGCCATCAACTGTGTGTTTTTCTTTGCTAGTTATTTTGGCTTCACATCCTTGTCCTGCCTTCTCCGGGTCGGTTTTGCTGTTTTCTCTGTCTCCCCAAGACTGGCCTGAGGAGAACCAAAGCTACATCAGGCTTGGCAGCAGGTGCTCAGCAGGTGGCTGTGGGAAATTTTTTTGGGGGGGAGGGGTCCTTCTTTCCTCTTAAGGTAAATCCACCACGCACACAAAAAAATTATTGATCATTTTAATAGAAACATAAAACACCACAAAAATTGAGAAAATTCAGGTCTGTATGTCATTTCTCGTGTTGATTTTTTTTTTTTTCCCGGAGAAGGTCCTGCTTTTGAAGCAGCCACCAACCCACCTCATCCCTCTTCCTCCCTGCTGACGCCATAGGCTCCCTCCGTCTTCCCCACCTGTCCCTGGTGCCTCAGGGCCCACAGCCGGGCCCAGAAAGCTCCGGAGTGAGTTGGTGGGGTGGGGTGTGAAAATTCAGGTGCTAGGAGAACCTGACAGGAGGGGCTCGCTCTGTTCATCTCTGCCTCGTTCGTGTCCGTTCCTCCTACCTGAAAAGCAGGAAGGGAAACCAAGTCATTGCCAGGTGACACAGGCAGGGCTTCGTGATGATCTTTGGGTTTTTTGGTTTGTTTGTTTTTAATTATTATTTTTTGGAAAATAGGATTAAAAGATGAGTTAATTTTGGAGCAAGAGATCTTGAAGACCATGCCTACTGCCTTCTGAAAAAAATTGTGGAAAAATGCATGTTATCTTTTAGTTCCATTTTTTTTCCTTCCCCCCCGGCAAATGTCGACTCGAGTTTTCAGCGGTTTATCACGAAGCATGGCAGTCAGGGGTTCACTTTCTCTCTTGTGCAGTTGCACACATCTTGGAATTGAAGGAAATGGCATTACTCTTTCCAGAACCCTGTTGAGTTAGCTTTAGGCGTGTGTCTGTCTGTACAAACGTGACCTGTTGCATGTGTGTTCAGGTGTGTGTGCGTGTGTTGTGTGTTTGGAAGTCAGTACCCGTGTGAACTCCCGAGCTAGGTAGCGACTCCAGGACTTCCTCTGCTGTGTCAGGCTAGCTCAGATGTGAGCAGCGACGGGGGAAGAGGCTGGCAGGTGGAGCTCACCCGTAGGAGCGTGTTGGCGAGGATACAGGGCACGGAGGAGGAGCGGGCACGCATGTCGTTGGAGCTGTGGGGTCGCGTGGGTGGCCCCTGCTCAGCTGGAGTGGAGGGCCCGGGGCTCTGCCCGATCCATCTTCGTGTCCACTGAGCAGTGTCCTTCCTGTAGCATTTAAAAGTGATTTACTGGAATTACAAAACCTACCCTGTTTTTCCTTTCCATTTCAGCTTTGGCTCTGGCTGCTTTTTTAGATTTGCGCGAGAGAAAAACCCTATCCGAGGGCTGGAAAATAAAGGGGATGGGAGACTTGGCATTTAAGCAGCTCAAAAGGTTTCTTTCCTTTTCTTTATTTTTAAAGAAACGCACTTGCCTATGATACCGTCTCTGGTGAAATGAACACTCCTCCATTACTCTCTTGATACGATATTGTGCATGCTAGTGTTGTATTTCTATACAGTAGCTTGAAATTTATTAACTTATACTGTAGGTGTTACGTATTCCTATGACAAAAAAAATTAAGTCTTCAAAAAATTTTTTCTAAGGTTTTTTTTTTATTTAATTTTTTTCCTTTTGGGGGTAAAGTTTGCTCTATCAAATAGTGATCGTAAGCAATTGATCTGTTTTGGTTGTTGCTATAGTGACATGCAGTTCTATATTTTGTTTTCTTTTTCTTTTTTTTTTTTTTTTAAGGGGGGGAGCAAAAGAAACACCAGTGTTAGCTTAATCTCGATGTCTGGTGTTTGTCATGGTGACATTATAGCTATTGCCGTGTCGGGGGCCGCCGCGCGCGCCCCCCGAGTGCGCCTGTGCTTCTTGTCCTGGTCCGCGGTGAACTCTCTTCAAGGTCTAATCAGTGATTTTTTTTCTCCAGCTCCGTGTTTCTCTAAGGAATTCTTTCCCACACGGACCATTCTTAGCAGTTTTCCTCAGTGATGGAATATCATGAATGTGAGTCATTATGTAGCTGTCGTACATTGAGCAAATAAACTTACAGATCTGACGCCCTGTGACGTGCGAGTTTTTCTTTCCATAAGTGGTGCTGTGCCTTTACTCTGGAAGGTTCCGTGGGACCCAAGCGTGCTTTCTCTCTCTTTCTCTCTTCCTCTCCCTGCCCCACCCCTGCCTCCCACGGTGCAGCCAGGGAATGAGGTTGGGTGGGGCCACACTGCGTCTGCACGTGGGGAGCTGGGCCGGCGTCGGTGACATTCATGACAAGGGCTGTTTCAGGAGAGCAGACGGACTTTGGCTAAGCTGGAGTCATGGCCCTTCTTGATCTTAAGTTATTATTTTTTTTAATATTCATTGAAAAGGCAGAGTGAAGGATACAGACAGACCTGCTATTCCACAGGTGGCTGCACTGGCTGCGGCTGGAGATGGGGCCGTCTCAATGGGGGGGGTGGCCGTCCTAGGCACCCTGGCAGGGAGCTGGGTTAAAAGCTGAGGTGGTGGGCGGCTATGCTGGCACTCCATGTGTCCCAGCTGTTCCAATTCCGATCCAGCTCCCTGCTAATGCGCCTGCAGAAAACTCCCTAATCCCCCACCCCCCACACACGGGAGACCTGGGTGAAGCTCCTGGCCACTTAGGGAGAATGAGGTAAGACCCAGGACACACTGGTGTGCTGCCCCCTAACCACTGAGTCACCAAGCCTGGGTAGGGATTGTAGGTTTCCTAGTCCAGTGTGTGGTCAGTGAGTTGGCCGGTCTGGTGGCCTGTGTAACCTCTTAGGACAAGATGATGCTTTGCACTGAAAAAGTACTTGTAAGTAAACTGTTGGCTCCTTTTCCTTGGCCAGCAACCTGCCAGTGCCAAAGGTTGCTAGGTCACAGTTTTCCCAGTGTGGGATTCACAAGAAGGTGGCTTTCTGGGTAGGAGCGATGCCAGGCTGAGCGCCACCCTGCCCTGTGGGAGCCTGTGCCCGCCCCAGCAGCCCGGGCAAGGCAGTGACACACAGTGGGGAGAGAGACACCTCCTGACCCAGCTGAGAACTTTGGAAATCTCATTTCAGGAATGGTGACACCTTGTGGACAGATGGCTGCAGGCACTTGTGTGAGCTGGTGCATCCCTCAAGACATCCTGTGGCAGCCGTAGGGTGTGGCACCAGAGTGAGTCCTCCCCCAACCCCCGTCACCGGGTCGTGGGCCCTAGCGGGCCACAGCTGTGCAGCCTACAGCAGCTTCGGCTCTTAGCATGCACATTCCTGACGGTGGAGGAATGGCCAACACCTCGTGACAGGAAGCGCAGGTGCTAACCAGGACCAGGTCAAGACAACCAGGCTGCATCTGCTGGGGGCCCTGAGGCTCTTTGGGGAGAAGAGAGAGAACCCAGAAATCCTTCCTGTGCCGCCCTTGTTCCTTCCAGGTCTCTGCCTATTACAGGTGCGGGAATCCGGACACCCGTGGGACTGGAGTTTGCCTGGGGGGGGGAGGTCTCACATGCCACTTCAGTGTCTCCCATATGTCTCAGCTGGATTTCTAACCAGGTTCAAACAGCCTCATTGCATTGGTTCTCAGGATAGAGAGTTAGGTTGATGGGGGCAAGGAGGGGTTGGGTATTGCCAACTCCTGGTACAACTATAGCTACTGTGTCCCGTCCCACCCCTTTCCATGCAGGCCTCCCCTTCCCCACAAAGCACCAGTGTGTCCTGAAATATCAATACAACTGCCAACTGGACCTTCAGGTTCTTTATAATGAAATCATAGTATGCATGCCCACTTTTAATCCCTGCACCTGACAGCAGTGACACAGCTGAGATTTCCCTCCAAGGGCAAGGGTGGGAGCAGGCCTCCAGTCCTTCCCTGAAAAGCTACTGATGGTGAACAGTTCTAAGCTTAGCCCGGCACCAACACCCTGTCATTGTAGCTCCTCTCTGTAGCTTGCCCACACTGTGAACCTGTTTTCGAGGGAATCTTGTTCCTTTGCTTGCCTTGTGTCTTGATCATTTCTGTTGAGTTGGAAGCCAGGACCAAACCTAGCAATGCTGGTATCAAATCGGTAACTAGACACTGAATGGCCGTTTGGCATGCTGAGTGTAAAAATGCTGCTTGGGGTCCAGTGTGATAGCGTAGTGGTTAAGGTCCTCTCCTTGCACACCTGGAATCCCATTTGGGCACCGGTTCTAATCCCGGTAGCCCTGCTTCCCATCCAGCTCCCTGCTTGTGGCCTGGGAAAGCAGTCGAGGACGGCCCAAAGCTTTGGGACCCTGCACCTGCTTGGGAGACCCAGAAGAAACTCCTGGCTCCAGGCTTCAGATTGGCTCAGCTCCAGCCATTGTGGCCGCTTGGGGAGTGAATCATTGTGCAGAAGATCTTCCTCTCTGTCTCTCCTCCTCTCTGTATATCTGACTTTGCAATAAAGATAAATAAAATTTTTTTTTGATGCTGCTTGGCATGCGAGTGCCTGGGTTCAAGTCCCAGCTCTTCCTTCTGATCCTGGCTTTAAGGTCAACACAACCTCAGGCGACAGCAGGTGAACAGGCACCTGGGTTCCTTCCTGGGAAGCCCAGTTCACCGTGTCTTGGGCTCCAAACTTGGGCCTGGCCCCACCCTGGCTGTCGGTGCTGTTAGAAGAGCGAACCAGACCACTGACAGATCTCTACTCTGCCTTTAAATAACAGTGTGAAGCAATAAGATAAAGGTGAAAGGAGAGTGAGTGGTTATGAGGGAGTGAATAGCCACTGTGTTTGGTGGGGGGCGAGTCCCCGAAAAAACATTCCATGAAGGAGGTGATGGCATGGGGGGTTGGGAGGTGGACGCTGCGCAGTGTAGACGCAGTACTCGTGCTATTTCTGCCTACTGACATGCCCTGGAGATGGTGGGCCAGTTCCCAAAGCCAGCTGGAGAGCCCTGTTCGTGGTTGTGCAAGCTGACATCTCTGCGGCCTCTGAGCCTCGTCGGAATGTTCTCCAGGAGGAAGCACGATGGTGGCTCCCTAGCCTGCCCTTTCCAGTTAGGGCGTCGGGAAGTTGGGTCCGTCCGAGTAGCAGGTGACCGTGGCCCCATACGGAGGAAGGTTGGAAGGATGGCTGAGGTGGTAAAGCAAGGTGACAGCTGCAGTGCTGGGGCTGGAAGTCGGGCCAGAATTTAAGGACCGTAACAGCTTTTTGGTAGAAAGAGAAATCTTCCAGCTGCTGGTTCAGTACCTAAAAGCCACGGCTGGGCCAGGCCAAAGACAGGAGCCAGGAACTCCGTCTGGGCCTTCCATACAGGGGGACAGGGCCCCCTGGGTCTTCGTCTGCTGCCTGCGCGCCCCCCAGTGTGCTTTGCCATTTGTAAACTTGGATCCCAAGCTCACTGAATTCCTCTTCAATATGAAACGCCATGCGTAGCTAGGTGGTGTCGGGCACTGAACGTTCAACCTTGGTTTTCCCAACATCCTTGGGCACATACACTCTGACTACTCGCTACCTTCATCCTTTGTTAAGATTTTTACGTGGGCCCAGCACGGTGGCCTAGTGGCTAAAATCCTCACCTTGAACGCCCCGCATATGGGCGCAGGTTCGCGTCCTAGCAGCTGAGGCAGGAGCAGGGTGGCATCCCGCTGCTGGGCCGGGGTGGGGTTAGAGCACCAGCACCTGTCAGTCCCACCACCCGCTGACAGAAGGCTTCCTCCAGGCCCTGGATGGGCGAAGGGGTGTCTTCTGTTTTGCACCCTGGCCCTAAGCCTGCAATCCCGCCCTCCATCTCGGGGTAACAAACTGCTGTCCCCCAGCTTTCTGTGGGCTCTGAGCCTTAAAGGCATTCTGCCTTACAAGGTTGGGGGGCTCCCAGACCCATCGCCGACGCCCACCCCCACATGGCCAGCCACAGGCTTCGCAATGCCTCAGGCAAGGGGATCTGCAGCCTGCCTTCCACACGCCCGGCCTAGTCCCGCGGGTCCGGACACGTGGACGCCCCCCGTCGACCCCCGCCCGCACGACCCCCGAGGCTGGGCGAGAGCCGGGCGCGGCCGCCCGGGCTTCAATGCTCAAGCCCCGCCCCTCGAGGTGTCGGTCACCGCGAGAGCCAATCACAGGTCACTCCGTCCTCGGCTCCGCCAATGGCTGGCCTGTTGCTAGGTGCTCCGGAGGTCTGCCCGCCTCCGCCGCCTCAGGGGCTGGATTCGGGCTCCGCTCGGAGGAAGTCCTTCTGCCTCGCCTCCCTCCGCCTGTCGTCATGCTCCTTGTGCTCTCAGGACCCTCTCGGTGCCTCGAGCGACCTGGTCGGGAGGTCTGACCCCTTGGTGAGAGCGCGGGTGTGGGACGGCTGACTCCTCTGCGTGCCGCCCCCCACGCACCCCTGGATCTGACCAGGTTCCCCGACCGAGCAGCAAAGTAGAGGACAGACCTGCTTGGGGTCCTGCAGCTGCGGGGGGCCAGACCCTAACCCACCTCGCTGTGCAGGTGGGTTAAACCCACCCTGCCTTTAATATTCCTCTCTCCTGGCCTTCAGAGCGGCCAACCAGATTTGAAGCTGGGCAGACCCACAGCCCCTCTGGCCTCCTCTGTGTGGCCTCAGAGTTGGCCGCTTTAATAAGCCACTGATTACTAACCAACAACAATTACCACCTGGCAGCGCAGATGCCACAGGGCAGGGTGGGGACAGGGGTGAGCTGGGGTCTTTCTGGAGACGGGCCGCGGGCAGGGAGGGTGTGTGAACGCAGCGTTGGGGAGGGGGTGTCGTTCTCGAAGAGTTCCTGGCCTGGCAGGAACCCCAGACCTGGGCAGAAATGCCAGCAGTTAGCACCAGGGGGCGCTCGCTCGCTGCCATGAGCCCCGGGAGTCGTGCGGAAGCAGTGTCCTCGGGCATCCTGCAGGGGGCAGTATCGTGCTTGTCTTGCTCCCCTTACACACCCACACCTCGTTCCAGGCCTGACCCAGGTGGGCTCAGATTTCCTGCCTGGATTTAGCACAATCCCTCCAGCCCGGGCTGCCGCCTCTGAGGTGGTAATCCCTCCAAGGGCTACCACCTGTTCCTGGGGGGGCAAGTGGAGTTTTTCCCCAGGGTCACCCGTTCTCCCACCTACCGATCACTGTTTCGGGACTCCAGGACCCCTGCAAGGGATCCCACGGTTCAGCCCCTTTCAGGCTGGGCAAACCTTGCGAAAAGGGTTTCCCAGTGCCAGCCCTAAGACCCCAGACCCTTATTGGTCCTGCATGGAGCCCCCCTGTCTTGCTCCCAAGTGTCCCATTGTTAGGGGGCCTTGGAGGAACCCCAAGCTTCCCCCTGCGGACCCCACCCTGTGCCTATAGACCTGTACAGTCTAGGTGGGACGGGGGGTTGGGGGGTAGAGTGGGAGGCCAGCTTCCTGCCCCTGCGTGTCGCGGCAGCAGCTGCGCTCACTGCTGCCTTGGGTAGGGCGAGGCGGGGCAGGGCTAGGTCCCAGGTCCGTAGGCATATCCGATTGGCAAGTGTCCCGGTTGGGAAGGAAGGGTGGGAGGGGCCGGGCTGTGGGAGGTTTAAATTCATCTGTTTGCCTTGTGAGGATGCAATCATTTTAGCCTAGGAAATAAAGTAACAATGGACAGTTTGGCAGGGGGATAAAAAGTATTCTTGTGCCTAAGCCACAGAAATGACACATTCACAGTGGAACTCCACTCTGTGTAGAGAGTTTAAGCCCAGGTCAGGGGCAGAAAAGCGGCACAGGCTAGGACAGTTTGGGGACTAGAAGCGCCTGGTAAACAAGACCAACAAGCCTGGTCCTGTGTTGCAGATGAAGTTATGCGGGTGATAGCTACACACCCAGGCTTCAGGTCCCCAGGTTCTACTTCCTGTGGGAAGGGCTTTCCCAGGGAGCAAAAAAAAGGTATGGGCTGGGGAGGCCTGGCCTGCGCTGCTGTTTGCACAGACAGGGAAGAACAGCTTGTCGGAGCCACACTGTGTCTGTGGTTACGGAACATGCCAGGGAAAATCTATTTTGTGTCTGCATCTGCTTCTCCAGCCCTGGTCCTCCTCTCTGCCCCAGGAGCCAGGAGCTTACCTGGCTGAACACTTGACCTTCCTTTGGCAGCCAGGGAGGCGTTCCCAAACCCTGGGCTTGGACCTGAGACCTGGGCAGCCGCCCTTCTGTTTCCTGCTGAGCCAGGCCCGGGCAAGGCGGGAGTGCTTCCATGTTGCCAGTCCTCCCTGCCTGCATCAAGCAGCTGACAGTGGAGGGAGTGAGTGAGAATGCAGCTCAAACTCGGGAGTTGCCATGAGGCCACCTGGCTGGCTGGGCGGAAGGAAGCAGGGAAAGAAAACCAGTGCTTGGAGGACTCAAGGGCATGCTGTAGACCTCCTCAAAGTCCAGGGCTTCAAGGACCACCCTGACCTGCTGGGAGACCCTGGGCAGGTGCAGTCCACGTAACTTTACAGGAATGCAAGGCCTTGGATCAGGGTTGGGGAAACTCTGGGTCTTGGCCAGGAGGGGGCGCCCTAGACATGACCTAGGCAACTGCTGTCCTGCACCCCATATCTATACACACTCCAGGCCTCAGAGGGGCTTCGTAGAAGGGTTGGCCACCTTCCCGAGAACCACTTCCCCCCTGGCATACAACAGTAGCCTAAATGCCGAGCCCTGGGAGTGTCCCGCAGTGCAGAGGCCAGTGTATACCTGTGGGCGTGGGCAGACGGGGGAAGGTGTAGGGCATCTAGGCAGATTCACCGAGACCTGGCCCCTGCATTGTCCTGCCTGCTCTGTGCCAGGGTGGCTGCCAACAGGCCAGAGGAGCTGGGACACTCAGCTGTATGACCAATCCCTGGCGCTAGTTCTCCTAGGCTCTGTCCGTGGTCCAGGTCCGTGTCCAGGTCTCCCTCATGGGTGTGCAGGGGCTCAAGCTTGGACCATCCTCTGCTGCTTTCCTGGATGTATTAGCGGCAAGCTGGTTCAAGAAGTGGAGGAAGGGGTCTGGCGCGTTGGCCTAGCAGCTAAAGTCCTCACCTTGAACGCACCAGGATCCCATATGGACGCTGGTTTTAATCCCAGTGGCCCTGCTTCCCATCCAGCTCCCTGCTTGTGGCCTGGGAAAGCAGCAGAAAACAGCCAAAAGGCCTTGGGACCCTGCACCCATGTGGGAGGCCCGGAAAAGGCTCCTGGCTCCTGGCCTCTGGCTTCAAAGTAGCGCAGCACTGGCCATTGCACTCACTTGGGGAGTGAATCATCAGACAGAAGATCTTCCTCTCTGTCTCTCCTCCTCTCTGTATATCTAACTTTCCAATAAAAATAAATAAACCTTTCTTTTTAAAAAAAAAAAAAGTGGAGGAGCCGGGACTGCCTGTTGGATGCTGGCATCACACATGGCCCAGCATGCCCGGATGACGAGACCTGGAAGCAATTTGCCTCTTAGCAGCCAAGGCCACAGTCTGCCCAGGCTGGCTCGCTGAGAGCTCGGTCACAGGCTGGGTGGGGAACCACGGACAAGGAATGGGTGACATGACAGATGGAGAGGTTCTTCTGCTGCCCCACCTGCACTCTGTGACCCTGCCCTGTCCTGGGGGGCCACGTTAGCCCCCGCCCGGCCCATGCCTCACACACCTGTCTCCCCTGGGAGCTTTTCTGCAGCAGGGATCTGGCCTGGTCCCCTAGCCAAACCTGTCAATGGGAGTCCGCTCATCACACAGGCTGCATGTGTGTGCTTCCCAGCCCTTGCTCAACTATCCAAGAGAAAATACCCCCTCAACATGTCCTCTGAGGCCAGTCCCCTTCCTCCAGGTGGCCAAGGCAGGACTAGTGGGCACCAACCATTGTAACTTTCTAGGGCATTCCAGTCCTTTCACCTGTGCCCCTAGGCGGGGCTCGGGACCTCCAACACTTCTAGGGACTGGCCCTGGACCACTGCAGGCTGTTGACCCTTACCTGTTCTAGACCATGGGCCCGAGATGCCCCCCTCCGACACACACACTGGGCAGCTCTCCCCATCTAGGGCTGCCCCCTGGGTCTCCAGAGCAGCCCTAGGCAGCAGGCTCTCAGCTGCAGCCCTGGCATCCCGCCCCCACCTCCCCAAGGGTGTCCCTTCCTGCCCCCTCCAGGACCTTATCTGGCAAGTCTCAGTCTTTGAGACCTGCTGTTCCCAGCTGTCAAGCAGCAGTAACTGTAGCTCTTCCCGGAGGATTACCCTGTAAGGGCACCCCAGGGCAGATTTGCTGAACACACCCAGACAGCCGTGGGGCCTGCCCTGCCCACCCCCACCAGGCCTGGTCAGCTCTGGGCAGAGCCAGGGGCGAGAGCCAAAGGCCTGACTGTCCAGGTCCTGGGTGCTGGGAGCGTGGGAGTGTCTCCCAGGAGAAGGGTGGCCGGTTGAGGGGGTTGGACTGGAGACAGAAGGGCAGCCAGTGGTGGCAGCCGCACCGTGAGCTGCCAGCCAGGCACACACAGGATCCCTGTGGGCCATTTTCATTAACACGGGAGCTGGCGGGGGAGGGTGGTGATAGGTTGGTGGTGTGTGTGTGTGTTCCACACCCTTCATGATCGTGGTGGTGGTGTGTGTGTTGTGTTCCACACCCTTCCCAGTCTCTCCCAGCAGCAGTCCTGGGAAAATAAGGCTGTGGGTGTGACAGATCTTGCCAGGGAACTGCCACACCCCCAACTTCCTGGGAGACCTTGAAGGTGGCCAGACTAGCTCCCTCTTTGGACCTAGGCAGAGGCTGGGGGAGGGGGAGGCGATGGTCGTTTCTACCTGGGCCAGTTCAGCCAAAGTCCCTGCATGTCACCACCCCTGGCTCGTGGGCACCTGGCTCGTGGGCACCATCCTCCTCCAAGGGGCTGTCTGGGTTGGCTCAGAATCACCTGAAATTGTTACCCGTCCACGGAGGACAACCAAACACTGAAGCTGAAGACACTCTCAGCTGGCCCAAAGCTCCCCAGCCCGAGGGGGTGCTGGCCACAGCTGTTCCAGGTGCAGCTGGACTCCCATACCTGGCCTGGAAATGTTAACCGGTTACAACCACTCCCTTCCTCTCGGCAGACAAAGGGACCCAAAGGGACAGCTACACCTGAGCCACCCCCTTCCTGGACCCAGCACGCCCCTGAGCCACAGCGACGCCACGTGACGCTCTCCCCCAAACACCAGCATCTGAGGCAGGAGCAAGAAGCTGCTTTCAACTTTATTTGCAAAAAAAACCCCAAGCAAAACCAGAAGGTAACAGTATCAAAAAAGCATACAAGTGGGTGCGGGGAAGGGCTGGGGTGATGCCCAGGAAGTTTCTACAAGTTTCTACTGGGACGCCGGCGGCTCGGACTTGCCGGCCTGCGGGCCTCCGAGCTGGGCGCGGGCCTCGAAGGTGACCGGGATGGTGATCTCAGCTGACTGCGTGGCCGGCTTGGGCAGCGGGGCCTCCACGGTGAGCGTGCCCTCAGGCGACAGCGAGGATGAGACCAGGGTGGGGTCCACACCAGAGGGCAGCCTGGACAGGTCGGGAGAGGAAAAAAAAAAAAAAAAAAAAAGGCAGCAAGGAGTTAACATGGTGAGGTGCAGGTAGTGGGGGAGGGGCATGGGGCGGACACTCCACGCAAGGTCACCCCTTCCAGACACACACAAAGTGGGACCAGGACTTACGTGTACTTCCGGGTGAAACAGCGGGAGATGTAGCCGTGCTCGTCTTGTCTCTCTTCGTGCTTGCCTGCGGGGGTGGGGGGGTGAAGGCGAACAGAGAAAAGCTCAGAGGCCGGGAGGGGAAAAAAGAGAGGATTTCTCCCACCACCTCGGCCTGCTCAGTGAAGATACAGACGAGAGAGAACTCTTTAGGAAGTGTGGTGGGGCGTCTGAGTGTCCGGGACCCTCAGAAACTTCTGGAAAGTTCCAGTCTGCGCTTTGGGAGCGGGAGGGAGCCGTGCGCACAAGCGCACACTGAGCGGCGCACACGCCCCCGAGGCCGCGGTGCCCGAGCGGGGCTGGGGAAGTGGACAGACGGCTCCCGGAAGGCGCTGCTTCCTTGGGGTTGAGGAGGTGGGTACGGGGCTCTGCTGGACACCGAGGGGGGGCACGAAGGTCCCAACAAAGCCGAGAAGGCACCTGCGGCCGCGGCCCGGGGCGGGACGCACGGGAAAGCTCCGGCTTTCTGGTTTCCAACTGTCCATGCCGGCCGGGAGAAGCCCGGGGAGGTGGCAGGGTGGCCGGAATAGGGGGGACACGTCTCACTTACCGGTAATCTCCACCACGCCGTCCTTGGTCTTGACCGTCAGCTCCTCGGGGGCGAAGTGGTTGACGTCCAGGGCGACGCGCCAGCGGTCAGCAGTGTGCCGGATCTCGGAGACGCCGCTGCTGAGCTGCCGGCTGAGCGCACGGCTGTAGGCGGGCGCGGCCACGGCGGGGACCTCGGCGGCGGGCAGCGGGCGCACGTAGCCCGGCCAGCCGCTGCCGCCGAACCACTGCGCCCACTCCTCGGGCAGCCGCGCCAGCCCGAAAGCCTGGTCGAAGAGGCGGCTGTGTGCCGGGTACCAGTCGCGGAACGGGTCCCAGCTCGGGCTGCGCAGGAGCGAGAAGGGCACGCGGCGCTCAGTCATGCTGGCGGAGCTGTGTGCTGAGTTGCGTCCGGGTTGAGGGTGCAGAGCGGTGTCGTACTCCGGGGGGCTCCCCTCGGCTCTTTTATGGGCCTCCAGCCGGGTATTTTTAGCAGGCGGTGCCTCAGGTCTCTATTAATGGCCAGGATCAGCTGGGGGCCGCTCCGCCCCCTGAATTCCTCCCCCAGAGAGGCGAGGTGGGGCGGGGCGGGGAAGGTTCTGCCCACATCTGGAACCTTCTCTTGTTTGGGAAGACAAATGCGTGGAGCCGCAGCCGCCGCCCCCGCCCCGGCCGGTGGGGGTGTTGAGGGCTGGAGCAGTGCCCTGGGCAGGGCCCTGAAGCCTGGGCAGTCAAGCACAGTAGGCCGTAGGGCAGGTTGGAAGTGGCAGGGCCAGGAATTAGGGAGCTGGGAGGAACCCCCGTGGAGGGGGCGCTCCCCAGAAATCTTCTGGGGTCCCAAGGTGTGTGAGCCCCCTCTCGTCCCCATCACCCCCGCGTTCTTCCCATAAGCTGCAGAGCTTGTGTCCCTAAACCCACCCATAAGGCTGCCAGGGCCTCACTCTCCCCATCCGGAAAATGGGAGCTGGCCAGGAAAGTGTTTTACGTAATGGAGTTAGCTGGGAATGCGATGACTTCATGCCAGGGAAGATTTGGCCTCGGGCCTAAGCCAGGTCGCTCTTGTTTGGCTGTTGTCATCTACCTGGAACAGAGGGACAAGGAGGTGGAGCTTGTGGGGTTTCCCCCTCTGCCAAGCCCCAAAGCACCCCCATCCCCAACCTTGTGCCAGGATGCGAGGGGTCCCGAGGCAGGTGTTGGTCTTAGCTCTCCAGTGTATCTGTTCTCTTTGAAACCCTGGCTGGGGACCTGCGCTGTGGCTTAAAAGGCGAATCCACCACCTTCAAGCGCTGGCATCTCATCTGGGCACCTGTTCAGGTCCTGGTTGATCCACTTCCCATCCCAGCTCCCTGCTTGTGGCCTGGGAGAGCAGTAGAGAAGGTGGCCCAAAGCCTTGGGACCAAGCACCCACGTGGGAGACTCAGAGGCTCTTGGCTTCAACTCAGCTTTGACCACTGTGGCCATTTGGTGAGTGAACCAGCAGATGGGAAATCTTTCCCTCTTTGTCTCACCTCTCTGGTCTCACAACCCTGGTTGGCTGGCTGGGAAACCACAGTGGGACAGGCGTGGGGGAAAGGCAGGGCCCTTCTTGGTGGGCCTCAGTTTCCCCTTCTGCCACGGGTCACCTTGGCTATTTAAGTAGCGGAGCTCACCTGTGGGCCTGCTCCATCTACCCCCACCTCACCGCCCACCTCACCCCCCACCTCACCTCACCCCAGGATCTTGCAGTAACCTAACCTTGCATATCTCTCTCCTGTCCTTCCTGCCTTCCTCTCCCCTCCGCCCCAGTGCAGGTCGGGAACAGGAAACTCATGCCCAGTCTCCCCTAAAACACCCCCCCCCAACCAGCCAGCATCCACCCCCTGCCTTGCTGCCCTGCTCCCCCTCCCAGCCACAACCAGGTGCTGCTGCCCAGACCCCCAACCCCTGCCCGGGGTCTCCCACTCCCTAGGCCGAGCTGAGGAAGCAGGAAGGCCCCTCCCTTCTCTGAGTTCCTCTTTCTTCCTTTCTCCCGCTCGAAGATTCACTCCTTTGAAAAGCAGAAAGAGAAGCAGGCAAGTGAGAAATCATTCGCCTGCTGATTCATTTCCCTAGATGGCCTCACCAGCTAGGCCTAAGCCAGGTCTCCTACAGGGGGCAGGGGCCGAGGTCCTTGGACCACCATCTGCACCCTTCCCAGGTGGGAGAGCAGGCTGCTGGATAAGAAGCAGAGCAGCTAAGACTTGAACTGACGCCCTAGTATAGGATGCCGGCACAGCAAGCACTGGCTTAGCGTGCTGCGCCTTAATGCCTACAAATGTACGCATTACGTCTTCCTCGCCCACCTGCTCCCCATCGGGCACAAGCTGGGGCTTGGCCATGGCCGTGAAGTTACCCACAAAAAGGCTACTTTGGGGACGCAAGGGGTGGGGAGGCAGTGAAACAGGGCTTCCTGAAGCCCCGGACCCTTTGCTGGCCAGTACAGCCAGCCCTATAAAGTTGGGGTGAGATCAGAAGCCAGGCAAAGTTCTCACCCGTCCCTGCCTGCCCAACAGGGCCCAGTCCAGGGTGCCACACCCTGGAACCAGCTGTCAGGTGTGCTCAGGAGTGCCTTCAGGCGTGGGCCTGCCCAGTCCAGCCACGCTTGCTAATGGTGGTAGCAGCTGACTGCCTGTCTGCTTTGGAGACAAAAGCTTTCTTCATCTTCATCATTGCCTTCATCTCCCCGAAAGCCAGGGCTGGAGTGGGGGGAGGGGGGAGAGCATCCTCCTCACTGCCCCAGCTGAGAGATATTGGGTAACCAAGGGCCCAGTGCCCCATGGGACTCGCTTGGTCATGCAGAGCTCACCCTGCCCATCACAGGGTGGAGGGGACGCAGGAGTTGGGGAGCAGGGTTGGTGCAGGGAGAAACTGGGTTTTGGGGTCACGCAGGGCTGGGCCTGTATCTGAGCCTCCCTCTCCGTGAGCTCATGCTTTGACCTCTGCAAACGGGGTTAACCATGCAGCTGGCTCGGCTCACTCAGAGCTGTGGTCCGTGTCCAGCCAGGGACTGGGCGTGGCAGGTGCCTGGGGCTCAGGCATGCTGGCTGGCGTTCAGAGGGTCATTTTGTTTTTTCTGTAAGATTTGTTTATTTTTATTGCTAAGGCAGATTTACAGAGAGAAGGAGAGACAGAAAGATCTTCATCTGCTGGTTCACTCCCCAAGTGGTCACAGTGGCCAGAGCTGAACTGATTCAAAGCCAAGAGCTTCTTCTGGGTCTCCTACATGGGCGCAGGGTCCCAAGGCCCAGGCCATCCCTTCTATTGCTTTCCCAGGCCACAGGCAAGGAGCTGGGATGGGAAGTGTAACAGTTCAGGGCATGAACTGGCCTCCATATGGGATACTGGTGGGTTAGCCAGTTGAACCAATGCACTTCTCCCTGACCCCCCCCCCCCCAGGGTCTTTAATTGTGGATTGGGAGACCTAGAATCAAGCCACGGGGGACGTGAAAGCCTCTTCTCAGAGGTCTGGCCTCTCGCTTCTCTATCCAACACAGGGATGAACCGGGCTGGCTGTCTGGGGCTGCACTGCCCACCCAATAACCAGGCTGGGCAAGGGGTGCCATGGTGTGTTGGTTCACACGTTCCTGGCTGGCTCTAGCACCCCGGCCCTGAGTGGTTTTTTGTTTTGTTTTGTTTCCCTTGGGATAGATAGAACAACTCTAAGCCCCTAGAGATTTTCCAGAAACGGTGGGGGTGGGGGCAGAGAGAACAGGACATAGCCCCATCCCTCCCCTTCCTCCACTTCCTGGCCCCTGCAGGGTTTGGGCAATCTCATGTGGATGGAGCCCCCATTCTATCCCCCTTAGTCCTCAGTTCGAGGGACACTCTAGCAGAGTAAAGACCACAGCCACACCTCCACCGCACACCGTCCCAGCCACGGGAGTCAGCCCCTCCCTCTCGCTGGCCAGACCTCAGAGAAAATGCTGGAGTCTTCCAGGCCGTTGCCTGGGCTCCCGGGAGAGGCCTGCCAGCTGACGGATTCCACCAGCTTTACTGAGACCCAGGATTGGAGTGCGTGGGGGTGGGGACATAAGGGATTTCTGGAAAGATCTAGACTTTGCGATTTGTCTCGTAAGAGAACTCTGCAGCCTGCCCCACTGCATGCCTTTGGTTCTGGCTGGTCTCCAGGGTCTCCCTGCACCACTGAAGGGGGGGTGGCCCATCCTCTCTCTGCCAGCCCCACCCCACCAGGTCGTCCAGCAGAGCCCCCTGGGGGGCGGGGGAGCTGGGTACCTCAGGCCTCTGTGACCTTGGCTGGAGCCCAGCACTGTGACTCATTCTCTTGATCTGTACAGTGAGACGGTCGGACTGGATGTTCTCGAAGTCTCCTTCCAGTGAATCAAGTTTCTCTCCCGTGCCGCCCCTCCCCCAGCCCCTTGGTCAGCGGCTCCTTCACGATCTCCATGCTGTGTGTGCGTGGACCAGGGGCACACCTCAAAGTCCATGGAAAACAAAGATGTTTGTTTTGATTCAAAAAAATTTTTTTGACATCCCAGAATATTATTTCCTTAATATACATCTTCTGTAAACTTAAAAAAAAAAAAAGAATTATTTGCTTATTTATTTGAAAGGCAGAGTTACGGAAGCAGAGAGAGACCATCCGTGCCCTGGTTCACACCTCAAATGGCTGAAACAGCCAGAGCTGGGCCGAACCAAAGCTGTGAGTCAGGAGTTTCTTCTGAGTCTCCCATGTGAGTGCAGGGGCCCAAACACTTGGATTATCTTCCGCTGCTTTTCCAAGAGCTTTCACAGAGAGCTGGATGGGAAGTAGAACAGCTGGGACTTGAACCTGCGCCCCTGTGGATGCTGGCAGTACCTGCTACGCCACAGTACCAACCTCTTCCACAAACTTTTTAAAGACCTCTTTTGTATGGGGTATGGTGGCAGCACTTCTTTGGCCATATTTCATTAGGTTGTTTTCCTTTAGAATTTTTAAAAAATGTATGTATTTTTATTGGAAAGGCAGATATACAGAGAGGAGCAGAGACAGAGAGGAAGATCTTCCATCCGATGGTTTACTCCTTAAGTGGCTGCAACAGCTGGAGCTGAGCCGATCCAAAGCCAGGAGCCAGGAGCTTCTTCCAGGTCTCCCACATGGGTGCAGGGTCCCAAGGCTTTGGGCCGTCCTCCACTGCTTTCCCAGGCCACAGGCAGGGAGCTGGATGGGAAGCAGGGCTGCTAGGATTAGAACCAGCGCCCGTATGGGATCCTGGTGCGTTCAAGGCGAGGACTTTAGCCAGTAGGCTACTGTGCTGGGCCCTAGAAATTTTTTGTTTAAGATTTACTATTTTCATTGGAGAGGCAGATTTAAAAAGAGAAGAGACAGAGACAAAAATCTTTCAGCTGTTGGTTCACTCTCCCTAGTGGCCACAATAGCCAGAGCTGAGCTGATCTGAAGCTTCTTCCAGGTCTCCCATGCGGGTACAGGATCCCAAGACCCCAGGCCATGCTCCACTGCTTTCCCAGGCCACAAGCAGGGAGCTGGATGGGAAGTGGATCAGCCCGGACACAAAGCAGCACCCACAGGGTATCCCAGCACATGCAAGGCAAGAACTCCAGCCACTAGGTCGCCACCCTGGGCCCATGTTAATCATTTTCTAACTTCTGACCCCTAAGCCCTCTGGCCTTGGACTGAACCCAAACATCTCCCCTTTACTAAAGCCTACTGCAGCTCTGTCTGCACTGCCAGCTCGTGATGGTCTGGGATACAATCTCACCAGGCTTGATCAGTGCCCCCAAACTGTTTCTTCCTTAAAAGTTGAGGTTGATTGAGGAGGACAAGACACCACCCCCAGGCTGAACTATGGCGGGCGGCTCCTCTCTGTGGGCCCTGCTAAGCCTGGTGTGACTTAAGGGCTTTGCTCAAATTCCAGGATGGTGAGGAAAAGCTGTGGGTAGGGCCGCAGATCTGCAGGAGATAGCACGTTCCTGTCCTGTGATGGATGTGGGTCCCCCATCCCTACAAAGAGCACCCTAGAAAGCATGTAACTTGTGCTGCGGGTGGGAGCCCTGGGGGTTGGGGGTCCCTGAGAAGGTTTACATGTGTAAGGTGGGGCCCAGGGAAGGGCAGGTGCTGGGTAACAGAGCCACTGTGCTGAATTCTTGAGCTGAGTCAGGCTTCCAGAAACATCCCGAAGAGGCAGGGCATGCGTGCTCCCAGGCAGGAACGCGCACACTGGGCGTGTCCTCTGGCTAACTGCCCTGGGACTGAGGCTGCAGGAAACCAACTAGGGAGAAAGGGGAAGGAAAATGCAGCCAGGCGGATGCGAAAGCCCTGTCCCGCCTCCCATCGCGCCCAGGAGAGGACCCCAAGACCAGACAGATGAGCAGGTCGCAGGCAGGCGGGGGGGGGGCCTGATGGGGAAACGGCCCGGCTGGGGTCCTGGGGAAGGACGGGGAAGAAGCGGGCTTAGGGCTTCCACGCTGGGATGAGTGGGCCTATCCCTGCCCCGAGGGACAGAGCCCCACTGGCTCCTCGCTTCTCTGTCGCCCTCTCGTGTCTGCCTCACGCCAGCGCCGTCTCAGGCTTCCCCCTGCCGACCACGCAGGATGTGGAAGCCGCAGGTGTCCCAGGGAAGGCAGTGGAAGAAGTCGCAAGTATTGGGCGAGGGGGGCCTGCCACCCCTGTGGGAGACCTGGATGGAGTGCCTGACTCCTGGCATCGGCTTAACCCAGAATTGACTGTTGTGGGCCAACTGAGGAGTGAAGATCTCTCTTCCTGTCTCTCCTGCTCATTCTGCCTTTCAAATAAATGTACAGCTCCCCTCCCAGAGGGGGGTGGGGAAAGGTCTTTCTGCCCAGCTATATTGCTCTACCTTTGAGATTAATAAATCTTAGCGATGGAGAGTGTGGCCCAAGAACAGGTTCCTAGATGAATCCAGATATGTGAGCAGCTGAAGGCTCTGCAGAATGAGGAGGGAAGTGAGCAGGGCAGGGCAGCTGGCCCTGGGCTCCCTGCACCGGGGTCGTGGGACTCTGGCCAAGGGAGTGGTGGACTCCGAGGGCGGGCAGCGCAGCAGGCAGGGTCCATCCTGCACATGGCAGGAGAAAGACCAGATTGGCATTTCAAGAGCCGGTGGGAGGACTTGGATAGGGCAAGATGGAGGTGGGTGGGACCAGGGGGCTGAGGTGGGTGGGTGGACACAGTACTGGGACAGCCTAAGTGGGAGGGGTGGAAAGCGGCACGAGGGCTGAAGGAAGGGAAGCAGCAGGCCCCAAGGCCGGTGCAGGCACCCTGTGACTCAGACTGAAGTTTATGCTCATCTTTGGTTGTGGAAGAACAGATCACTTGGCTAAATCCTCACCTGGTAAATGCCAAGATCCCATGTAGGCACTGGTTCATGTCCCAGATGCTCCACTTCCCACCCAGCTCCCCGCTTGTGGCCTGGGAAAGCAGTAGAGAAGGTGACCCAAAGCCTTGGGACCCTGCACCCATGTGGGAGACCAAGTGGAAGTTCCTGTTCCCTGGCTTTTTGTAAATCTGATCTGCCTTTTCAATAAAAAGAAATACATTTTAAAGATTTATTTATTTTTATTGGAAAGTCAGATATACAGAGAGAAGAGACAGAGGAAGATCTTCTGTCCAGTGATTCACTCCCCAAGTGACCGCAACAACCAGTTCTGCACTGATCCAAAACCAGTAACCAGGAGCTTCTTCCAGGTCTCCCACGCGGGTGCAGGGTCCCAGGGCTTTGGGCCGTCCTCCACTGCTTTCCCAGGCCACAAGCAGGGAGCTGGATGGAAAGTGGGACTGCTGGGACTAGAACCAGCGCCCACGTGGGATCCTGGCACGTGTTCAAGGCGAAGATTTTAGCCGCTAGGCCACCGTACTGCCCCACTATGTGTGTTTTTAAGTGCTTGATTATGTAGAACACAGTGTGAGATTCCCCGGCCCTGTGCTCTTCAGCTCCAGTGTCCACAGTAGCCAGGGCGGGGCCGGGTCAGGGACCAGGAACTCAGTCCAGGGCTTCCAAGCAGTGGCAGGGACCCAGTGACTAGCATAGTGTCCCCCTAACTTTTTAACAATTTCCCTCATTGTATTTCTTCCCCTTAGAGATAAACAGACACGTGGCCCTCCTCCTCTTGCCTCTTCTTTTTTTCTCCCTTCTAGAATGAATTTTAAGGCTTGTTTTGACTCAGATTTCCTTGGAAAACCTGAAGAAGGCCACAAACTCTCACCCCACAGTTTGGCCTGTCACCTTGGGCTAGAAACCTCTCAAGTCCATGAGAACCCATGGGTGAAGAGGGTTAAGGAGTAGGTTCTGGGGCATAAATAAATCTTTTTTAAAAATGGGCCTGGTGCAGTAGTCTAGTGGCTAAAGTTTTCACCTTGCACATGCCAGGCTCCCATATGGGTGCCCGTTCATGTCTCAGATGCTCCACTTCCCATCCAGCTTCCTGCTTGTGGCCTGGGAAAGCAGTAGAGAAGCTGACTCAAAGTCTTGGACCCTGAACCTGTGTGGGAGACCTGGAAGAAGCTCCTGGCTCCTGACTGGCTCAGCTCCACTCGGGAAGTGAACCAGCAGATGGAGGATCTTTGTCTCTCCTTCTCTCTGTATATGTTTTTCCAATAAAAATAAATACATCTTTAGAAAAAAAAAATCAAAACATACTGTAGGAGTGGTCGTTACATAAAAAAGGAAGCCCACCACTCTAGATCCCCTTTTTTGGACCACCCAGCTGGGCTGGGCAGAGCGCAGGCTTGCTGAATTGTGCTCTCCTCAAGCCGAAGGCCCGTTCCTGTGGCCCTCCTCAGCCCACCCCCACATGCGAAGGCCCAGCAGATGTGCAGGCTCCAGCCTCTTTGGCCACAGCCAGGAGGTCTCAGCTTGTTGATTTCCCTCCCCAAGTGAGCCAGGAAGTGAGTGTGGGTAGGACACTAGCTCCTGGTGGGGTGGAAAGGGAAGACCCCCCCCTTGATCTTCTCCCTTGGGGTCTTCCTCATTCATCAGCAGGAAGGACATCCCACCCTCATCCCAGGACTTTCCAGGTGCCCACAATCAGAGGCGCTGTCTCACCCCCTGCCACCAGGGCACCAAGAGTTTTATTGGAATCCAATCTTGTGTCCGCACTGCGGAAGAAAGAGGGGAAATGGAGAGAGGAGAAGCCCCCGCCAGACCCCAGAATCCCTCCCTCCCCCGACCGGCCTGGGGCATCGTGCCCCTGCCCCTTGTACTGAAGGAAGACTTTGTGAGATCCCTGAGGGCAGCAAGGAGGAGGCTGGGAGCCGGCAGAGGAGGACTGGAACTGCTACTTCCTCCCCTGACCAGAGCTTCAGCCTGAGGCCCCCAGAGCCATGTGGGCCCTCTCTGCTCCACTCTGGGGCTCCTTGGCCACCGGTCACCGGGGTCACCAGTCGGTCAGGCCTCTGTGCTGTCCTGGGGCTGGGACACACAGACCTGGTCCCTGTGCCTGAACACTCATCGTGTGAGCCGGCAGCTCCCCTTATGTCCATCCCCCTCCTCTTCCATGTCCTGGTCTGTACTCCATTTGGTCTCAGGATCTGATGCAGCTGTGGCCCGTCCCTCCCCACCACCCCTTCCCTACCTCTCATCATGCAGGTGGCCTGGCTGCTGTGGCCTTGGCCCAGGGCACTTGGCGAGGGCTGCCCTGGACATGTGGGACCCAGAGTGAGCCTCCTCTCCTGGGGCTCTCGGGACTTTGGGACTACCCAGTCTGGGTAGGGCTAGGGCCAGCCACCAACCCTGAGCTGGGTCCTCCCACAGCCAGCTCAGCAGGTGCCTGGAGGAAGGGGCATACAGTTCCATTCCTGTCTAGCTTATATCTTGGTTGCTGTTTCCAATGAGAGGAAAAAGCCCCTCCCCCTCCACTCAGTTCTGGCACCTTTTTGAGGTGTCTCTGAGCTGAGGTGAAGTGACACAGCAGGCTGTGGTATCCGCAGCCTGATGAGCTGGCATCAAGCGGGAAGTGGACGGTGGCCCAGGGTGGCCCGTGTTCGCACGGCTCTTTGTTCCCTGGTCATGTGGTGTACGGGCAGCAGGTAGGGTGGGATCCTCCTCAAGTGCCCGCTGGGCACATCTATTCTCCAGGTCTTCCCTGGCCCTGCCTGCCCGCGCTGGTCCCAGGATCTCTTTGTAAGCAGTGAGGGTGTGGGGAGGAAATGCAAGCCCCCTTCAGGTCCTGGGGGCATGGCCTTCTCTCCCGTCTCCTCTCCCACCCATGCTGGGTCTCCATGTACTCAGAAACCCCCACCCTCCGAGCTGCTGCGGCTGTGGTAGCTGGGACTGGGGGTTCGGGAGGGGCTGCGTGTGCGGCTGCGGGTCCGGCTGCGGCTGCTGTAGCTCCCGTGGCTGTGGCCTGGGCTGGGGCTGCGGCTGCGGCTGGAGTAGTCGCTGCTCAGGCAGCTGGAGGAAGAGGAGGGGCTGGGCCGGTAATAGGGGATGGGACGCTTGCGGGCACTGCCAGGAAGAAAAAACAGATTACGGGCTAGCTCTGTTCACACGGGTCCCAAGTCCCCATCTGTCTGAGCAGCGGCCAGGGCTTCCTGCCTCAATTCCCCCGGATTCCCCAGCCTCAGACATGACCCCTTCCCAAGGGTATCTGGCAGGTACAGCTGTCACCTGCTACCTCCACATGGGACTTAATGTTTCTTGTTCCCTGCCTACAGGGACAGGAGCCCTGGTTTTGCCAGAGCAGAGCCCCCCCCCCCCCCGCCCCAAGTTCAGAAATCGCTGAATGAGTGCCCTGGTTCAGATACGGGTGGGCTGGGCATCCATTAAGCCTGATGCGGGCGCTCCTACTCCCCCATGCAGTCACAAAGGGTTGGGCTTTCCAAAGGGATGACAGGGGAGACCCTGGCTGCTGCTGCCCACGCCCCCAGGCTTTGCCAGCGTTGGTTGGCACTACTAATCCCTTCGCCTCACTCAGCCACCTCCCGCTGGCCCGGAGTTAGTGAAGGCTACGACCCCGAGAAAAGAGAGTGGTTAAGGGGCCACTGTGGCCGAGTTAATGCTGAGGAAGAAAACAGACGTGGTTAGTGGGGGAGGAGGAGGCAGCCTGGGATGGGTGGAGGGTTGGGGGGAAGCTGTGTTGGGTGGTGGTGTATGTTTGTGTCTGGCTGTTTGAGGACCCCCACCCCAGTGCCTACGGGTGTGGTGTGCAATCTGTGGGGAGATGTTCTTGTCTTGGTAGTCTAGCCCCCACCTCACAGGAGCTTGGAAAGGGCAGTGCCCATGCCAGGGTCATTGAAAGCTGCGGGTGACTGGTAAAAAGCCGACCATGGCCTCACCTGGAGTTCCCGGCCCAGACATCACCCTCCCCTCTGCACACCCACACAATGTATCCATCAGAGGGGCTGCTACAAAACCAGCCAACTCCTCTAGGGCAGGGGTCCCCCCCTCCGTGGGAGGGGCTGGTTCTCCCAGAGACCCCTGGGCTGTGCCCCCTCCTCCAGTGTCCCCAGGGTGGCTGGGAGGTTAGTGAGAAGAGTGGGAGGCAGACAGAGAGAGGGCTGACCAGAGCCAGACCAGCTCACACGGGCATCTCCCAGGCCGCCTGCGGGGAGGGGGTCCACCTGGGCCCCAGGCTGGCCACAGGCCACTCGGCAGGCGGGACCTTGAGACGAAGGAGAGAAGGAGATGTCAATGGTCGTGGGGGTGGGGAGAAGGCTGCCAAGGACCTTCTGGAGCTGGGCTCAGAGCCACCTCGGGGCTTCTCTGCACAACAGCCAGGCGCAGAGCACAGCCTCTCACCGTGGGAGGTGTCCGGGTTCCTGTGCGCCCAACCTGCCCACACTGGACCCTCACCTACTCCCGCCCCCACGACAGGGGCGGTCCGTGCGGCAGAGGCGGACCTAACCCCGCCACCACCACCACCAGCAGCCTCCCCTGCCACCTCCCACCCCCCTGTACCTGGTGATGCGCCGCGGCTCCATGAAGCTGGGCGAGTCCCGGCGCCGCTTGCGGATAGGCGAGTAGCTGCGGGAGCGGCGCCGGGCGCGTGCGGCCTCGGCCTCAGCGTGCCGCGCCCGGGCCTCGCCGTCCTTTTCCCTGGTTTGCGGAGGAAGAAAGGCACAGTCCACTGTGAGCCACGCGGCTCGAAGGCCGTCCGGTATCCACAACACCGCAGGGCCCCTCGACCACTACCCAGACGGCCCCGCACTCACCGGCCCGTGGCCTTCTTGGGCGAAGGCGAGCGGCTGGGACTCCGCGCCCTCTTCTCGGCCGAGCGCGAGCGGGACTTGGATGGCGAGCGGCTCGAACTCCACGAACGCGGGTGCGGGCCGGGGCTGCGGGACGAACTCTTGGCTTCGGGGGCGCCGCGCCGGCCGTGCGCGCCGGGGGATGACGAGTTGCTGACTGGCCGGGCTCGCGGGGGCCGCTCCTTCGTCCTGCGGGAGAGGATGCGGCCACAGGGCTGGGGACTCAGCGGCAGGGTCCCCAAGGTAGGCTGGCTCTAAGGGGGCAAAGAGGGCAGAGCCCAGCCTGTGCGTCTCTGGGGCGAGGGATCCAGGAGGCGAACGCGCTCCGAGAAGTTGACAGGAGTAGGGGTTAGTGTGGCCGGGAGGAACTTAGAGGGCAAGCTGGAATCAGTGGTGGTTTGGTAGGGGGTTGCGCAGAGGCCTGTGGAGGGGAGCTCGTGTGCAGAGGGCCATCCGTGGAGGAGCGCGACAGTCAGCGGGGCGACAGCATCCTGTGCGGGGAGGAGCGCAGGGCTGGGGCGGAGCCACTCACCGTTTCCCGTGTCCACCGTGACCTCGCTCAGAGCCGGGCTCGGGTCCGGGGCCCTGGGCGCCGCCACCACCACCGTCGCCGCCGCCGGAGTCGCTGCTGGAGCGGGCCCTGCTGAGCGAGCGCGACGAGGCCCGGGGCGGCGCGGGCCGGGCGCGCCGGCGGCCCCTGCGACGGGGCGCGGACGCCGAGGACCGGGAGCGCCTCCGTCTCCGTCGCCGCCGCCGCCTCCGGGCCGGCCCGGCGGCCGCGCGGCCCCCGCGACCCTGCGACGACGGCGCGGAGCGCGGGCTCGGGCTGTCCTTCCCTCGCGAGGGCGGCGTGGACACGGCGGCCGCCGCCTTGTCTCGGGCCCTGGGCGAGGGCGAGCTGGGCTTCTGACGGAGAGAGAGGCAGAGGGGGCATGGAGGGATGGAGGGAGACGGGGGACGGGAGGAGACAGAGACAGGCGCGCACGGAGAGACAGGAAGGGGACAGGCAGAGAGAGAGACAGAGAGGCGGAGGGCGGGTGGGAGGGGGGAGAGAGGGAGAGAGGGCTTTCACCGGGCCCGGGTCGGGGGGGTCACCGGTCCCGGAGCATCGCACACACGGTCCCCGCGCCTGCCCTGCCTCTACCTCTCCTGAGTGCCCACCTCTGGCCTCAACAGGGCAGCTCATGCAAGGTTCTCGGCATGCAAAACACAAGGGGAACGGAGCAGTAGGGGGAGAGGGAGAGATGGGGGAGGCTCCAGGACGAGCACCGGGGCTGGTATTGCTCCCCCACTCCGAGTGTGGGGCAGACGACCCCCGACCCCCGGCAAAGAGGTAAAGGAGGGTGGCGCCGGGGAGGCCCGGCCAGGGCCAGCCCACCAAGCCAGGGGGACACCCCCTCCCCACAGCGCTTGGGGTGGGGAGGGGTCATTTGGGAGGGGGATGGAGGGGAAATCACACAGCACACAGATGGGGCGGGGCTGGGTGGGGGCGCAGGGGGAACTTAACTCAAAACTGAACCGAAGAAAGGGAGGGGAAAAAAAACATTAAAAAAAAAACACAACGAAAAAATAATAATCCACAAATGTCATTAGATACCAAAATCAAAACCAATGTCTTAACTCCTGAGGGACCTGAGGTTTCCCTGTTTAATATTTTCCTGTGTTTTTCCGGCCCCTGCAGAGAGCTGCGAAGCTGTCAGTAGTAGTACCCGACTGTCTTTCTGTTTCTCTCTTTGCTTTTTCTTTTTTCTTTTTTTTTTTTTTAAGTTCTGATTTTTTTTTTAAGTCCCTCTTGGTTAACGTCCACTTACCAATTAAGTGGCACTTCCTCCTTTAGTAGGTAAGGTGTGTAAGAGAAGGGAAAAGTGTGGTAGCATAAGTTCATCATTAGATTCACAAAAAAATGCAAGAGAGATAGAGAGAGAGAGAGAGAAACGCAACCACCCCACTCTTGGCCTAAGGGGAGGCCATTGCCACCTCCAGAACAAGGGACTGGCAGTGCCCAGGGGGGACGGGTCATGGGCGGGCACCTCAGGGCGGGGTGGGTGGTGACCTGGGAGAAAGATGGCAAATGCTTTTTTTTTCCTTCTTTTTTTTTTTTCAATGCAAAGGCAGACGCAAGGATGGGGGCAACACAAGGGGCACATTGGTTTAGTTGGAAAGGTGTTGGCTGGGAACCAGGAATCTGTGAACCTGCCGTTAACTGATCAAGTGCCCTTGGCCACTCCACTTACCCCCTCCACCAAGCAAGAGAGGGCTGGCTTTTGCCTCCAGGGAGAACTGTGCCTCCTGGACACCCCTCCCAGTCCAACGGCTCCTTCCCTGCACAGCACTGACCCCTCCTTTCCCAGGCAGGGAGGAGGGGTGGCTTGCATCTGTCTGTAGGTCATGCCTGGCCCCCTCATCTTCACCAAGTCTATCTGTGGTCAGCTTCAGCTGTGTCCATGACCTCAGTAAACCACTTTACAACTTGCCAAGGAGGAGGCCGGGGAGTCCCAGCAACAGGATAGGGGTAGGGCTCAGGGCAGCCTCTTGCAAGGAGGAGCCTGCATTCCCCAGCCCTGTCCTGGGTGCTTTTTTGCAACCCTCCAGAGGATCTGATTGTGGAGGGGGAGAGCCAGGAAGTCAGTCCAATTGGTGCACAGCTGGTGGATGGACAGCTGTAAGAGCCAATGAGCATCAGCCACAGAGGGCGAACCCAGCTGCCCACAGCCAGTGGGGGCTGCATCTGGGTTGGGGGCAAAGGTATTGACAGTGGGCAGAGTGGCTACAGTAAAGTGCCTCTCTGAGCACCTCTCATTTTCTTGACCACTGCCATGGCCCCTCTTCTAGGATGGCAGCTCCACACCACAAGGCGCTCCCCTGCCACCCAGCCCCGGGTGCCAGGCCCCAGCCCTGGGCTCACTCTCTCACTCAGCATCCTTTCCCCTTAATAGGAGGCAAAAGAGAAAGAAAGCCATAGGGAATCTCAAATAGGCAGTGTCTCTTCTATGCTTGAGGTTGGCAACAAGTATTAGTGAGCAGACATAAGAAACAGGAAGGGTACTTGGGAGCCCACACACATAATACCTCCCCAAAATCCTGGCGAGGCTGGGGCCCCCCCATTCAAGAGAGTATCAAGCAAGTGGGCTGAGTACCACACCTGGAAGCCAGGGCCTGGACATGGAGCCTGGCTACAACCCAGACTGCTGACTTAGGGGAGGGACATGGTGTTCCCAAAGCATGGCAGAGCCCAGTGGACTTCCCCAGGCCTTGGCCTGGCATGTTGGGAAGGGCAGAGTGGTGGGGAAAAATAGGGGGGCTCTGGGTCAGATGGCTGCCCACCGCTCTCAGTGAGGCCCCTCAGACCCAAGCCCCTCCCCGACCCCGGCCATGGCTTCTCCCCAGTGGCCAATTGCCTGCTTCTCTCCTGGGATATCTTGACCCCTGAACTCTGCCCTGCCCTCACTTTCTTCTCTCCTCCAAGCCTACTGTTCTGCTACAGTCCAAGAAGATGTTCACTGGCAAGTCCTGGCAAGGCTGAGAACTCCGTGGCATCCACCCTGACCTTGTGGGAGGGACCTCACTCCGGTGAGGAAGGAGCTTAGTCTGCCTGTTGTTGAAATCCGGGTGCATGCCGTCTGTCCTGGAGGGGCCTCTGGAGGTGCCAGAGCAGAGCTGGGACATGTAGGCAGCCCCTCCAGGAAGCTACTCCTGCATGCATTGTCGCTCCCCTTCTCCATGCAGCCCTCCTTCTCAGGGGCCTGCCCAATGAGTGGCCTCTGGCCCCTCTGCCCTTCGAGGTTCAAGGTCAGCCCTCCCCTGGCTGGGAGACCCACCTTGTGTTGCTACTTCCAGGAAGTAGCTGTAAGGATGAGGCCTTGTCTCTGGGACCTTCCGTATGGGGCTGGGGGTTACCAGTCCCAGGACCCAGGGCTGGCTTGGCCCCCTAGCTAATTGTATCTTCTAGATCATTCCACCCTGAGGGGCCTGCCCCCCATGAAGCTGCTCACACCCTGAAGACAGAAGGGTGTTCAAGGTTTTGAGGCAGTCAAAGTCTAGTGTTGGGACAGCCCAGAGAATCAGTGGTGCATGTTATCCCAATTGTTTCTGTCCATGAGGCCCTCAAACTGCAGTGCCCCCCTGCTGGCCAGATCAGGCCCCACCATGAACCCTCACCTGCTGTAAGCCCTGTAGCTCCCAGCTGAAACACTGCCCAGTGGTGAGGCCATGAGGCCCAGCATAGCTGCCCCATCCCACTGCGGCTCACTGCCCGTGTGGGCCCTGAAGGCCAGGGTGTGACCTGAATCCCTGGGCTGCCAGGTGTGAGGGCGAAAGACTTAGCCTCTGCAGTTAGCACCAAATGGGCTCCGCCGCAGTGGATTGATCCGCTCTTGAAGGGGACACAGACTTGCGATGCTACACCACACAGAGATGCATCGGACAGCAAAATGAAGGGGTTGGGGGAAGAAGCAGGAAGGGGGACTGAGGCAGGTGGAGGGGTGAGAAGATGGAGCAGAAAAGCTGTCAGGTGACAGAGGGGAGGGAGTCCAGAAAACCAAAGGGGACAGACCAGGAAACACAGCTGTGTAGCTCATTTAGAGAAAGTGTGAGATACAAATGAGTCATCACTGAAAGAAAAGAAGGGAAGGGAGGAGGGTAAACCAACCAGAGCAAGGCTGAGAGAGAATCACATTTAAACCAAGCAGAGTGGCGGGCTTGTCTGGAGAAGGGCAATGCGCACAGCTGAGCCGGTACCTACCTTCTCGTGGTCAGGGGCAGGAGTGCAAAAACAGAAAAGAAAGAAGGTCTCTGCGTGGGGTAGGCATGGGGGAGGGGCATGGGGCAGCTGATGGGCAGCCAGGGTGTTGGGGTCTGGTCTTGGTCTAGTCCCGGTCCCATTCTTTTTGCTTTTTAAAAGTGACCACTTAGGATTTAAAAAAAAAAAAAAAAACTCCCATAGGCAAGCTTTCCTGAACTCTGTTGTATATCAGATGACCCGGGAAAGCATGCAGAAAGCAGTGGATGGAAGTGGCACTGCAGAGGGCGCTGGCATCACGGGGAGAGAGATGAAGGACAGAAAGCAACAGGGAGCGAGGGAGCAGGAGGAGGAAGACAGAGCGATGCCAGGAGGAGACGTGGGCATGGAGAGGCAGGAAGGGTGAGAAGGTGGACCCAGAGAGAGAGAGAGGAGAGAAGCCAGTCAATAAGACTGGTGGGAGTGGACAGATGGGGGTGGTGCATTTAAAAGGGAAGGTAACCACAGTTTCGATTCAGAGTGGGACCTACACCATTTCCTCCCACCACTGGTGCCTACATAACAAAACACTATCCTGCTCACCCTGGGAGACAGCAGCTGGCCCTGCCCACTCTAACATTATCTGGGGGGTACAAGCTGGGGAGCCCTGGAAGAGCCAGGCCTAGGGAGCATTGTAGCTCTCATAAAGGTCCCCCTAAGCTGCCTGTTAGGTGATGGATTTCGGGCAGAAGGGCAGACTTTGGAACAATTGTGTTCTATATTAGGGTGCCTGGGCTGCTGGTCCGCTCTGCTCCAATTCCAAGTTCCTGCTAAAGGGCATGTTACAACAGGAGGGAGGCTGGGGTGGAGTCCCCTGATCTTGGCATTAGGTGGGTCCAACCCCACACCATGAGCCCCTAGATCCCTCCCGGCCCTTCTCTGGGCCTCCGTGTCCATCCCAACTATGAGGGCTGTGTTGCCAGAGCAGCTGGGGGGTTGCCTGCATTCCCCCATCTCTCTTTGGGTGTGAGTAGCTAAAGAAGCCGGACAGCAGTCACAAACATCTGAGCTGGGGGGAGGTTTCCTCTTCTGTCTAGTGCTCTCTCTACAACAGGGCTGGGGTCTGCTTTTGAATCCACTTCTAAGATGCTGTGTGACCTTGAGCTAGTCTCTGACCCTCTCTGATGTGAGCCATCCCTTGTGTGAGCATCCTGGGAAGCCAATTGGCCGAGGAGGCTGCCTGTCCATCTCTGTCCCCTGCAGGGCTGGCCATGTCAACTTCAGAAGCGCCCCCTGCCCCGCCGCCATCTCCCTTTTTTCTCCCTGGATCTCCCAGTGTCTGTGAAGGTAAAAGTTGAGAAGATCTCCCCAGGGATGACAGCTGGGGAGTGCTTTATTTCATGTTACCTTCCCTTTTAAATTTCCATTATGAAAGAACGCAGAAAAGTTGTCTAGAGATTATATGTCTAGGAGTCATGTTCACTGGAGATTGAAAAGCCACCTGGGGGACACACACACACACACAGGCAAAATTTTAGAACCACAAAGAAGATAGGAAAACCAAACCAAACCAGAAGGAAAATCCCAAACAAACCCAGAGACTTGGCATTTCTGTACATTACAAAAGGGGGGAAAAAAACCAACAAGAAATACAAACAAAATAAAGCAACCAGAAAATGCACAGGAATTGTCCCCCACCCTCTTCTTTGCCAGCTAAACAAGAAATGGAATTGTGATATTACCACTTTTCGAGTAGGAGGCTAAAAAACAAACAAAAACACAGACGGGGTTAAAAAAAGCGAGTGCTTCCTTTTCTTAAAAAAAAGAAAAAAAAGGTGGTATCTGAAAATACCCTGTCCCCAGTACTTTTTCCCCAAAGATGTTTGTTGTTAATTCTTCAAGGTAAAGTTGCAGACACTTGGATGGTGGCTCACCTCCATGCACCTGACAAGGGGCTCACTTTGCCCCCCACCCCCCGACAGGCTTCTTGGGCCCAGAGGGGACCTGGGTGTGGATTGCTAAGTCCCCACCTTGCAGGGTCCAAAAGGAACTGCCAGGACGGAGTGGGGCCTGGGCTGCCTGTCCTGTGACTGGGGCCACAAGTGCACCTTGGGAGTGCCACGGGAGATAGGTGAGGATGGGTTGTAAGCCAAGACTGCTGTCTCCCCTAGGACATGGTGATGGTGGTGGGGCGTCTTCTCAGGGATGGATGTAATCAGCAGGTGCCCAGTCGGGAAGGGAAGGGAGGGTAAGAGGTGGCAAGCAGGCCCAGGCTTCCATGGCCCTGGGAAGGAGGCAGGAGGTAGAGTCCCTGGGGTTAAGAAGGCCTCAAAGACCCTTGCCTGCTTGGGGAGGCCAAGGCAGGAGCAGGTGAGGCTTGCAGCTGATTGGAGGGGCGTTGTGCTTGGGGTACCGTCAGGTTTTGCACTTTCCCTGCAGGGGGGGCGGGGCTGGCGGGGAGGGGGGCCTGTCTCTGCCAAGGCCACCCTCAGCATGCCCTCTCCAGCTCTATGCCAGCCTCCCCGCTTAGTCCAGCTACCCACCTCCGGCAGCCAGCTGCCACCTACGCAGCTGTGTGGTTAAAGGTCCTTGGATAGAAACAAACCCTAACAACAAGCTTTTGGGGTCAGCTGTCTGGACTTTCTTCCTTGCGAGTGAGGGGTGTTTGAGAAAAGAAAAGAGTGAAAGGAAACAGCCAAAACTCAAAACGAACTGACCGACACGTACATGTTTGCTGCCGAGACCTGGGGTCGCAGAGGGGCAGGGAGCAGCGGCTCTCCCACTCCTGGCTGCGGCTTCTTTGGGGTTGGGGGGAGGCGCTTCATCGGCCTCCTCTCCCCAGGCGGTTCCCCAGTCCCCCATGCACACCCAGTAACCTCCCTCACCAGCACTGTAGCGCGCCCCTCGGAGGGGCCTCAATCCTGCTGCGTGCAAGGGACAGACAAAAGGGCATGGGGAGAGAACCCCAACCTGTTTTGACACCCGCCCACCCTCCAGTGCCAGCTGCCACAATCACCAGCCTGCCTGAAGACTCCCCCCACGGGAGTGGGGGCCCTTGCTGGAGCGTAGGCAGTGACCAGCCTTTTTTCGGGGGGGGTGGGGGAGAGGGCGGTGAGGCGTCTCCAAGGGAGTGAGTGTCCCTTGGAATGGGCAGCTTAGGGAACTCCTGTTCCCAGTAAAGAACAACGACTCTTACAAACGCAGCTCTGTGGTAGTAGGTGGAGCCCAAGTCGGGAAGGGGCCGGCTGTGAGAGGGGGAGGGACGGGATGGGCCCCAGGAGCGGCCCGAGACTGGGTGGAGGGGGTGGATCCTGTGTCTGGCTGGAATCCTACTCCTGATTGTGACCCCTAGCAACGCTCGCTAAGCTCCAGGGTGGCCCAAGCCCGCTGGCCGCACCACCCCTCCGCCGCACACACACCTCGCCCCGCCTCCAGCGCCCGGTGGCACGCAGCAAACCCGCATCCCCTGCGCTCCGGTGCCAGGACGTTCCCCTCCTGGGCCAGGCAGCAGGGGAGGCGCAGCGGGGTGACGCCAGGCGGGCAGCGCAATCGAGGCACCCCGAGAGAGACCGGCTCGCCGACCCCGGCCCTCGGCCTCCCCTCTTACCCTCCCAGAGCCCGGCCACCCCCACCCCGGCACGGCACGGCGCGGGAACCCCGGGCACCGAGAAGCGTACGTACATCGGGCGGGCTGCGCGCCGGGCCCGGGCGGCCGCCGTGCGCCGCACTCCGCTGCCTGCCGCCGCCGTTCTGTTGGGGCGACCCCCATCCGCTGCCGCCCGACGGGGAAGCCGACCGGCTCGCGCTGGACCGCTGGCTGCCGGTCTTCCGCCCGTCATCTCGGTGCTTGGGGCTCAGTCTGGGAGGACGGAGATGGAGATTGAGGGGTGGGAGAGCCGACGAGGGACGACCCTCAGTCTGCAGGCTCCGGGGGTGGGGGGACAGCCGCACCCCCGACCCCAATGAGTCGGCCCCCGTACTGCGGGCTGCTCTGTCTGCAGATGAAAGCAAGCCTTGGAGTCAGGCCTACCTGCTGGGTGACCTGGAACCGCTGTACTGGGAGGACACTGAGGGGCTACGCGAGCTGCCGCTGCTGTGTCGGTGGCACCTCCGGTTTGGAGACTCTGCGTGAGGCCTGTAAGAGGTGGGGAGGGGAAGCCACTTGCAACCAGGGTCACCCTCCGTAGAAAATAGCCCTGTCCGCCCCGTCTGCCCGCAGACAGAACCTAAAGAGGGTTGGTGCTGCAGAGTTTGAAAAAGGTTCCCGTGTTCTCCCGTCAGGCCTGACCTCACCACACCAAAGCAGATGCCCCGATTTTAGCATGAATGTGGGGAGGGTCCAGCTTGACAGGAGCCCTGGCTTGGAGGCAGGGGGGAGGCCAGGCTGAGGAGCTGAGCTGGCTCTGTCTGCCAGCTGCCTGCCTGGGCAAGGGGCATTCCCAGAACTCTTGGGAGGGTCAGGTGTCGTGACCCTAAGGGCCAGGCTCACAATGAGAGCACAGCAGGTGTGTGGGACAGAGGGAAATGGGGCTGGAGTGTTGGGGCGGAACTCACCTCTTCCTATCTTTGTTCTTTTCTTTTCTTTTGCTCTTGGGGCTTCGAGATCTGCGGGGAACAAAGGCATAACCAGCGTGGTGTGGGGGTGTGGTCTGGCCAGGGCAGGACCTGTACTCTGGGCCACCTTCCTGGACATGGTCGCTACCTTGCTCTACCTGATTTCTCCCTTCTCCAAGCCCCAGCTGGCTGTCACCTCCTGCTTGCCTCTGGCAGGTGCTGCTGCCTTCAGAGGAGCCATGGGTGTGGTCCAAGCTCCTGAGTGGCAGCGCTGGGGGCATGTCCTCCTAGCACTCCCAATTATGCCTCCCGCCTGGGGTTCAGCCCAAGTCAGCTCCCCAGGGGTTCAGGGAGCAAGTACTCCACCTCCTGGTGCAATCTTTCTGCTTTCTGGTGATGCTGGGCCACTGTCTCCTCCACAAGCCTGCCACCCATCAGCTCTGTGGGGCAGACACCCCCAGCCCCCTCCCACCTGCAGATTAGGCCTGTGAGACCTTGCCCCATCCTCCCTCTCACCCATGTTCAGCGATGCTTGTGGTGCTCAGAGACCCCAAAGTGAGTGAACCCCAAAATTGTGCACTAGAGGGAGGGGGAGTCCAGCCTGAAGCTGGTCTAACCCCGGGCTCACTCCTGGGGAGCTGGCTGGAGGGTCTGTGCCAGCTGGCGGTAGCCACGAGGGGGCAGCAGGCCTCCACAGGTCTGGGAAATAGGGGTGGCCCCAGGATCCGGCGTTTCTGTAGACTCCTCCCCTATCTGATGCCTGGTACTGGGCCAGTTCTCACGGTCGGGGAGGCAGATCGGGAGGTGGAATGGGGCTAGGGACCCCCCCCCCACCCCAGGGCTGCTGGGAAGGGTCTGGTCCTGAATGCCAACCTTGGGATGGACGCTCCCACCCTAACTTTCCCAGTTGCTGTCTGCTCCTCCCAGGTTCCCCAGCCTCAGCCTGGGTTCCTGACTCCTCCCCTCTCCCATTCATCCTTGTGGGCTCCTAATCCTTACTAGGTGGAGGCCAGCCCCATGGCCAGATGGGTGGTGAGGGTTGGCACCTGATCTGATCGCCACCCTCAAAACTCCACCTCTTGCTGGAGCCCACCCTGTCTCCTACCCACACATTCAATCTGTTGCTTCTTAGTGGATGCTGCCTGGTACCCGAACCTGCAATGTTGTCTGAAGTTATTGGGGTCTCCCCTCCGTGGAAGCTGGCCCTCTGTCGAGCCCCTTAGAAGCAGGGATGCGTCCTCCCACTCCTTTCTCAGTACTGCTTCCCCTTCCCATCCCCCATCACAGCCTGGCGAGGACGGGTTGGGGGTTGCCTTGGTCCACAGCCGGTGCCCACAGCCCCCCTCACCTGTGCCTCCTCCTCCTCCGGGACCCAGAATCGGACCTGCAGGGCGACACAGGAGCACTCATGAGCTTGCCTGGGGCGGCCTGGGGAGACCCCGTCCATGGGCACTGTCCTGCTCCAGGCCCTATGGCAGTCATGGCAGACAGGGTACCTGTCACGGCGGTGTTTCTTGACACTCTTCTTCTTCTTGCGCAGGGGTGAGGAGCTCCCACAGCTGCGGACATGGTGAGGGTCCCCAGTGAGCCGGCGTGGGGAGAGCAGGGCAGGGGACCCCAAGGCTGTCCCAGTGCTCAGGACTGGTGCGGTGGTCCCCATGGGGTGTTGGCAAGGTAGCAGTGGAAAGAATCCTGGCTGTCACCCTGAGGTGCCACCCCTTCTACCTCAGGGATAGGGTCTCGCCTACCCTCAGACACACCCACCGCTGGCCCGGCCCTGCTCACGCATGACACTGACCTGCACACCGACCCTGGTCTCCGTTTTTTGCTGAAGGCAGGTGCCAGTGAGGAAGACAGACAGACAAGTGGGCAGGGTTAGTTGAAACCCCCGTCCCTGCCAGGCCCCAGGGTTTGGGGTTCGGAACATAGAAATGGGACTGGAGATCACAGATTGATTAGGCTCTGCTAAACCTGGGGACCCCTTCTGAGACTTGGTCCCTGGGTCCAGTTATCTCAATGCAGGGAGGGGGCTTGGTGAAGGGGAGGGGTTGAAAAGGGGGAAGACACTTGTGGCATCAGAAGAGGGTTCAGAAGGGAAGGGGGTCTGTCCATCGTCTGGCGCCCTCCCCCTTCCTCCCAGCCCCAGCGCACCAGGCCCTCACCGGCTTCTCCGGTGGCCACCTTTCTTCTTCTTTTTCTTCTTGGGAGGGGGCGACGCCGAGCTGCTGGACCAGTGTTTGGTCCTAGACGACGACAAGAGGCAGGGACGGGGGTTGAGGGGGGTCCCGTGCCGCGCCCCTGCCGCCCCCGCCCGCCACCGCTGACCTGTAGCCCCGGTGTCCGCGGTAGCAGGCAGCCGGGCAGCCGCAGTCCACTGGGTCGTCGTCCTCGTCAAAAGGCGGGTACTCGAGGCCGGGCTCGGCGCCCTCGGCCAGCCGCGGGGTTTCCGCCGCGCTGCCGGGGGACACGGACGGACGCTCAGCACCCACACCCGTGGTCCCTGCCGGTGACCTTGGCCTGGCCTGGGAGGGCTGGGGGTGGGGCGGGGCCTTGGGGAGAGGTTACCTCTGACCTCTACCCTTGGAGGACCAGAGGAGATGCCTGGTGACTTAAAGGGGTGCTTCCCCACACACAAGTCCCCAGTCTCTAAGAAAAAGCAAAGCCGCTTGGGTGGGTGGGTGACGCAAATCCATCCCCCATGAAGGGCCCCGCCCCTCCGAGTCCCCACCTCCCAGGGTCCCGGCCCCTGAGCCCCTTAGCTTGATGAGCAGACGTCCTCCCACCTGTCAGAGCCCCCCTCCCTGAGGTCTGCCCTGCCTCTCCCTGCCCACAGACCATTCATTCCCTCTCTGAAATATTCCTTGCCCCTCCTCCTTCCCCTCTGCAGGCCGGCCTCGTCCTCATCCCTCTCTGTGCTCTGCTGCCTCCCCAGCTGCCCGACTACCTTGCATGACTCTTAAGTAGGCAGAGGGGCCCAGGGACTGGGGACCGCAGTCCCCTACCCCTGCCCGCATGCTCCAGCTACACCCTGTCACGGAGGTTCACCTCTTAGTGCAGCTGCCTTTTCCTCCAAGCCCCTAGGCTTAAGGCAACAGCCAAAGCTTGCAAGACCCAGGAAAGCCCTGGCCGGTAACTCTCGTGGTTCCTGAATTCCTGACAACTCTGGTGGGGTGGCAGGGCTCTTGGGACACTCTGAGGTCTCCCAGGGTGTTGTGGCTTGAAGGGACCCTGGAGGAGGCCCAGGTCTAGGTGTCCTGGCTGGAACTCCTTCCCTCCCGGACACTGCCCCTCCCACATCATGGCCTCAGCCCCGAGGGGCCAGCGAGGCTGGCAAAGCAGGGTGCAAAGCCCGCATTGACTTTTCAAGGGGCAGTTGCACCCCAATGTACCCGGAAAGAGCAAGGGAGGCAGCAGAGCACATCCTTTGTGGGTTGCAGGAGTGAAGAGAGAGGGACTCCTGGCCCCCACATTCCAACTCCCCCACATCCCTCCCTGCACACATTTCTGCTCCTCCTCCAGATACCCTGGGTGGGGTGGGGTGTGGGGTCCTAGCTCCTGTCTCTGAAATCTGCAACTCCCCTAACCCGTCCTTCTACTCCCAACCTCCTCCCCAAGGGCCATCATTCCCTTCCTACAAAGCTCCAGACACATAGAGGCCTCACCCCACCTCCCACCAACAGACACCAGACACCCCTTCCCTGCCCCAAGGGGCTGTGTGAGCCTGATGGAATGGGGGGGGGGGTGGAGAGGGACAGGTCCTTGGCAAGGTGAAAGCACCGCCTTTGTGGGGTACCTGCTGGGGGTCCTTGCTGCAGCCATCCCCTCCTGCCTCCTTGCTGCCCCAACCCCCAGCCTGCTGGAGCCTGTGGGCGGCAGCCCTGGGAACCCCTTTCCTGGCTCCCTTTGCTCCAGGCTTGGCAGAGGCATCTTGTTGGCTTCCAGTACCTGGCTCCACTCATCTACTCGGTGGGATCCACCATTCTGGCTTTTTCCTGTCCTTTCTCTCAGCTGATGCTATCAATAAGAACAGAGTTCTACGCTGCCGAGAGTTCGCTGCAGTGCTGGTCTTGTGGGTTAAGCTGCTGTCAGCGACACATAGGAGTACCATTAAGTCCTGGCTGCTCCGCTTCCCATCCAGCTCCCTGCTAATGTGCATGGGAAAACAGCAGAAGGTGGCCCAAATCCTTGAGTCCCTGCCACTCATATAAGAAACGTGGATGGAATTCCAGGCTCCCAGCTGCCATCCGGCTGTTGCAGCCATTTCGGAAAATGAAGCAACAGATGGAAGATCTCTCTACTTCTCTCTCTAACTCTGCTTTTCAAGTATTTTTTTTTAAAGAGCTCCCTGCAGTCCACATGCCGTCCACAGCTACTGCTTGATTGAGAGAGACTGCTCCTGCTCCAATTTATAGATGAGACAGCTGAGAGGTCCAGAGAGGGAAAGGGAGAGCCCCCGTGGCATTGGGCTCTCTGAGGAAAGCAGAGAAATTCTGTGTAATGGGCTTTGGGAACAGGACAGCCCTTGAATTTACTTACTGAGGAGTTCAGTGGTCTCCGCCCTGCTGGACGGCCATTGCTGTGGGTGTGGCGTGCCCAGCTCTGAGCTATCTCATGCTTTGTGCCCTTCCATTCCTACTGCTTCCGTAGCTGAGTCCCTAGGCTGACCACGGGAGGTGCAGACCAGGTTGGCTGCAGAAATTCCAAAGGGCAGAGCCGTGTCACGGTGGAATGTGGAACACAGCAGAGCATGTGTGAGGGACCAGTCACTGTGGCTGGGGCTCCAACCTGGGTGTGGGCTGGCTGGTGCAGGCTGGTCCTCATGCCAGCTGGTTTTTGCTAATTAGTGGGTTCTGTTTCCCATTAGCCTGGAGCATCATGGCCACTTGACAGATGAGTCCAGATAGAAAAGGGAGGGGATGTGCACCAGGGGTCAGCTCTCATTGCTTGTTCATGGGGCCAACATGTCAGGCGGGCTGGGGGCTGGGGACCAAGGCAGTGGGGGTTGAGATGGAGATGGATAGGGCGTGGAGCCTTCCCTTTGGCTCCTTACAGGGCAGGCTGGAGTTTGTTGTGCATAAACACAACAATATTAGAGTGACTTTCTTCCATACATTTTATTATACTAGATGACTATGAGACCCATCCTTCTTTTTATTATTATTATTGGAAAATCAGATATACAGAGAGGAGGAAAAACAGAGAGGAAGATCGCCTGCCCCCTGATTCACTCCCCAGGTGGCTGCAATGGCCTGAGCTGAGCAAATCTGAAGCCAGGAGCCTCTTCCAGGTCTCCCATGTGGGTACAGGGTCCCAAGGCTTTGGGCTGTCCTCAACTGCTTTCCCAGACCACAAACAGGGAGCTGGATAGGAAACAGGGCTGCTGGGATTAGAACCAGTACCCATATGAGATCCCAGCATGTACTAGGCAAGGACTTTAGCCTTTAGGCTACTGCATCAGGCCCCAAAACTATCATTCTTAAAACAAAGAATGTTGAAGGCGTCTGTGAGAAGGAGAGGAAAAGTGTGTCTCCTGAAAGGAGATGAGCTTACTTTTATCCCAGGACTTTTGGAGGCGGCCTTGGCTGGTGGGTAGATTGAATCTGTGTGGAAGGGGACCTGGGTGTTTCAGGCTTGGTGTCAGCAAAGATGGGAAGTGAGAGTGTGTGGACCACGGATGGCAGGTGCATGCAAAGGAAGCTGAGAGTGGGTGGCCAGACTGGGGCTAGGGTGCAGGAAGCCCTGGGTGCCAGGCAGAGGAGGCAGCCTGTAGGATCTGCGTCTGTGGCCAAAGAGACTCAGCATCCAGTTGGTCCCCAGTTGTCCAACTCCAATGTCCCTGGAACCAGCGGGCACTTAGCACACCTCTGATTGACCTGGAGTTTCACCCAATAGGTCCGTCTTCCAAATGGAGAAAGTTCCTAAACACCTGATCACATTGTGCCTTCTCCCCCGAAGTCACCACTTGACCCATGTGTGGGGTCACATCTACGCTGTCGCAGGTTAAATGCCATTAAACTGCAGGAGAGACTGTCACGAGAGGCTGTCACTCAAGCCAGTAAATTGACCTTGAGGAGAAGGATGGTCAGACCCCTGGGGACTAAAAGCTGTGGGACTGAGCCTGTCCCTGCTGGGAAGGTGAGGATCATCCAGACCCTGCAGACCCTGCAGACGCTCTGACCTGGACCTGGCTTTGTCATTTTACTCCAAGAGGGCGTTGCATTTCTGCATGCCTCGACATTCAGTCTAGGATGGGTGTCAGGGAGAGGAAGATGGTGATCAAGAGGCAAACACCACAGGGTCTGCCAGGTGGTCAGAGGGATCCACAGGCTCTGAAGGGACTGCGGCGATCAGTACAGGGGATTGAGCTGGCCAGACAGAAAGGACTAAGTCAAGGCCAGTGGAGCAGTTGCCATTGCTGCGTGAATTTGGTGGTGCGATCGTCTAGCAGAGGTGTGCATGGGCTGTGTGCTTGCTGTGACTCACACTCGTTGTCATGTTTAATCTCCTAAAACTCCTATGAGGCAGGTACTAATATCCTCATTGTATATCCTATTGCATATTCAGAGATCCAGAGAAGTCAAAGGCCTGTGCAAGTCACCCGTTGGGAGCCACAGTCTGGGCGATGATCCTTGAACTCAGGAAGTTTGGATGGGATGAAGGTATGTAACTCCAGAGCCTACACGCTCCCTCCATTACCCCCATGCTAGGATGTGGAGAAGACTTGGTCAGATTTCAAGGTCACAGGAATTGAAACAACCCACCTGTCACCAGCCCTCCCATCACCGCTGTCCTGCCCCTTGATACGTCAAGCCAAGATGTTCTTGGGTTCAGCACCGAGGACGCCCCCCCCCCCCACCCCCAGCCAGCACGAACATGGCAGGATCATCCATCCTTGAGCTTGCCGCAGTCACATGGGGAGGACTATTTTCACACTATTTTAGGCTGCCCAGGCTAGAAGAAGCCTCTGGTTCCACCCTCTCAGTAGGAAACCATGTGTCTCCATCTCTTTCCCCACTGCACATGCGCAGGGCGTTGAGAACTATGTCATTCAGGAGGCTGTACTGTTTCTTCCTCCAGGGAGTAGGGAATGGGTGCCCCCTTCACATCTGCCCCCCCACCCCCGCAACATCCCCAGCACCAAGATGGGCAGATGGCACAGACATTCCGATGAAGGCACTAGAGCCTCACCACAGCATGCTTCCCCACGGGTCCTGGTCCCTGAATTTGTCACTCACTCAAAAGTCAAGAGCATTGGGAAAGGTCTGGGATCCACCCACTGCCAACGGAGTCCCAGCTGGGAGGGGACAGATGTGATGTTCTGGAGGGATGAGGAAGGGGAGTTGTAGGGGAGAGACATGAGGATGTGGTAGGGGACCCAGGATGGGGACCCTCAGCTCTGGCAAGTGTCAGGGGAAGGGGAGTCAGGAGTGGCCAGAGAGCCAACGGCTTAGTTGGAGAAGGTGAGGAATGCTCCCCCTGCACCCTCTGTCCCCACCGACGGTCTGGGGTAGTCTATTCTGATGGGATTGCTTGCCCCAGAGTGACTGCAGCAGGAAAGCCACGCTCTGCCCAGCTGTGGGTTTGGGTCTGTCAGTTAAGACCAATGGGGCCTCTGCCTGCTTCCCAAGCAGGTGTGGTGTGTGTGGAGATAAGATCAGCTGAGGGTGCTATTGCAGCCAGAGTAGCATAGGGGTACTGGGGCAGGTGGGAAAGGCTAAGGATGGCAAAGGGGGGGTCTACTCGGAAGGATGTTCAGAAGTGTACCCAACATGCTCTGCCTGGCCCATGTGGGGCCTGACCAACCCTCCTGCCACACACAGAGGTTTGCTTGGTCCTGGGTATTTGGTGTATCTCCATTGCTCAGGGACTGAGCTAGTGCCCACGGGAGCTCCCCTGCCCCACAGAGTCGCCATGATCTCCACAGAGCCCATGCCCTCCACCTGCCCAGCCTTTGGCCTTGGTTTGGGCGTATGGGTGCCAACTTCCCTGAGCCATGTCTACAGCTAGAGATGCCCTGAGCCCAGAGGAATCCACTGGAGAGGCGTACATAGTCAGGCAGAACATCCCCAAGGCTTCCTGATACCTGATGTGCAGCCCGAGCCCCCTGGCCAAGATCAAGGATGCCCCCATGCCCCTTCCTGAGCCATAGAAAGAGCCTGAGACACAGCAGTCCTCAAAGCTCCTGCCTTGTATCCTGGACCACGTCAGGAGTTCCCGCCTTCTCTTCCTCACCCCCTGAGCTAAACCCCATACCCACCCCACGTAGGTGTACACTCACATATGTCCTCCAGGCCGGTCATCCCTCGTGAGCACCCCCTCCTTCTCCATCAGCATCTGCCGGAAGGTCCCAACCTTCTGCCGGATCTCCTCCTCGGAGTACCTGGTGGGGCAAGGGTGGAGGGCACATACAGGCTTCCGGAGGGCTCTGGCCAGGCTCTGGTCCCCTCCTGCCCCCCACCTCCACCAAACCCAGCCCAGTAGGCCACACTCCAGGTTGCAGTAACTTATCCAAGATCACAGGACCAAGCCAGGTCCTTGGCATCAAGGCTATTCCAGGTCTGCCCATTATGCAGATGAAACAAATAAGTGATTAAAAAAAAAAGATACATTAATGGATGTGGTAAGAGATGTGGGGTGGTAATGTGGATGCTGTGCTGCAGCTTCCCTCTCTCAGTCAGTCTTGTCTTGGACCACGGCCTTGGGAGTCCGCCTTGCATCCCTACCTCCAGGCAGCTGGCCTGGGGTTCCAGTGCCAGAGCCCCCGATCCTGTCTGCTACCAGCTCTCCCTTCTCTGAGCCACATCCCAAGCCAGGGACTAGAGTGTAGAATTATCTGTCTTCATCCATGAGCCCACACGCTGAGGTCTGTCACTACCAGCCAGTGCCCTGGCCTTCCAGCCCAGCTGGTACCCACCCTGCAACCACACTGTCCCCATGCCCATAGCTCCTTGTTCTGTGCCTCCTACAGAGCAGGTATCTAGCAGCTGTTATTGAATTAATCTTTTTTTTTTTTTGAATTTTTTTTTGGATGAGTCTTAGAATCCATCTCCCCCCCTTCCCTGGTCTGCAGGTCATTGTCCTGGACACTGGACTCAGCAGCAGAAAAGCAAGGGGGTCCTAGTTTGTCCCTGCTTATCACTGTACTTGTCCACACAGCAGGCCAACCTTCTGTGCTCAGCCTGTCCATGAAAATGGGACACAGTGCCTTCCTCCTCGCCCTCCACTTCTCCACTTCTTTCCCTCTACTCCTCCAGGAAGATTCAGCCAAACAGCATTCCTTTCCCAGAGCCTTAGCGACAGGGACCAGGGACGCAGCCTCTACAGGATGAATGAACTTGCCGGTTGATCCTGAGGGGACAATCGTGGCTCAGCACCAAGTCCTGACTCACTGTATGCTTACGGCAGGACAGTCTCCTCCCGGCCAGCCTCCATGCTGTGCTGTGTGTGTTTCCACGGCAACTGGTGCCCATCTGGGTTCCCGGCAGGTGGTTCATGCTCTGCTGATTATCTGAGAACTCATCTATATCCTGTGCTGGCCCGGAGGTCCCAGAGGGCCAGGGGACTTGTCCGGTTTGTTGTGGCATCCACAGTGCCTGGCACCATGCCTTGACACCTCGGGGCATCCAAAATGCCTTGGAAAATGAGTGGCTGGTGATGGAGCAGCACTGGAGAGTTGGGAGCTGAGGGCAAGGGAAAGAAACCCCAGCTCTGGGATCCGGTGGGTGTGAGGAGCAGCTGGTGATGCCAGAACAGGGGAGGGGCACTACCAATGGAAGAGACATGACCCCCTAAGATCACATAGTGAGGAGAACAGCTAGGACTTGGCAAGTGATTGGATTACAATGCAGGTTGGATGAGGGGTGCCCCATACCAGGCATCCCTGGAGCCCAGCTAGGTCTTAGAAGTACAGATTTGAGGTCCTATGTAGCTCCACATGGAGGGCTGGGGCCTGACTTGGGGGTACAGGGTCTTTCCTTGCAGCCTCTGATCCCCACGTGACTTGAGCCACCCTGTAATGCAGCCTTCACCCAGTTCTTCTCCAAGCCCGGAACCTTCTCCAAAACCCTGGGCCGTGGCTCATCCCCTTCCCCACCCCGGGCAGTGCAGGAGGAAGGACTGGTGGCACAAGCTCAGAACAGTGGAGGCAGAGGAAAAGGGCTCCTAGCTCACCTGCTCCTTGGGAACCTGGCTCAATCACTGTCACCCATGCAGGGAGAAACCCACATGGGCCCTTTGGGGGAGGGACAGAGAGGCTGGCTGGGCTGGAGCAGGGTGCTCTGGGTCTGGCAGGGGTGGGGAAGACCTAGGCCAAGGACAAATCCGGGGCAAATCACCAACTACATGGTGGCGGAGGGGATTGCAGGCCAGGGTCCAAGTTCCCCTGGTTGGGAGTCAATGGAGGAAGGGCAGCCTGGGAGATTGGGGTAAGCCTGTGTGCAGCAGGGCCTAGGTCCCTCCTTGTAACTCTGTAGTTTGAGGTTCTGTGACCCACTCATCTCCACCCCAGGGGACTCAGGAAGTCTCAAGTGTTACCACATAGCCAGTCCTCGCAGCTGTTGCTCCACCCGGCCAGGGATGTGTGGGGGCGGAAGGAGGGGACAGGGCATGATAAAGGAGCCAGCAATTAAAGCCTGGGACCCCCTACTTTCTAGCGCCATAATCTTGGCATGTCACACACTTCCCCCAGCCTCAGCATCTGCATCTGTGAAATGGGAGCCTGCTGTGAGAACTAGACCACCTTGCGTGGCACCTGGCGTGGAGCAGGTGCACGGTTAACGTAGCTATTGAGGCTAACTCTCCCCAGAGAAGTGGGCAGGGTGGGTTCTGTCACCCCAGGATCCCTGCCTTGACTCTCACCAGTTCTGGGGGTCCCAGGGAAGTGCCTGTCACCTGATGAGCAAACAGGACAGGAAAAGGGAGGACTGGTCCATCACTCCTAAGAAGAGGGGTGCACAGCCCGAGGGCTGGGAGCTGGTCCCATTCCCTACTGATGACCACAGGTTACATGTGTGGTGCCCAATCCCCATTGGGCACCCCTCCTTTTTTTCTTCCTGCACATCAAACCCTCCCCCTCTCTCTGTGGGGAGCCTCTGCCACGGGTCCACCAGGTCCTGATTAAGCCAAGCAGCCCGCCAAGATGTGGCACTCACTTCCCAGTGGCCTTCAGTTGGTGATGGTCCCTGGGTGAGGCTCGTGGGCTCCTATACAGCCTGCAGAGCCCGCTTAAGTGTCCCCTCCTCTGGCAGCCCTTCCCTCCAGAGCCCCACCCTCCCATCCTGTCCTGTGCCCAGGACTCTCTGTTCTAGGGCTGAGGTGGTTGCTAGCACGTGGCTTTCCATTCTGAGCTGATGGGTGGGGAGTGTGAGCCTATGACCACAGGAAGCTCCTCCGGCTTAGGTCTAGGGTTAGAGCTTGGGCAGAGCTGGCTTTTGCCATCAGCTTCCAGACAGAATAAACTAATCCTGGAATGAAAGGTGGGCTGGTCTGGCTGGTTCCGCCCTCCGCAACCTCCTCCCTCCCCCACTTCCGCTCACCCTTGCTCCTCCATCATCTCCTGCAGCTCCATGCACTTGAGCTCCACACGCCGCTTGCGTTCGTGGTCCAGGATCTCACGATGCGCCCGCTTGACCAGGCCCGGCTCCGCGGCGCGCAGCTCCTCGTCGGCTCGCGGCCAAGCCCCCGAGGAGGCGCCGGGCTGCGGGAAGCCGTTGGCGGCGTCGGGCGGGGACGGCATACCTGATGCTCCGTTGTTCACGGTGGAGGACATGACGCCTGGTCCCCGTAGCCGCCGGTCTCAGCCGGCCGCCCTGTAAGAACAAACACAGACACCGGGGCGGATGGTCACTTCTCAGCCACCTGCTAAACCCTCCCTGTACAGGTTAATCCTGGAGATTTAAAGGCCCCTCATGGCGCTAATCGGCTTCCCCTCAGCTAGTGGAGCCGGCAGGTTTGCACCTCTGGGTCACACCCCCAGGCCTGAGCAGGGTCGGAGCTGGACCTTTCCCATCTGTGAGCCTCCCCAGGCCCTGGCTTGGAGCTGTCATCTTCAGGATCCCAGGGACCACGGAGAACAACCTTATGGACAGGAAGGCAGCCCCCCGCCCCCCGCAGCTCCCGCTGGCGTCGTGGCTCACACATTGCGAGCTATGATTCCTGGAATCTATTTTACTCTTTTAAGAAATTATTTTTGGGGTGGTGTAACGGCTTGGCACCTGCAGAGCTGACATCCCATATGGGCATCAGTTTAAGTCCTAGCTGTTCCATTTCCCATCTAGCTCCCTGCTAATGCACCTGGAAAAGCAATGGAGGATGGTCCAAGTCCTTGGAACACTGCACTCATGTGGGAAGCCTGGAAGAAACTCCTGGCTCCTGGCTTTGGTCTGGCCCATCCAGCTATTGCAGCCATCTGAGGAATGAACTAGCAAATTGAAGATTCTGTCACTCTGCCTTTTAAATAAATAAATAGCCCACATACATCTCAATCTCTGTCCAGTGGGCAGCCTTGCAGAGATGCCGGTGATGGCAGGGGTGGGGTGCTGGGAAGGGGGCTGGTTCACACTCAGCTCCATCTTCCACCCCCTGCCGGCAGGTGCACTCGATCTGGCTAATGTCTCCAAAGTCAGTGTTCCAGGCAGGGGTCTCCCCCAGTCAAACCCACCAATCTGTCCCCTCCTGGGTTCTGGAAGCAGTGCTCCTGAGGGTGTGTTCCAAGGAGACTGGTCTCCCAGGCAGCCTGAACCTCCTGCAGGCTTGGGGGTGTGGGGTGGGGGTCAGTGTGACATGGAGGTGAGTGGCTTTGACATGGAGCCAATCCATATGCACACACACACATACAATACACACATATATAATACACACATGCAACACAAAATACATACACATACACACAACTCACACACATGTGCACACATACACACTCTTCAGGACCTGTGTCTGCACAGAGGGGCAGCACCTCCTAAGCTATTTTCATTTCCTTTCTCCAAGGTTCTTCCGGTTGCTAAGCAACAGAAAGGCCTCATTCCCAGGGAGTAGGACTAAGAGAGAGGGCAGGAGAGAGGAGGGAGGAAGACAGGAGGGGACCAGGCATGCTCAGACCTCCTGGATGGGGGCCTGGTCTGCATCTGCAGCCTACCACACTTTCTCCTGCACTAGCCTCTGGGTGTGGGATGGGGGCTCAGGGCCACCAAGAGGCACAAGAGGCCAGAATGACAAGAGGTGACAGGTGGTGACAACAGAAGCTCCTTTCGTTTTTTCCTTTCTCGAGAGTCTCAGGTTCCTGGGCTCTTCTGCTTGCTGTGTGACCCTGCGGCTGTAACCATCCCTCTCTGAGCTTCCCACGGCCTCCTGGGCCCAGAAGCATCATGACCCATAACCCCTCAACACAGGGAGAGACCAAAGCCAACCTTCCAGCCACCAGCCTTCCCTCTACAAACTTGGATGTCCCTTGTCCCTGTCCCTCGCCAGCCCTGCACCCTGCTGCCAGCTGCTTTCTCTGGATTCCTTGCAAGCATCACTACTCCCTGTGTCCAAAACAGAACCTTGGGGCCCTGGGTCCTGCCCTGGCCACACAGCATTGGCTCCTGGGCAACCCCCTCCACATGTCGGACCCTCCAGCCAGGGACAGGGGCACCCCAGCCCTCTTTCTCCACTATCATCTGATTCCGCCCTTCTTCAAAGCAGGGCTCTTTTGTACCCTCCTTTGGCCCCCTCCCCTGCTGCCACCTGAATCCAAGTCCCAGCATGGGATCCCACCTGGCCTCCGCAGCCTCTCCTTCCCCATTGGCTACTTGTCATGTCAATCCAAGAGCACCTGGTATGCTTTGTGCCCTGGATCACAGCCTCCCATTGACCTGGATCACAGCTTCCTGTGGACCTGGCTAGCTCCGCCCACTGCTCTCCTGAATCCTGTCCCCAGGAGGGAGGTCCCTGCCACCTGACTCCTGCAGTACTTGGAGGAGTCACACTGCCTGCAGGCCTTCCCTCACCCACTCACCCATTCTGCCTGGCACCACACTCTCACTGTCCCCTGCCCATTGTCATTGCATTTTCCAGGCTGGTGTCCCATGGGTTCTTAACTCCCAGTACCAGCTATGTGCCTAGCAGGTGTGGTGCCCAGCATGCACATGGTTAGAAAGTCAGAGACAGGGTGAGAAGAAGTGGATTTGAGGGTGGCCCCTCCACTGTCTCACACCCTCCCTGCTTGATGCAGCCCCTCCTGCAACCCACAGGAACTCCACATCCAGAGAGAAGTCCAACGCCATTCTCAGTTACCACTGAGAACAACTGCTCTGGCAGCACACACTGCTGGACGTGCATGTGACACCTAGGAAACTCAGTGTGTTGGTGAACAGCATCATCCTGAAGGAGAAGCACAGGTCTTCCAGAGCCAAAACGACTCCATTTGGCTCATTCATTTCACATACCATCAGCTTTAGTTACGGCTATCCCGGAACCCTGTTTTGTCCCTTCTAGTCCAATCCCATTGGGGACATCAGTTCTCAAAACCAGCCCCTTCCTGGGGACTGGAGTTCCCTTTCCCTGCTCCTCTAAGCAACAGGAGGACTTCAACTTATCTTTCAGGGCCCAGAAGTCACCTACTCCAGGAAGCAGGAGTCACTCCTTCTCACAGGACATTCAGAGTTCGAGGCCCCAGTTGGCATTCTAGAGTGGTGAGCTCTCGGTGGGATGAGATCTTACCCTGCTCCACCTTCAGGCTCCTCTGAGCCCTGGAGCAAGCAATGTTGGGGCTGCTCTGGGCCAGGGAAGGGAGAGGGCCAAAGCTCCAGCGAGAGCCCTTGGAGCCACCCTACCAGCCTTCCCTCTAACCTACTGCAGTCTAAAATTCAGCCCCAGCACTCCAACCACCATGCCCCCCAGCAAGTCTCTCTACAGCCCCAGGAGGCGGTGAGGCTGCCTGGCTGCCGAGCAGTCATCTTTGCAGAACTGACTGAGGAAAATGGGATGAAGGCAGGGGCTGGTAGATGCCGTCTGAATGTGGCTAGGACACACAGGATTGTCTACCCATTTCACTTTGCACCTTGCAGACACACAGATAGAGAGAAATCCTCCATCTGCTGGTTTGCTCCCCAAATGCCTGCAAGGACCAGGGCTGGGCCAGGCTGAAGCCAGGAGCCTGGAATGCTGTCCAGGTCTCCCACATGGGTGGCAGGGGCCTAAACACTTAGGCCATCTTCTGCTGCCTTCCCAGGTGCATTAGCAGGAAGTTGGATGGGAAGTGGAGCAGCCAGGACTAGAACTGGCATTCCAATGTGGGTTGCCAGTATCCTAAGTGGCAACTCCCCTACTCTGCCCCATTTTATCTTTTATGAGCTCATTGCTAGAGTTCAGAAAGAAAGATGACCTTGTGTGTGTTTGGCGGGGGGGGGGGGGGGCAATAATATTCCTGCAGTTCTGATTGGTTGATTGATGAACCCATCGTCCTGAAGAGGGGAACAGTGGGGCCATGCTATGCTAGACCCAGATGTTTAACGGAGCACGGGGCCCTGTCCTCACCCATGTCTGATCCATACATTCATGACCGACAGGGGATGGAGCATTTGTAGCCTGATGAGCAGACTCACTGGGGATCCGCAATCAGACCCAGGACTTGCAGGCAGAAAGAGTTGGGAAGGGGGCGTGGGACAGCGAGTCTGAAACCAACTTCCTAAAAGGGGAGTGGAGTCTATGTAGTGGAGAGCAGTATTTTTAGAACAGATTTTGGCTTTTTTGCCATCACAGACTAAGCACGAGTTGAGATCCTGGTGTGGTTGCTGGAAGTGTGTGCTATCTTGAGCAGACAAAAGCAAATATAAGAACACACAGGCAGCTGGAATCCTCCCCTTTAAATAGCAGAAGGAAGAGGAGGACTTAGGGCAAGCGTAGCTGAATCTGCTGAGAAGTGTATGCTGGTTGGGCCAGCATGGCTGATCCCAATACAGAATACCCAGTTCCATGGGAAACTGAATTTCTTATTTGGGACGTACTTCAACTCTCCCCATATTATTCCTTGCTGATCACGATGGTTCCATCCCTGTTATCTACAAGGGAGACCCAGGAGAGAGTGCCCAACTCTGGACTTCAGTCCCTCCCAGCCTGGGCCACTATCTGAGGAATGACCCAGAAGATGGGTGCTTGCTCTGAGTCTCTACCTCAAAAAAAAAAAAGTAAATAAAAAGGTAAAATAAATAAATAAACTAACCAAACACACAGATCACTGGATTCCACCCCCAGCTCCTGGCATAGGGCCTGAGAATTTGCATTTCGAGTAAGTTCCTGTGGGACCTGGAGGCTGTGGGTCCCTGGAGCATACTCAGCAGGAAGCAGCAGCTGCTGCAACCCGTCTTCGGGGAAGGATTGTTGGGTTGATTAGATTCAGATGCTTTAAAAAGCCAAGAAGTTTGTCCTGCTAGGATGAGTGCACTTCTTATCCCGGGAGTTGGCTGAACAGGCGGCGGACACTGCATCACTCATTCACTCAACAAACACTCATCTGGCATCTTATGTGGGCCGTTCCCTGGTAGAGGCTGGTGGCTTGCAGGTGAGGCCCCTCTCCTGGTCCTGCGGTCCTGTGGTAGCTCTTTAGTGCAACGCAGAATGTGGGATGCATGTGCCTTTGGGAAGGGCAGGAGGAGATGGTGACAGAGTGGGTGAGACCTGGCCCAGATTCAAGAAGAAAATGGGTCCATTTGGCAAGACTTGGGGTTGGGACTGTGCTTGGCTGACCAGGTAGAGGAGGAACTTGGAAGGGAAACTGGGTGTGTGTTGAGCGTGAAGGGCTGACGGGGGTTCAGCAGGCAGGTGTGATGTATGGAGACGCATCCCTGACCCCAGCTTGTTGTTCCATAGATGCTTTGGCATACGTTGGGAGCACAGTTGCAAATGGGAGAAGCCCTTTCTCTCTTGCTGATTAACCGGAACCCTGATCAAATCCCTCCTGATTAGCTGAGAGACGGAGAACCGTATTCCTCCCCATTTCCCCGATCATATTTCCCACCAGGGGACAAAGAGGATGTTGGACTCCAAGACCTCATTGGTTCTTTCCTACTGACTTTGATGCCCACCAACAAACCTGTCGTCCACCCCCTCCCACACACACCGCCATTGGAGCCAGCAGCCAGAGCTACCACCTCTCCCGCAGTTCAGCTGAGGCTGTCCCTAGCCCTGGATCAAGTCCCCAGCCCTGGATCAAGTCCCAAGAGCAAGCCTGGGTGTGGAGCCTAGCAAGCTCGCGCAGAGACAGGAAGTTTTGGTGCCTGCCCACAGGGGAGCCTTCCCTTTGCCACCAGCCAGGAAGTGTTCAAGGGTCAAGGGATCTGCTTTTGAAGCCTCATCCCCTGGTGCTTGGTCTTGCCTCCTTCCTACAGGCACAAGCCAGTGTCTCCTGAGCAGGCCACAAACAGCACAGGAACCTGCTGGAGTCGCTGAAGGTGCAACTGCCCATCTGCCCTGCATGGTGTAGTCGGTTCTAGCAACTCTGCTGTTGACAGACACCTAATGAGGTCATCACCACCTTGGGGCCTCCAGGGTGTCAGGAGTGTCCTGACCAGGTCTGAATGAAAGAGAGCAAGCTTGGTGAGCCAGAGAAGGGTCATAGGAGGTGGCTTGGTCCTCCCCTGGGAGTCCCTCATTCAAGGTGGGGAGACAGAGCTATGAGCTCAATAACCTTGGGCACAAAATTTCAATACTCTGTCTGTGCCTTGGTGGTCTGGTCTGTCCAAGGGAACCAACCCTCCTCATAGGTATATGTTGCAAATTCCAAAGCAGGTGGAATGTCACCCCCAGTGCCCTGCGTACTGAATAGCACTGGTGGTCATCATTATCTGTCATGCTTTGGATGTGGTGCCCTCAAGGAAGCGCTAGACACCCGAGGAGAGGCCCTTGCTTATGAGACTGGCTGGTTACCAAGTCTGGGCAGAATCGGGTGTGTATGTGTGTGTGGGGGGGTCCATTATCACATTGCTGGAAAGTACATGAAGCCCAGAGCCCACAGGTGGCTGAGTGGGGGCAGGAGGCATGTGGAGGGAAGAGGCCAGACTAGAGGTGAACAGCATTCAGAGACTCCACTGGGAAGACCTGGGCCCATCCTCCCTAGCGTCCCCTTGCAGGCCTCAGCCAGTTCTTCCCCCTTCCCCACCTCAGCCCTCCACTCTCCAACACCACGGTCAGCACCCGCACCACCCACCCAAGGACCACCTTTGTATTCATGGGGTGATTCTCTCTGACACACACCCCCATCCCAGGTCTGGCAGCTCCCATTCGCCCCATTATTGCGGAGGGCAGCTCCTTGCCCCGCCTCCCCAGGGCAAGAAGACAGGTACAGCTTTCCATCACTTTCAGCGGATTCTCCATCTGTGATCTCATAACAAGCACTTTCCTAAAGCCACTCCTTTTGTGCCCCCTGCCCTCAGCATCCCTGCCTGGTGCTGGGGATGCCCACCAGAAACCAGGGAGGGTCTGCCAATGTCTGCCTTGGGCAGGGAGGGCTCTGAGATGATGGAGGAGATGGAGCCCAGGGTGGGGAGTGGGTGGCAATGTGCATCCTGAATTTCCTGGAGGAAGATTGCTTTTGACCTTGTCCCAAATGCGACAGAACTGACAACCCTGCCTGAAGTGGAACTAGGCTTTGGTGACAGTAAGTGTGGACAGCTGTGTTTGCCAGGTGTCCCCAGGAAGCTGGAGGCAAGAATCCCACCCTCACCCCTGCTCCCTGTAGTGGCCTGAGAATGGAGGCCAGGCTGCACCCTGACATTTGCAGGTCCCCTGGCTGGGTACTCTACTGTCCACCTCTCACTCCCTACACCTCCAGCCAGGGAACCCAAGCATGGGGAGGCGGTGCCACAGGGGCACACATGAGCTGGACACTCCCTTGTGATCTCTGCCCATGTGGGGTGGGGGGTAACCTACAGAGTCAGGGCCACAGCCACAGGACCATCATAAATCTGCTTTTCCAACAACAAAAAAATAAATAAATAAGTATTTTCTTTTAAAAAAAAGAAGCAGCAGATAGCAGTGGGGAATCACAGTATTTGTGTGCAGGAAGGAGCTCAGCCAAGAGGACTTCCTGGAGGAGGCATCTTGAACCACAAGTCAGGGTGGGCAGGGCACAGAAGGTGAGGAAGGGTGTCCTGGCAGAGTGGGGAGGCTTGAAGAAGGGGAGAGGAGAGAGCAGAGGCTTGGCTATGGCTGTACCCGGAGGTCCAGGAGGGGAGCCAAGGCTGGGCCACCAAGGGGTGTGGTCGGCTTTGCATTTTGGGAAGGGGCTCTGCTGATGCCCAGAGGAGGATCAGATCTAAAGACTGGCACATCCTGCAGGAACCAGAACACTCCACCCCCACCCCATGCACCTGCCCTCAGACCTCCCACTGTGGACTCCAGTTTCCTCATCACTGAAATGGGAGGAGCACAAAAATTCCCTCACAGGGGGGTGGGGGTGGTGAGCAGCAGTGCTGGGTGCACAGTGAGTCTCCACCACCACTGTGGGCAGCAGCTGGACCACCCAGAAATACCCACCTGGGGGCCGGGACCGCCATTTGGGGCCACAGGCAAAATGCCACTTAGAGCCCTCACATGCCATCAGAGCACTTGGGTTCAAATCGTGGCTCATGTTCCCAACCGGACTTCCAGCTAATGCACACTCCAGGATGGGGTTGGGGGGCCGGTGATGGGTCAAGTCCTGGGGCCCCTGACACCCACGTGGGAGATGCTGATGCAGTCCCAGGCTCCTTGGCTTTAGCCTGACCATGCGCTCTATTCCTCCATTCTGTTGTGGGGGTAATAGTAGAGTGAGGCAGCAGATAAAGATATCTCTCTCCGTGCCTTTTAAAGAAATAGATAAAAGTGTAACATACATACAAGACCAGCAGCGATTCGTGGTAAAAAGGACGGGCTGGGGGGTGGGTAAGTGACTGCACCAAATCTGTGCAAACCTGTGAAGAGCTCCAGTGATTCTCGGGGGCAGCTGGCAGAAGCAGGGAGAGAAGGAGGGAGGGAGCAGGAGAGCCGGGGAGAGAGCAGGCTTCCTCCCCAGCCTCCAGGGAAGCAACTCTCGGCAGGAGCTGGCGGCTGTTTGTTACCCAACCCTGGAGCAGCCGCCCCGGGGAGGGAGGCGTCGCTGCAGAGTGCAGCCCTTTCAATTATTCAGCAGCTGGAGCCTCCAGGCACCCCTGTGGGAGCCCCCAGGGCTGGTGCTGGCCAGCCTGGAGGGGGGGCGTTGTAGTGAAGCCCAGAGCAGGCCCCTTAAAAAAAAAAAAAAGCAGGCTGCCCTGAGGGGGCAAGGGGTGCAGTGCAGGCCCCTCTCCGTGGAGGCTGGGGTGAGCTCCATATTAGGTTCTATGAAATCTGTGCAGCCCCAGGTACTAGCCCAGGCCATTTCACATCCGTTCATCCCAGACAAGACCAATCAAGCCAAGCATCAACTCCTCCATGAAGCCTTCCCTGGTTTTCTTGGGTAGACACTCTGCTGTGATGATGGCTTCTTGGCCAGGACAGTGGTGGGATGGGCCCCCCTCATTGTGACCCTAGTTTCTAGTCCAGTTTTGCCTCTGAACAACCAGGAGGGACCTGTTCACAGAGGCTTCTGGTTCACAGTCCCCAGGGCCCCTGTCCCCTGCTGGCTTGGATTTAGGCTTGGAGAGACAGCAAGGCCACAGCTGGGACTCATAAGACAGGCAGGTGAGACCGACACTGGCCACAAGCATCCAGGACAAGGCCACCCAGAGCCTGGCTGGAAGTGAGTCAAGAAAAGCCCAGGGAATTCTGGGTGACATGCAGTTCAGCAGGATGGATAGAGCTGGATCCCAGACCTGCAAGGACCGAAATAGCGGAGATGACAAAGAAGTGGTACAACAAAGGACCCCCTGCCCCACTTGGCCCGCCAGGCTGCTCATTGGCCCCAGGAGCCTGACTGAACAGGCAAAGACCCAGCTCAGAAGCTGCAGCTGTGTGAGCAGCTGGGACAAGGCTAGGAGGGGTTTGGAGTCCCAGGCAGTGCATGGTGGGACTGAGAGGAGTCCCAAGTCAGGTGTAGGTGTTCCCTGCCCTGGCTTGACCCTAGGAGCTACCAGCAGGAAGGGTACATATAGGACAGACAGCTGGGGGGGTGACAAGACAAGTCAGGGGTGGGTGGCTGTCTCCATCCCTCACTCCGCTACCCACACAATCTCATTATGGAAAATTCCCTCTATTGACTCAGTTCTCATCAGGCGGCAGCCCTGGGCATCCCCCCCAGGTTCCTGCTGGGCTGGCTGAGATCAAAGGGAGGCCAGGCTGGGGGCTTGCAGCATCCGCCTGCCTCGCCCATCGATCCAGATGCGGCCTTTTGTTGCTAAGCAACAGCCTCCAGTCTCTCCTGGTCCTTCCCTCCCACCCCCGCCAGGGGCTGCAGGATCCAGCAGGAAAGAGGGAAGGAGAGAAAGAGAAAGGGAGAAAGAGAGAGACCCCACTCATCCCCTGTATCTTCCCTTACCCAGTTAGAGATCAGCCACCAAGTTGGGAGTCCCATCCCTTTCCAGAAAAGCACTTCCTGTCCCCATTGGGGTGGGGAGCTGGACCCTCCCTCCCCGCAGAAGGAGCCTTTTTTCTGCCCTCCCATTGGCGTGCATCAGTGGCACGCCCTGGGCAGCCCACCGCTCCCCTGCTCCACGTGTGAGTGTGTGCATGAGCGTGTGTGCACGTGCCCCTGCTCCTTCCAGGGGACCCCTTCAGAAGCTGAGATCCAGGAAAGGGGGCGGGAAGGGGGGAAGGGAGGGCCTCTGACATCTTGGCCCAGTTTGAGAGTGAGTGGGTGATGGGTGCCCCTGTCCCTCCCTCATCTTGCTTCCCACTCCACCCCACCCTCGCCCCACCAAAAAAAGAAAAAAAAAACACCAAAAAAACCCCACCTAAAACAAACAAACAAATAAATAAATAAATAAAACCACTCCAGCAGCTGCCTCCCCAACACTCAGCCACTGTTTTGCGTGCTGTGAAATAGGTAGCCAAGAGGACTGTGGATCGGAGGGGCTGCAACGGACTCTAGAATGCAAATCTGATCATGTTATCACAGCTTAATATTTTGCATATTTTATCAGCCCTAAACTGCTTCTCTCTCTCTCTCCTGGACGTATGCACTCCGGCTCAGCAGTTGTTATGATGTGACCTACTTACAGCTGTAAGGTGTCTCTCCCCTCTGAGGTCTGCTAGGCCCTTGGGAACATGGGAAGTTTCTTCTCACTTCTCCCCCTGGTCCCTGTTAAACATTTTTCTTTTTTTCTTTTTTAATGCAGTTGGGAAGACATGAAGCACCTGCCCAGGTGTGAAAGGTCCGTGCTGACCGCTGGGAGGTGTGTGTGTGGGTCCCTGGGCACCAGTCCTGCCTTGGGTACCACTTGCTTAGCGTGATGTTCCACAGCCCAGAGGGGGGACAGCTCCTCTGTGACTCCTCTGTCCAGCGCCAACACACACACAACTCTGAGAGCCACAGCTTCGCAGGGTCCTTGACAAATGGTTCCCAATTAATGTCAATTAATCGGATTCACCTCAATAGTTAATTAAGCAGTTAATGAAGAACATCATTGACGGTAACCCAGCTCTCTTGGACTGTGGGTGAGGAGCAGATGTGACAGGGTATGGTGTATGCTGGGGGGAGGCTCCTGGTTCTAGGAAGGGGTGAATCTCCTGCGAGCAGCTCTAGGTCTCCATCCTGCTCACCCTTGAGCCCTAGAATCTCCATCAGGATGTCTGATTCCTCCACTCCAGCTCCCAGCCCTGACTGGAGCCCTGGGTGGTGGGGAGTAGCCCAGGCTTGGCATGGTAGAGGAGGGGAGAGACCTGACATGAAGCACCCCCTCAGCTGTCACAGTCATGGGCACCCCTGGGAGAGACCTGTCACCCTTTAATCCACCCTACACGTGGGAGAACCAGCACCCTTTCCACACCAGGGACTCACAGCCATGACCACACAGGGTCCCTGCCTGCCACAAGCAGCCAGTCTGGGGGTATCACAGAGCAGGGCGGTCTTCCCACATGGCTCTATCCCTTCTGAGCTGGGTGACAGGTGTGCCAGGGTTGGCCTCCCTATGCAGCTGGCATGCCCGGCCCATGGAAATGCCAAGTGAGTTGGCAGGTAAGCAACTAGGTGGGGTGCAGTATAGGTAGGGCCAAGGGAAAAGTGGCTCCAGGTATCTGGGGAGAAGGCAGAAGGAGAGACATGGCTGGGAGGACAGTGTCCAAGAAGAGCCCCGTGGAGTTGAAGGAGCCTAAAGCAGAGGGAGCAAGTGCATTCCAGGCAAGGGACACCTCAGGGCCAAAGGACTGCCAGGGTGTGGGGGGGGGGAAGGGGAGCAAGGGAGGCCAGCACCCCCTGAGGACTCCCCACCAATCCCCTCTCCCAGCTCCTGGCAATCTGCTTATCACAGACTGTTCTAGAACTGTGGAGGCAGGCTTTCTCTGCCCCTGGGGTTCTGGGTTGTCCCGGGTTGGACCAAATTAAGCTGCAGGTGGGCAGGCTCAGGCCATGTGACCATGGTGAGTCCCCCTGTCCTCTCCCATCTGTCCACACCCGCCCTTGGATGTGACCTTGCTAAGCCAGCACTGGTCTTCATGGGAGAAAGGTCAGATTGCCTCATCTAGACTCACCAAGACTGGGGCACCCCTTCTCCCCCAACTGACACCATGAGGCAACCCTGTCCAGACAAGCCCTCCAACGCTCCCATCCAGCCCCTACCCTCCAGCCACATCCTTCCTCAAAGTCTGCCCTCTTTCCTGCTCCATCTCATCTCTGCTGCCCTCCCAGCGTGTCCAGCAGGCCAGCAGCCCTGCCCTCTTCCCCAGGGTCCCGCAGCTCTTGGCTTCTCCCATTTCATCCATCAACTATCTAGAAACATGCCCCTGCCCCCATCTTGTTCCTCTCCTTTCTCCAGTGCCCTTTCTCCGGGGGCTTTCGGACTGACCCTGAACACGGATGGTACTGAGCAAATGTTGGGGAGAGCGGTGAATGAATGAGTGAGTGAATGAATGAAGGACCACCTCCTTTTCTGACGTAAAAGGAGCCGGGGACTGAGAAAGAATTTTAGAGGCAAAAAAAAGAGAGAAATGTTTCAGGGAAGATAAAAGCCTGGGTCACAGGACTAAGTAACACAGGGCATCCAGCAGCACAGGGGACAAGGCGCAGGCCCTGCTAGGTGTGCCAGCTCCAAAGGTCCCCTGAGTGGCTCAGCTGCTCTGCCAATTTGAACGAAGCCTACTCCTCCAAACTGGCAGCTTGCTCTCTGCCTAGTTGTAAGGGCTGTGCTGCCTGTGGGGCAAGGGTATGAAGGGGAAGGCTGCCCACCTCTCATTCTGCCCACAGGCTTGCTCCCTGAAGCCCGCACACTCTCCCAGACCCCATTGGCTAGAGCCGCTCCCCACCCCCGTCACTCTGCAACTTGCAGTGGGCACGGGTTTCCCCTGTGGGCACACCTGGCCGTTTCATGACACCCATCCTGGGACACCCATCACTTCCCAAAGAAACTCCTGGCTCTTCATGATGCTTGGCAAGTTTCTTCCATGGCCCAGCCCAGCTTACCACAGCCCCTAAGGAATCCACACAGGACACCCCACCCCCTTCTTGTCCCTGCCCACTCCGCTCTCAGGCATCTCTCTGAAGCCGCCTCTGGCAGTCCCCATCACTGATGCCAGGCCTCAGGGTCACTGCCATCAGTCCCCCATGGCTTGCCTTCCACGCAAAGTCAGGGTCAGTATCAGATTCACCCCCTGTGGTGTCCAGGGCTCAGCCTGTATCCAGAAGGTCAAAGGCTTTCGCAAATTATGATGGCAAGAGTGTCGCCTCCTCACACAGGGACTGCTGTCTCTCGGGAGCGCAGGACTGGACTTTATCCTCCGAGGTTCGTTTCTTTCTCTTTCTTTCTTTCTTTCTCTTTCTTTCTTCCTTCCTTCCTTCCTTTTTTTTTTTTTAAAGATTTATTTTATTTTTATTGGAAAGGCAGATATACAGAGAGAAGAGACAGAGAGGAAGATCTTCCGTCCAATGATTCACTCCCCAAGCGGCCGCAACAGCTGGAGCTGAGCCAATCCGAAGCCAGGAGCCTCCTCCGGGTCTCCCACACCGGTGCAGGGTCCCAAAGCTTTGGGCCACAGGCAGGGAGCTGGAAGGGAAGCGGGGCTGCCGGGATTAGAACCGGCGCCCATATGGGATCCCGGGCGTGCAAGGCGAGGACCTTAACCACTACGCCATCACGCCGGGCTCTCTTCCTTTCTTTCTTTCAAAAAAATATTTATTTGGGTCCAGCACAATAGCGTAGCGGTTGAAGTCCTCGCCTTCAATGTGAGGGATCCCATATGGGCGCCGGTTCTAATCCTGGCAGCTCCACTTCCCATCCAGCTCCCTGCTTGTGGCCTGGGAAAGCAGTCCAGGATGGCCCAAAGCCTTGGGACCCTGCACCCACGTGGGAGACCTGGAGGAGGTTCCTGGCTCCTGGCTTCGGATCAGCACAGCACCAGCCGTTGCGCTCACTTGGGGAGTGAATCATCAGACGGAAGATCTTCCTCTCTGTATATCTTCATTTCCAATAAAAATAAATAATTCTTTAAAAGATTTATTTATTTGAAAGGCAGAGCAACAGAGGCAGAAGGGAGAGAGAGGTCTTCCATCTGCTGATTCACCCCCCAGACACACACACCAATGTCTACAATAGCCAAGTCTGGGCCAGACCAAAGCCAGGAGCCAGGAGCTCCATCCTGGTCTCCCACATGGGAAGCAGGGGCCCAAGGCTTTGGGCCATCTTCTGCTGTTTTCCCAGGCATATTACTAGGAAGCTGGATTGAAAATGGATCAGCTGGGACTTGAACCAGCACTTTGATATGGGATGTTGGTGTTGCAAGTGGCAGCTTAACTTAGTGTGCCATGGCATTGGCCCTCCTGAGTGCTTTTAAAACTCAAGTCATGACTGGTGCAGTGGCTCAACTGGCTAATTCTCCATCTTGCAGCCCCTGTATCCCATATGGGCACACTGGGTTGTATCTAGGCTGTTCCATGTCTGATTCAGCTCCGTGCTAATGTGCTTAGGAAAGCTTAAGGATGGCCCAAAGCCTTGGGACCCTGCACCCACGTGGGAGACCCAGAAGAAACTCCTGGCTCCTGGCTTCGGATCAGCTCAGCTCTGGCTGTTGTGGCCACTTAAGGGAGTGAACCAATGGATGGAAGATCTTTCTCTCTCCCTCTCTCTCAAAACCTGCCTTTCCAAAATAAATAAATGAATCTTAAACAACACCTGAAATCTGGCTTCTCACTTTCCAGAAAGGTAAGACCCTCTGCCCCTCCTCTCCCTGCTCACTGTCGTCCCTAGCAAAGGTTACACTGGGCAAGACAGCCATGTGCCCCAGGGGAAGCCCATAGCCAGCAGCACTCAATGAGACATCCAGAAGAGGGGTTCCAGGGCAGGTGCCTGCTGCAGCTCTTGCCATTTCCCTGCGAGGCATGTCCCACCATACCCAACCTTTCCGTGCTCATCAAAAAAACATGCTGCCTGGGGCTGGCACTGTGCCACAGTGGGTTGTGCCACTTGGCACTCTCTTATTCTCCCAAGTAATTGCCTTTTTTAAGTGTATTTTTTTTCCAGGGCTGATATTGTGGTAGAGTAGGTGAAGTCACCATTTACAAAGCTACCATCCTATACGGGAATGCCAGTGGGAGCCCTGGCTGCTCCACTTCCCCATCCAGCTCCCTGCTAATGCACCTGAGAAAGTAGCAGGTAATGACCCATCCATGTGGGAGACCCAGACGGAGTCCCTGTTTCCTGGTTTCAGCCTGGCGCAGTCCTGACTGTGTGACCCTGTGGGTCAGGTGGACTGGGGTGTGTGAAAGGGAGAGTGAATTCTCAGAAGATCCCTCTTGGACTTTTGACCTTTCAAATCAATCACTCTTTCTAAACAAAGTTTATTTTGGTGCAAGAAAATTTTGGAGTCTAGGTACATTTTTCCCCCCTTAATACATACTTTCCTGGAACTTTCTGAAGACTTTGCTCCCACAGTGAATCTCTAAAAATGTCCCCAAACGCACTTCATTTTACTCCTATTTTGCATGAACTTTCAGAAGCACCCCTCCCAACCCCACCCTATTCTGCCTAAACTGCCACCCAGCCTTTCTCTTTGCCCCTGGGCGTCTGCATGTCTTAAGGAAGACAGCTGTTCTTCAAAATCAAAGGAATTCATTGTCAGACTTGGCTTTTACCCGTCAGCACCCTGGGGGAGTTTAGGGGAGTGGAGGTGGAAGAGATGGAGGGGGCCCCAAGACCACAGCCCTCCACCTGAGGAAGCTGCCTTGCTCCCAACCCAACCCTGCTGCTGAGTCTGGGGAACTGGGCCTGCCCCCCCCGCCCCGATTCCACCCGCCCTGGAGCCCCAAGAGGCCCTGGCAGGATGCTGAGGGAACTGTCTGGCAGCTTCAGCTGGCACAGCAGCCCTCTGCAGTAGGCAGGAGGCCAGGGCGGGGGCGGCAGGAGGTTGAGGCCAGGCTGGCCGCCCAGGGAAGCAGCCCCGCAGCAGACAGGGCGGCTGCTGGCTAAAAGGGGGCTGCCTCTTGGGAGCAGATGAGGGTGGGGGTTGCTCTGGGGGTCACGGCACACGTGGCCAGGGAGGCGTCTTTCCTATCTCCAGAAGTCAGTCTGTGCAGCTCACAGCAGGGGGTGGGATGGGGAGCAGGCAAGAACCACTTCCTGGATGCTATGGGAGCAATGGGGCTAGAGTCTCAGCAAGTGCACAGTCCCATGGGGTCTGAGGCTGGGTGCACAGGCCCCTGTCTGTTCTCCCCTCTCTGAACTCACTTCACTTGCCAATCCCCCCCCAACCTCCTCCAACTCCTCCCTCCATGGGGCCCCCTGTCCCCCAGACTACCCCTGAGCTCTTATGGTCCTCAGCCCTTCCCTCCCATTGAGCTAAGATGTTGGGATGGAGATTTCCCTTCTCCGTTTCTCTCTGCACCCACCCCTGCCTGGACCGCTGGCCACTTTGCTCCAAGCCTCCAGGGACCTGGCCTTCTCTCCTCATAGCACAGCCACATCATACCTTCCCCTCTCCCACCCAGACTCCCAGATATAGAGCTGTCCATCCACACCCCTGCAGCTCCCCTGTGTCTGTGCAGGGGTGGGATGTCCTGGTGGCCTCCTGGACCCCGATATCTCTCTAGTCACAGGGAGTTTGAGGCCTCTTCAGTCAGGTGGTGAACGACTGGGCTTTTAGAAGCCTGTAGATAGGCTCTTGAGTCTGGAGAGGGAGGGACAGGTGGACTTGGCTCTAATCAATAAATCAAACCCAGAGATACAGGAGGCAACTGGGGTGACACCCTGTGTTGATCTGTAGAGCAGACAGGTCTGAACACTGCCAGGGAACTCAAGGTCACCTAATGAAGCCTGAGACCCAGACCCAGACAGAGGCAGGGACATGTTCAAGGTCACCTAAGAGGAGATAAGAGCAAAGCTGGGGCCAGAAGGAAGGGTGCTGGACTATTGTCCTAGAGGCCCCACCACCCAGCTGCCTAGACCCTTCTGCTCCTCTCCTGGCTTGGGAGAGCTGCAGAACTGGGGACAAAACTGGGGAGCCCCGCAGAGCCCCAAGACCAGGGGCTTGGGCTGCTCTGTGAACTGAACTTTGGTGGCACTTTGGTGGGAGGGAGACAGCGGCAACCTTCAGCTCCAGACTGAAGTTGGAGTGAGGTTACTTATGGGAAGAGGGCAGGCCTGTGTGCAGGGATGCTGAGGGTGTGGCTGGGAATTGGGGAGATAGCCAGTGGCGATGTGGGGGACTTTTCCAACTTCCTTTCCAGTGTTCCGTGCTGGCTGTAGAGTGAGACAAACTGTGACCACATCCCCAGGGTGGTGCAGGAGCAGAGTCAGCAGAGGTGGCTGACCCTGGTTGTGCTAGCAGCTGCCAGTGACCACTGGGCACCTCAGCAAGTGAGGGCCTCTGCACATGGAAGGAGACAGGCAGGCCCAGCTGGTAGTTAGCAGGGGGTGCGGCGGCCAGCAGATGGGCCTGCCAGACCCAGGCTCTAACCTCCCCCGCTGTTCCAGGCCTTTGGCAGTCAGGACATTGATGGCGGGGAATGGGGGTAGGAATGATGGTGGTGAGGGTGCCCGGCTGGCTAGGTTAAAGCACATTCCATTCTCATATCTGCCAATGACCTCACCTGGACAGCCCGGGGTGCTCCCACCTGTGAAGCTGGCATCATGGAATCAAGACACGGGTGCCTCACCGCACCCTGCCAGGAGAAGGTGAGCCAAGTGACTTCATGACCTTGGCAAAGTCACTTAAGCCTCGTCTCCCAGCTGGGAAATGGGGACAGAGATGGCCTTGCCAGGGTAGCTACTGAGGGAGACACTATAGCAAATCAGACAGGAGCCCTGGGCCCAGCATGGAAGCCTGGCGCACACTGTTCTCACACCAGCAACTCTCTCTTCTCTGCAGAGAGAAGCAAGCTTCCAACCCTACTCGCTGGTTCTGCCTGAAGCCACTCTCACAAATCCCTATTTACTAACACTCAACCAGCGTCTTACCGCTCACACGTAGGTGCCCATTCGCTAATTACCCGGATGGCTTCTTGCAACAGCGTGGTGCTTGTGGCTAGCTGTGTTACCGGCTGGAGGGTACAGCACTCTAAGAGGTTGAGCAGCTCCCCAAAATACCGGTCAACCTGTATTTGACCCCACTTCTCTCTGACGCCCAACCCACCCACCTCCACTTCTCTCCCAGTCGCTGCTTGAGTCATCCCTCCAGGATTCCCCCTCCTCCAGCCTGCACCAAGAGAGTGGGATGGGGCATCAAGTCAAGCAAGAGAAAGCTGCTGCCATGTGGGAACCATGGGCTCCATCCTATTCCTGGCTGAGGCTGTGACCTTAATATGCCCCCACCCCATGAGACCTGGACGCTGTCCAGCTGCTGTATGCTCCCATCAGGGCACCCACCTTTCTCCTTGATGTAGGACAAAAGGCCAGCCCAGGCCCCCCTCATTCCAGCAATGGGCCAGTGAACGAGCCAGCAGGGACATCTCTGGGGAGCGGGAAGTTACAGCTGGATTGGATGGGGGTGAGGGCTTTTCCTGTCTACCCCCCTCCCATCCATCCTCACTGTGGATCTGCTGCCAACTGAAGGGATTGCAGGAGGCACTGCACAGTCCAGGCAGAGCCCTGGCAGGGAGGGGGAGGACCATGCCAGCTGCAGGCTGTTTCTGTCCTCACCTTTTCTCTTTGCCCAGAATTTGCCCACCCCCCATCTCTGGGGATGGAGGGCCCGCAGGCCTGCTCTGAGGTCTAGAAACTCCAGGGGGTCCAGAGAGCCCCTCCCTCAAACTACGGATGGCGCTCTACCCATCTGTGGCCCTCATCCTCTGCCATCCTGTGTGAGACCCAGTTTTCCTTGTCAGCTCCTGCCTCCTCATCCTCCTCCCACCCCCAGCCAGGGGGCATCAGGGCATCCAAGAAAGGGGTTAGACTATGTCCTCTAGGCAGACACCCCCTGCTGGACACAGGCTCAGCGCCGAGAGACCAGCATTTCCACAGGGGTCCGTGGTCCCTGCACGCTCTCTCTTCTCCCTGGGGAGTGGGTCCTTCCTTCTCATTAGCCAGGAGGACACCTGGCCTGGGCCTGGGAGGTCTCCCAGCTCCCCTTCTGGAGCAGGCCGTGGTCGCTTTATGCCCAGGGGATTCCTGCCTATGATCTCGCATGAATCTCACTATATCCCATCCCTCCCCATGAAACCAACAACGACCCTTTATCCCTATTTCCCAGCGTTTACCGCACCGGGGACAGACAATCCAAGCAGCCCCCCACCCCACTGCACCCAGCACCCAGTCTCTGCTCCAGGGTCTGCAGGGCCCCCGGGCAGCCCAGCCCCAGCCCTTCAAGGGTTCTCACCTCCTCGCCGATCGCCGCGCTCTGCCGACCGCTGGAGCCGGGTCCTCCGGCCCCTGTCTGGTTCCTCAGCTCGGCTCGGCTGGGCTCGGTGGGACAGCTCGGGGGGGCCCGGTGGCCCGCGCCCTCCGTCTCCCCGCAGGTGCCGCCGCCGCCTGCTGAAATGCTGGACAGCGCACCACCATGGAGGAGGCCGCCCGCCGGCCAGAGCGGCTCGAGGTTCGGCCTGTGCACGCAGCGCCCTCTGCAGGCGTGGAGGGCCGCCCGCCCCGAAGGCCAAGGACGCAGCTGTACCGGGAAAGGACTCTGTCCACGTCCTTGTGGGCGGGGCCAGGCCAATTCTGGGAGGCGCCTGGGGGCAGGGCAGGGGGTCATTGATTTGGCTTTAGGAGCGGCCCTCGGTATGCAGAGTCCTCGCCAGGACACTATCCGCGCAAGCAGGTGCCGAAGGGGGCGCTGGGGCCCACATAGGGGAAGTTCCTAGGATGCCCTTGTCATCATAGGCCAGGCCGAGGGGGGCAGGAGGCTGACTCCCATTGGGGAGTGAGTCAGGCGGCAGGATTTGGACCTTCCCTGTTTGCTGGGTTAGGAATCCGAGGTCTAGAATTCCCATCTCCTCCCCGGGTTTATTCTCTTCCTGAACTTGACAGCTGGTCTCACTTTAGTGAGCAAGCCAAGTGAGTGGGGGAATAGGGGACCTGGAGGCCTTTCTCTAGCGGATGTTAAGGAGGAGTAGGGAGGGGGCCTTGCTTCAAACCCACTAGCAGTGTCCCTGTAGTGGCCTCCATAGAGAGGGGTCAGGGCACTGTTAGAAAATGTCCAAGCAGGGCCTGGCATGGTGGCCTAGCGGCTTCATCTGAAAGGTGAATACACACACACACACACATACACACACACAATCTTCTACCCACCAGTTCCTGTAACAGCCAGGATTGGGCCAGCAGTTGAGGACAGCTGAGGCTGAAGCCAGGAGCCAGGGGAGCTTCTTCCAGGGTCCCCCCACATGGGTACTGGGGCCCAAGCACTTAGGCCATCCTCCGCTGCTTTCTCAGGCACATTAGCAGGGAGCTGGATCAGAAGTGAAGCAGCCAGGACTCCAACTGGTGCCCATAGGAGATGGGTAGATACTCCTAGAAGTAGGGATGCGGGGCAGCTCCTTTCAGGCCTTTGTGTTGAATGACAGGGGCTCAAGCACTTGGACCACTTTCTGATGTTCTTCCCAGGTCAGCAGCAGGAAGTTGAATGGGAAGTGGGGCAGCCAGGATATGAACCAGCAGCCACATGAGATGCCAGCTCCACAGGGTAGAGGATTAGCTTGCTGTGCCACTGCAGTGGTCCCATCCTTTAATTAAAAAAAAAAAAAAAAAGGTTATTAATTTGAAAGGCAGAGACAGGAGACAGGCAGAGAGATCTTCCTTCTGGTGGTTCACTTTCTCCACTAAGAGCTGGGGCTGGGCAATGCCAAAGTCAGGAACCTAGAACTCCATGCATAGGGTGACTGAGAGATGGCCCCTTGAGCCATCACCTGCTGCCTCCTAGGCTGTGCCAGAAGCAGAGGGTCCCAAATGGGGTCCTCACTGCTGAGCCAAGCACCTGCTCTGCTCTTATCACTGGATGCAGCAGTGGCTGAGTTCACTGTATTTACAACAGAGTTTCCCCACGCCTCGTCAAAGGTACCAAGCTATACCCTACCTCTTGAGGGGAGCTGATCAAGCAATTGGTGGCTGCTGTGGCTTGAGCGTGTTTCCCCTCCGCCAGTGGCACACCCACACTGCCCTCTGCCCTGCGTGCCTCCTGGTCCTGTCACCTTGGGCTCACCTGCCACCTGCCAGCCCACCCCTGCCTTCTGCTGCCTCCTCACAGCTGCACACTATGCCTTGGGTGGAGACACATGGGCATGTCATGGGAGGCTGCCTCAGCAGAAGGCATCGCGGTGAGACAGGAGGGAGGTGGGTCAAGGTGTCTAAAGTGTCCTCTGGAGCATTCTGGGAGGGAGGTTCTCCTGGTAGGGCGTGTCTCGATGTGGCCCCAAAGAGTGGGAAAGAGGAGTGGGATAGGGAGCTGAGATCTGCTGCTTGCCAGGAGCACGGGCTAATGCGTCCCTGGGCTTCAGTTTTCTTGGCTATAAAATGGGACTAATGATACCTGCCTCTTTGGTGCCATTATAAAAAAAGAAGGAAAAAAAAAAGATAGCCAGAGGGAGAGAGCAAGGAGACCCCAACAACCAGAACTCCCACCTAATGGTTCACCCCCCAGATGTAGGAAGCTGGAGTCCAGGACTGAACCCAAATTCTCCGTTGCTGGACGCTGGTGTGCAGGCCACCCCTCCGACGCCATTAACCTAATGAAAGAACCAGCTCCGCCCCCAGGTCCCGCCCCTTAACTCTGGGCCCCACCCACACCCACCAGGGCTTTGTCTACCACCTGCCTCCTTCCGCCCTCCTCTCTGTCTCCCAAGTTCCCCATCAGAGACCAGTCTCCTGCTGGGTACAGAGCACTAGAGGTGGTGAGGGCAATGGGAACCAGCTGCTCCTCTCTCTCTCTCTCTGTCTTTTCTGCACCTCTTCCCCTAGCCTTTGCCTGGGCGTCTTCTCCCTTGCTGGTACCCAGTTCTCTCTCTGCCTGCAGAGCCTGGGAAATTGAGGAGTCCCTTGTGGCAGACAAGCAGGGCTGACCTTGAAGCAGATCATTAATAAAAAATGAGCAGAAGTGACAGCCTCCCCGCCCCCTGCTCCCCTCCCCTGTCCTACCCAACCTCTCTCTTTCTCTCTTCCCCCCTCCTTCCCTTGGAAGCTGAGCTGGAAGAAGCCAGGGCTTTGAGACAGGCCAGCCCTCTGCCCTCCACCCTCTGCCCTCCTCTGGGGTCTTCTGAAGTGTACAGGGCAAGGGTTTGGAAGATGCAGAAATTACGACTGTATCAGGTGCTGGAGGCTGTGAATGGAACGACTCCCCCTCTCTGATCTTCCACTATCCTAGGGGCTCAGCCCCCCTCCCCCCCCGACTCAAGGACTCAAACCCACCACAGCCCCAGGTCCATTTTCAGTGTTGGCCCTGGAGTGACAGTGGCAGGCATCTTTGAGAACGGTCGTGTCCCATCCTACAGACAAGAACACTGAGGGAGTGTGTTGAGGCGTAGCAGCAGGCAGTCACCGCCTCCAATCCCGACATTCCGTAATACAGCGCTGATTGGAGTCCCGATTGCTCTGCTTCTCATCTAGCTCCTTGCCAACACACCCAGGAAGGCAGCAGAAGATGGCCCCGAGTACTTAGGGTCCTGACACAGGGGAGACCCAGATGGAGCTGGGTTCCTGGCTGTTGCAGCCCTTGGCCAGTGAACCAGGAAATGATATGGGTCACTGTCTCTCTGTTGTTCTGCCTTTCAAATGAATCAGTCTTAAACAAGCACTGAGGACTGGAATAGCTCAGGACTTGCACACAGTTATCTGGGCAATGACTTGAGCCAGGATCTATAGGATCAAAAGCCAGCTTGTCCCCGAGCCGCAGGCTTCAGTTTTGTGTGCCATCTTCCCTCCCTCTCTTCCCTGGAGTGGGCGACCCGGGCCCCTCCCTTCACCTCACTAAGCTGGGAGCCCCCTGGCCCAGCAGCAGGACACGTATAGACATAGAACCATACGGTGCATTCTCATCAATGCAAGGCAAAGATCACCAGGGGACTACATCTCCCAGCATCCCCTGTACACACAGAGCTGAAGCACGTGACCCCTTCTCACCAATGCCTTGTGAACAGAGGCACCCGCCTCCCGGAAATGGTGTCCACGTCCCCATCCCCGCAGTGTTTTCCCCAAGGATTCTGAAGATTTCAGGGCCCGAGATGGAAGGCGGCCAAGTCCTTGAAGTACATGTGGAGGGAGCTGCGCGCCGTCAGGAGCTTAAGGCTGTGGTAAATAGTGCGGAGCGAGGAGCCCCCGCGGCGTGGCGGGTTATGGCGGCTGGTGGCTCGCACAGTCCCCACGTACACGCTCACCCAGACTTATTGTTGGACCGGAGACACGTCCAGGCCGACGTCCTCTCCCGGCTCGGGGCTGCAGCTGGGGAACACAGGCCGGAGGACAGGTGGCCCCCCGTCCCAGCTTCCTTCCCAACCCCCCGTGGCTCAGGCGGGTGTCCTGGGAGAGGGGTGACCGCGCGGCAGGGGCACTTGACCAAGCAGTTATGACACCCCCACTTCCCGCGTCGAGGGATCCTTGGGTTCCAACTCCCTGTTATCATGAGTCCATGGAGACCACAGGTGATGGTGCCCAGCGCGTGGGGCCTTGTCACCCATGTGGGAGGCCCGAGCTACAAGCCTGGCCCAGCCCTGGCTGTTGTGGCCATTTGGGGAGTGAATCAGCAGAGGGAAGATCTTCAAATAAAGAATTCAGTAAATAAAGAGGAAGAGCAGAGAAAGGCACATGAGCTAACAGGGGAGATGTGAGGGAGTGGACAGCCCCGCTCCCTGGTCCCGTAGCTGTGGTCTGGGATGTACCTGCTAACTTTCCTGGGCAGCTCCGACCCACCCACGTTCCCTGTGCCACCCACCATGGGCCCTGACTGTGTGCAGGGTCCCTGAGCAGGTGCAGAGGGACAGGGGACCCTCTTCCCCTTGAGGTCTGGAACCCGCACAGGAGTCCGTGTCCCTGCCGGGGGCAGGGCAGGCAGGGGTGGCTGTAAAGGATGTGACCCGGTCAGTGTCCTCTCCAGCGTCCGGCATGCAGCAGGACAGAGGCAGTGTGTGTCCACACAGGACACTCATACCGTCTGAGGTGTGTTGTACCTGCATGCCTACCCACAGTCACACGTGTGCCCCTTTCCGCACCCTCCACACCCCTTGAAGTGCTGTGTCCACACACCTCAGCATTTGTACACAAACACACACACATATATATCTCCCCTGTATCGGCACACCCTTTGACCTCTGGAGACCCCATTCACTGTAGCCACACTGTTCTACAAAACGCACATTCACACTTCTGCACAAACATGAGCGTCCACATGTCCCCATGTATACCGTCACCCTTGAGGAGTTGGGTTGGGGGGGGGGTGTCCTGCCAGGATTCCATGCTGGATCCAGAGCTGCGGTAGCCCAAGTTGGGAGTGGGTCACTGGAGGGTCGCTTATTCCACCTCCTCCAAGAGGACTTCCCTGGTTGTCCAGAGGTTTTAAGAAGCTCTCCTCCCTCTACTGTAGCATCCCCTGCCCTCTGCCTTAAACCAAGGAGGAACTTGTCCCTGTGGGGCCCTGGCTAGAAAAGCCTTGAGCCCTGATGGCAGGCAGTGCAGTGAGCTGGGGCAGCAGGACCAGCTGCAGAAGGGAGCCCCAGGGCCCAGGACAGCTTCCTGCCCACTCAGGCTGCCCCATGCTGGGGAGAGCGTGGACAGCTCAGGACTGGCCAGTGGAGGGCTGGGGCACCCACATCAGGCCCGAGTGTGTATGTGAAAGTGCTGTAGATTCAGCGCACTGACAAGCCTCCTGGCTGCTTGTGCTGTCTGAGTTAGAGGCCGGTGGAGACGAGGCCCCTGCCTGCCCAGGCCCACAGGGGGGTAACGTGGCATGGTCCTGATAGATTTGCCAACCACCCATGAAATGATAATATCAGCCAGTTGTAACAAAGATGTGCAGAGACTTTTTAAAAAATTTTATGGGAAAGGCAAATTTTTTTAAAGATTTATTTTTATTGGAAAGTAAGATATACAGAGAAGAGGAGAGACAGAGAGGAAGATCTTCCGTCCGATGATTCACTCCCCAAGTGAGCGCAACGGCTGGTGCTGCACCGATCTGAAGCCAGGAGCCAGGAGCTTCCTCCAGGTCTCCCACATGGGTGCAGAGTCCCAAAGCTTTGAGCCGTCCTTGACTGCTTTCCCAGGCCACAAGCAGGGAGCTGAATGGGAAGCAGGGCTGCCAGGATTAGAACCAGCGCCCGTATGGGATCCTGGTACATTCAAGGTCAGGACTTTAGCCACTAGGCTACCATACCGGGCCCCAAAGAGGTACAGAGACTTTAATGAGATTCGCTCTCGGGGGCCCCCTCTCTGCACCCAAGGAAGGAGAGCGAGGTGTGCAGAGAAGGCAGGCAGAATGGTGTGGTGAGGGTTTTATATCTCTTTTGATGTGGGTGCTGTCACAGACTTTGCATGAACCCTAATAAGGTAAATGTTGGCTTAGGCTCATCATTGGCTGACTGGAACCCTGGTAGTCCAATGACGATGACGTATCTGGCTCCCGTGGCCTTTTCCGGTTCCGGGCTGAGGCTGGAGGGACGTGTTGGGTCTGAAATAAGCCCTGACCCTCTGCTGCACCTGCGGCAGCCATCCGGTCCCTGCTGGCCTCGCCCGCTCTGCTCCCTGGAGCCCCAGTGTGTGTTTGTCTCCAACAAGGGACCACATGAGGACAGTCACCACTTACTGAGCACTGGCCATGTGCCATGTGCTTTTTGCGAGGCTGATGACTGGCGCCAGGGCTCCAAGAGAGAGTAGGGGATCGATGGACCCCACAGAAGGAGAGGAATGAGGCGACCTCATGTTCCAGGGCCATTTCCTTCTGGCAGGTTCTGCTGCACTGGTGTGTGAGTGGGGGATGGTTTATAGTTACATGCACAGTGTAGCCAAGGGTCCTTCATAATGGAACTTGGGGAATTCTCCTTCTCGCTGCACGATACCACTCCATGAGTGCCCCCTGTGTGCTGACTTAACTAGAACTCTCTTTGAATCTGCTCCCCTTTGGGGGGGGCACCTGTTAAGGGTGAAGAAGCCATTTGGGACATCCCGGATCATGGGACCTGGATTAGTGTCCTAGCTGTGCATCCCCGAGAGGCAGCAGGTGACAGCTGCGGTCCTTGGGTCCCTAAGTGCCCCGCCCCTCTATGGGAGACCTGGGTGGAGGTCCTGACTCGGGGCATTTGGAGAGTGAACCAGATGTGGCAGGCCTCTGGATCTCGATTTTCCAAATACCATGAAAGTAAATTACAAATAAATCTATTCTGTCTATGGCCATACCACCCTGAACGTGCCTGATCTTGTCTGATCTTGGAAGCTAAGCAGGGTGGGCCTGGTTAGTATATGGATGGGAGACAGATAAATCTGTTCTGATCAGGACTGAGCCCGACTCTGAACAGAGCTGCCTAGAGCGTGGAAGGCAGAGAGAGAGAGAGGAGACAGAGACAGACATTGCACCTGCTGTTTCGCTTCCCAGAGGGCTGCAGCAGACAGGCTGGAACCCCATCCGCATCTCATCTCCTGTGTGGGTGGCGAGGACCCAAACACTTGGGCTGTCTACTGCTGCTTTGCCAGGTGCAGTAGCAGGGAGCTGAGACAGCAATGGCGTAGGGAATGCCAGCATCTTGGGTGACAGCTTAACTTGCTGTCGCACAATGGTGGCCCCAGATGCTGGTCTGTCAAGGGATGTGCCCTTGTGGAGGCTTGCACCAGACCTGGCCTCTGCCTCCTGGCTAAGACTCTCCAGCCCCATGGACAAGTGTCCCCTCTCCCAGCCTCACCTCCTTGCCCCGCAGGGTAGCCCATTTCACCAGGAGCTGCTATGGCTGCCCTGGCCTGGCTCTGAGACCCAGGGCTGGCAGCAGCAGCCCTGCCACTTTCCCACCTGAATGCCCCTCCTGGGAGGCCTCCTGTGAGATGCAGGATGGAAGGTTCTGGAAAAGGACTGGTGCTAGGATTTCTTCCAAATGGAAAGCAATAGATGCTTGGAAGGTCAACTCTGTCCCCCTTCCCCCCCACCCCCACCCCATGCCGTGGTATCTATCCCGAGTTAGAGCCTTTTCCCAGCCCAGCCCAGTCCAGCTCAGCCTGGACATGGATTACAGCCACCAAAGCTTACAGGATCTGCCCCTCTCCCCATGCATAACCCACACTGCATCCACGCGTACAACATACGCAAACACATCTCTCTCTCTCTCTCTCTCTCTCTCTCTCTCTCTCTCTCTCGCGCCCGCGCTCTCTCACACACACACACACACACATAGAGTCGCCACCCTGCCCCTGAAAGGGAGCTCTTCAAAGCCCCCTGCCTGCCTCCACCCGACCCCAGCGGCCTGGGCTCCTGGCCAGCAGAGTTAAAGTGATTACTGGCCTGGATCCACAGGCAGCAGCCACCTCACCCACCAGGAGTTGCTGGGAGGGACTAGGGCACAGGAGTTATTTTTAGAAGTGAGGTAGAACGGGAGGCTCTGGGAGGAGGGGCTTCACAAACTGGGCAGGGGACTCAGGTGGTGGGGTGGTCAACTAGGACTGCCTGGGGCGGGAATGTCTCCTGTGAGGGCCTGGGGACATCCTGGGGCTCCCAGGAGGGAAGGAGGGAGCTGAACTCCCTCCATCATGACCATCCCTGCTGGGCCTGAGGCCGGCAGGCCACACACCCCAAGCCTGGTCCCTGAGCAGCTGCAGGGGAGAACAGGAAATGGCTCTAACAGGGGCAGAAGGCTTGGTTCTCGCTGATAGCCCTCCCCCACACACATACAGATACACACACGTAAACTATACCTACAGGCACACACACACACACATCCAGGGTGGTTCTGTGGTCAGCCCCTGAGGACCACCAGGCAGAGACACCAGCCAGACTCACCAGCTGCCCCTGGCCCGGGGTCAGCTCCTCCCCCCCCCCCACTTTCTTTTAGCGTGGGATCAGAAAAATCCGAGGATTCTGTTTGCTGGAGACAGAAGCCAGGGGTGGTTGGAGGCAGGGCGTCTCAGAGGGTCTGTCCAGTGGTGGCTGCCCAAGAGCAGCCCTGAGCCCCCTGGGCTGCCAACCATATGGCACCTTGTTGAAAGTGGAAATGACTTTCCTGGCAAACTGCCCCTTGTTCAAATCCGAGCCCCACCCCCACTGTGTGGCCTCTGACTGACAGGTCCCTTACTCTGGGCAGCAGCTACCTGGATGGGAGAGTGGGGGTGCTCCTTGGATTTCCCCTCCCCGCCCCCGTGGGTGTGGGTTGTGATGTGGATGAGGGGGTCACCTGCTGGGCTGTTGTGGTTCCCTGTGGCTGCTGTCCAAGCCAGTAACCTTGAGCTTAGTAGCTCCTGCCACCGTGAGGTGACAGTGTGGGCCGCCTGGGGGCCCCTGGGCGCGTTCAGAAGCCGGAGTGTCGCAGCGCTGGCCGCTCACGAGGGCTGTCCCGGAGCATTCTCAAGGGTGCTTCAGAAAGCTGGTGGAAACATGGCGTGAAAAGGCAACGTTCCTTTCTATTGAAAAAATAAAGATTCGTGATCCACCTTTTTTTTTTTTGTAACACAGATTTTCCATGAACTTTCTGAAGACCCCTCCTATACATGGATTTTAATTGTTTTGTGCCAAAATAAATTTGTTCCTTTTTTTTTTTTTAAAAAAAGATACTTGAAGTGCAAAGCATCAGAGAGAGAGAGAAGAGTGTGGGGAGAGAAAGAACAAACTTCTATCTGCTGGTTTTCCCCCCAAATGGCTGCAACAGCCAGGGTTGGGCCAAGCTGAAGCCAGGAGCCAGAAACTCCATCAGGATCTCCCACATGGGTGCAGGTGCCCAAGTACCTGGGTCACCATCCAGTGTCTTCCCAGGCACATTAATAGGGAGGGGGATCAGCAGTGGAGCAGCCAGGGCTAGAACTGGTGTCCCTATGGAATGCCAGCATTGCAGGCAGTGGTTTTCCCTGCTGTGTCACAGCACCAGCCTCTCTGTGAACATTCTGCTGTCCTCTTGTCTCCTTCCTTGTGTGTTCAGCTTCTAGAAACTGCCTGTTCTACTCCCCCCCCCACCCTCTCAGCTCTGACACCACCCTCTGTCTTTGGTCTGTTTCACTTTTCATCTGAATATCTCGCCCCCGGCCCCCACCCAGCCCGCCCTAGTGATGACATTGGGCCCACTTGTGTAATCTAGGATAATCTCCCCATCTTGAGATCTCTAACCAAGTCTCTGTCATAAAATCCCGGTGACCAGAGAACATCACGCATCCCCTGGCTCCAGGGATTAGCCTGTGGACATTGTGTGGGTGTGTGTGTGTGTGTGTGTGTGTGTGTGTGTGTGTGTGTCCCAGCCATCACTCCATTCCACCTCCTGCAAGAGGGTCCAGGGAGGTCACAAGTAGTCAGTGAACGTGAGAGGATAGAAAGCACCCAGTACCTGGTCCCAGAGGGGAGACACAGCTCCCACATGGACAGGGGCCCTGGCGGCTGTTGGGGAAGTTGACCCTCTGCTCAGCGTAAAGCATCGCCAGCAAGAAGAGGGTCTTGAGCTGTGACAGCTGCTCTCTGGGGCACAGCCCTGGACAGCTTGCGAAAGGCTGGCCGTGGGCTTGGAGTAGGAGCAGAGACAGGCTCGTAAGTGGGGAGGGCTGGTCTCAGCTCTTACAGGTGCATCTAAGTGCATTCAGGCCCCGGGGGGGGGGTCTTCCCATCACACCCATCCCAACTGACCAGTACATGACAGGTTGAAGCTGGGAATCCCCCTGTACCCCCAAGAAGAGTGAGGAACCCCCCCATTGGACAGCCAGGGCCCTAGTCCTGTGCTGTTCCTGTGAGCTAACCCCCTCTTCCTCCCACTGTTATAAATATCTGCCACATATGTGATTCAGCCTAAGCCCAAACATGGAGTGTATGCTGAACTGCAAGGCAAGCTTTTACAGGTACACATTGAACTTGAAAAAACTGCTTTATTTTTATTCCCTTGAGAAGCAAAGCAACAGAGAGCTTCCATCCACTGGTTCTCTGCCCAGGTGCCTAGTAGTGGCGAGGGTCCAAGAGTTGGGGTCTGGTCTCTCATGTGGGGGACAGAGACCCATCCTGGTACTTGGGACTGTCACCTGTGGCTTCCCAGGTATCGGCAGGCAGTTGGTGGGACTGGGATGGGACATGTGCATCTCACGTGGTGCCTTCACTGATGGAACGGATGCCTGCCCCTACAACGTTCGCTTCACAAGCAGTGCTCATTCTGACCCCTGTGTCAGGAAGGATCGATTGTAGAATATCTAATCACACAATGTGCATTGCTCCTCGGGGTGGTTGTGGCAGAGAACCGTGCACGGAGGGCCTTGAAAAGCAGAAAGGTGTGTCCTGCAAGTGTGAAGCCACCATCCTAGCATGGCTGGTCCCTCCCGCATCCCCTACTGGGGAGCCTGCCCTGTGTCACTCTCTCTGGCTTCTGCGGGTCTACAGCCATCTTGGCCATTGCTAGGCTGGTGCAGCCAGTACCCCACCTATGCCTCATCCTGCTGCACACACCCAATTTTTTTAAAAAATTATTTTTATCAGAAAGTCAGATTTACAGAGAGGAGGAGAGACAAAGAGGAAGATCTGTCTGTTGATTCTATCCACTTGTTCATTCCCCAGGTAGCCACTGCTGCCAGAGCCGAACTGATCCAAAGCCTGGAGCCAGGAGTTTCCTCTGGGTCTCCTGTCGGGGGTGCAGGGGCTCAAGGCTTTAGGCTATCCTCTACTGCTTTCTCAGGCCACAAGCAGGGAGCTGGATGGAAAGTGGAGCAGCTGGGATATTAACTGTGTCTGTGTGGGATCTTGGAACCTGCAAGGCAAGGGCTTTAGCCACGGGGCTACTGCGTTTGACCTGCACCCTGTTTCTTTTTTTACGATACTGTCACTGTGTTAAGGCCTTCCCCACTCCAGTCTTTTCTAATTGGGGAGGCAGATAGAGAACAGTCATAGTGCCACCTGCTGGCTCACTCCCCACACACCCATAACAGCCGTGGACCAGGTTCAAGCTGGGGACCAGGACTGCTTGGGCCAGCCCTGGCTTCGGCGGAAGTTAGCAAGAAGCTGGTGTCAGGAGCTCTTCTGTAGAAGGGGTACTGGCCCATTGGGGGGCATTAGTGAACCCCAGACATGCTTGGGCATTGGCCACCTGGTTGGGAAACCCCAAGCTGCCAGGGATTACTCCTTTGGCATGGGCAGTAGTGGGTGGTGTACTTGGGGTCCATAGAGAGGGGCCAGAAACTGGGATCCAGCAGCTGTTGAATTTTTGGTTCTCCCTCACCAGATCAGCGTCCTAGTGATGTGGTTAGCCAGCCAAGCACCAACCTGCTTCAGGTTGCGCCTGCACAGGGTGACCTTAGGCCTTGTGAGGAACTCCTGCAACCCGGAGAGGAGGAGGATGGCTGTTTGGCCTTGGTGGCTCTGGCTGCTGTCGGGTGCACCCCAAGCAGCGAGCCCAGGAGCAGGCAAATGTGAGGGTGTGGGTTGGGCAGTAGGGGTCCCAGGTCCCCTGGCTGGAGGGAGCTGTCATTCTGCTGTCTTCCCCATCCTGGGGTCACCCCCTTCTTGAGACCACCTTGGCTAGCAATGACCCATCTTTGCTGTACTTCAGAGAGCCCCAGAGCCAGGAGCACCCCATGGTTCACGGTTACCCCACCTCTTGGGCACTGCCAGTAGGGGGTTTTCCTAGACCTATTCCCTCAAGCCCACCCTAGCCCCGTACACCAAGGCAAATCTGGCAGCCAGTTTTTACAGCCCTCCCTGGATTCACACCCACCCTTGTTTTCCCCCTTCTACGGGGGTAGCTGTCGCCTGCCCCGCCTGGCATGAGCAGAACAGGCGGAGTGGGAGCCGGATTTGGCTCTGGAAAGCTAATCCGCACTGCATGCCCTTGAACTAGCCAGGGCTGGGAGCCAACCATGTTGCTGCAGCCTCTAGCTCCCCCTCCAGGCCACATAGGGAACTGAAGTGTGAACCGCAGTGGCCAAGTCCCTCCTATTGGAGGTCAGTCATTCTAGCTTAAGCTGGTTCACTTCATCTGCCCTGGCAGAGGATCCCCATGAGCAGGCAGCACGGCTTACACGCGGAATGGCTCCTTTGACCTCAACTGTGTCCCCATGGACACCCCTGCCTCCACTCCAGCTGCCTCTTCTGCTCTCAGGAACAAAGGGCTCAGGGGCCTTGTGTAGGTCACTGACATCACCTGGGCAGGCTAGGGTGTATTAGCTCACGTGGAGGGGATGGGAGCCATGCCAGAAGCCTGCAGGCAGGACCACAGTCCATTGTGTGGCCTGGCAAGGTAGACGACGGGCGCTTGGAAGCCAGACCCCGATGAGCTCCACTGTAGTGGCAACTGGCCATGTAGCTTCTGGGCAAAGGCCCTGGGCCCTTTCCCTCCTGCTCACTGCCACCCATCAGCCTCTCTGCCCTTGCTGCCTGCCACGGGCTCCTCTGCCTGCCCCAGGCTGTAAGGTTTACCTGGCCAGCTGTAATAGCTTCTCCTCTTCCCCCTCCCCCAGTAAGCCACAAATCCATCTTCTCTGTACACCCTGTGAGGGAAGCTCTGGTGGCTCTCAAATAGCTGGGTCCCTGAAAAGTATTTTTGAAATAATACTAACAAAAAAATGGGTGGGCCTGGCATGGTAGCCTATTAGCTAAAGTCCTCGCCTTGCATGCGCTGGGATCCTATATGGGCACTGGTTTGTATCCCAGCTGCTCCACTTTCCATGCAGCTCCCTGCTTGTGACCTGGGAAAAAAGAGGACAACCCAAAGCCATGGACCCTGCACCCATGTGGGAAGTCAGCTCAGCTCTGGCTGTTGCAGCCACTTGGGAAGTGAACCAATGGGTGGAAAGTCTGTCTTTCCTTCTCTGCAAATCTTGACTTTCAAAGCTCTCCTGGTCAGCCACTGCTGACAGTACTCCCCACTTTCCCACTTGACTTGCTTCCAGGCCATTTTCTTCTCCGGGTTTGTGCAGACAGCCAGGGCTGGGCTGGGCAAGTCCCTCTGGCCGCCCTAGCTCAGCTGGAAAACCTGGGCCTCACTGTGTGGGCTGTACAGAAAGGGGGACAGATTCCGTGATGGTTTAGCCTTAAACTGGCACAGTATCCCCTGGGCCCTCGTTGTGTGAGCTAAAGTGAGTCATGAGGTAAAGTTCAGGTACATTGCGAGAAGGGACACAGTGGCTGTAGACCCTAAGCAGCCTTGTACATTTCCATCTTCAGAAGGCCGTGACAGGTGAGGCTGAGCTAGGAGTTGGGGGAGCACTCAGCATGGATCTCCCATGGGGGTGGCAGGCGCACCATCACCTGCACCCTCACCCTTACCAAGGCCTCTCCGGGGAAGCTGGAGCTGGACTTACACCTCCAGATACTGAGCTGCTAAGTGCAAGGCCTGCTCCTCCATGTCACTTTACTAGTGAGTGAGACAGAGGGAGACGCTGGGACCCAACTACTTGAGCTGAGCCATCACTGCCCTCCCCTGGAGTGGGCAGCCAGGAGCTGGACTCAGAAATGGGGTCATGTGACCTGGGGCCATGTGACCGGGGTGTGGCCATCCTCAATGGCCTCCCAGGCATCATGCTCAACACTCCACCCCAACCCGCTCCCATGGCCTCAGTGTCAGCTCCGTGTGTTTCCACTGGCACAGACTTTGGGGGTGCAGTAAGAAGAGGGGGCATAGGGCAGCGTGGGGGAGGGACGAAGCAGCTCAGAGTCCAAGTCGGTGATGTTTGCTGAGCCAGAAAATATGACCCAACTGGAGCCAGGAAATGGCTTAACTCCTGATTGATCGACCGGGGCAAGAGGACATTCTTAAGGGGACATGGTCCTGCCAGTCCCACAGCCGTGTGACACAGGGTGCAAAGAGCAGGGTGGGGAGGAGCAGGTGTTGATAAACTTCACCTGTTGACCCCATTGCAGGAACAAACTCTCAAGAGCCCAGGCTAGCCCCCTGCTTCTATCTAACCATGAAGGCGAGCTTAAAGCCCCTCGCTCCGTCTAGGATGGCACCTGGCCACAAAGGTGAGCTATGGGGAGAGGCAGTTGAGCGTCTGGGGAACAAAGGAAAGAAAGTAGGCTGCCTGAGGGGGTCCTGGAAAAGATGATCAGATTGCGTTTATTGATGCACCAGGAATCAGCCCACCACCCGGAAGGGGCGGCCCGGGCACGCCACGACCATCATTGAAGCAGGCGATGTGGGGGTGGGGGACATGATGCTATCATAAGTTAGGAGACGCAGAGGCAGCGGCGGTGCCCTGCTCACTTCATGTTCTTCACGAAGTCCTCGCCCTTCTTGATGGAGGCCTTCAGCTCGGGGATGGCCTCGGCGATCATCTTCTCCTCGAAGGCAGACACCTTGCCGATGCCCAGGTTTTTCTCCAGGCCCTTTTTCTGCAGGATAGGGCAGGGGGAAGAGGCAAGAAGTTAGGACGGGCGAGGCGTTCCCGAGCCCTTAGCCGAGGTGAGGATCCCGGCCTTGGTGCTCCCTATGCATGTGCCCTCGACCGTCACGTCACGTCACGTCACGTCACGTCACGTCACGTCACGTCACGCTCCGTCCTTCCTGCCCGCCCGCCCATGGAGCTGGGCCAGTACCCAGGGAGGGTGACCAGGCTTGGGAAGCCTGCTCAGTCGGTCAGCCATGGGCATCACTCGACCTGACAGCACACACCTCAGGGTTCTAGTCTGTTCCCCAAGGTGCTAAAGCACCAAAGAGGCACTTTAAAAAAATTGTACCCGAATCCAGTGCAATTCAGTGAGTCGCTGTATGAAGCCAGAAACAAACAGCAGGTATCTGGGGGTCCCATTCTCACCTCCCTAAACTGGACCCTCTTGGGGCTGTGTGGTACCTCCCTGCCCCAGCACACTTACCCCCAGCAGGAGCGGCGTGGAGAAGTAGGAGCAGTCGGCTTCCTGTGACTGCACGAAGGAGCACTCCACAACGCCCTCCTTGCCATTCATGGCATCCACCAAGGAGAAGACGAAGCGGGCGCCAGCGTAGGCCATGGACAGGGTGGCAGAGCCTAGGGGTGGCCTGGGGGTGTTAGCTGGGCAGCTCAGTGCCAGGGGAGTCCAGTCTGCCCGCCAAGAATCCAGGGTGGGGTGCTCCTTAAGTCTGTTCACTCATGAATGGCATGCAGTTGCCAACCTCAAAAATCACCCCACCCCAGGAGGCATGCTTTTCACCAGGCAAATGCGCGTGCAGCCCTGGCCTGGCCCAGGGCCCTGCACACAGATGCTCCGACGTTACCTGCTCCGGCTTTGGCCTTGACCACCTCCGTGCCGGCCTCCTGGATCCGCCCCGTGAGCGCCGCCAGCTGGTCCTGGGGGAAGTCCACCTTGGGCGTGCACTGTGAGCCAAGGTTAAGGGCGTGTGAGGAGCTGGTGCCCCCGGGCAGTGTGCACAGCCCCCAGACCTGCCCCGACACTCCTTCATCAGCACCCCCCTCTGCCGTGTAAAGGGAGGTTTACACTGTGGACTCCCTTCAGTGGCATCCAAAGGAGGGAACAGTCCGCTGGCCCTGACCATGACCTTCACATTCCCCATGACCACCGAAAAGGCAATGAAGAGATGGGTCCTGGTGTGCCAGGAGCCCAACCGCGGATCCCGCTGCGGTTTCCCCCGCAGTGTCTGCACAGCACAGTTAGCCCACGCTCGGGGGGAGGGGAGAGTTCCCCAGCCCTCCCTGTGGGGAACGCCCACCCCATGTTCTGGCCAGAATGCACACCCAGAGTGTTCCTGTGGCTCAGGGACAGGACTCTCCTGCTGCCGGCCCTGTCGCCCTTCATTTTTACACTAAGCTCTACGTTCCTCAGGCTGCCCTGTGTGTCGCCCCATGCCCCCTCTGAGCCCTTTCCCCTTTTAGAATACAGCAGACAGCACCGGCACCAGCCTTTGCCACCTGTCGGGGGGCTCTAGGAAGGTACCTACTGGGTGCACCTGACCTTGGTGCTTCTCACACCGTTTCCTGACACACCTGTGAGATCAGGGGGATGATGGTCTTCCCAGCATGGCCACCGATGACAGGAACGTTGACTCGAGCCGGATCCAAGCCCTGGTCATCAGAGGAAGGCCTGATTAGCTCTCAGCAGGTCGGGGCCACCCACAGCATGTGGGGCCACACCCACACGATGCAGGGACTCTGAGGAGAAGGCCAGACACGCCAGCCTTCACGGCGCACATGGGCCCTTTTTTCCTGCCTGTAACTGGCAAGGGCTGGGAAGGGGTCAGGGGGCTTGGCTGGGTGCTCTGGGCAATGCCTGCTGCAGCCCTTACCTTCAGTTCTGCCACAAAAGTATTCGCTCTGACGATGTCCAGGGTGGTCACGCCAAAGATCTTGTTGGGGTTGTAGACTCCGTGTTTCTTGAAGACCTCCGCCGTGATGGGGATGGTGGAGTTAACCTGGGAAGGCCAGATGGGCGTGAGTGGGGTGCACAGCCCTGCAGGACACTGCGCTGTCAAGGACCAAGAGGACAGCATAGGAAGATACCTTGCCTCAGCTGCCCATTCATTCCAGGTAAACCTGGCACCTCCTTTCCTGCAGGGGGCGCTCACCCACTCCTTGGGCTGGTGCTGGGGCAGAGCAAGGAAGAGCCGAGACCTTGACCGTGGCCAGGTCACCTGCATTCCCTAAGACTTGGTTTCTTTATCTCTGCTGCCTTGTGAAATGGTTGTGATAATTAAAAAATGGTTTAGTATTGGGTAAGTGCTTAACGAGGTACTCGGTACATGGGAAAGGCATTTCATGAAAACAGCCACGGGTTTTAAAGTGTTTTGGCATCAGAACAGTTAAACTTTTCTTTTTCTTTTCTTTTTTTTTTTTTAAGATTTACTTATTTTTATTGGAAAGGCAGATATACAGAGAGGAGGAGAGACAGAGAGGAAGATCTTTTGTCCGATGATTCACTCCCCAGGCGGCCGCAACGGCCAGAGTTGAACCAGTCTGAAGCCAGGAGCTTTTTCCAGGTCTCCCACGTGGGTGCAGGATCCCAAAGCTTTGGACCGTCCTCGACTGCTTTCCCGGGCCACAGGCAGGGAGCTGGCTGAGAAGTGGATTAGAACCAGTGCCCATATGGGATCCTGGCACGTTCAAGGCGAGGACTCTAACCACTACGTTATCGTGCCAAGCCCAAACTTTTCATTCTATTTTCTCCTGAACTTCTTTTGAGATAGAAGCCGTTCATTTGATCATTCACTGTATGCCCTCATTAGTGGGAGCTGGGCCAGATCTGAAGAGTCAGAAGGCAGGAACTCAATCCAGGTCTCCGACATGGGTAGCAGGCACCAAGAACTTGAGCTGCTGCCTGCCGCCCCCACGAGACTAGTCAGTGAGAAGCTAATACCAGGAGGGGGAGCTGGGGAGTGAATCCAGGCACTCGGATCCTAGACACAGGCACCTTAACAGGTGTCTCATGCCACCCTCTGGGAACCTTCCAGCAAAAACAAAACTGTTAGGTGTACACTAAGCACTAGTTCTCTAGCAAAAGAAACAGCTCCTGACTGAGTGCCATCCCTGCTCAGGGTGGGCAGGTAGGGAAAGGCAGGTGCCCGGAGCAGCCACGACCCGCCACCTCCCAGACACCAGGACGTGGGTTCAGCTTGTTGTTGGGGGTCTGCTGCTGAGCCCTGGGGACCACAGCCGTCCCCAGGATGGGTCAGTTCCTGGAGGGTCGGAGTAGAATGAGCCTCCTGCACGTAGCAGCCCAGCAGGGCTGGGGGTGCTGAGATGAGCAGATGGGGTGGTGAGGGGTAGGAAGTGCCGACCCAAGCTGAATGCAAGGGAGAAGGCAGCCCCGCTGCCTCTAGATGGGCTTATTCGCTGGGCCGGTACAGGGCTGGGGAAGAGACATGGCTTGCTCACAGGCACCTAGCTAGCTGTGGGAAGAACTTCCTGAGGGGCAGGTGCCTGGGACAGTGGTCCAGGTGCTCTGTGTCACCCATACAGGATGTGTGGATGGAGTCTCACCCTTTGGCCTGGCCCAGCCCCAGCTGTCGCAGGCATTTGAGGAGCAACCCACTGGGTGAAAGACCTATGTTTCCGTGTCTGTCATCTTTCACACGGAATGAGGGAGATAAGACGCTAACATAATTGACCCCTCTGCTCCGGAAGGAATGTTCAGGGAGGAGGCATGGCACACACCAGCACACTGAGCTGTGGGCTCTCCTATCTGTAAGCACACCGTCACTCACCGGGTTGGCGATGATGCAGATCATGGCTTCCGGGCAGTGCTGGGCACAGGCGGCAGCCAGGGTGGCCACAATCGTGGCGTTGGTGTTGAACAGGTCATCTCGTGTCATGCCTGCAATGATCCAAGGCAGATGTTCACTGGAATGCCAGGCACTCCCGGCTAGGCTGTCAAGTGCCACGTGTTAGGCTGTGGCCAGATATCCGGCCTTGGGGCCTCACAGCTCCTGCTTTGGGTCCATCTACGTGGTGGGGAGAACAGTCCACAGTGACACAGGGGTGCTGCAAGAGTCTATGGGAGTGGAGCTGGGTCAGGGGAGGGACAGGGCTTTGCCATGTGGCTGAAAAAGGCAGGGGACCCCATGTCTCCTAGGCAATGGGAACCTCTGGGATTGGTCTGTCGTAGAGAGATGGTGGGACCCACCTTTGACAGACAGCCACCTTTCCAGCTGCCCCCACCCCCATACCTGGTTTCCTGGGGACCCCAGCAGGAATAACCACCACATCACAGCCCTTCAGGCAGTCGGGCAGCTGCTCGGGTCCGAGGTAGCCTGGAAAACACGGTTAAGAATCATCATCTTGCTCGTCCTAACCTTGAGGGTTGACACTTGTTGGGGACACAGCCTGGGGATTCCTGGGGCCAGCCAGAGGGCCCACTTGTGATGGGGTCTCCTCCCAATCGCTCCAGCCCCAGCCCGGGTCTGAGCAGTCAGCTCCGAGTGGGCCCAAAGGCTGCAGGGGAAAAGGCTGGACCCAGATGGCAGCACCCACATCCCCTCCTTGGCTTTCCAAGACCTCAGGAAACTGGCTTTGATCTTGAACAGCTCATGAGGGGGAGGCAGCTTGAGGGCTCAGAGCAACTAGGAGGGCACCACACATGTGCTCTGCCAGCCAACCTCCCGGATGGGTTTAACATCAAGTGTGTGCTCTCTCCCATGGTCGGTGGGGCAAGGCAGGGCCCAACATCTGGGCAGCAACTTGGTGCTGCACAGTGCAGGCGCTGAAGCAGGCCTGGCTCTTCATTTTGCTTTAGGAGACTGAGAAAGATGACGTATGGACAGTTACTTATCACAACCCGGTTTGTTTTTATGGAGAGCAAAGTTAAATGGGTAGCAGCCCAATAATGAACAGTGTGGGTGTAAACAATAATTGATAAAACTACAGGACAGTTCCTAAAATAGGTTCACTGGGAACCAGGAGATGTAGTGCGACGGCCAAATTAGCAGGATGGGCAATTACCAAGAGCTTCTCGGAGACAGCGCCCCCTGCTGCCTGTGACTCCCCGTAAGAGGCTCCCCCTTCGCTGCCTCCACCACCTTTTCAAATTGGGAAATGCCGCGGACTTTGGGAAAGCCAAACTGCCTTGTTCCATCGCCTCCCAGTACCTTTCACAGTCGCTCTGGTCTCGATGTGGCTCAGGTCAGCGGCCACGCCGGGGGTGTGTGCGATGTCGTAGAGGGTCAGGCGGCTGACAAGGGGGCTGTTCTTCAGGAGAAGCGAGAGGGGCTGGCCGATTCCCCCGGATGCCCCGAGCACGGCTACTTTAGCATTGTTCTGAGACAAAGCACAACATGGAAAGGACTCTTGGGGTGGAGTTGGTGTCAAATGCATGTACCCGGCACCTGCTGGACACTGTGCTGGACCTCTGACCTGCGTGGGACCAAGGTCAGATGCCCAGGTCTCTGCTACAGCCCGGGGCAGGACGAGGATCTGCTCGACTTGAGAGCTGCCGCCAAGAGGTAGTGGCAGCTGGTCTGGGGTGTTACGGCTTCCGGTAGTTTAAAGACACATACAGGCTTAGAGAAGTCCCTCGATGCTGAGGATAGACTGGCCTGCCTCACATGTAAAAGGCCGGGGCCGGGATGAGTCAGCTTCTCCTTATGAGTTTATTAGCATATGAGGTTGGGCCTGACTGTGCCTGGCTGTCCCGGAGCTCCACATATCTAACGGTCGTCACCACCTGGCCCTATCACACCTGTCCTGTTCCCGAGTGGGTCTAGGCATCGAAGAGATCACACGGGTCACCCACCACTCACGGAGGGACCCCTGGGTAGTTTCCACTGTTTGGCTGAAACACATAATACTGCTATGACGGTTATTTACATATAAACTGATACAGGGACGTGACTTTAGTTCTCCTGGACCTGCACCCAGCAGTGGAACTGACAAGTCACTACTCCCAAGTTCAAGCAAATACCAGACTGCTCCCCAAATTGGCTGTCTGCTCACTGGCCAGCCTGGTTGGCCAGTCCCAAGCAGTCCCCCGGCAGATGCGGAGACCTAAAGCACCGAGTAGCCTGGATCCCACGATGAGTCAGGTCAGCCAGCACCAAACCCAGACAAAGTGCCTGCAACATTTCTGCTTAGGAAATGGCTCTTTAAAGGGACCCGCTGCAGCCAGGCCTTGAACTCCCAACAGGCTGGGCTAGGCAGGAGCGAGACACCAGGAACCCCAGCACTGGCCGCCTAGCAGGAACCTAGATGGGACGGCCAGGGGGCGGAGGCTGGGGCGTGGGAAGTGGGCTTTGCCAGCAGCACCTTAGGGGTCCACAGCCAGCGGGGCTGCAAGAGGAGGTGATAGAAGTTTGCATTAGAAAAATTTTTAGGGCCTGGCGTGATAGCGTAGTGATGAACGTCTTTGCCTTGCACACACCAGGATCCCATATAAGCACCGGTTCTAATCCCGGCGCCCCTGCTTCCCATCCAGCTCCCTGGATGCTTGTGGCCTGGGAAAGCAGTCAAGGACAGCCCAAAGCTTTGGGACCCTGCACCCACATTTGGAGACCCAGAAGAATTTCCTGGCTCCTGGCTTCAGATTGGCTTAACTCCAGCTGTTGCGGCTGCTTGGGGGAGTGAACCATTGGACAGAAGATCTTCCTCTCTATCTGCCTTTCCAATAAAAATAAATCTTAAAATAATTTTTTTTTTAGCTAGCAAAACAAAAATTATATTTGACCAGGAAGTGGATGCCTCCAGCGGTGCCCTCACTGGGGTCCCAACGTGGATCAGCTCGCAGGCCACGTGGGGAGTGTCACATGGAGTCGGGGTCAGCCTCCATCCCTCCCCACTGGGGCAGGCTGTCCTGTACACACTGCAAAATGCTGTCACTTCCCTAGTATTTTCAAAATGAGAAGCAGTTACTACCAACAGGGTCTAACAGAGCCTGGATACACAGTAATTTTTCCTGCTTTAGCAGACATTGCAGACTCCATAAATCTAAAACCAGGGCCCTGATAACTTCTCCCCTACCCACGCCTCCTCCTCCTCCTCTAGTCTCTTGCAACATTTCTTGCCCCTAACCTCAGGATCACCCACAATCCTCTCCCCTTCTCATCCAACCCTGCTCCTGGGCAAATCCTGCCGCCTCTGCAGCAGTCACCTGACACAAGGGGGACCATTCTGTGAGTTCAGACCAAGGCCTTGCTGTGGCCCACAGGATCGCACAAATCCTACTGTTAACCCCCCACTGCCCCTGCTCTCCTAGCACCCACTCAAGGCACAGCCCCAACTCTTCGGAAGACACCCTTTTTGTATGGGAAGGCTAGTTGCGGAACTTAACCCAATACCACCTTTTGGGGGGGGGGGCGTCCTATGGAGAGGTGCCCTACCCCGACAGAATCTAAGATGGAAACTACTTTCCCTGCCAATCCTTACTGCTTTCTTCCTCTGTGCTTGTCCCCCAAGATCTACTTCACTGTAGGAGGCAAGATGGAAAGTTCCAGAAGAGCTGGGAGCTTTGTTAGGGTTCTGGTCACTGCACAGGCACCACCCAGGTTGCACCAGGCCCTCACCCCTTAACACCTCCCCTGGGACTGACTTCCACTCCTGGGCCCCTCAGCATCGCTCATCGCCTGCACCTGTCTAGGCCTTGCTGGCTGGTGTCAGGTGCCACTGCTCCCCCTGGTATCTCTCCTACTCAGTGCAGCTGCCGACGAGCAGATATTTGGCGTATCTGTATATTATTATTATTATTTTTTTTAATTTACTTTCAAATGAAGTGAGCACACGGGGTGTGGAAGGTCTCAAAGCTCCATGACCAGCAACTGAAGTCCCTTTAAGGAGAATCACTTCTTCCACACCACAGCTGTGATACTGAAAGGCAATGCCTCAAACTGCCATGCAATTTGACTCACTGGGGCAGAAAGCGTAGCACCTGTTCAAAACAGGGCCAACAGGGCCTGTTCTTCCTCCCTTAAATACTCTTCAGGTGATTCCCTGTTAGACATGGTTATAAATAGCGTGGCCTTCAGTGGTCCCGGGTTGGGCCAAGTCAGCACACCTGGGCGCTGGCCCAGGCTTCCCCCGTGGCAGGAAGGCGGCCTCTGGCCAGGTTCCTTAAAAAGGGGCCATCAGCAGGCCACTGGCCCGATGACCCTGCAACCTCGGGACCGGCTCTCTCTACCCTCGTGGGGAGTGAAGCTCCCCACCACGCATCCACGCACATCTCTCAAGGACGCTGCCAGAATCAAAGGAAAGTTGCACACAAAAAGAGTAAGTTCCAGAGTCGCAGTTTCTTAAGCCTCGGGAGAGCGTGGGGGTACTGGGGTTGTGTATCCATCCTTGGCTCTCTCCCACGCCTTCTCCCTTCGGCCCTCCCGGCCCAGCGCGCTGCAGCCTCCAGCCAGGCTGGCCCAGGGCGGTGTGGCGGCGGCCAGACCTGCCGGGGTGGGTGGTGGTTTGGGGGATTGCACGTGGGGCCAGCTCGTGGGGTCACGCAAGCCAGCGCGCGCAGGGCCTACCTGGGCCGAGGTACTGAAGCTGCGGCGGAGAGCGGTGCCGACGGGCCGGGCGAGCGCGGAGAGCATGGCTGCGGGCACGGGCAGGGGCCGCGGGGCCGACGGGCGCAGGAGCTGGCGGGCTGCAGCAAGTGACTCCAACGACCTCCACACGGCGGAGCAGCTCCCGGCGCCGCGGCCCTGGCCTCGCGAGACCGGACCCGCTTCCGTCCCTACCCACCCGCAACCGCCCTAGATCTCGCGATACCACGGCCACATCCGGGGGCAGAGTGGCGGTGGAGCCGTGAGAAAGAGGAGGAGGAGAAGGACAGGGAGAGGCGTTCTCCCGCGATCGCTTGGAGAGGAGCCATATTTCCAAGTGGGGCTCCACACGGAGACCCTGCTGTGGCTGGTGCGCCCCGCCGAGGTCGCGCCGCAGGTCAGGAGAAGTGAATTCTCCCCAAAACCTCGGCCCCGCCCCGCCCCTTGTGTCCCTGCAAATGGGGGAGTCGTAGGGTCTCTGCAAAGAGGAGTGAGATGGTGGTCCAGGCCCCGGGCCGGCTGGGAGGAACGTTCCCGAAGCCAAGGCTGCCGCCTCGGGTCGCACAGATCCGGCTAGGGGACCCCGTTGTCCCTAGCAGAGAGCCCTCGCTCCAGCTTGTTCTGGATTCAGGGGCCCGTGAGGCAGGGGGGAGGGGGGGAAGCATCCACACAGAACATACGTGTGGGCACTACCTCCTCCTTGCCTCTGTCCCTTTTCGTTCGTGCTAGCCCCCTGGGGTGTGACCAGCAGCCCCTTGGGGAGTTTGAGAGGTTAGTGGGAGGGAGAGGAGGGCACAACCCCGGGAACCTGTCGGCTTAGCAGGTGCTGTGGGAGTAAGGTGTCTAATAGCTTATTGGAAGATCTTTCTCTGTGCATCTTTGTACCCACTGGTTTACTCCCCCGGTGGCTGCAACGGCTGCAGCTGAGCCAATCCAGAGTCAGGAGCTTCTCCTGGGTCTCCCATGTGGGTGTAGTTTCCCAAGGGCTTGAGCCATCCGCCGCTGCTTTCCCAGGCTATAAGCAGGGTCTGGCACCCATACGGGATGCCATTGCCACAAGGTGGAGGATTACCTGCTGTACCATCACACTGGCCGTAATGAGAAGCATTTTTAGAGACTTTAGAGCAAAATTTTTAAGATTTATTTTTAGTGGAAAGTTGGATTTACAGAGTGAAAAAGAGACCAAGATCTTCTGTCTGATGGTTCACTTCCCAAGTAGCTACAATGGCTGGAGCTGAGCCTATCCGGAGCCAGGAGTTTCTTCCAGGTCTCCCACACGTGTGCAGGGTCCCAAGGCCTTGGGCCGTCTTCGACTGCTTTCTTAGGCCACAGGCAGGGAGCTGGAAAGGAAGGGAAGCGGCTGGGATATGAATCGGCACCCATATGGGATTCCAGGCATGTAAGCTGAGGACTAGAGCCACTAGGCTACTGTACCAGGCTCTAGAGAAAAACTTGAAGAGCACTTTGGGGGGCCAGCAGCATGGTTTAGTTGGCTCACCTGTAGACCTTGGTGTCTGATATGGGTGTCGGTTATAGTCCCCTCTACCCTGCACCTGTGTGGCTGATCAGTGGGAGCTCCTGGCTCTTGGCTTCCAATCAGCTAAGCTCGTGCTGTTACGGCTACTTGGAGTAAACCAGCAGGTGAAAGATCTTTGTCCTTCTCTGTAAATCTGCCTATCAAAATCTGTAAGAAACAGACCAGCTGCTACACCTTCCATCCGTGTTGTCCCGCTCACGGCTGGTCGGTGCCTCTGGGGAAAGAGGTGAATGCTTTGGAATAGGTTGGAAAGGGCTGGAGTGATGGTTGAACAGGTTAATCCTCCACATGCAGGCAATGACATGACGTGGGCATCAGTTCTAGTCCTGGTTGCTCCAGTTCCCATCCAGCTCCCTGCTTGTAGCCTGGAAAAGTGGCAGAGGATGGCCCAAGTCCTTGGACGGACCCCTGCACCCACATGGGAGACCTGGAAAAGGCTCCTGATTCCTGGCTTTGGATCAGCTCAGCTCTACCCATTGTGGCTTTTGGGGAGTGAATCAGCGGATAGAAAATGCTCCTGTCAGTCCTATCTGTAAATCCACCTTTCCAGTAAAAATAAATCGTTCAGAAATAGTTGGGGAAAAATACAAGCAAAACAGATCTTTGCATATGAGTATTGGCTGCAAAACACTTCTGATTTGGGGCAGCTGGTGTTTACCCTAAGTTTCCACGGCACTTGCTGGCCATGTGTTTGAGGGGTACACGAACCCTATGCGCGAAGGATTGAGGGGGAACACCTGGGAGGGATGAGGGAGGTAGGCCGGGAGGCCAAGGAATGGGGGGAATGAGATCTGGGATGTGATGGTGGGCGTGGGAGTGGAAAGGGTAAGACCAGTGCCTGTGGGTGGGGAGAGCTGGAGCCCTTCGGGGATGGAGGGATGAATGAAAGGGGTACAGAAAACACGGAGAGAGCGAGCTCACCAGGGGAGAAAGTGGTGTGGGAGTGATGGTGTGAATGGTGAGTGGGCAGGAGGGACGTGACTCCAAGAGGAAAGGGGTGCCAGAGCTGAAGTCATCCCTACAGAGGGACTAGAATGTAGAGCCCCATGCCCCCCTCACATCTAGGGCTCAGTTCTTTTGGTGTGTCGGCCTCTCAGAGGTACCATAGGTTTGGCACAATGGCTCAGCTGGCTAATACACCACCATCAAGGCTGTGATCCCATAAGGGAGCTGGTTTGTGTCCCAGCTACCCATCCAGCTCCCTGCTTATGGCCTGGGAAGTCGGCAGAGGATGGCCCAAAGCCTTGGGTCCCTGCATCCACATGGGAGGAGGGTCCTGGCTTCAGATTGGCTCAGCTCTGGCCATTTCAGCCGCTTGAGGAGTGAAGCAGCGGATGGAAGATCTGTCTCTGTGGATCTACCTTTCCAGTGAAAATAAAAAAAAAAAAAAAAGACTACCCCTCTAGTCCTCTCTGGGGACCATTCAAACAATCTGAGCAAATCCTCAGATTCAGGAGAGAGGAAGATCTTGCATCTGATTCACACCCCAAGCGGCCACAATGGCTGGAGCTGAGCTGATCCAAAGCCAGGAGCTTCTTCCAGGTCTCCCACACGGGTGCAGGGTCCCAAAGCTTTGGGCCATCCTCTACTGCTTTTCCAGGCTACAAGCAGGGAGCTGGATGGGAAGTAGAGTTGTTGGGATTAGAATCGGTGCCCATATGGGATCTTGGCACGTGCAAGGTGAGGTCTTTAGCCACTAGACTACTGTGCCAGACCCTACATTATTTTTTAAAAAGATTTGATAGGCAGTTTTTTTTGTGAAATACTTAATTTTACTGGAAAGGCAGATTCATAGAGAAGGGGAGACAGATCTTCCATCTGCGGATTTATTCCCCAAATGGCTACAATGGCCAGAGTTGAGCTGACACAAAGCCAGAAGCTTGTTTTAGGTGTAGGATCTCAAGGGCTTAAGCCATTCTGACGCGTTCTCAAGCCACAAGCAGAGAGCTGGAATGGAAGTGGAGCAGCTGAGATGTGAACCGGTGCCCATACGGGATGCTGGTGCTTGGAGGTGGAGGATTATCCTGTTAATGCAGCAGCCCCCCTAAGTCTTTTTAAGAATCTTTTGGGGGCCCGGCGCGGTGGCGCAAGTGGTTAAAGGTCCTCGCTTTGCACGCCTGGGATCCCATATGGGCGCCGGTTCTAATCCCGGCAGCCCCGCTTCCCTTCCAGCTCCCTGCCTGTGGCCTGGGAAAGCAGTCGAGGACGGCCCAAAGCTTTGGGAACCTGCACCCGCGTGGGAGACCCGGAAGAGGCTCCTGGCTTCGGATCGGCATAGTATCGGCCCGTTGCGCTCACTTGGGGAGTGAATCATCGGACGGAAGATCTTCCTCTCTGTCTCTCCTCTCTGTATATCCGCCTTTCCAATGAAAAAATAATAAAAAATCTTTAAAAAAAAAAAGAATCTTTTGGAACCACTTAATTTTACTAAGATTCACTTATTCTTTTAATTGGAAAGTTGGACTTACAGAGAGGAGAGACAAAGATCTTCCATTAGCTGGTTCACTCTACAAGTGACTGCAACAGCTGGAGCTGAGCTGAACAGAAGCCAGAAGCCAGGAGCCTGGAGCTTCTCCCGGGTCTCCCACACTGGTGCAGGGTCCCAAGGCTTTGGTCCATTCCTCTGCTGCTTTCCCAGGCCACAAGCAGGGAGCTGGATGGGAAGTGGGTAGCCAGGATATGAACCAGTGCCCATATGGGATCTTGGTGTGTGCAAGGCAAAGACTTTAGCCACTAGTCTACCATATCGGGCCCTCTAATAACAAGTCTTAACAGCTGCTGCTGTTGTGCACTGACCTGGTGGCAGCCACTATGCCAATCTAGTGGTGACATTGAACGAGCAGGGATACCCACAAGCAGCAGATGTGGTTACGAAGCAGACATCACAATTGCTTAAACATCCTCCTGTTAAAGTTGAGTTTGATTCAGGGGCCCATGTTGTGGCACAGTAGTTGAAATTCTTCCAACTCCAGCATCCCGTATTGGAGTCCCAGTTCAAGTCCCCACTGCTCTGCTTCCAACTCAGCTCCCTGATACAGGATCTTGTTACCCGTGGGAGAGGCCAGGGTGGAGTTCTGCTCTTGGCCCTGGGCTAACCCAGACCTGGCTATTGCAGCCATTTAAAGATTGAACCACTGGGTGGAAGGTCTTTTTCTCCCACTCTCGTCCATTGCTCTGCCTTCCAAATTTTGTGTATATGATCTGAGTTTGTTCAGAGGGGTTGCTACTGACTTCCCAAATTCACTCAAGAAAACCAAGGCCTGCGTCGATGTTGGAAATCCTAGAGAAAGATGCTGGCAGGGAGAAGCTTCGATGTGCTAGGCAAGGGGTAAGAACAGGATGAGGTCTGGGAGGAGACCTGGGAGGGCAGTTACCGCCCTGTGACCCCTGGGAGAAGTGCAGTGCACCTCCAGTGGGCAGCTGTTGGGTGGGTGGTCCACACCCAGAGGTTTCACTGGAAAGTGGGGGAGGGCCGAACAGGTCTGGGAAGAGCCGAGATGAGAAGAGGGTTGCCTGGCTCAAGGTCAGGGCCCACGGGAAGTCCTGCTATGGGGCAGAACATGGCACATTCATGTGGCTTCCTGTGGGCCAGGCCCTGTGCCGAGGTCATAGACAGACAGACAGACACACACACACACACCCTTTGGATTTACATCCTGAAGCAACATGGGTATATGTGGATTTGTGGAAGGGATTAATTTTTTAACCATTTATTTGAAAGGCAGAACTACAAAGAAGAGAAAGCTTCCATCTGCTGGTACACTCTCCAGATGGCCACCATGGCTGAGGTTGGGTCAGGTGGAAGCCAGGAGCTTTTTTCAGGTTCCCCATGCATGGGTGGCAGAGGCCCAAGGAGTTAGCCCATCCTCTGCTGCTTTTCCCAGGCTCGTTAGCAGGGAGCTGGGTTGGAAGTGAAGTACTCAAGACTCAAACCAGCACCCATATGGGATGCTGGTGCTGCAGGCCACAGCTTAACACCAGCCCTGTATTTGCTAATTTTTTTTTTTTCAGATATTTAGTTTACATGCAGTCAAGTGTAGAGGTCTTAACGGTTCTAATCGGTTTGGGCACTGTGTGTCCTTGGTACCACCACCTGAACGGTGAAATGTTATCTTCCTTCCCAAAGATTGCAGTATGTTGTCTTCACTGTCTCTTGGACTTCACATTTGTGCTGTCCAGCCTTCCTCATGTACAACCACGTGAGTCCAGCAAGCCTGCTCACACTAGCTCCACATGCTGATGTGTGCCAGTCACTTTGACACTCACACATCGTGGGCTCCCAAAATCGTCAGTGTAATGTTCAGATACTGTATGCCAACCCGCACTCAACCCTGAAACCATGCCTTAGGTGGGGACTCCTTAGCCGAAAGTGCTGGTTGCTCCATCTGACATGCAACTCCGTCTTTTGATGTGTAATTCCATTTTTTTTAAAAGGTTAGTCTATTTGAAAGCTGAGTTATTTATCCACTGGTTCACTCCCCAAGTGGCCACAATGGCCAGAGCTGAGCTGATCTGAAACCAGGAGCTAGGAGCATCTTCCAAGTCTCCCAGACAGATGCAGGGTCCCAAGACTTTGGGTCGTCCTCTATTGCTTTGCCAGACTCCTTAGCAGAGAGCTGGATTAGAAGTGGAGCATACAGGACTCAAGTGCCCTACGTGGGATGCCAGTACCACAGATGGCAGCTTTACCTACCACGCCAAGGCACCAGCCCCAGGAAGGCAAATTTTTTAAAGATTTATTTTTATTGCAAAGTCATATGTAGAGACAGAGAGGAAGATCTTTTGTCTTTGATTAACTCCCCAACTGACCACAATGCACCAATCCAAAGCCAGAAGCTCGGAGGCTCTTGCAGAGACTGACACAGATGCAGGGTCCCGAGGCTTTGGGCCATCCTCCAACTATTCTAGGCCACAGCAGGGAGCTGGATGGGAAGTGGAGCTGCTGGGATTAGAACCAGTTCTTTTTTTCTTCCCTGACATAGATTCCTTGATAGACTATAACCTCCCTGAGGGCAGGTCTTATTTCCAGTTACTTCAAACGTGTATAGATGTTCCAACATCTAGTACATGTTCATCATCCGCTAAATGTGCGAACAAATCGGACTCTTGTATACGCTACCTCTAAGCACAGTATCCACTGGCTCAGCATCTTGCGTCATTCTTTTCAACTCTAAATTTCACCACCTGTGTTTTTATCGTTATTTTTAGAGATTTAGTTTGCCTGGAAAGGCAGAGTTAGAAGAGGTGGAGAGAGCTTCTACCGCTGCTTCACTCCCCAGATGCGTGTGTGGGCTATTTAGGAAGAGTTGATTGAATTCAGCACAGGCAGGCTCGGCCTGTCCGGCGTGGATCCTCCATGCAGGATGGCTGATCTGGTTTTGTGTGAACCGACGGAGCTTTACAACATCTTGAATCAGGTCACGCAGTTCTCCAGGCTAACGGAGCCCAACTATCTCTGTCTGTTGGGTAAGTACTGCAAAACGCGGCTGTGCTGAGGGACAGCGCCCTGCAGCCGGGGTTAACACTGCATGGGAGGTGCAAGATACCATGAGGAGACTGGTAGGCTCCTCAGCATGAAGGGCCGCTGTAAAATGATGTAGGAATCGGGCCCAGCAGCTAAAGTCCTCGCCTTGAATACACCGGGATACCATATGGGCGTTGGTTCTAATCCTGGCAGCTCCGCTTCCCATCCAGCTCCCTGCCTGTAGTCTGAGAAGGCAGGGAGGATGGCAGTTGAGGATGGCCCAAAGCCTTGGGACCCTGCACTCACGTTGGAGACCTGGAAGAGGCTCCTGACAGATTGGCTCAGCTGTGGACATTGTGGCCATCAGTTTTTTTTTTAAAGATTTTTATTGGAAATCAGAAGAGACAGAGAGGAAGATCTTCCGTCTGATTCACTCCTCAAGTGGCTGCAACGGCTGGTGCTATGCCGATCCGAAGCCAGGAGCCAGGAACTTCTTCCAGGTGTTCAACTAGGGTGCAGGGTCACAAGGCTTTGGGCCATCCTCGACTGCTTTCCCACGCCACAGGCAGGGAGCTGGATGGGAAGTGGAGCTGCCGGGATTAGAACTGGCACCCATATGGGATCTCAGTGCGTTCAAGGCGAGGACTTTAACAGCTACGCTATTGCGCCAGGCCCTAAAAAAATCGGTTTAACACAAAATTTAAACTTGGGTCATGGCTTTTAGCTGGCCCAAGCCCCAGCTATGGAGAGCATGAGGGAAGTGAGTCAGCATGCTCTCTTAAATAAGAAAAAAAACCAACATGTTTTATTCATTTGAAAGATAGTGACAAAGACCTTCCATCTACTGGTTCACTCCCTAAATGGTTGCAACAGCCAGGTGTACGCAAGGCAAAAACCAGTAGTCAAGAGCTTCCTCAGGTCTCCCACGTGGGTATGGGGGCCCAAGCACTTGCTTCGGAAAGCAGCAGAGGGTGGTCCAACTGCATGGACCCCAGCTCCCACATGGGAGACCCAAAAGAAGCTCTTGGCTTCAGACCGGCCCAGCTGGGCAATGAACCAGGCAATGGAAGATTCTCTCTCTACAGCCCTTACAAATAAGTAAAGTCTTGAAAAATAAAAAGCAAGGGAGAGAACAAGCTGTTTGCAGGTAACAAAAACCAAGGGAGTTGATGAGGTATGTAGGAAGTGCCAGAGGGAGCCGTGGATGGGGTCTAAGGGGCCTCTCCCATTAGGGGCATCTCCGGGAAGTCCTCAAGATCGCAGTGAAGATGAGCACGAAGGCCCTTTACAAGCCAGTGTTTGGTTTTCTCCCTAAGGGATTAATGCATGTAACATTAAATAAAGAGGTCCTTTGTCCATTTGCTCCTCAAATGGCTGCAGTGGCCAGCGCGGGGCCAGGCAGCTGCCAGGAGTACAGGCATCTTGCAGGCCTCCCACGCAGGTACAGGGATCCAAGCACTTGCGCCCTCCTCTACTGCTTGTCTAGCCACATTAAATAAAGAGCTGGTTCACAAATGGAGCAACTTGAACTTGAACCAGCATCCATTATGGGGTGCTGGTACTGCAGGAAGTAGCATAACCTGCTTTGTCACAGCACTGGCCCCCTAAACTTACCATCCCATCTTTTTTTTTTTTTGATTTTTATTTTTATTGGAAAGTCAGATATACAGAAAGGAGAGACAGATCTTCCGTCCGATGACTCACTCTCCAAGTGAGCACAATGGCTAGTGCTATGCCAATCCGAAGCCAGGAGCCAGGAACTTCCTCCAGGTCTCCCACGGGGATGCAGGATCCAAAGCATTGGGCTGTCCTTGACTGCTTTCCCAGGCCACAAGCAGGGAGCTGGATGGGAAGTGGAGCTGCCGGGATTAGAACCGGCGCCCATATGGGATCCTGGCGCGTTCAAGGCGAGGACTTTAGCTGCTAGGCCACGCCGCCGGGCTCTTGTCATCCCATCTTCCACAGACTCTTGACACGCCCTTGGTGAGAGTGGGTGGGATTTAGGCTACCAGTTCCTCTGCAAGGCTGATTCTCGGTGAAACCACGTCTCCCTCCACAGATGTCCGCTCCAAACGGGAGTACGACGAGAGCCACGTGATCACAGCCGTCCGTGTGAAGAAGGTAGGTGGGGAGCAGGGGTAGCTGTGGCCCTCCATCCCAGGGGTCCCATGGGATTGCCTCTCCTGTCGAGTCCTCCAGCCTTCTTTCCTATAAGGGGCTGGACATCCCAGCCCCCCTCCTGCCACAAGGCCCATCTCCCCCGACCTCCACAGTGTCGGCTCTCTAGAACCATCGCCAGGCCTGGCCCACCTCCTTCCTGACCTCTGCAGTCACCACCTTGACTTTAAGGTGCTGCCTTAGCCCCCACCCCCGTCCCTGGTTCTTCTCTCTCCAGTCCCGCTTCACTGTCTCCTGTCAGCTGCAGGTGACCGCGGCGCTGCCCTCGTCTCCCCCACACCTGTTCCCATTACTGCTCCCTAGACTTCATCCAGGCTCACAGCTTGGTCCGTCCACAGGTGAGCCAGCAGTCCCGCCAAGCTCACCTCTGAGATTTTGCCTTGGCAAATCTTCCCAGCCCGGGCCCATCCCCCTCGGCCACTGGGCTGCCTGTCCTGCTTGTCCTCCCTGCCTTCCTCCCTTCCCTGTCCTTCCTGCTTCTCTTCCCCGTCCTCCCTATCTGCCTCTCTCTCTCCCCTCCCTCCTCCCTGCCTCTCCCACCTTCCCCGTCCTCCCTCCTCCCTGCCTCTCTCCCACCTTCCCCGTCCTCCCTCTGTGCCCTTTACCTGACTTAGGTCCTTGAGGGCAGCTCCCTGACTACATGTGTTTCCAGCGTAACTTGTTCCCTTCCATTCCCTGGGTTTTCAGTTCCCTAGCTGTGTCCTCTGGCTCCAAATCCTGGTTTTTGTACCCCACTGCAAGTCCCCCATCTCAGGCCTCGGCGCCCGCTGGACTCTGGCTCAGGTGTGATCTGTCCTCAGCACCTCCAGCCTCATGTTCAGGTCTCGGGGCTCTTGCTTCCCCTCCCTGTACCCGAGATAACAGGTGGAGGCCTTCAGGGACACCCCAGCTCAGAAGCATAGGAAATCTCCCAGCTTGGCCCACCCTGTCTTCCTGGATGTGGGCAACCCCCTGCCACCTCTCACCTGCATACTGTCACCTGCCATGCCAGTAACCTTGCTCCATCAGGTTCACTTGGGTTCCAAGACACAAACTTACCTCTCAAAACTGTAGGTCTGTTTCTCCCCCAGAAAACAGAAGTGGGAGACAATGGGTGTCACTCTTTCTCCACCATTTTAGGGGGGCTTCTCCTCTTCCCACTGCACCTGCTGGTACTGCCTAAGGAAGCATCCAGAGCGCGGGCCCCCAGGGAGAGGCAGGGAAGGAGGACAGCCGGGCTGGGGATGGGCCCTGGGGTGCTGGTTCGGGTTTTGCTGGAGGCCAGCTGCTGCCTTGCCCTGCCTGGGGTATTTGGGCCACAGGCCCTATGACTCCCTCCCTCCCTCCCTGTTGCTGCCTGCAAATGTGGGGCCCTCACAAGCCTGTGTGCTGAGAGCCAGGAGGCAGCCATGTCGCGGATGCTGTCACATCTGACATCACATGGGTGCTCGGTGACATGTTGACTCAAATTAGTGGCGAAAGCTGCTCCTTGGGGGCCTGGCGTGCTCCCCACTAACTTGCTTTGTGGTTCTCACAATCCCAGATGGGCCTTTGTGCATCTTCTAGACCAAGTTGAATGTCTTTCTCACTCTCTCGCTCACTCTAAATTTTGAGTTGTTGGGGGGGGTGGGCAGAGATCTTTGATCCACTGGTTCATTCTGCAGGTGGCCATGGCAGCCAGGCCTAAGCCAGGAGCTTCTTTGTCTGCCACAAGACTGACAGGGACTCCAGCACTGCTATCCCAGGCACGTTAACCAAAAGCTGGGTCAGAAACAGAGCGACTGGGACATGAGCAGGTTCCCAATTAGGGGATGCTTGCGTTCCAAGCAGCGGCTTCACCCACTGTGCCACCATGCTGCCTGCCTTAATCCTGCTCTGCCTCCAGGCTTTGTCTCACCAGGCATCTTGCTGCCTGCTTGCCTAGTTCCTTTTGGCAGATAGGATCTCTCCCCTGGGTCTGACCTCTGTCAAATCCTGCTGGTACAGGGACCAGCCAGAGCTGTGGTGTAGTGGTGTAGTGGGGAAAACCACTGCCTACCATCCATGTGGGTGCCAGTTCGAGTCCCGGATGCTCTACTTTCCATCCAGCTCCCTGCTAATGTGCCTGGAGAAGCAGCAGGGGATGGACCAAGTATTTGGTCCCTGCACGCACGTAGAAGACCTTGGTGAAGCACCTGGCTTTGGTCTGCCCCACCCCCAGCTGTTGTGGGCCATCCAGGGAGTTAAACCAGCAGATGGAAGGTCAGTCTGCCTGTCACTGACTTTCAAAATAATCGTTTAAAGCCCTTGTTAGGGCTCTCTCATCCATGAGGTGATGCAGCAGGAACATTGTGAGCAAGTGGAGCTGTGGTCGCAAGTTCTCCCCAAGCTCTGGCCACCCCTTTGGGTCCTGTGTGCTCTGCCCCTGGTACCACAGGCATCCTTCCTTGCCTGTTCCCACCCTGAGATCCACTTTGACGATGACTCGGCCCCTCCCCACCACTCAGTCATTCCCTCTCTACCCCACAGTGGCTGCTGCTTTGTCCATTTCATTCACTTAACCTGCCATATGGTGGATGCTATTCACATCTGTTTGTGGCTTCTGTTGACGCAAACCACCTGCTCACTGTCCCTTTCCAGGGAGTACAGGGGATCCTAGGGCCCTGCCCCTGTGCCAGCCTCTTTTCCCCAAAGGATTGTCGCTGCCAGAGCTGGCTATGGATACCCTAATGCCAGGACAGGTGGCTGGAGGCCAATTGGCTAGACCCGTGCCCTCATCCCTGGCCCAGTGGGCTGTGGTCCACTTTTCCTGGGAAGGGACGTGGGTATGGAAAATCCTTGGCATTTACCATACCTGCTGGCCCCTCTCCGGTGTGCCTGTGGTCAGAGGGCTTCAGGCTGTTCCCTGGAGGACGTGGGGCCCTCCTGCCCACCCACAGGCCTTTCTGTGCTTTCCACAGAAGGATGGCAAGTTTCTGGCACCGGAGTCGGTGGAGCTGGAGTGCGTGAGGTACTGCGTGGTGTATGACAGTAACACCAGCTCCCTGGAGAGTCCCTTAAAAGACGGTGACAACGAAGATGAAGATGAAGATGACGGGGAAGAAGATGCTGTCTCTGAGGATTTACTCCTAAAGCAGAGTAAGAGTCCTTCCATCCTTCAATGGCCACAGGGGCTGGGGCTGGGCCAGGCTGAAGCCAAGAGCCGGGAACTCCACCTGGGTCTCCCACCTGGGTGGCAGGGGCTCCAAGCACTTGAGCCATCCTAGGCTGCTTTCCCTGGGTACATTAACAAGGAGCTGCATCGGAAGTGGAGCAGCTAGGACTTGAACTGGTGCTCATGGGGGCTGCCAGATGGCAGGCAGTGGCTTAATCTGCTAAACTACCAGGTGGGTTTTGACCCAAGCTGCACCAAGAGAAATGGCTTCACAAGTTACTGCCTACTTCTACCTCAGTCTGGGGTGCCATGTGCCAGGGGCTCCCCCTATTTTGGCATGAGCAATCTGCAGGGCCGCCCTGGAGAGCTCTTGGGTCTGAGGCGTCACCCTCCTTACAAGGTGACAGCTTAGCCCTGCAATGGAGACTGACTTTCCAGTAAAAACTAATTTTTTAATTGGAAAGTCAGATATACACAGAGGAGGAGAGACAAAGATCTTCCATCTGTGGTTCACTCCCCAAGCGGCTACAATGGCCAGAGCTGAGCCGATTAGGAGCCAGGAGCTTCTTCTGGGTCTCTTACTCGGGTGCAGGGTCCCAAAGCCTTGGGCCATCCTCGACTGCTTTCTCAGGCCACAAGCAGGGAGCTGGATGGGAAATGCGGCTGCCAGGTTTAGAACCTGCACCCATATGCGATCCTGGGACGTGCAAGGCAAGGACGCTGGCCACTAGGCTATCACGTTGGGGCCACAATTTTTTTTATTGAACAGGCAGTTTTCCAGAGAGGAGAAACAGATCTTTCATTCACTGATTCACTTCCCAAGTGGCTGCAACAGCCAGAGCTGAGCCAATCTGATCCAGGAGCTTGGAGCTTCTTCTGGGTCTCCCCTGTGGTTGCAGGGTCCCAAGACTTTAGGCCATCCTCTACAGCTTTCCCAGGCCACAAGCAGCGAGCTGGAAGGGGAGTAAAGTAGTCAGGGTATGAACTGGTACCCATATGGTATCCTGGCAGATGCAAGGAGAGGATTTAGCCACTGAGCCATCATTCCTGGCTCAAGTCCGAGGCTCACACTGTGGAGACGGCCTGGATGGAAGATGGCCTGTGCCTTTGTCATGGGACACAGAAACGGGACGGACAGATGTTGAAGGATTGGCTCCCTAACATGTAACTACCCCACATTCCCTGCCTGGTGTTGCCCAAGCCCAGGAAAGTGACATAACTTACCCATAGTTCCACACCTAGCAACCTGGTACTGGTCTACCCCAAAACGCAACAAGTTAAGCTTCCCGTGGGCCAGGAAGTCAGGAGTTACTTGGCTAGGAGTTTTTGGTCCTCAGAATGTCAACTGGGGCCAGAACTGTCTGCAGAACTGGGCCGGGATGCCTGGCATCCAAGGTGGTTTAGCCAGGGGCCTTGGCTCCCTGCCACGGGCACCTCTCCCTGGGACAATGCAAATGGCCTCCCAGTGGACCAGCTGGCTTCCCCTAGAGCAAGGGATCTGGAAGGGAGAATATGGGCCTTGTCACTGGCCTTGTCCCTTCTGCCACCTCCTCACCAGGGCCAGCCCCCATGCCCCTTTGGTGGAACCCCTGCCTGACCTTCCAGCCAACTGGCTGTTGGGTTCTGCTCCAAGACAGGTAAGCTTGGGATTGCTAAACTCTAGAAATATGTGTGGGCTTGAGCTTAAAAGGCAGCATTTGTAAGGGGCGTTTTTAAACCGCCTCGCCCAGTGAGCAGGAATCAAGCAGAGGATGTTGGAGTCCATCCTGAGTCCCCAAGAGTTGAGTGATGCTCTAGGTCCGAGTAGTCGCCCCATCACCACAGCGCATGTTGGGCCCCTGTAAGGCGGAGGCTCCTCCGCCTGCTGTCCACATAGGTCCTAGCTTTGGGTGACTGCCGGTGACCACAAACAAATGTGACCATTTAGGGAGTGATCCAATGGATGGAAAATCTTTCCTTCTCTCCATTAATCTGATTTGCTGTAGCTGTGGAGTGTGGGTGCAATTCCAGAGGTCAGGCGCTCTCACTGCCTGCCACTGGGTGGCGCTAAGCCCCCGCCTGTGAATTGACCATTCTTGGCAAAACCAGTCCACTGGGCGCTTATGTAGGATTTCGGTCTGTATTCTGAAAACCTAGGCCACTAGTTAGCTGACTGACCTCCAGGTTACTGCGGGGCTCTCGGCTTCGCTTGGGAATTCACACTCACACGTGTGAGGGTCTTGCAGAAGAGTAGTGGGGAATGGAGTAGAAAGTGAAGTTTGTCTTGTATCAAAAAATTATTCCTGCATGTGGTAGCTTTTTAAAAAAATTACAAGTATGAGGTTTTACTTTTATTTTTAAGGATTTTTTTAAAGAATTATTTTTATTGCAAAATCAGATATACAGAGAGGAGGAGATATAGAGAAAGATCTTCCATTAATGATTCACTCCCCAAGTGAGCGCAATGGCCGATGCTATGCCAATCCGAAGCTAGGAACCTCCTCCAGGTCTTGCACACGGGTGCAGGGTCCCAAGGCTTTGGGCCGTCCTCCACTGCTTTCCCAGGCCACAAGCAGGGAGCTGGATGGGAAGTGGAGCTGCCGGGATTAGAACCAGAATCCATATGGGATCCCAGCACATTCAAGGTGAGGACTTCAGCTGCTAGGCCATGCCGCCAGGCCCTATTTTTAAAGATTTATTTTGATTGGGACTGCAAATCAGATTAATGGAGAGGAGAAAAAGCTCTTCGATCCATTGGATCACTCCCTAAATGGCCACAAAGGCTGGAACTGAGCTGATGCAAAGTCAGGAGCTTCTTCTGGGTCTCCCACGTGGGTGCAGGCTCCCAAGGCTTTGGGCCGTCCTCCACTGCCGCCTTAGGCCACAAGCAGGGAGCTGGATGGGAAGTGGGGCAGCCAGGGCGTGAACCAGTGCCTGTATGGGTACATGCAGGGTGAGGAATTTAGCCACGAGGATGCTGCAGCAGGCCCTTGGTGCGAAAAATTTAGTTTTGTTTTTTCCTCTATATTACATGGAAAATATGTACTCTGAAAAAAATCTGTGCATGGATTTCAACATGTTTTGGCACCCAAATTAGCTCACACTTTTAAGTGTTTGAGAGGCAGAGTTACAAAGATAAAGATCTGTTCACTCGGTAAGTGGCTAGAACAGCCATGTCTGAGCTAAGCTGAAGCCAGGAGTTTTATCCAGGTCTCCCACATGGAGGACCGGGCCCAAGCACTTGTGCTATCTTCGACTGCTTTCCCAGGCACATTAGCAGGAAACCAGATTACAAAGGGAATAGCTGGGACTCAAACCTGTGCCCATATGTGGGATGCTGTACCCTCCCATCCCTGACAGCAGCATAACCCACTCCGCTGTGTCACCAGCCCCCAACACGCAATTCAAGGCCCATTTTCCACCAGCCGCTGGACCCAGGATCCTCGGCCTGGTCTCAGCTCCTTAAGTTGTGGCTTTTTGGAAGGGAGTGACCACTCTCGAAGCACGGTGGGCTCACAGTAGGGCTGTTCACCCCACCCCTTTCCCCCCCCCCCGCCCCATGGTCTCTGTTCTCAGGGCTGTCAACAGGAGCTGCTGTGCTCTATGCCCAGACCCTGGCGCATCTCGCCCGCCACCCCATCCTCGTCCTGAACGGCGGGTACGAGCGCTTCTCCGCCTACTACCACTTCTTCCGGACACAAAAGATCATCTGGATGCCTCAGGTGACGTGGACGAGCTGGGGCGGGGACACTGGGCTGGGGAAACACAGTGGGGACAGCCAAGAAGCCCAGCGCTCTGTGCTGGATGCCTCACTGTCAGGTATGGCGAAGGGCAGACCCGTGGCCAGGGCAGGGGCAGGGCATAGGAAGTTCAAAGTCAGATGGGTGAGGGGCGACTCCAGGATGGAGCCCAGCAGGAGAGGTGGGGTGCACAGCTTGCTGGAGCCCAGGCTCAGGGCCAGGGGTTTGCAAGGAAGAAGCACGGCGAAGTGCATGGCAGCCGTGGGCCAGGGCTAGCCCCTGGAGGGTGACGCGGTGACGAACTTGCTTTATGATGATCCTGCACCCGAGGCGATGGGAGCGTGAAGGGCCAGTTTTCCTCCTGCAGCGGTGGCCTTGGCCGCCTCCCGAGGCCTGTTCTCATCCACGTTGGCAGTGGATCCCATCCTTTCTGAAGAATGTTCATGTTCTCGTGGAGGTGGTAACGGGGTGCCGGGGGCGTGAGGACTGGGTGGAGCTGTGCTTCTGTGGCGGTGTTAGGGTGTGACAACGGTTACTGTGTAAGACCCCGTGCCCCTGCTGGGCAGAAGCACTGAATCCAGTCCCCTGGGGGAAAAGGCACGACTTGAGCAAGCCCCTTCCCTGCAGCCGGGGCTGGGTCGAGGAGTCCGGTGGAGGTGAGGCTGTGAGTTGCTGATGGGACAAGCTGAGTGCTGGATGGAGAGTCTGTACCACAAGGCTTATGATCATTACGTATTTAGAAATAATTGTAAAGGGAAGAAAACAGTGGTACAAGCCAGGGCAGTTTACATTCTGAGCTCAAGCTGGAATTGGATTTGGTCTGTCTCAGTGCTGTCTCCTCCCCTGGGCCTCGTCCCTCTGCCTGGGCGGGCGTGGGCATGTGGGGGGCCTCCGCCTTGTATGCCTGTGGCTTGTGCGTGGAGGGGACGTGTCGTTCTCCCTGGGGCCCTGGTGACTTCTGGTGTAGCCGTAGGGTTCACTGCAGATTTCACCTAAGACTGCTGTGACTCCCCCCGCTGCTCCACTTCACCCCTTCCCCGGATAGCCCGGTACTCCCCCACACCCAGCCTGCCACGCTGCACCTCACCCATGGGATCAGGCAGGGTCATAGCCATCTCCCAAGCCAGGCCATGCTTTGTGGGGCTCTCTTGCCCTTGTCCCTGTTGATTCACGTCTCTGGAACTTGCTCTACCGATGACAACGATGCCAACGAGGGGATGAGTGACAGGCAAGGAGACCGTAGCAGTTGATTGAGTGAGGTGAGGAGACGGAATCCTAGCCCCCGACGGAGCAGGTGGGCGTCTCCGGAAGGTGCCGAGTGCAGTCTGCATCCAGAAGGGGTTTTAATGAACATAACTGTGGGTCTCCCCCCTTTTCCTTCCACACTCAGACTTTCCCAGAAGAGGGGAGTTTTGGATATAAAATTCCCCTCAATAAATCCCTCTGGACAATACTGGCCATCCAGGTTCTTTTTTTGTTGTTTTTATAAGATTTACTTATTTTTATTGGCAAGGCAGATATGCAGAGAGGAGGAGAGACAGAGAGGAAGATCTTTTGTCCGATGATTCACTCCCCAAGTGAGTGCAACGGCTTGAATGGAGGCAATCCGAAACCAGGAGCCTCTTCCGGGTCTCCCACGCGGGTGCAGGGTCCCAAGGCTTTGGGCTGTCCTCAACTGCTTCCCAGGCCACAGGCAAGGAGCTGGATGGGAAGCAGGGTTGCTAGGATTAGAACTGTTGCCTGTATGGGATCCTGGTGCGTTCAAAGCGAGGACTTTAACCACTACGCTATCGCACCAGGCCCCTATCCAGCTTCTTATCTGTGGGAGCAGCAAGTGGCTCCTTCAGCTCGGTGACCCTGGCCATGTGGGACCAGCTGGGTGGCTGTCAGTTCAGTGAATTCCTGGTGACGAGGGACGGACGCCAGGCTGGGAGCTGCCTCAGAATGGGTTTCCTTGCTCCATGACACAGACCCTTTAACACTTCTCGGTTTCTTTGGCCCCTCTTGCACATGTAGGTTAGTTGGCTGCCCGGCTACACTCTCCACAGGAACGTGGCCCAGCTCTGAGTCGGCCCGGCCCACCCTGGCTGTCTAGCATGTGGGCCACTCCTCTCCGATCTGCAAACATTTCCCTGCTGTTGATTACTGCCTGCCCTCTCACGTTTTAAAAATCACCTGAATGAAGGAGAGAAACCTCTCACGTATTGGCTTTCTGTCGCAAGTGCCCATAGTACCCAGGGCCTGGTCAGGCTGAACGCAGGAGCCAAGAACTCTGGGGGGTCTCCCCTGAGGGTGGCAGGGACCCAAGTACTTGGGTGGGCCATTAGCTGCCACCTCCCACGTAGGCTGTGGGTCACTCCCGGGGCGGGACCTGCCGTGAGCCTGGGTTCCCTCCCCGGAGTCGCCCGTCATTCATGACATTCACGTGCACTTGGTCCTTGAAGTCCCAGGCTTCCGTCTGTGTCACTCCCCCACCCCTTTCCCGGGCAGACCCACTCAAGCACAGACAGAACAGGAAGCGGGTTGGAAAGCAGCAGGAAGAGTTGTTTGATGAGTTGTGGTTTTTCAGAGGTTTGATACCTTTTTGAGCCGAGTCATGGGACGCTGACCCATCTTGGACAGGCTCTTCCTGCTCTGGGTTTGTGGGGAGTTGACCATGGGGGAGGGGAGATTAGGATTGAGTCCAGCCAGGGGGTCCAACGTGGACATGGGGAGCTGGAGGCTTGTGAAGACGCTCTTTCAGACCTGGCTCCGAGGGCCTTGGAACTGCTTTAGATGTCTCTGAGTTTTCCATTGGTTCCTCAGAAAGGCACAGATGCAGAGCTGTCTGTTGGCTCACCTGCCCACCACAGCTGGGGCTGGGAGCAGAACCAGGCACTCCACTACAGGCTGGGCCAGCGCATACTTTAAATGCTGGGTGGAATATCCATGCCTGATCTGGATGCGTTGGGGGGAGGGGGGGACACTGGGGGCACTGGCAGAAGGCAGGCTCATGGGTGTAGCATCAGGCTGGGCAGTGGAGTGCCCGTCTTTGTGGCCCAGCTTCCCAGAGCCTGTGGTCGTTCCAACTTTTCCCAGGGAGCACCGAGATGATGCAGTGCCAATGCCTGCTGTCCGGATGGCCTTGGTTCTGTGGGCCCTGCATCCACAGTGCGTGGCAGGGAGAGCAGTATTTCTTAGAGGCCACTTTGGGAAATGCAAACCCAACACAAACCCACCCCTCCTAACTGGACACAGTTCTGGTCCCCAGATCCAGGACTCCAACATCCATGCACATGTTTGGGGGCCAGCAGGTGCTGTGGAGGGATGATGCTGTTGTCACGGGCTCAACAGCGGCCTGGTACTTTGTGCCTTGATGCTGCCAGCCCAGAGCCCCTGGTCTGCACCTGGCTCCCTGCAAGTCTCATGGGGAGCCCGGACTACAATCTTGTGCCCTGACCTGGTAGGGGCCGTGTTAACACGGGGGGGTTTGCTGAGCCACGTTACCAGGGGCGGAGAAGCGCTGTTGCCTGGGCTGCGTGCTCACAGCAGCTTTCTCCCCTCCACCCCGACCCTCAGGAGCTGGCCGCCTTCCAGCCGTACCCCATTGAAATCCTGCCAGGTAGGATCTTCCTGGGCAGTTTCTCACAGGCCTGTGACCCCAAGATTCAGAAGGATCTGAAAATCAAGGCACACGTCAACGTCTGCATGGAGACGGGGCCCTTGTGAGTGGAGGAAGGGCCGCCGGGCTGGGTGGGCGGCACTAGCTGCTGCGGGCTCCCTGGGGGCCGCGGTCACCGGGGTGAGAGGGCATACCTGAGGCCGGCTGGCTCAGCGCTGGCTGCACTTGGCATCCTGTGGGTGTGGCTGGGAATCTCATGTTTCATGCCTGATACAGATCACCCAGCTTCCACGGCGTAGGTCAGTGCCAGATGCTTTCTTGCTTCTTGCAAAAGATTACTTGTTGGGGCCAGTGCCATGATGTAGCAGGCTAATCCTCTGCCTGCCAACGCCAGCCTCCCACGTGGGTGCTGACTGCTCCACTTGCAATCCAGCTCCCTGCTTATGGCCTGAGAAAGCAGTGGAGAATTGCCCGAGTCCTTGGGACCCTGCACCCACGGGTGTGGGAGACCTGGAAGCTCCTGGCTTTTGGCTTCAGATTGGCTCGGTTCTGGCTGCTGCAGCCATTTGGAAAGTGAACCAGCAGATGGAAGATCTCTCTTTCTCTCCTCCTCTGTAACTCTGCCTTTCACATAAAAATAAACTTGTCAACCTGCACCCGCGTGGGAGACCCAGAAGAGGCTCCTGGCTTTGGATCGGCATAGTATCGGCCCGTTGCGCTCACTTGGGGAGTGAATCATCGGACGGAAGATCTTTCTGTCTCTCCTCTCTGTATATCCGCCTTTCCAATGAAATAATAAAAATAAATCTTTAAAAAAAAAATAAACTTGTCTATTTGAAAGGAAGAATTAAAGGTCTTCTGCCTGCTGGTTCACCCTGAAGACAGGAGCCAGAAAGTCCATCCCACGTGGATGGCAGAAACCCAGATGACTTTCCCAGGCGTGTTAGCAGGCAACTGGATCAGAAGTGGAGCAGCTGGGACTGGAACTGCCACCCAGACGGGAAGCTGGCCTCGCAGGCGGCAGTTTTTACCCACTCCACCGCAGCGCCGGCCCACAGTGCTGGCTTTCTAAGATCCAAAGCTGGCTGATGGCACCAGCCCCTTGTGCAGGGAGGTGTCATGAGTGGGGGCCGTGACCGCGGCCCCCTGGCTACACTGTGCTTTTTCTCTTTAGTTTTAGAGATGACCCCGAGAGACTCCTGCACATCCCGATCGAGGATTCCCTGGAAGCCAAGATATTCCCCTCTTTCCGCCACCTCTGCCATTTCATCAGTAAGGGGCTCCCTTATTGGTGCCTGGTCAGGGCTGGGCAAGCCCTGGACAGTTTCGTATCGACCCTGGAGGGTGGTGGCACCATCTGCATCCAGACTCTGGCTTGACTGCTGTGTCCCTCCGGGCCCCTGGGAAGGCGTTGGCCAGCCGTGGTGCGCACATCCCTGGCACACTCAGCTCCTGGCAGGCTGCTGGGTGCTGGGAGGCAGAGCTGAGTCTTGCTGCTCCCCTGCCTTCAGCTTGGTCAGTGGGTGGGAGGGAAGGAAGAACCGCCCCTCCGCCCTCCCTGCCGTGACTGGCATGTGTTCCTCCGGCCCCCTATCTGCTGTACATGGAGGGAAGCAGCTGTGAGACAGCCTCGTGCAGGGAACTGCTGTGGCCACAGGTGTTGGAACTACTGCTGCTAGGTATACCTCACTGAGGGCCGAGTGTGTCACAGCAGCACAATGTCCCCAGAGAGCAGACAGAGCTGAGCCGGGCAGGAGGCTGGCCTGGTACCACAGGTCCAGAGCCCTGCCCAGGGGCTAGCAGGGCAGGCGTGACACCATCCTGGCAAGTGCCCCATATTCCAAGATGGCAGAGCCCTTGGATACAGAGGCCCCTCTCCAGCCCCACTTCCCTGGGTGCCCTGCGCTGTGCCTGTTGCCTTCTTCATATGATAAAATGACTGGCTCTGAGGGTCTGATCTTGCGGTTAGCGTATTCTTCCTCTGTTCTTGGGGTTCATGAGAGCAGCCCTGGAGTCCAGCGGCCAGCATGGTGTAACTTACAGCTTCCCAGGGCCATGGGGGTTGCAGTTGACACATCTGTGCCACAGGGCAAGGCAAAACCCCACGGGGCAGATGCTGGCCTGTTGCCCTGTGGTCCCCGTGTCTCAGATCCTGGTGGATAAACAGGCTGGAGTCAGGGTGTGAGCGCCCCCTGCAGACAGGACAAGAAAGCACAATTGTTTGCCCACTCCTTCATGTCTCCAGGACCAAGGACCCTGTGTAACCATCTCGCCCTCCCCTTGCCCACCCTTTTGCAGCCGTTCACCTCCAGATGGGTTCTGTCATTCTGGTCTTTTCCACCCAAGGGATCAGTCGCAGCTGCGCAGCCGTCATAGCCTTCCTCATGCACGAGAACCAGGAAACCTTGAAGGTACACCACGCGGTCCTGAGCCTGGCCACCCACAGGAGGCCTGGGGAGTGGGCAGGGTGGAGCTGGACCAGTGTTCCAGCATTGTCCTGGGGCCCTGACAAGGGGTTGGGGAAGGAGAAGAGGAAGAATTGGGGAGGTGAACATGTTGGCATGGCCGGTAGGTGGGACCTGAGGATGAGGTCCTGGGCTGTGTGACCTCACAGGCCCGAGGCTGGGCACACAGGGCCAGCATAGGGACTCAGCCGGGCAGCACCTGCTGGCAGTCTGTCGCCAGCACGCAGCTGGGGTCACCCTGCCAGTCCGCTGGACTCCCTGCACCAGCTCCTTCCCCACCGGCCCTCACCTGCTTGGAGAGGCAAGAGAAGCAAATGTCAGAACTGGGCGGGGTGGGGGACGGGAATGCTGATGCCCAGGCGGTTCCTGCTTGGGGACATGGGAGAGGGGTCACCGTCTTGCCGGTCACACCCCGTTCCTGGACTCGCAGTGCTGAGGTTCGGCCCTCCAGCTTCCCCCAGCGGTGTTTGTCGGGCCAGGGTTGGGCCAGTGGCCAGCTGTGGTCCTGGCTCGTGGCTCTGCACATCAGCTCAGCTCTCCCGGGGGATGAAGTCGCATGCTACACAGAGGCTGTTCGTGTTCCGGAGGCCCCACTTGTAGGTTTATGGGCTCACAGGTGTTCACACATCCAAGTTCATGGCTGCAGCATTCCCCACTGCCAGCAGGTTGGAAAGCCTAGTGGAAATCCTGCAGGTGGACATACAGATGTGATTGTGTATAATAGAATGTTTGAAAGAGGAAATATTTTTTTGAACATTTGTTTATTTGAATAGTAGAGGAGAGAGGTCTCCTATTCACTGATTCATTTTTCAAATGGCTGCAGCAGCTGGGGCTGAGCCAGGCTGAAGTCAGGGCCCCAGGGCTCCCTCATGTGAGTGGCAGGGGATCCAGCACTCGGGCTGCCACCTGCTGCCTTCCCAGGCGCATTAGTGGGGAACTGGCTCAGAAGCGGAGCAGCGGGGCCAGGGGCTTGAGTCAGCGCTCTGCTGTGGGATGCCAGGGTTTACCCACTGTGCCTCACTGGCCCTGAAGGAGGAGGTTCTGATGTTTGGGTTGAACCCTGCTGTTGCCATGTGAAGGCAACGAAGCCAGTCACATGCAGGACACCCTGTGGACCAGGGAGCCAGGCGGAGTGAAACGGCAGCCACAAAAAGTGAGCCGCAAATGGATCCTCGGTATGGGAAGATGAGAACGTTCTAGAAGTGGCGTCTGATGAATGTATGTGTTCATTTAGACGTGGTTACATTGGTAAACTTGGTGTAACCAGAGTTTTTAAAAATCAATTTAAAGAACAAAAAATCTGGACAGAGTCCCAGGTCCTGGGGCCAGGGCATGTGGGGGCCAAACTCCCTCCCCGTCTCCATGTCCAGCTGAGATTTCCGGGGGATCACTACCAGCTCGACGCCTTTGTTGTGGAGGGGAGTGGTGACATCATTGTGGCTGCTGAGGGTGGGGGAGCCTCTCGCCCCTCCCCAGGAATCTGTCCTGGACAGGGGTGTCCTCTGGCTGCCTCTGGTGCTGGGTGCTTCCCCAGCTGGTCGGAAGGCTCACCCACCCCCTGCCCACAGGGTCCTTGGAGCGTGCCCTGGAGCTGGCCAGGGGACATGACTGGATGACCTTCCCTCAGCCTCTGCCCTGCTGGGTCTCCATCTGCCTGTCAGCCCGCCCTCCAGCCCGTCCTCCAGCCCCTGGCAGGTCATGGTCACCTCCCTAGCCGTTCCCAAAGCCAGGGGTCACAGGGCAGGGAGCAAGAACAAAGTGAGGCTCCTTGCCATCCAGCTGCCCTGTGACCTCTGGCAGCCAGGCTTCCACTGTCCTCCGCAGGGTCCATCCTGTCGGCTTGGCGGCCCTGGCCAGTGGTCAGCGAGTGGACAGCCACCGGGGGGGTGCTAGGCCCCCTGAGATCCAGGTCCTGCTGCTCCCTGGAGGAACCCTGGCACTCCGTGCCTGCTGCCCAGAGAAGGGGGTGGGTGACCTTGGCCAGGGCAGCATGCAGGCTGCCTGTGGTCAGGGAGGGCTGCCCACTGCCCCTGCTCCCTGTGAGGTGGCTAGCTTTTCCTGCTGCCAGGTACCACCCTGGGCTCCACACTAGTGGGTACAGGAGTGAGTGATGGCAGTTCTGACCTAGGCTTTTTAAGTGTCCAGGCGAGGTCGCGTGGGAACCCAGAGCCACGAGCCCTTAAGAACCTGAGTCCCAGGGCTCTAAACCGCCTGGAGTAGCATGGTCCGTTCCAGGGATTGAGACGAACAAAACCTGGAACTCCTCTCACACTCAGAGCTGACGTTGGCCAGCGCGGCCACTGTGCCAGGTTGCTTTAGTGTGTTCTGTGTGGGAGGAACTTGCATGGTGACCCCACAGCAGCGGGACTGTCCTTGTGCTGGAGCCTAGTGGCCTGGCTGGGGGAGTCTGGGCTCTGGCCCTGTAGGCTGAGCTGGGCACTGCCCCTCACCCTGTGTGGCCTGGGCACCTCCCTTCTCTGCAGGAAGGACACTGGGGCCAACAGCTCCGTCCACCCTGCCTGCCTGCCGCCCCTGCTGTGTGACCTAGAAGGGGTGGCTGTCGGGGACATGATTTATAGTTCTTCCTCAGGGAGCCCAGTGGGTCTGCCCGGACTTGGCTAACCTTCCAGCAGCACAGCTCTGCCACAGCATTACTTTTTAACTGGAAAATGCTGACATGTTAAATGTATCATCTCCACATTTTTAGTGTATAGTTCAGTGGTATAAAGTGTATCCATGTGGTTGTGCAACCAGTCTCATCTTGCAAAACTAAAACTCTGCAGCAGTGCCACAAACCCCCACTCCTCCCCGAAGCCCGGGCCCTGACAGCCGGCCGCCTTCTGTCCTGAACGTGACCGCTCTAGGTACTGCCTATAATCTCTTGGCTGCTGCTTCCTCTTCCTCCTTCCCCTCCTCCTCCTCCACTTATTTTTATTGGAAAGGTAGATGTGCAGAGAGGAGGAGAGACAAAGATCTTCCATCCTCTGGTTCACTCCTCAAGTGTCCGCAATAGCTGGAGCTGAGCCGACCTAAAGCCGAAGCCAAGGAGCTTCCTCCTGACTTCCTATGAGTGCAGGGTCCCAAGGCTTTGGGCCGTCCCCCACTGCTTTCCCAGGCCACAAGCAGGGAGCTGGATGGGAAGTAGAACAGCTCAGGAAATGAACCAGTGCCCATGTGGAATCCTAGCATGTGCAAGGCAAGGATTATAGTCACTGAGCCATTGTGCCTGGGCCCTTCTCCCGGCTTCTTAAAGAATTTATTTGAAAGGCACAGTTAGAAGGAAAGACGGATCTTCCATCCACTAGTTCATTCCCCAAAAAGCCATAGCTGGGCTGAGCCTAAGCTAGGAGCCAGGAGCTTCTCCCACATGGGTACAGGGACCTAAACACTTGGGCCAGCCTCTGCTGCTTTTCCAGGTGTGTTAACAGGAAGCTGGATTGAAGTGGAGCAGCCAGGATTCAAACTGTCCACCCATACGGGATGCCAGTGCCACAGGTGAAAGCTTGGCCTGCTCCCTACTCCAGTCCATCCCGTCTCATGACGGCAAGCTGAACAGGATTCCATTGTGTGTAGGTTTTGCCCTTGAGACCATCCAGGCCAGAGGCTTTGTTTTGGAGGATTGTTAATTATAATTATACATTTGATTTCTCTAATAGATACAGGCTTATTCACATCGCCTGCTACTTATATTGTTTTTTTCTTCTGTTTCCTTTCAAGAAATTGGGCAGATCTCTGGGTGCAGAGTAGTTTGTGCTGTTTTCACGTCCATGGAGTCGATAGTGATGTTCTTCCTGTCTGATAGTAACTGTCTTTCCCCCACCTCCTTAGCCTGGCTGAAGGCATGCTGCTTTTATTGGTCTTTTCAAAGAAATTGCTTTTGGCACTATGGTTTTTTCCATCAATTTCCCAATTTTGTTTCACACTTGTGCACACGGACATCTAGTTTTTCTTCACCATCCTCTATTGAAAAGACGTTTTTCCTCCCAAAGGGGCTTGTCATCCTATGGAAAAGCATGGAGAATTTATCTGTGAGCTCTCTGTTCTCCTTGGTTTCATCTTTCTGCCAGTACCGTGGTTTTTGACTACTATAGCTTGGTTGTAAAGTTCAGAATTGGGAAATGCAAGGCCTTCAACTTGGCTTTTCTTACAAAAATCATTTTGGCTATTTGGAATCCTATAGATTTCACATGGATTTTTTTTTTGCTTTTTCTAGTTTTGTGAAAATGGCAGCGGGATTTCATTCAGATCACCTAGTGTTAAGTCTTCCAATCCATGATCCAACCCATGAATATGGGATATCTTTGTGTCTAGTGGTCTTTCATTTCTCGCAGCAATGTTGTCATTTTCCACATACAAATCTTTTTGCCTTCTTGGTTAAGTGTCATTAGTTTAATATTACAAATGGAATTGTTTTATTTTGGGTCATTCACTGAATACATAAAAGTGCAATTCTGTTTGTCTGAAAGGCAGAGAGGTAGGTCTCTCATCCCTGGTTCACTCCCACATGGCCACATGCCAGACTGGACTAGACTGGCACCAAGAGCCCACAGCTCCCACAGGCGTGGGGGAACCCCAGCACTTGGGCCATCCCCTGCTGCTTTCCCTGGGGGCACGTGAGCAGGAAGCTGGAATGGAGGGCCTAGGCACTCTGACCAGGGATGTGGGCCGTCCACGAGGCAGCTTAGCCAGTGTGCTGAACGCCTGTGTCTGCAGCGGGAAGTCTGGGACTCTGTTGACCTCGTTTGTGACCTTTAACAGGTGTGTGTGTGTACATGTGTGTACATGCAAGTGTGTGACTGTTACAAGGGTATATGTGGGACTGACAGCGTGTGTGTGTGTGAGCAAGTGTGCATGAAAGCAAATGCGGTGTGAGTGTGACGGAGTGACAGCATGCGTGCGAGACTGAGCATGTATGTCAGTGTATGAGGGAGCAGGTGTGTATCAGTGTGACAGCCTGTGTGAGTGAATGGAACAGTATCGGTGTGTGCCGGCGTCTGAGAGCATGCATGTGAGCGTGTCAGTGTGTAATAGTCACACAGCAAGCATGACAGCGTTTCTATAGGAGGCCTTGTGTTGGAGAGAATTTTCCTTTTCCCTTTGTGACTGGGATCATTAACTTATTCTCGCCTGCTTGTCCTGCCTGGGCCTCCCAGGATCCTGCTGAACTTCAGTGGCAGGAGGTCGGGGAGTCCCTTGCCTGGCTCTTGGCCTCAGGGGAGAACTCGCAGCCCCTCCCTGTGGAATGGGGGGCCTTGACTTAGGCTGAGGCAGCCTCCTCCTGTACCGGGCCAGGCTCGGTAAGGCACCCCTGTGGCATTTGTCCTTGTCTTCAACCCAGGAGACCATCCGCTGTCCACCCTAGGTAATGCCCGGGAGGGCAAATGCCTGCCCGCCCCCCCAGGCATTGTTTCCTGCTCGGGGAAGTCGCCCACGGCTCTGTTTCCTGTTCCATGAATTTGCCAGTTACAGTGGAGACCTTTGTGGAGGTTGTCCCCCCTGCTCCACCCCCCCATGCCAGGCTTGGGCCCAGGGTCAACTAGGAATTCTTCCTGTCCCTGAAGACAGAGGGCCAGCCCCAAGGACTCCTTCAGCCCCAGGCTTTAGGCCATATTACGGACCCCAAGTTCCTTCTGTCTGAAAATCAGAATCAGGCCCTGAGAGCCATCTTCTATCTTCTACCTGCTGGTCCCAGTCGAGCCTGGGCTAGTCTGAAGCAGGGGAGAGGGAGGAACCCAGCTCCCTTAGCTGCCCCCTGCTTGTCCCACAGCACACCCTGGCAGGAGGCTGAGCCAGGATGTGGCATGCAGGTGTCCCAGTGTGCCAAGCTGCTACCCTCTCCTGTCCCTTCGGAGCTGGCTTCGCTCTAGGGGGTACAGGACCCGGGGCCCAACCTTGAGGCCTGCTTTCTCCTTGTACCCACAGAGGTCCTGGGACCACGTGCGGAAGTGTCAGAACAACATGCACCCCAACCGGGCCATGGTGGCTCAGCTGCTGGACTGGGAGAGGATTGTCTTGGGCGACAGCGTCACGGACACCTCGGACCCGCTCTTCTGACGGGCGCCCAGGGACTGCTTGTGGGTGGCAAGCTGGAGTGTGTACCCGATAGGTCTGGAAGAAGGCCTTTGCCACCAGAATCCCCCAAATTAGACTCCTGCTCTGGTTCTTCGGGGCCCCTTGTTGACACCACAAAGCAGGTACATTCTGCTCGGGCTCCCCGTGATGAGACCCCGGTTACCCCCACTGCACCTCAAGGCTCCCCACCCCCCAGCCGCACACCAGCCGGGCACTCTTGGGTGCACTGTCTAGAGAGGAATGTCACAGTGCCCACCCGTGGGTGTGGAGGCGCGCTGACCCCAGCGTTCCTGGTTGCTCCCCCAGCCCATCTCCTGATTATGTGGGGCAATTTTCCTTCCCTTCTTCCAGCCTGTGTTCACCCCACCCCTCCCTACCCCACCCCACCCCATCCCAAATACCCAGGGTTCTAGAAAACTCCTGCCTCAGAGGGCAGTGGTCCCCAAAGGCATGCATGTTCCTGGGAAGGATTCGGGTAGGAGACTGGTGGGGAAGTTAGGTTGCTCACCAGATGTGGGACAGACACTTTCCCGCGGGTAGCGGAGGGAAGGAGGGTCCCCAGAATCCCCCAAGCCCCCCAGAGGACAGCAAGCCTCAAGGGGAGTGGGTTGTGCCCTAAAGGGCCGTGCTAACCGGGTCTGGCTGGGCCCCGCCCAGGTGGCTGCAGTGCAGGGCTCCGGGCCAGCGAGGGCCCTCCCGCCACGCTGGGCAGCTCCCCTGGAAAGGCCCGGGACCTTGTGTTCTAGGAAGGGCGGAGGAGGTGAGCCCGGAGGCCGCTGGCTGCCAGCCGGACCACAGCCGGGGACCCGCTTGCCCCGAGGAGGTGCGGCCGGGGTGGCCCGGGTCGGGGGCTGCAGGGACCCCGGGGTGAAGCCGGGGGTCCGCCCCGCCCCGGGCTCCCATTGGCCGCGCCGGGGGGCGGGGCCAGCGCGCGGCCTGCGCCGGGCCTGTTCCAGTTGGCGGCGGAGGCGCGGGCCCGGAAGCGGGCGGCGGAGGCGCCTCGGGCCGGCCGGGCTAGCGGCGTCCTCCGTCCTCGCTCGGGCCCCAGGGCAGGTGCTGCGGCAGCCATGCACCCGCCGCCCCCGGGCCCGCTGGGCGACTGCCTGCGGGACTGGGAGGAGCTGCAGCAGGACTTCCAGGGCATCCAGGTGAGCGCGGCCGCAGATGCCCCCTGGCCCCGAGCCCCGGCGCTCTCGTCCGGCTCGGGGTCAAGGGTCAGGGGGCGCGACCCTGTGGGCCGGGGCGGTGAGGCCCCCTGGTCCCAGCGTCCCTGGACGGACTCCTCTCCGGGTCCAGTGGCCGCTGCCGCCTCAGCAGCACTCCACCGCGCCGGGCGACCCTGGCCTCCCGCGAGGGTCTGATGCCGCGACCTTGGGGTACCCCCGCCATCTCCGCCCTCCCGCACCCCCAGTCCGAAAGTCACCGGACCGGAAGGCGGCGGCCCCGCTAGGATGTGAGATGCTGGGGAGACCTACGCCCCAGGCTCGGAGGAAGGTCCTCAAGTGGGCAGAGGGGGCAGCACCGCCTCCACCGCGGCGAGGGAATGGGAGGTTCAGCAGCCCAGGTTGTCCCTGGGAGGAGAAAAAGCTGAGAAGAGGGCGGGATGGGACCCAGCAGGGACTTGCTGGGGTTGTGGTATCCCGGGTCCTGCGGGAAGCCAGCAGGCGGCTGGCTGGCTGGCGTGGGCTTCCCTGCAGAGCCCCAGAGGTGGTGGCTGGCTAGCCCCTCCTGGGTGGGAGAAGCAGCTAGGGAGAGAACGCCCAGCACTTTTCTGGAAACCTGGCCCTGGGCCCGGCTTCGTGCATCACTGGGGAATCCTGACCCAGGCTCTTGGCCCGGCTGCCCGTGACAACCCTGCCTAGGCCCTGGGCTGCGCCGTCTACACTCACCCACCTGGGCAAAGTGCTGCGGAAGTCGCGGGTCAAAGGTGCCCAGACGTGGGGGTGTCCTAAGAAACTGATGACCTTTAACCTGGGAAGAAGGCGTCGGGCTTGGCTCCCTCCTCTCCCCATTTTTGCAGGCTAAAGGGGTGAGGGTTGTCAAGGGCGTCCAGAAGGTGGCCCCCGAGGGGTCTGATGGGGGTGGCTGGACAAAATAACATGCCAGGGAACTGGTGCCAGTAACTGTGCGGGGTCACCTGGGAGCCTGACCCCTGAGGGACAGCCCTGAGTAGCTCTCTGAGCGCTACCTACGGAGCCTGGGCCAGCTCACGCCCTGCACCAGCCTGATTGCGGCCCGGCCCCCAGGAGACGCACCGGCTGTACCGCCTGAAGCTGGAGGAGCTCAGCAAGCTACAGGCTACCTGCGCCAGCTCCATCTCCCGGCAGAAGAAGCGGCTGCAGGAGCTGGGCCTCGTCCTGAAGAAGTAAGGGCTCCCGCTGGCTGCAGGCTGGGCTAGGCTAGGGGGAGTGTGTGACCCTGGGCAGGGTGTTGGGGGGCACTGGGAACCCTGCTCTGACTCTGGCCCCCCTGCAGATGCAAAGCCTCCCTCCCATCAGAGGCCGCACAGGCCGCGCATGAGCTCGAGAGCCAGCTGAAAGAGCGCCAGGGCCTCTTCTTTGACATGGAGGCCTACCTGCCCAAGAAGAACGGGTGAGGCTCCCATCCCCACCCAGAGCCCCCACCTCGGCCCACCCAGGGTGCAGAGTGAGCCTTGCAGGATGGGGGGGCAGGAGTAGGTGCCCTCGGAGGTGGGAGGCGGCACCAGGCTGCCCTCAGAGCCCAGCTGCTGGCACCACATGCGACCCCTGGCTGGGAGACATGTGGGGGGCCCATGGCACACACGGTAGTGTGAGAGCGAGCCCTCACGTGAGCGGCCACTGCTGGACCAAATGACTCTTTGCAGTGAGTCCTTGGGTAGGTTAGGGTAACCGAGTGGGCAGTGGTGATGGTGACCTGTCCATGAGAACGTGGCTGTGGGAGACACGGTGCAGGCCTGGGGCGGGGGTTGCTCTATGATGGAAGAGCCTCAAGGTGCCGTCCAGGGCTGGGGCTGCAGTCCCACTGCCCAGGTCTCCGGGCTGGGAGGTCGAGAGGGTGGCTGAGGGTGTGCAGGCTGCAGTGATGGAAGCCTGGGGTTCTTGGAGTTGGGGCACAGGGCCATTAATCTCCCTGGGGGGCAGGGGCAGCGAGGCCCTGAGGTGGTCGCAGGAGGAGAAAAGTGGAAGGTGCCACCCGGTTCCTGGTCAGCATCCCAGAACAGGCAGGGGAGAAAGGCTGCAACAGCCACCAAAGCTATGGGCGTGTGGCCAGCAGGTGGAGGGGCAGAGATGGGAGCCCAGCACACTGGGGAGTGGGGGCTGTGCCGCTTGGCCTGCGCGTGACTCCTCTCCACCTGCCCTGTCCCCCAGGTTGTATCTGAGCCTGGTCCTGGGCAACGTGAACGTGACCCTCCTGAGCAAGCAGGCTAAGTAACTCGCTGCCCGGGCCGGGCTCCTGCCCCCTCAGTGTCAGGGGAGAGGGCATGGTGCGGTGGGTCCTCCCAGCCCCTCCCAGCAGCACTTGCCACCCCCCCCCCCCCCCCCAGATTTGCCTACAAAGATGAGTATGAGAAGTTCAAACTCTACCTCACCATCATCCTCATCCTCATCTCCTTCACCTGCCGTTTCCTGTTCAACTCCAGGTGGGTGGGTGTCTGGCTGCGGTGGCCTGGTGGCGGGTCCTGCCCCTGCTCCGGGCGCCCACCCCGTCCTCCCGCCCACCCAGGGTGACCGACGCGGCCTTCAACTTCCTGCTGGTCTGGTACTACTGCACGCTCACCATCCGCGAGAACATCCTCATCAGCAACGGCTCGCGGTGCGCAGGGCGGGAGCCCCCCCTCCCCGGGCCGCCTGCTGAGGGCGCGACCGCCTGACCCTGACCGTGGCTCCCTGCTGCAGGATCAAGGGCTGGTGGGTCTTCCATCACTATGTGTCCACCTTCCTGTCGGGAGTCATGCTCACGTGGTGAGTGCTGGGGTCCTCTGTGGGAGGTAGGTGGTAGCGGTGTGTGGGGGGGGAGGGCAGCACCCCCAAACCCTCCCTCCTGCTTTCTCCTCAGGCCTGACGGCCTCATGTACCAGAAGTTTAGGAATCAATTTCTGTCCTTCTCTATGTACCAGAGTGAGTGTCTTGGAGGTCCCCTGGCGGGGGTGTGTGTGTGTGTGTGGGGGGGTGATGCCTGGTGCTGCAGCTCACCAGCGTCCCCTGCAGGTTTCGTGCAGTTCCTGCAGTACTACTACCAAAGCGGCTGCCTGTACCGCCTGCGGGCGCTGGGCGAGAGGCACACGATGGACCTGACCGTGGGTGAGCGAGCCAGCGAACACGGTTGCTCCCTTGCCCACTGCTGTGGCTGGCTGGCGGTCACTGTGCCCTTGTCCCCACAGAGGGCTTCCAGTCCTGGATGTGGCGTGGCCTCACCTTCCTGCTGCCTTTCCTTTTCTTCGGACACGTGAGTCCTGCCCATCTGTGCCCTCCCGCCCTCCTTCCTCTGCCCCGGCACTGGGCCCTGTTCCCTGAGCGCAGCCTCTGTTCCCCACAGTTCTGGCAGCTCTTCAACGCGCTGACCTTGTTCCAGCTGGCCCAGGACCCTCAGTGCAAGGAGTGGCAGGTGAGCCTGGCCCTGGGGTGGGGGGCACAGCTGGCAGGCCCTGCTCTTGCCCCAACCCCCTAACCCCCCTCCTCCCCCAGGTGCTCATGTGTGGCTTCCCCTTCCTCCTCCTCTTCCTCGGCAACTTCTTCACCACCCTGCGGGTTGTACACCAGAAGTTCCACAGCCAGCGTCGGGGAAGCAAGCGGGACTGACGCGGGGTCTGCCCTGGGCTATGTCCCAATAAAGGCAGCGAGAGAGCTCCTTGTGTTCCCCGGGCCGCCCAGGAAATGAACAGGACTTAAGCCAAGAGCACAGGTTATTTAAAATTATTTACATTCATTGAAAATCATCGGAGAGGCTGGTGGGCCCTAGCCCAGCCGAGAGGGGCCCCTCTGTGGGCCTCATGGAGCCTGCAGCCTGGCTCCCCTTTCCTGCGCCCCTGGTCTGCTACAGCCAGCCCTGGCCCTGGGCTGTCCAGGAGGGGCCTGGCCATGGCCTGCGTCCCGGGGCCGTATGGCAGCCCCTGGCCTGGGGTCCTGGCAGGAGGGAGTGAGGAAGGTTACGGGGCACGGATGGCTCCTAGCTCCACACGTCCTGTGAGTAGCGGCCCTTGGTCATGAGCTTCTTGACGTAGTCCACAGCCTGTGCGTGCTCCATGGCCCCCAGCTCAGCCACAATCTCGTAGAAGGTGTTCTGCACGTCCTTGGCCATGTTCCGGGCATCCCTGCGGTGGGAGGAAGGGGGCCAGGGCGGTTGGGCAGAGCCAGCTCCTGTATCCCCCCTCTCCCCGTTGCAGGCTGCACCCTCTCACCCGCACACGTAGATGTGGGCACCGCCCTCGTGGATGAGCTTCCATAGGTGTTCCTTGTCTTTGCGCAGCAGGTGCTGCACATAGACCTGCGGGTGGGACGGGGCAACAGGGTGTGAGGGCCAGGCCCGTCCGATCCCTGCCTGCCTGCTCCCCCACAAGCCGGCTCACCTTGTGGGCCTGCTCCCTGGAGAAAGCCACGCTGAGCTGCGTGAGGGCGCCGTCCTTGTGGAACTGGGCCAGCTCCTCGCGGTACAGGTAGTCTTCCTCCGAGCGGCGGCAGCCATAATACAGCAGCGTCTCCCCGACCTCCTTGCCTGGGGGGGCGGGCGGCTGGGCTGAGCATGGGCCCCAGCCCCACCCTTGCCCATCCACCAGCCCCAGCCCTGCGCTCACCCTGCTGCTGTAGCCAGGCCCGCTCCTGAATGAAGCCGATGAAGGGCGCAATGCCGGTGCCAGGACCCACCATGATGACAGGCGTGGTGGCCTTGAAGGGCAGGCGGAACTGGGACTTGCGCACAAACATGGGCACCAGGGCCCGGCCACCGTTCTCCCCTGCGGGCTCCTTGGCCCGCAGCCAGCTGGTAGCCACGCCCTTATTGACTCGGCCGGTCTTGGTCTCGTACTCTACGGCCACGGCACAGATGTGCACAGAGTTGGGGTGCACCTGGGGTGAGGATGGGGGTGCAGTGAGGATGGCCGTTGTGCTGAGGCCCCAGCCCCTCCCGGGCCCCACAGCTCTGCCCCGGGCCCGCCTGCACCTTGGAGGAGGAGGCGATGGAGTAGTAGCGGGCCTGCAGCCGGGGCAGCAGCTCGCAGAGGTGGTCGATGGGGGGCCGCAGTGACGGGTAGTCCTGCAGGATGGCCAGGATGTGTCTCCGGGCCTCCACCACCCAGCTCAGGTACAGCTCCTATGGGGGGGTGGGCACATACATGAGACTCGGTGGAGGACCAGGGGGCTGGGGCCTGGGGTGGGGTGTGGTTGAGGCGCACCTTGCCCTCGCCTGAGGAGGAAGCCATCTTGCGCAGCTGCTCCTGCTCTGCGGGCTCCGAGGCATACTGTGCCAGCTCGTAGAGCACATTGGTGCGTGGCGGGTTGGTGATGTCCAGGTAGTAGGTGAGAGCCGTGCGGTAGGTGGTGGGGCACGGGAACGGGTGCTTCTTGTTGGATTCCTCTGTGGGGACAAGCTGGTGGGTGGGCACGCCTGGCCGGGAGCACTGCCCTGTATGGCGTGGGGAGGCCTGGGGCCTGCCCAATGCAAAGTAGGTGCCCAGTGGCACTGGCTGTGAGGCCTGCCCTCAGGTGTCTCCTTGGCCACCAGACGAGGCCTCGGGCTTTGGGCTGGGCCCAGGCAGGAAGTGCTACCCAGTAACGACTGGGCTGCCCCTGGGGACTGACGGTATCTATGGCCTCTTGTAGGGATGGCTTGGAGCAACTCAGGTGTGAGCTGGGCACTCTGTGGGCACCAGGCCCAAGGCACCCCACCTTCCTCCAGGGACCAGGACAGAGGTGAGGGAGGCCCCGCGGAAGGGGAGCTGCTTCAGCCACTCTGCTCCCGAGTGCGCACGGCCAGGGCAGCAATGCTCACCATCAAGGTTGTTGAGGGACATGACGACGTCCAGGTCGGCTCCCAGGAGAGCTCCGATCTGGTTGACGAGGGCAGAATCGTTGGCTGGGTAAACAGCCACATGGTCCCCAGACTCGTACCTGCGGGGGGCCGGGAAGAGGGCAGTGGCTCAGTGCTGGCGGGTGGGGGTGGGAGGTAGGATGGCGGCGGCGGCAGCGCCTACCTGATCTTGGAATCCGAGATGTCCAACTCCAGGTGCATGAGGTGCCGCTCAGTGCCCTGGTTCAGCTTCCGGTTGGTGGTGACGGTAGCCAGGAACGGGTTCTTGGCATCAAAAGGACTAGGAGGTGGGGGAGATGAGAGAAGCCCTGTGACTGGGGGGGTTCCATCTTTATCTGGGTCAGGGGTTGGTGGGTGTGGGACAGGGTAGTTCTGTGGAGTCCAGGGGTGGGGTGGGGCTGCCAGTGCTTACTCGGAGGTGTGGAAGCTGAGACCCCACCCCAATCTTAGGTCTGGCACATGCTGCACCCCGTGGTGGGCTGGGCCATGCCGAGGACACTGAGCCACAGCAGGTAGGGCTAGGACCTGGGCTGCTGGGGGGTCCTGGAGGACCAGCACCTGTCTAGGTTAGGGGCCCACAAGAGGTGTGTGTCTCCGGACATGAACACATACTGAGGCCAGCTGGTAGGAAATGGGCATTCTGACCAAGTTCACCCACCAAGCTACCCTTGTGGAAATTGTGCCCTAGGGCACCTCTGCAGCAAATTGTTGGAGTGCAGCAGCCAGGATGTGGCCTGGGCCAGGTGGGGGCGGTGCCCGTCCTGTGCCCTGGCTAAGGAAGACCGGGACCTCCATGGTCCCAGCTTGAGGATGAGGCCCCAGGGTAGATGGGGATGGAGCCGCTGGCCGCCCACCCTCAGTCCCGCTTCCTGCACTCACGGTTTCTGGTTCTCGTAGCTCTTCAGCCGTCCCATCTCACCCTGGTACACCTTGGCCGGGTCCATGTCTGTGTGCACCACGAGCTCGTACTGCCGGATGCTGGCAGGGCACATGGAGTGTGAGGCCAGGGACGTGGAGGTTAATCCCAAGAAGGGGGACAGTCAGAAGTGAGGGGGCACAGAATGAATGATCCACAGCAGGGCATCTGTCCAGATGGTGGTTCTCACGCTTACCTGGACTCCTCTCCTGTGGCCTCCACGCCGAAGTGTTCGCACACGGCCGGCCAGAACTGTTCCCGCCACGTGATGAAGTCCTCCTCCAGGCTGGGGAGAAGTGCTCATGAGCCGCCCTGAGGCCCCGGCCCGCGTGTTGTCCCATGGTCACCCCTGGAGCTCCAGCACTCCTGTCCCCATAGGTGCCCAGAGCTGCGAAGGCAGTGTCGGGAAGGAGCCCAGGGAAGGGCAGGTCCTGTCCCAGTGGACGCCATGGGTCCCTGAGGCCAGCTGATAGTGTTACGCTGCCCAGCACCATAGGGGCAGGGAGTGGCTGAGCCCGGGCTGGGGTGGCACTTACTTGCCATCGTCATCACCCATGCCCAGTTCAAAGATGCGCTGGGCGCCGAGCTGCTCCAGCCGTTGGTCCACGTACTTGCCCATGGCGTTGAAGTGCTCATAGGTCTTGTTGCCAAGGCCAAATACCTGTGTGGGCAGGGGCGGCTCAGAGTCCTACCCAGTGGGACCCGACGTAGGGGTGTTTCTGTAGAGCTGGCCCAGGCCCTGGGCAGCCCCTGCACCAGCCATGCACCCCAGGCCACCTCTGGCTTCAGGGCCTAGCAGCCCCCCAGGTCTCTCAAGTGACTCACCGCATACTTGACGCCCGACAGGTCCACATCTGCCTCCTGCAGCCAGTCATAGAAGTCCTGTGCATTGTCGGTGGGGTCCCCCTCACCGTAGGTGGCCATGCAGAAGACCACCAGGGCGTTGTCTATCTCAGACAGGCTGCTCAGGTCGGCCTGCAGGGATGGAGGCAGCCCCCAGGTGAGCTGTTTCCCGTAGCTCCCCTAGCCCTTCCTGCCAACCTCCCTGGCCCTGCATGGTGGGCACTCACCAGGTCGTACTCCTCCGGGTCAGCAGCCATGCCCCGCATCCCATAGCGGTGTGCATCCTTGGATAGGCGGTTGGCAAACTCCTCTGCGGTGCCCGTCTGGGAGCCGTAGAAGACAATGATGTTCCTACCCTGCAGGAGGCCAGACACGGGGTCAGGGGTGCCCACGCGGTGCTGCCCCAGGTGTCCCGTGTAACCCTCACGATAAAAGACTCAGCCAGGTCAGACACGAGTCCAGCTCAGAGCATGCAGCACACAGAAGAAAACCTGCTGGGAGCCACGCGAGGTACTCGAGTGGGAGATGAGGAGCTGGGACATGGGGCAGGCGCTCCCCCAGCAGGCTGGTCCCAGAATCAGTGGGGGAAATGAGCCTGCCTCGGGCGGGTAACTGGCAGGCAGGAGCCTGGTGCCCGGGGAGGTGGCCAGGCCCAGAGGCCGCACGCCATGTGCTTCGGTTGGTGTGACATTCCTAGAACTGCAAATCTACCTGGGCAGGGTGAGTGGTCACGTGGGGCTGGGAGGGGACAATGTCGTCTTAGAGGATTTCTTTTTCCAAGATAAACCCCAGGCCTTGGGGCCCCTGCACTCATGGGGGAGACCCAGAAGCAGCTCCTGTCATTTGGGAAGTGAACCAGTGGGTGACGCTTCTAATTTGACCTTTTTAAGATTTATTTTCACTGGAAAGTTGGGAAGATCTGCTGTCCACTGATTGCACTCCCAAGGGTGCTACAGTGACTGGAACTGTGCTGATCGGCAGCCAGAATCCCGGAGCCTCTTCTGGGTCTCCCATGCAGGTGCAGGGTCCCAAGGCCTTGGGGAAGTCATTGAATGCTTTCCCAGGCCTCAAGCAGGGAGCCAGATGGGAAGTGGGACTGCTGGGATTAGAACCGGTATCTAGAATCCCGGCATGTTCAAGGTGAGGACTTTAGCTGTTGGGCTACTGGGCCAGGCCCTTAATTTAGCCTTTCAAATCTGAAAAACTGGTTGTACTATTGCAACAACTGAGAATACTAAATCGGTATGTTTATTTTAAAATGGGCAAATTGCACAGTAAGTGATCTCAATAAAGCTGTTACTTGCAAAAGACAGAAGTGCAAGAAGCCAGGAACTGCAGCACGGCACGATGGCTGGGCCCTGCATGCCACTAAGCACTGGCTTTCTCCCTCTCTGGCTGGACAGAGGCCCGGGGCTAACTCACCGTTTTCTTCATCTTCTCCACGAAGCTGCTTTCCTTCACAGAGGCCGTCCTGGAAAATGAGGCCCATGAGCCCGGGTTCGGGTGGCGTTCACAACTGAGGCCTTGGCTGTGCCCAGTGACTGCACCAGCCACAGGACTTGGGTCCAGGGTGCCCAGTACCTCCCCAGTGATGCTGAAGACCTGTGAACCCCGCACTCTGCCGTGCTCATGCCCGTCAGGGCCCCTCCTCCTCTAGTCTCATGCCATCATGTTGTGGACACCTCCGGCCCTGCCCCCATCAGGCCCCTGCCCAATCCTTGCTGCTGCTCCTCGGCTGGAAGGGAACGGGACCACCCCAAACCGAACTGGGGCCTGGTGATAGTGGCCCTGGTGCACAGGAGGGGCTCACAGGGGCTCCCACGTGGAGGGTTCAGGGGCGGGCCCTCCTGAGCCACCCTCCCAGGAAAGTAGCTCTGGAGGGGCACTTACGGGCACAGTCCCCGCCCCCGCTGACAGGCAGCCAACTCCAGGATGTCACTGCCTCCCCGCAAGCACGTGCTTACTCCCACACACCTGCCACCTGCGAGGGCCCGGCCCAAGGCGGGCTCTGGCTGATTCCAGGAAAGGGCATGAGCTGACGCAGCAGCTCCACGTGCCAGGCTATAGCCACAACGTGAGTCTAAGGGTTCCTGGGTGGCCGTGGGCAGATGCTGAGTGTTCCCCAAGCCCCTGGCATTCCAGAGGGGCCGGGATGACCCCACACAGCGAAGTTTCAGGCCCTTCCCTGACACCCACCTTGCTCTGGACGTCTCTGCCCAGGAGTTTCACCGCGCCACTGCCTGTGCTCACCATGAACCGGAACATGCCCCAGGTGGTACCAACACACCAAACTACTGGGTGCCCCCGGGGACAAGGCCCACCCTGGGCCAGCACAAAGCTGGGCTTCCTGCGCTCCGTGTGAGTAGCAAACACATCTTCCCTCATACTCAAAGCTTGTGAGGCCTTTGGGTGCCACGGGCAGGATGAGCCAAGGATCCCTGAAAATCCCTGCCCACTCCGGGTGACCCCAGTCGAGCTGGAGCAGCAGGCACCCACAGAGGACACCAAGACACTGGCGCTGACTTCAGCTCCCTTTGCTGTCGGATGGACTGCTTCTACGTTATGTTCCTATTTCTCAGTATTAAGGTGGGGGGAGGCCAGGCAGGTGCACCGGCCCCCGGGGAGGTGAGCCCCCTGCCCACTATATGAACAAAGCAGTGGGCGGCAGCAGCCGCTCTGTAAGTCCTGAGAGTCCCTGAGGGATAGACAAGCATGCACACGTCTCCCATGCACTGGTTTGCTCCCCAAATGCCGACCACAGCCAGGGCCATGCTGGGAGCCAGGGGCTCCATCCAGGTCCCCCAGGTGGGCAGTAGGAGCCATGTTGCTGCCTCCAGGGGGTGCGTCAGCATGAAGCTGCAGCTAGGACCTGACTGCTGGCAGCCCAAGCCCTGTCCCTGGCGGTCTTCTCTGGGTTGGAGGCGCGGGAAGCTAACTTGTGTTTCCAGTCGCTCGGTGCTTTTTCTCTAAGAGGAGCATGTGGTGGTTTTGTGGTAAGAAGGGATGAGTTTTGGGCCGTGGGGGTGTGGTGGGTGGAAGGGACTGGCTCCACAGGCTGTGGAAGTCTTGGGTCAGTGACCACAGGCCAGGCTGGGCTGGGCCAAAGCCATGCCACACCTGCCCTGGCCTCCCCGGCTCCCGCCTCTGCACCTGACACACTTATCCACACCTGCCCCTCCTCTCTGCCCACTCACCGCACCCTGGTTCCTTCCCACGGACCCCGGGCTCCACAGGAAGCAGTCGTGAGCCATGCCCGCAGCCCCAGGCTGGCACGGACAGCTGAGATGGGACTGGGGCCTAGCTCCCTGCCTGCGCTCATCCCAAGCACCTGATGTCCCCACCTCCTCTCGGGGGAAGACAGGTGCCCTGGGTCTTACCAGGGGCTCGCTGGCAGCAGGGACAACGAGTAGCCCCAAGCAGTGTGGGATAGCCTGGCCGCGTGGCTGGTGCCGTGGCCATGAGGCTGGCAGAGGTGGCTCTGTTCACACAGGGCAGAACCCGGCTCCCAGGGGCACCTCAGTGCTGGGGAGGAGACCCAGCGCAGGGACTGGCGTGGCTGCAATGGTGGATCCTGAGCCTGACAGGCCCCACCCTGCAGGTGGGGCTGCATGGGGCAAAGTAGCTGCTAGGTTGGTCACAGTGTCCTGGCAGGGGCACACGCCAGGACCCTGGGCACAACACACACCGTGGATGCCAATAGGAGCAGGTACGTGGGCTCCTGGATCCTTGGGCAGCACTGCGAGGGTCTGAGGGGCCCAGGCAGGTGAGAGGCCCTGCCCCACCTGGCCTAGAGTCAGGCTCCCTTCACCCTTCAGCTCCTGGAAAATAGGAGGAGCCGACCCTGACGTGCTGAGGTCGGCAGGGGCTGTGGTCCCTGTGCCTCTAGCCTCCCTGGATCCACCATGTCCCGGTTGTCTCAGCTATCCTGCCTAGGGGATCTGTTAGGACGTTCTCCTGAATCCCACATCCCAACCAGGGACTCTGGGCTGTGGGGACCACTCCTCTGGCTGCTCTGAGCTGGCACTCTCTCCCACCCAGGTCGGCCCTGGAACCTGGCCCTTCCTAGAGTCCCAAACCCATTCCTTGGGAAAGGAGGGGTTTGCAAATCCAGACCACGGGGATACAGCCCCCAGCCGCATCTTCCAGCCCCAGGGTGGCGGTCCTCCTCAGGAATCTGTTCCCGTAGGCCACCGTGGGCACCCGGCCCCTGACCTGCCACCCAACATTGCCAAGGGTGTCAGCAGTCCCCTGCCTCCTGGAGAGCCGCTCTGGACTGACCTCCGGGCCGGCTCGTCCTGCGGAGATGTGTACGCGCACCCCATGGCTTCTCGCTCCCAACTCAGGGCTTAAAGAAGCAGGCGGGTCACCCAGGTGGGCAGTTCGGTGCTGTCCATGCTGGCGTGGCGGGGCAGGCTGCCAGGCCCCACAGACACCCTCTTGGGCTCTTCCCGTGCCTGAGAGCCTGGGAACTCGGCAACATCTGGCAGTTGCAGCGGGCAGCAACCGAGAAGAGGGACTGAGCCTCCCATGAGCCCCTGCGGCCAGACACACTCCTCCTCCCCCTCTTAGTGTGGAACTGGGGAAGAAGAAAACCTCGCCCACCCCACTTGGTCTCCTTGGTAACTGTTTGTATGGGAGCCCTCCTCCCCAGCCCCTCCCCTTCTGCCACTGGGGGAAAAAAAAGGAAGGAAGGAAGGAAGTGGTGCAGGCTGAGCCCAGCTGTGCCAGACGGCTTCTCCAGGGGGTCAGGGCTCAGATTCAATTAGATCCGTTCCCCTGGGGCCTCAGACACTGCTGGGCCCAAACACAGCCTCAAGCCCCCTGCTCCACAGTGAAGAGGCTGCCCCTTCCCATGGCGGCTGGGGCACCGCCAGCTGGGAGCCTGCAGCCCGCGGCATTCCAATCAGGCCTCCCGGCCTTGCACTGAGATGGGATCGGGCTCCAGGGGCCAAGGGCAGTCCACAGAACAGGACCGCAACCCGCCACGGCTCCCTTAGGGCTCCCCTGCCCCATGTGGCTCATCCACCCAGCTTCTGATGCCTAAGTTTCGGGGGTCTGTGTTCAGATCTCCTGGTACCAGACCCTCTCCCGTCCCAAGGCAGAACCTGCTTAGATCCTCTATTGGCTGCTGCTGAGTGGGGAGCGCAGCTGGCAGGTGCTCAGCCCCTGTGCCTGTTCCCCCACTCCCACCCCCGTTGTCTGCAACGGAACACTCCCTAATACTTCTGCTTCTTGTTCAAGTGTCCTCTGACGTCAGGAGGGAAGCAGGGACAGCGGGCACCCTGTGGAGCTGGGGGGGTGGGTGTTGGTGGTGGCTAGGGCGACGGGCGCAGTAGCCTGAGCCCACACAGGCAGAGGGGAGGGCTGCCTGCTGCTCAGCTCCCTCAGGCAGTGGGCCAGGTATGGCCAGATCCCACAGCGGTTTTTACGGTTAATTGCCTGACTTTCTAATCTTCTAATTAAAGTTTCTTTGAAAACAATATTAGGAACCAGCAAGATGAGGCTAAATTCTCATCTTGCACATATGGATCCCATATGGGCACTGGTTCATGTCCTGGCTGCTTCACTTCCCACCCAGCTCCCTGCTTGTGGCCAAAGCAGTAGAGGATGGCCCAAAGTCTTGGGACCCTGCACCTGTGCGGGAGTCCTGGAAGAGGCTCCTGGCTTTGGATTGGCTCAGTTCTGGCTGTTGTGACTACCTGGGGAGTAAACCAGTAGATTGAAAAAGATCGTTCTGTCTCTCGTCTGTGTAAATCTGTCTTTCCAATAAAAATAAACAAACCTTTTAAAACAAAAACAAAGCAACAACAACAACAAAACAATACTAAAGAAGGCTCCCTCCCCTAATGCTGTGGCACAGTAGGCTAATCCTTCACCTGTGATGCCAGCATCCCATACGAGTACCAGCTCATGTCCTGATTGCTCCATTTCCTAACCAGCTCCCTGCTTGTGGCCTGAGAAGGCAGTGGAAGATGGCCTAAAGCCTTGGGACCCTGCACCCATGTGGGAGACCTGGAAAAAGCTCCTGGCTCCCCGATGGGCTCAGCTCTGGCCATTGTGGCCATTTGGGGAGGGAGCCACAGGCACACATGGACCCATCTCCTGACAGCGCAGGGACCCAGAGGAGACATGGTGACCCATACAGGATTCCTCTGTGAGAGGGCAGCAGTGGCCAGTGGGTGGGGAGAGTGAGGGGGGACAGCAGGGGCTCGGAGGTGTGAGGAAGAGCCAGGTCCAGGCCTGGGTGTTGGTCCCTCTGAGTCCTGCACACACTGCTGAGCCCCTGGTCCCCCCTTTCTTGGGGTGACTCTGAGGACCAGAGCCAGGCCCTCCCTCTTCGAGCTACAGCAAGCAGTGTTTGTCTTGGAACCCCTCAAACAGTCCCCCCCTTATTCAGGGGGCTCCCACTCCCCATTCAATCCACCTGAGTCAAAATCACTCAGCTCCCTTGCCCCGTCTGCCTTCTCTCTCCTGGCCATCTCAGGAGAATCTTCCAGCTCCAGCTCAGGGAACCCCCACTCCCAGCTCAGCTGTGTCTATTGCCTACACGTAGCCAGGCCCGGCCACCACTGCACCCCCACGAATCCCCACTGCCTCCTCCCATCCCCAGGCACCCACCCAACCAGAGCCCCCATGAGACTGCAAAGAGGGGGTCTGTTCTGTGAGCTGGTCTGTGGCACAGGAGCCATACAAGCATCTGACCTGACAGGCCCCTGGGACTTTCAAGCTCAGTCTTGCCAACCCCACCTCCACCCACGTACTCCTGTGGGGCCTGGGAGGAATCTGCTGGGGAGGGGAGAGTTGTAGGGCAAAGTCTCCCATGCCCTCGGGGCAGCCACGGTCCCAAGCAGCAGCGCCCCCCCCACCTCCACAAGGCTCACAGGTGCCAATTTCAAACAGACAAAGTCAAAGGCAGCAGAGGGCCCGTCTAAAAGGGAAATTTAGAGAGCAGGTGCAGGCGGCGGGGGCTGGTGCTCCAAGGTGGACTCCTAAGTGCCCCAAGAGGCCTGAGTCCCGCAGTGTGCTTGGGGTCCTGGGATGGAGGCAGAAGCCAAGTATCCAAACCCAGAGCAAAGGTCACGTACACGGCCTGGGGAGTGCACTGCTTCAGCAGGTTTGGGGGAGAAGAAGGCCGCCACCCCAGCTTCCACTGGGACTTCACCTGCCTGGCCCTAGGCTCTCGCCTGAGGACTCTGCCCCCCCCCACTGACCTGATGCTGACCCTGGGGGCACGTGCTCAGCACAGCCCAGCACAGCCTGGCAGAGCCCGCTCCCCCCTGGGGTCTGCGCCTGGGCCAACATACAGCCTATGGCACAAGCAGGCTCCTCCACCCAAACCTGGTGCACGGTTCTCACACAGGACTTGTTGGGGACCTGTCTGGGGAGGCAGGTGCAGTCACGTGTCCAAGTTGTCACTTTCATTTTGTCAGATGCCTAAGTCACCTGTACTGTCATTTTCTGGTCATTTTCCTTTAGGTTAATTCACCTTTTTACTTATTCCTAAGAGGAGGCATAAAACCAATGAAACAGAGGCCAGCATTTGGCGCAGTGGTCAAGCCGTGGCATGAGATACCCGCATCCCCTAACAGATGCTGCTTCAAGTCCACAGCCCAACCTAAGCCAGCATGCTGCTAATGCCATGCAGGCTGCAAGGCAGTGGGGGATGGTTCCGGTGCTTGGGCCCTGGCCACCCACCGGGGAGACCTGGATGGAGACTCCTGCCACGCACCCTTGGCCACACACAGAGCCCCTCAGCCACACACCTTTGGCTGTGCATAGAATCTCTCGGTCATGCATGAAGCCTTCAGCCACACATAGAGCCCCTGGGTCACGCACCCTCAACTGTGCATGGAAACCCTTCAGCTACGCACGGAGCCCTGGGTCACTCACTCTCAGCTTCACACGGAACCCTGGGCCACCCAAGGGACTGAAGGGAAACTGACCCGGTGTGGCTGTGCCTCCTAGAAGGAGCATCTGGAGGCTCCCACCCCCACAGGAGACCCAGGCCTCAGGTGACTTGTGGTGGGGGAAGCTGGGGTTGTCAGACCCCAAACGCACCCAAGCGCTACTTACGTCGACTGGATCTTGGTGAACTCGGGGACCTCCTCCTTTTTCTTACGGAAGAGGAACCAGTAGGTGAGCAGCCCCACGATGAGGGAGAACAGGACGGCGTCCGTCATGCTGAAGGCCGCTGCTTCCTCGGCCGCCGCCTCGGGCATGGTGGCACTGGTGTCCCCGTGGGAGTCCCCCATGTTGATCAGGAAGCTGTCAAGAGAGGCAGAAGAGGGGGGACAGGCATCAGTGGGGAGCACAGGGGGCACCCAAAGCACCGACCAGTGGCCAGCAGGTGCTTGCTTGCGGCCCATGCCCCCACCCCCTGGATCCAACGGCAGCCCAGGGAATACAGTGGGCGACACAGTGCAGAAACCACGGCCTAAGGGACTGAGCACCTCTGAGCCGTCCCCCGAGCGCCCCGCACAGTAAGGATGCCCCTGTGCCAGAGGTCCAGGGTTGACCAATCAGGTTGTTTTGTGTGATGTCACCGGCACAGGAGACCCAGGGTATGAGCTCAGGGGCAAGGGGGTGACCAAGCTGGGTAACTGACTCTCAACATGCTGGATGCTAGGGCCCAGGAGGCTTCCCTGCTTGGCAATACTGCTCTGCTCCTAGAAGCCCAGTGTTTTAGCTCACACTCTTGGTGGCACAGCCGGTAAAGCTACAGCCTGTGGTGCTGGTATCCCGTACGGGCACAGGTTCGTGTCCCAGCTGCTCTATTTCCCATCCAGCTCGCAGCTAATGCACCTGGGAAAGCAGCGGAAGATGGCTCAAGTGCTTTGACGACTGCACCTATGTGAGATAGCCGGAAGCTTTTGGCTCCTGGCTCCTGGCTCCACACCAGTCCAGCTCTAGCCACTGTGGCTGATGGAAGATCTCTGTTCCTTTCTCTCTCACGCTCTGTATTTCCAAATACACAAATAAATCATTAGAAAAAGAAAAAATGACCTGACGTTATGCTCACTGCCTAAATCCTTGCCTTGTATGCACCGGGATCCCATATGGGAGTCGGCTCGTATCTTGGCTGTACCACTTCCCATCCAGCTCCCTACTGGGAGTGGAGAATGGCCCAAAGCCTTGGGACCTGGCTCCTGGCTTCAGAATAGCTCAGCTGCAGTTGTTGTAGCCATCTGGGGGGAGTAAAATAGCGAATGGAAGAGCTTTCTGTCTCTCCTGTCCATAAAATTTGATTTGTCTTTCCAATAAATTAAAAAAAAAAAAAAAGAAAATCTAACTCAAACCTCCCTGATGGAAAGCCACAATGGCTTCAAGGCACACTTGATGCAAACTCCGAAGCCCTTCCTCCGATTACCAGGTCCACCCTGAGCGGGCCTTGCCCCCCTCTCCCGCCCCTTAGCACTCTCCCCATCTCACGGGCTGCCTGTCTCTGCCCTGTTTGCTCCTGCTGTTGAGCCACCTCACCAGGACTCTCCCCTGCTGCCTGCAGGGCCTGCTTCCCTGCCCTCAGGCCTCTGCTGGGACATGGCCAGCTCAGTGACACTACCTGACCCAACGGCTGTGAACTGGCCGACTGTGAACTTGCACACAAGCAAGCGGCAGGCAGCCCTCTGTGCTGCAGGGGGTTAGCACAGGGCAAGGAGGTCCTGGAGCTTCTTCTGATCATCCTGAAGGCACAGTCCATCCCTCCCGGGCACACTGCAGCCTGGCAGGCTGACCACGGCCACCTTCTGCTTGTCTGTTCCGTCTCTAGCACCTGCCCTCACCTGTCCTTTCCATCTCATACAGCACCCCGAGTGCGGGGTCAGGGTCACAAACTCTTGCACTGTCAGGGAAACTCGGAGGATGTTGACAGGCCCCGCCCACTGTGAGCGCGCTAGCCCCACCCACTGTGACGGTATCCCTTGCACCCTGAGGTCCCCAAGGAGCACCCATGTGGTCTCAACACAGCATACAACATTCCAACAGCTCCGCTCCGACCCTGAGCATCCAGTAAAGTCACCAAAAGCTGGAGAATGGCAGGGAGGAACTGGGGATCATCTCCCTCTCTGCAGGAGGGACACGGGCAGGAAACCCACCTGGGAAGCTTTGTGGGATCTGCATCCGCCTCCTCTGAGGACCCACGATCACTTCCCAGGAGCCACACGACACCTTGGCCTGACCCCCTCTGCCGCCCCTCACTTGCCTCTCCTCCTGCAGACCCCAGCTCAGCAGGGCCATGAGCCACTGCTCAGTAACTCCCCAAGGAATGAACAAATACCCTAGAAGCATGGAACATAAGTGGGCAAGCATCACTAACTCACAGCATGACACTTCAAAAGAGACACACCACCCCTCAAACCCCACACCTCTGCCTGTGGTGTTGACATCCCATATGGGTGCCTGGTTCAAGCTCCAGCTGCTCCGCTTCCCTTCCATTTCCCTGCTTGGGGAAAGCAATGGAGAATTGCCCAAATCCTTGGGACCCCGCAGCCACATGATCTCCACATGAGAGTCCCTGGCTCCAGGCTTCAGACTGGCCCAGCTCTGGCCATTGCGGCCACTTGGGGAGTGAACAAGCAGATGGAAGATCTCGCTCTCTGTAACCCTGTCTTCCAAATAAAATAAATAAATCTCTTGGGGGGAAAAAAAGGATGGTCTGTGAGCGTCTGCCTGGCCATCCTCTAGGATGGGGGTCCCCAAGCTCTCTCTGTTCTCCCCAGGCCGACAGGAGCGCCTGGTGGTCTGACCCAGGAGGCCAACAGAAGGAATGCAGCCACTATACGTTTTTTTCTAATAAAATACCACAGATTTAAAAAAAAAAAGGGGGGGGGCGATCACAAAGCCCACCCCTCAGGGTTCCAGACAGTGTTTGCTTAGAGGGAGTATTTGGAGAGGACGTGAAAAACACGCATTATGAAAAGAAAACTGTATGGACTTCAACATTATTTTGTAGCAAACTCTTTATCTGTCGACATGTGTCCAAGCATCCTCTTCTGGTGCAGCGCCTCCACGGACCAGGTGCTGTGGGCACAGCTGCTACCCTGAAGTCCTTGTGCATTACTAGTGCTGCATTGTTGCTCTTTTAAATAGTAGTAACACAACAGCCAAGGCTTGGACCAGGCAGAAACCAGGAGCCAGGAACTCCATCTGGGTCTGCTCCTGCATGGGAGCCATCCTCCACTACCTCTCCCGGCACCTTAGTAGGGAGCTGGGTCGGAAGTGCAGCAGCCGGGACTTGACACAGCACCCCGATATGGGATGCTGGAGTGACCACTGCACTCCCTTCTTTTTGATCTCCAGCTGACTGCATCCACGGCCACAGAACCCATGTTAACGCAGGACGGGTGGTACACATGTATTCTGACTGCTGTTTTTCCTCAGTTCCGGCAGCTGGCCACAGCTCCAGCCCAGCACACAGCAGAAAAATACAGGCTCACCCGAGGGTCTTTTCAATGCTTGTGGTAGATGGAATTGAAATATAAAACTTCTTTTGGTGCTCTTCTCCCCCAAAAAACTCCCTGCAATCCATGCATGAATTCTCCACAGTGTGCATTTACCAGGAACGCTTTCCAAGTTCCCTCGTTCATAGCTCAGGGTTCAGGGTATATATATGTGTGTGTGTGTGTGTGTGCGCGCGCGCGCGTGTGCAGGCCAAGCCTCAGGGTACAGGTGTGTGTGGCTGTGTGTGTGACACTGGTGACAGCAAGGGAAGGCTCGTTCCCCATCCAGCTGCTGACCCCAGTGGAGGTCACAGGGCTGTGACTGTGTTCACTGTGGGCAGTGTATGGGCACTGCCCATGCCTGGGTGTCAGGAGGCAGGAGGCACCTGGCAGGAAGTGGCAAGGAGGGCAGGGAGCAAGAAGGAAGCCCTGTGCTCCCAGGAAGCTGCTGCAGACCAGCGACTGCCGGGCCAGCTCCAGTGGGTGGCCCGGAGGCAGAGGGGAAGCTGACAGCTACCGTGGGCACACACCTGTTGTGGGTTTATCTGCAGCTAGTGCAGCTGCCTGTCAACTGGCATCTCTGGTCAAACTTGGCAACTGCTCAGGGAGTAAACAATCAACCTAGCAGATGAGACGGCTGCAGCAGAGGGCCGGCCTGGTTCCCAGCTGCGGCTCCTGACTCCCACCGCTTCCTGCCAGTGCAGACCCTGGCGGACAGTGGCAACAGCTCAGGCGCCCGGGTGCCCGCCGCCCACATGGGAGACCTGGAGCGTGTTCCCAGCTCTCGGCTCCGGCTCGGGCCTAGTCCTACCATCGTGGGTATATGGGGAATGGACCAGTGAGAGGGAACTCTATTGTCAAATAAATGATAAAAAAAAAAATCTTAAGGAAGAGTCAAGAGATTCTTGAATAGCCCCCGCCCCGCCCGAGGATCCGCTCCTCACAGATTTTGGGGAATCCAGCAAGATGCTCTGCTGTAGCCTCCTGATGTTCTGCCTACTGCTGCATCACATGAGACCAGAGCTGGGAGGAAGAAGAGGGCACACGGGGCCCCCAGGGGCGGGCTCGGGGGACTGAGAGAGGGTCCTGCTGGCAGCAGCAGTAACAAGCAGGATCTGCAGGCTCTCGGGTGCCTCAGTGGGAAGAGCGGGGATGTGTTTGGAGATGCGGGAGTGTGCGCAGGTGGCAAGTGAGAGATGAACTTCGCAGGGGGTGCGAGGCCATGTGCCAGAGGGCGCGGGTGTCAGACTGGGCTATCTTGGGCAAAGAGTGGCACGATGGGCAGCTGCACACTGTTGGGTAGCACCTGCACCTATAGCCCCATGCAGTCCCGGCCAGGGCGTCTGGGAGAACACTGAGCACGGCAGGCAGCCACCCAGCACCCTCAGCAGACGCCCTTTCCCCCACATACCAGGGCTTTGTCCCAGGACTCCCCGTGACTGCCATGTGTCTGACGCAATTTCCCGAAAGGGGAAGGCAGCTATGGGGTGAAACCCACGGCAGCATGACGTGGCAGGCAGCAGGGAGCTCAGCCTTGCTCTGCTGACTGTGCCCCGGGGATGCTGACACTGCCAGTAGGGCTACCCATGCCTGAGTGTCAAACGCCAACAGGATACAACCAGACAAGGTCTCCAGGAAGTGGGGTGGGACGTGAGAGCAGAAATGGAAGGAATCTCAGGGTGGCTCCCGGAAGCCAGGGATGCCTTCTCTGGGCAGAACCCGGACCCTGGAGGACAGTTTTACTGCACGAGCTGCCTGCCATGGGTGTCTGGAATTAGAACCTGCTGGGGGAAGGTATGGTTCCTGTGGGAGAGGTGTGGCCACAAAGGTTGGGTAACTGGATCCTAATGACAAGACAAGTCCCACCCCCTCCCCGGCACCTCCCCAAGCACTTGGACACACACAGGCCAAAGTCATGAGCAAGCCAGGGCACTGGCTGAGAGCCAGGATGCTCTCTGCCCTGGGCTAATGTTCAACGACAGATTCCTGGTTCTTCTCCCACGAACTGTGGACACGCCTACACGCGTGCACACACGCACGGTGGAAAAGACACGGCAGAGGACGGACGTGGTGACCACCCCAGGGCAGACCCCTGGGACAGGCTCTCTGACAAGGCTGCCTGGCTGCTTCCAATCATACAACTGTGTTTCACCAAGATGTTTCAGGGTTGAATAAACATGTCCTGGCTCCTGGCTCCCAGTGCCCATGAAGGTGCTAAGTTTCCTCAAAACCATCTGAGTCCATGCAGGCCAGAACAACTATCCCGATGAAGCTCAGCTCGCCGCTCCTCAGGCTGGGAGGGAAAGCTAGGTCCAGGATCCAAAACCATGGGGGGTGGGGAGGCAGAGCCACAGGCCCTGGGGTGCCCCATTCCAAGTTCCTCAGCAACCACTCCTGACTTCCACTTAGGATGGAAATCTGATCCGGGAATCTGACCCCTTGTCTATCTACTCTCTAGAATTTTCCTTCACTTTTTCTCATACATACACCTAAGTTTACATGTAAACAAACTACACAACCAGAGGGAAGGTGGGCCAGCTAAGGCACATCTTCAAGTTGCTAAATGATCCTTTAGAATAATATTTGCTTGGACACAGTCTACTGTGCAGTGTTAGATACTTCCTTATATTCTTGGCTTACCACCACAGTTTTTCTTCATCTAAATACAGGTTGAGCATTGATTTGGACACAAGAAAGATGAGAGGAAAAAAAGGTCCTGGGCCTGGTGTGATGGCCTAGCAGCTAAAATCCTCACCTTGAACATGCCAGAATGCCATATGAGCGCTGGTTCTAATTCCGGCGGCCCCACTTCCCATCCAGCTCCCTGCTTGTGGCCTGGGAAAGCAGTGGAGGACAGTCCAAAGCCTTGGGACTCTGCACCTGCATAGGAGACCCAGATGCAGCTCCGGGCTCCTAGCTTCAGACTGGCTGTTGCAGTCCCTTGGGATGTCAATCAGCGGACAGAAGATCTTCCTGTCTTTCTTCCTCTCTGTATGTCTGACTTTGCAATAAAAACAAGTAAATCTTGGGGGGGAAAAAAAAGGCTCTGTGGCTGGCAGCTGCCATTTGTGACATCAATATACCCCATCAGAGAACTAGTTCCAGTTCCGGCTGCTCCACTTCCGATCCAGCTCCTTGCTGATGTTCCCGGGGAGGTGGCAGAGGATAGCCCAAGTGCTGGGGCCCTGCCACGCCAAGTGGAGGAGCTGGGATGGAGTTCCAGGCTGCTGGTCTCTGTCTGGCCCAGCCATGACCGCCAGGCCATCTGGACAGTGACCCAGGGGAGAAAAGACTTCTCTTTTTCTCAGTGCTTGCCTTGGAGCAAGGCTCCTGCTGGGAGGCTCCAGGGAAACTTCTGGCAGGGCCCACACTCAGGATAAGGACCTGAGCTGCCTGTGGTCTGGGAACTTGTGCGCAAGGCCACCAGGCCCCGGCCACCGGCCATACTGTTTCCAGTGTGGCAGCGTAGTGCTGTGCCTCAGCATATATACGCGACAAAGGGTACGCACAGGACAACATTCAAGGGGCCAGATTCAAGCTTTCCTCACACGTCTGCCTCTCATCTGCTAACTGCCTTTCTGTTGTTAACAATAAACATATGTGGGCCCGGCGCGGTGGCGCAAGTGGTTAAAAGTCCTTGCCTTGCACGCCCGGGATCCCATATGGGCGCCGGTTCTAATCCCGGCAGCCCCGCTTCCCTTCCAGCTCCCTGCCTGTGGCCTGGGAGAGCAGTTGAGGACGGCCCAAAGCTTTGGGAACCTGCACCCGCGTGGGAGACCCGGAGGAGGCTCCTGGCTTCGGATCGGCATAGTATCGGCCCGTTGCGCTCACTTGGGGAGTGAATCATCGGACGGAAGATCTTCCTCTCTGTCTCTTCTCTCTCTGTATATCCGCCTTTCCAATGAAAAAATAATAAAAATAAATCTTTTAAAAAAAAAACAATAAACATATGTTATCTAACTAGAAAAATACTTCTAAAGTTTTAAAAAAATCATTTGTTTTACAGGTAGAGTTAAGAGAGGTGTGAGGGAAAATATTTTCCATCTATTGGTTGGCTCCCCAAAGGGCCACAATGATCAGGGCTGGCCCATACCCAAAGCCAAAGGCCTGGAACTCCTATCCCATGTGGGCAGCAGGGACCGGGGCACTCGGGCCTTCCTCCACTGCCTTCCCAGGATCTGGAACGGGGAAGCGAAACAGCCAGGACTCGAACCAGTGACCACTTGGGATGCTGTTGTCGGGGGTACTGACTAAACCCACTGTACTACAATGCCAGCTCCTAAAGCTCTCTTCTTCAAGGGAAACAAAATGCTCAGGCCCTCGGAGCCAGTGGTTCTTCCCTTGGACTGGGCCTCTCCCTTGGTGCCGTGGCATCTATGTTGCAATCCTGTTTGTGACAGCCCAAACAGAGGCTTACGCTTCCAAACAAGAGGACACCAAGCAGCGGACTTGCCATTCCGCGGGAACCGGGCCTCTGGCCTATGGTTAGGACGCCAAGTCCATGGACGGGATGCCTGGTCTGCCCGCTGATGCAGACCCTGGGAGGCGACAGCGCTGGCTCAAAGCAGCCACGTTCCTGCCACCCCCAGAGACCGGCACTGCCATCCTGGCTCGTGGTTCCACCCTTGGCCAGCGCCAGCCCCACCTGCTGCAGGTATTCAGGGAGTTAACCAGAGGATGGGTGCTCTGTGTTTCTCCCTTATCAAATAAAAATAATTACATAAGACCATAGTACTCTTACGGGAGGACTGCCAAAACAAATTATATATAAACGCACACGCGCGCACACACACACACACACACACATAAAGGAAGCTGTACTTTCATTAATAGAAGAAAAACTAGGTAGTTCTCAGGAAAAAAAAAAAATAACCCAGAGGGATACGGGCAATAAAACAGAACTTTCCTCTAGAATGTTGTTTGTTGGCAGGTGGCAGCAGGCACAGCCTCTGTCTGTCCTTGTGTAAGCAGATGCCTGGTAAACCTAAAACACACATGGAGGTGGCTGGAAGGGGAAGCTGCACACACGGACACAGACAGGACGGCAAGAGTCCAGGGGCGGCCACTCGTGTACATAAGGACGCGCAGGTGCAAAAGTGTGCACGTGACTTGCCAGCTTTTCTCTACTACGAAGGCTGAGAGGCAATGACACCTCTGGGGCAGCTGAGCCACGCCTGGAGCCCTGCCTCTCAGCTTCCAAGCGCTGTTCCCTGGGTTCTCCTGCAGAGGAGTCCACAGCTGGGGTGGGGAAAGGGGTGCATGGCCCCAGGGCACCTGCTGTGCTGGGGAACCTGCAGGGCTGTGGGGGAAGGGATATGGGTGTTTGCTGGTGGGGGTCATGCTGGAACATCCACCTGAGCTTCAGAACAAGCCCCACTGGCTGTGGAGGAGAGCCCACAGGACCTGAGAGAAATCTGAGGATCCACATGGACAGAAGTAAGCAGGCACAAGGTGGAAGTGGGGGGCAGAACACCCACGGCCCCATGGCAGGAATAAAGGCTTCAGGGAGTTGAAGGCCTTGGCTGCCGCTGCCTCCTTAGGGAGTGGGCCTCTCCGGACCCACACAGGGTCACATGAGAAACTAACTGGCTGCAGAGAGAAAGAGCGAGCGAGCGAGAACGCCCAACAGCTCCAACATGAGAAGGAAGCGAGAAGCGACGTCACCACCCTCCAGACACAGCGCACCTCACGCACGGCACCATTTCTGTGACATTCCACCAAAAACCACATAAAGTGAACCTGACGATAAGGAAACATTAGACAGATCCAAAACCAATTGACAGTCTCCAAACAAAAGGCCTGACTTTCTGGAAAATGTCAGGGTTACACCAGACAAAGCGAGTGAGGACTGCTCCCAATCAAAGGGAAACAAGAATGCTACCAGCCGGTGACCCTGGACTGCAAAGAGACTATGCCGCTGCTATGCAACCCCTCATGGGGAAAAGCGCAGGTCCCAGACTGGAGAGTACAGCAGCCCGTTTACGTAACTAACTTCTGGAAGATACAGACAGATGCACTCAGCAGCAAGTAACACTGTTTCGCAGCTCACCAGCCACCTGCCATCCTGCAGTGGGGAGGGTTCAAATCCCAGCTGAAGCCCAGCTGCTCCACTTGGAATCCAACTCCAGGCTACTGTGCTTGGGAAGGCGGCAGCTGCCAGCACAGGTACTTGGGGACTTGCCACCCCCAGGGGGGGACCCAGACGGAGCTCCGGGCTTCTGCCTTCAACCTGGCTCAGTCCTCGGTGTTCTGGTTATTGGGTCCGCCCCTTAGTATTTTCTTTACAAAGTTTACATGTAGGAATCGGGTGCAAAAGGAGCTGACTTTTGGATATAATGCAAGGAAGGCGGCAGCGGCATCTAGCCGACCCCACCTGCGGCTATTAGCTGAGGAAGAGAACCCAGAGGATCTGAGGAAAACCCTCGGCTCAGCACTGACACAAACAAGCAAGCACGCGGGGAGGAGCACTTCCAGGGGACAGCAGGACGCCAACAGCCCCTGAGGCAGGAATGAAGGCCTCCGGAAGATCAAGGCCTTGGCAATCACTGCTTCCACCAAGGCGGGGAGAGCAGCCAACAGCTCCAGCACAAGAAGGAAGTGATGTTACACGCCCCCAGACACAAGGCACCTTACGCACAGCACCATTCCTGTTGCCCTTCTACCACACAAAGGGAAGCTTACGACAAAGAAACATCAGACAGATCCCAAACTGACGGACAGTCTACAAACCAAAGGCCTGGCTTTCTGGAAAATGTCAGGGTCACACACAAGACTACCCCTTCCCCAAGCCAAGGACGTGTGACTTTATTTCTGGACTCTCTCTAGTTCCCGGCTCCACGCCTGCCTGGGTGAGTGGTCCCACACTGGCTCGCTCATCCTAGCTTCAGGACAAGTTCACAGATGAGGAAGTGACTCGGTCCCGGGGGAGGACTCTGGCTGCTGGGAGTCCTTTGCTGGCCAGGAACCAGGAAGAGAAAGAAGACACCAATGGGAGAAGGGGACCAAGTCTACCCGGGTTTGAGGCCGACCTTGGAGCATAGCAACATCCATCCACGCCTCCAACCACATGTGCAGAACTGCTGATTATTTATTTATTTATGAGAAAGTTAGATTTACAGAGAGAAGATACAGAGAGAAAGATCTTCCGTCTGCTGGTTCACCCCCAAGTGCCTGCTATGGGCCGGAGCTGAGCTGATCCAAAGCCAGGAGCCTCTTCCAGGTCTCTCATGCAGGCGGCAAGGTCCCAAAAGGCTTTGAGCTGTTCTTGACTGCTTTCCCAGGCCACAAGCAGGGAGCTGGATGGGAAGTGGAGCACCTGGGATACAAGCCAGTGCCCAAATGGGATCCCAGCATAAGCAGAGCAAGGACTTTAGCCACTAAGCTACCATGCAGGGCCCCAGGTGCATTTGCTTAAAAAAAAAAAAACAAAAACCAAAAAGCAACTGCCGACACCTGATGTGGCTAGGGATGTTGTGTTGGGCTACACTCGTGTTCTGGATTGTTCCATTTTGATTGCAGAAGGTGATAACATGAGGGAAGTGGGGGGCAGGGTATGGCAAGACGCCTCCTTGTGCCAGGTATTCAATGCTCCTGGGGTACAAAACAAAACACGAGGCTTCTGAACAGCTCTGGCATTCCGACCTGGGTCTGCCTCATGGTTCCAGGTACACATTTTATTCAAATAAGTGCTGAATAAACTGGCAATCTGCCTCGCAGTCTCCAAGAAACAAGGTCCTCAAACAAAACAAAGCAAGGCGCCCAGCACGGCAGACGCCTGGCTCACGGCGCCGCCTCACCGAGCAGGAGCTGTGGGAAGCAATGCTGGGGCTCCTGGGCCAGGGCTGCGCTGGGCACCGGGGCCGCTCTGGGCACCCGCACCAGTCCTCTCTCCTGGTCCGCAGCACACGCTGTGCTTAAACCAATATTCCACTCGTTCTAGAGACCAACATCTCAGTGGTGACCAACTTACAGAGGGAGAGTTCCTTTAGACGTTTTTCGTTTGAAAGGCTGGCTGACCAGTACGTGTGCACGTGCACACACTCCCACATCTGCTGGCACAATGCCCAAACACCTGCAACAGCTGGAGCCAGGAGACAGGACCTCCATCTGGGAATCCCACCCCACCTGGGTGACAGGAAACCAAGGACTTCGGCCATCATAGCTGCCCCCCACACTCTGGGGTACAAAGTGGTAGCAGGAAAGCAGGAATGGGACACACTGGGGACTCAGATTCTGACAGGGCACCTTAACTGCTATGCCAGATGCCCACCCACAGAGAGAGATTTAAGGACCCTGGGCGGATGGGCCCGGTGCAGTAGCCTACTGGCTAAAGCCCTCGCCTTGCACGTGCCAGGATTCCATGTTCTAATCCAGGCGGTCTCACTTTCCATCCAGCTCCCTGCTTGTGGTCTGGGAAAGCAGTCGAGGATGGCCCAAAGCCTTGGGAGCCTCATGTGGGAGACCCAGAGGAAGCTTCTAGGTTCAGATCAGTTCAGCTCCAGCCGTAGCGGCTACTTGGGGAGTGAATCAATGGACCCAAGATCTTTCTCTGTCTCTCCTTCTGTCCGTATATCTGACTTTCCAGTAAAAATCATTTTTTTTAAAAGGACCCTGACATGTCGTACTTAATGAAAAAGGCGGGGCAGTAGACACAGGCCCTGTTGTAAAAGGAGAATATGGCAGCACATTTGGTGCTGCAGCAGAACAGAACTAACTGGACAACTACCCCAAACCAACAATGACAGCAAAAAACCTCAGTGAGTAGAGCCAATGGACATTGGGTGGGTGACATCATCCTCGGATTGGTAAGATTGGCAGCACTTCAGAACTATCCAAACCACCTGGACAGAACCCTCGGAATACACGCACACCGAGACCCTGGCTTGGTATGAGGAGGCGGTTTCTCATCCCTGGGAACTGGGACGTGTGGAAAGTCCTGAGTGGTTTCCCCCTTTGTCTCTCCCCTCCCCCCAGAAACAACAAGAAATAGCAAATTTGGAAGCAATCCAGTTTTCCCTAAACCTTGATCCTTCCCACCCTGATCAACCATGTAATCATTATAACCTTTTCTTAAAAAAAAAAAAAAAAGGACCCTTGGCAGGGGTGGGTGGGGGTCTGTGTCACCTTCTTGTGGCAGTCCTAGCTCTCACTTGCGGGTTGCAGACCAGAACAGCCTCAACCTCCAGCTCACCGTGGTGCCAGTGGTCCTCCTACTGGTCAAGTTACCCAGGTTCAGCCAGCAATGCCCACTCAGCAAAGCTGGATTTCTGCTGGGACAGTGTGTGATGGCTGTTGGGCACACAGGATAGGTGTTAAGCCGTGCCTTCCTTGTTCGTGGCTGTCAGTAGCTCTTTGGCAAGCTGCCAGGTGCCACAGCACCAATGCACAGCAACCTGGAGTCCAGGTGAGCTCACGGGTCCAGCTGGGGCCTCAGAGGGCGGTGCTGTGGCCACCCCTCCCAGCTCTGCTTGTATCTCACCATGACCTCAGACTGGCATGAGGGCACCGGGCACCAACTCCAGGTTGCTCTGTGACTGCGCCCGGAGGGCCACACCTCGTGCATCACCTCTGGGACTTAAACAGCCCAGCACGAACACGTCAGTAATGATTAGATCCCAACACAAGGGCCTTAGGGGACGGGCAAGCAGCTTCTATAAAAGCAGCTGCACAATTACCACCCACCCCACTGATGAGACTGCCTGTCAGCACCCACCACTGCTCGGAGTGACCCTGACAGGGCAGTAGCTTGGGACAGGTGCACAGGGTCACCCCAAGGATACGGTGGAGAGCCAGTGCCCGGTGCAGCAAGCTGTGGGGATGTACTGGGCACTCCAGTGGCTTCCAGTTAGAAAGCCACACACACCCCCAGCCAGAGGAGGGACTAAGTCACCTCCACACTGCTGTAGTGGGAACCCGGGTTCTCCTGAGTGCATGCGCAGAGCACCAGGGTTTCTGCTAGATCTGTGCAGGCAGAGCCCCACCAGGTAGGCAGAGTGCCCACCAGGCCCCCATCAGGTGACCCCACCAGAGCCGCAAGTGGGTGTTCACTGCTCCACCCTCAGGGTGCGGCTGCTGCAATGGGGTGGGGGGATGTCCCAGGGGCCCACTCTTATCCATAAAAGATGTTTGTCATGCCCTCTCATAGCCCACGTCCACTTCTGGAGGGGGCGCAGGGGGTGAGCGGCTGTGATCCAGATGCCACAGCTCCCACCAGGGTGTGTGGGTTCAAGTCCCAGCTAAGCTCCCTGCTAAGAAGGTGGCAGTGCATGACAGCCCGAGTGCCTGTGTCCCGGCCACTCCTGGCTGGAGTCCCAGGCTCCTGGTTTTGACCTCACACACTGCTGGCCACTGTGAACAGGGGGGTATAGACCAGCAAGTGGATGATCTTGGTCTGTGTCTATTTCTTCTCTCTGTTCACCAAATATAACAATCAATGGAAATTTTTCCTTAAAAAGAGGAATGTGGAGGGCACAGAAGCGCTTCTGCATGCACATGTCCACTGCAGGCATCTGGGACTTGTTCAAGGTTATCTGGGAGTTGGGGACACAGTGGATTGAGAACTTGGGACGGTACTGTGGCATAGCACGCTACACCAGCACCTGATGTAGCCATCACACAGCAGGAGATGGCCCCAGTGCTCAGGTTCTTGCACCCACAGGGCAGACCCAGCTGGGGCTCCAGACTCCTGGCTTTGACCTACACAAGCTCTGGTTGTTGCAGCCATGTGAGGAATTAGCTGGTAGATGAAAGATCTCTCTGTAACTCTCGTCCCTCAACTAAAAAACTCTTTAAACACAGATGCAAGGGCCCGGCGCAGTGGCACAGTGGTTAAGGTCCTCGCCTTGCACGCCCGGGATCCCATATGGGCGCCGGTTCTAATCCCGGCAGCCCCGCTTCCCTTCCAGCTCCCTGCCTGTGGCCCGGGAAAGCAGTCGAGGACGGCCCAAAGCTTTGGGACCCTGCACCCATGTGGGAGACCCGGAAGAGTCTCCTGGCTTCGGATTGGCATAGCATCGGCCGTTGCGGTCACTTGTGAATCATCGGATGGAAGATCTTCCTCTCTGTCTTTCCTCTCTGTACATCCGCCTTTCCAATAAAAAAAATAAATCTTTAAAAAAAACCCACAGATGCAAAACTTGTGATCTATGAACCTTGCTTCAAGACTGAGCCGGCATGCACACCCCATGTAACACACCACTTTGAAGGGCCTGACTCAGTGGTTTTCATCCACTGTGCAGCCATGGCCACTAACTGCAAACACCCCAGAAAGAACTCAGATGCCTTTGGAGTAAGGGGTGTGGGGTGCTGCCCAGCTGGAGCTGAGCAACTCTGAGCAAGCCTGCAGAGCCTGGAGTAGCTGTACTGTAACCACAGACCTCCACCCGCCCGACTACGCACTCGGTCACCAGTGTCCTGATTCAACACTAACTGGGTCTGTGACACACGTTTTGCACTCAGTGTGGCACTCCATGAGCTCACAGTGTGTGTCTTCATGCTGACACTCTGCTGTGCAGCAACTGCAAACTCCGACACGGGCTCAAGGCCCCTCCAAGGCCAGGGAACTGCCAAGCAGCAGGGACAAGACTCGAAGCCAGGGCTGCTCCACTGGCCAGCTGTGCGCCCTTCAAGACTTACTGAGAACAAGGCCAAAGCAAAGATAGGCGGCTGGCCGGCATGACCCAAGCGACGGCCTGCTCGCCCCATCAGCTGATGGCATCACTCTCCATTGCACAAGCCCCCATATCTCTGCCCACCCTCCTTGTACTCACCAGGCTTGGCCCAGCAGGAGGGTTCTGTGCGTATCACACACTTAGGACCTCACTCAGCGCAGCCTCACACCTGCCCCAGCAGGAGGGCAGCCTGGACTCCACTCTCACGCAGGACAGTACTCACGGTGGAGTTACTCAGTAGCCTCCCACTCTGGCCCACCCTCTCTCCTGGGGCCTCGAGCTTCACCTCCACCTGCCATGGTACACCAGTGCGCCTGGCTGACTCGGCCTGCCCCAGCAGTGTTACTATGTCAGAGCCTGCAGCTCTGGGGCCACAGAGCACGCTTCTGTCCTGTCTGCCTGGATGCACGCCATCAGCCCCTCACACTCACTGCGGGTCTTGTCTGTACTTGGGGGGCCTGGTCCACGTGAGCTGAGGACAGAGGCTGCTGCATTTGGCTTGACAAGGGAGCTGGGGGTGCGGGGAGTGCTTCTTGCGATTATCGCTGTGTCCTCCCTTCTGGGACGGCTGTTGAGCCACTTCACCAGTCAGGGGCATGCTGGGACCAGAACCTGGGTACTCTAAAGTGGTATGTGGCATCTTCACCGCCATGGCCAAATGTCTGCTCCTAGACAGAAAACTGTGCCTAGAAAACTGCTCTGTGCCTAGACAGAAACTAAAACTCATCCCCGAAGTTTATCTTGTACCTTCAAATCACTTTCTAAGCTACGGAGAAGGCCATGGGCATTTAGCCCAGTGGCCAGAATACCTAGGGTCTGAGCTCAGTGCTCAGCTCTGATGCTCAGTTTCCTGCTCACACACATCCTGGGAGCAGCAGCAGGTGCCCGAGGAGTTGTGGCTCCCGGTGCCTGTGTGGAGAGCCTGTAGTCCCAGCTCCAGCCACTACCGCTGTGACCATCTAGGGGCTGGTCGGCAGCTGGGAGCACCCTGTCTCAAAGATAAATCACCTCTCGTGGACCAGATCCAATCCTGACATCTCAGTTCTACCAACACGCATGATCAATTACTCTGGGCAATAACCATGAGACGGATGTCAGATTCACTTGCTCATCCGGTTAGTATTTTTAAAAAAATGGTTTACTAATTTTTACTTATTTAAGAGGCAGAGAGACAGGGCCAGAGGTCTGCCATTCACTAATCACTTTCCAAATGCCTGCGACAGCCAGGACTGGACCAGCGCAAAGATAGGAGCTGGGGACTCAGGGGGAGGGGCCTGGGAGCCAAGGACTTGAGCTGCCACCTGTTGTCTCCCAGGGTGTGCATGTGTGGGGAGCCGGAATCAGAAACAAGAGCTGAGACACGGACTCACACTCCTGAGCAGTGCAGGTACCCCCAGTAGCACATTAACTGGCACCCCGAACCCTGCCCTATGGTGCAGTCGCTGGAGGCCATGCCGTGCCCTGGCTCCCGCTGGCAGAAAGCACGGGTAGCCTTGCTGCGCTAACTGAACCCAGTCTATTCCAACCACAGGGACGCTGGAGAGGGGCAGGCAGTGTCCTCCCACTCTTAGCTCTACGGAAGCAGCAGCAGAAAAAGATCCTATACTGTAAAACGGCAAGAGTGACTACAAGTTCTTGAGCAAAGCATATGGACAACAACAAAAAAAAACGGGGTCTGAACCCCAACCCTGTACTGGTACCATGGACAGATCACAAGAGGGGCTGGGCAAGCCAGGACTATGGACCACCCAGCACAGCAGGGCTACCCTAAGATCACAAGCAGCAGAAAGACTCCAAGGCCAAAACTCACCTGAGCTGGTGGTGGTAGAGGGTGCAGGATGAGACAAGAAAGTGAAAGAAAAGGTGTGTCCGTTAGAGCCTCAGGACCAGGAAGGCAGTGAGGTCACAACTGGGGACAGAGACCTTGTAGCATTTGCAGATCAGTTACATAAGGGACTGTGGCTGATGTGGCCATGTCACACCGTGTGATTTCGTAAGACATCACAGAGGTTCTGAAACCCTTAACCAAAACCAACAAACAGCCTAGTCCCGGGCAGACCATGCCCCCTGATGCCTGGCCCCACCCCTGCACAGGCCCCGGCGCCATTGGCTTACTGGCAGTCCTGCGGGTGTCTCTGTTGCAGTCTGTTTGCTGTGCAGAATGCTCACCTCTAGTGACACACACAGGCAGTGCGTCTGAGTTCAGGGGTCACTGGGAGTTCATGTGTTCCTATCCAGCCCTGGCAACCTTTGTCCAGGCCCAGCCACCCCAGACAGGCGATGAGGACCAGGATGCCGGGGCGGGGCGGAGGGGGCGGGAGAGGAAACTGGGATCCGAGTGTTCCCATGTCACGCACACAAGCAGCAAGCGGAGGGGGGGGGGGTGAGAGACCTGTGGAGGTTGAATTGTGTGTGCCGGGTGGGCTGGGGGGCCCACGGGGAAAAGTCAAAGACCACACAGGGGCTCGGTGGGAGGAGATCAGAGGGAAAGCCTGAAGGCCAGCTGCCCGCTCATGGAAGGATGTTATGTAATGCCCAAGCAGAGGACATGTGAGCCCAGCGCTTCCCATCCTGCTTCCCAGCCCCGGGCGTGCCCTCTGAAGATCTCAGCTCCCCAAGATTAGCCAACCACCACCAGCACCAGTGGCCCAGTATTAGACTGTGGGTTAGCCTGGAAACCTTGCCTTCCTACAACGCTGAAACAAAAGCTGTGGTCCCTGAAGAGGCCATACACAGGCGTGTACACACACACAGAGATGCGCACACACTTGGGTGCACACACCGTGCTAAGCCCAACAGGTACACAGTCCTCGGCCGAGGGCTGGGAGGACAGATGCCTGCAGGATGCTGTGTGAGCCCAGATGTGCACTGACTATAAAGACCCCAGGGTGTGTGAGCTCACTCGGAGGGCGTTGAGAAAGCCTGTACCCTCAACATCAGAAGACCTGCCCATAGCAGGGTCTCCCCACCACTCCTGACACTGGCTCATCATGCCCCTTCAGATGGACCCCTCTGAGTAACTTTGGCCTTGTGGGTTCAGAGCGATCCTAACCAACTCTTGACCCAACTCAATGTCACCTTGGGGATGGCAAAGCAGAGGGAGCGGGGGTGTCAGCATCCCATATGGCTGCTCTGCTTCTGATTCAGCTCTCTGTTAATGCAGCTGGGAAAGCAGAAGACAATGGTCCAAGTCCTTGGGCCCCTGCCACCCACGTGGGAGACCCGGATGGAGTGCAGGGCTCCTGGTTTTAACCCAGCTCAGCCCTGGCGGTTGCTACTGTTTGGGGAGTGAATCAGAAATAGCAGAGTTCTCTCTGTCATGCTGTCTTTTAAATAAATTTTGGAACAAATAAACAGTACCTTTCCCATGGGATATTACACACACACATCCTGTCTACTGCCCAAGGCAGCTCTGGTTACCCGAGCCCTCACACCTGTCACCTCCAGGACAAGCTGGGCATACCTGTTTGTTGGTCTGCTGCCTGCCCTCCCTACTGGCACTCTCCAGTGCCTGCACCAGGCCCTCCCCATGAAGGTTCACACCCTGAGGGGACCACTCGGCACCTGCCAAGAACCAGCGGCATCAGCCGGCTACTGAAAAGGCCACCCCTTGCGAGCTACTCCAGGAGGCGGGCAGGCAGGTGCAGCAAGGGAGCCTGCCCTGACTTTCCTGATGAACACATGAAGTCCCAGGCCTGTACAGGCAGGCAAGCCACCACCTCTGGCCAAATCCCTCTCCCCACCTGCCAGGGGCCTTGAGCTTTAGTAGAACACCAGGGAAGGCAACCACACAGCAAACTCAGTCTGCTTCTGCAGCCCTGGTGACAGCTGCTAACAGCTGGTGTTGCCTGTCTCTCGGGGCCGGCCACCACTGCCTTTACCATGTCTCATGCTACTAGATAACAGACACAGAAGATGACACGTGTTCAACTCATGTTCTGTGGGACTATGAGGGAGGAGGAATCGCCTTATGAAGTAATCATATTAACCATGAGCTTTCCCCTTCACCAAAGGGGGGGAAGAATCCTCTACAGTTAGAGAACACACACAGTGCTGGAGGGACAGGGGCTCAGGACCCTTGTGAACTTGACCCGCACAGGTTGTAAGAGCCGGTGTCCACATCCTAACCACCCACCACCCCAGGGAAGTCACCAGAAGAATTCTGACATTGTGTGCACGTGCAGCATGCAAAATACAAACTTAGCACAGAGCTGGCGTACCACTGCCAGGGGTCTTCAAAGTGCACTGGAGGGGCGGCCGGGACACAGTGGCGAAGACACGGTTTGTGACACTTGCATCCCATCGGGGATCATGGGTTTTGTATCCTCGCTGCTCACTTCTGATCCAGCTCCCTGCTCACGTGACTGGAAAGCAGTGGCAGTTGGTCCAAGTGTCTGGCCCCCTGTACCGGTGTGGGAGACCTAGATGAAGGCCCTGGCTTCAGAGGGGCCCAGGTACAGCCCCTGCAGCCATTTGTACCCATGTGGGAAACTTGTAATTCTGCCTTTCAAATTAATAAATAACTGGTTTTTTATTTTTCAAAAAGGGGGGCCCAATAAATCTTTTTTATGAAAGCATAAAGAGAGCCTGGAGCATTGGCCCAGTGACTCAATCGTTGCCTTCCATGCACCAGGATCCTATATGGGCGCCAGTCCAAGTCCTGGCTGCTGCCCTTCCAGCTCCCTGCTTGTGGTCTGGGAAAGCAGCAGAGGATGGCCTAAAGCCTTGGGACCCTGCATCTGCGTGGGAGACTTGAACGAAGCTCGGGGCTCCAGATTGGCTCAGCTCCAGCTAGTGCAGACACTTGAGGAGTGACCCAGTGGACAGAGGTTGTATCTTGCTATCTCTCCTTCTCTCTGTAAATATGTCTTTCCAATAAATCTTTAAAAGGAAACAAAAAAGTTCATGAGTATTATTTAAAAAAAAAAAAAAACCTTCCCATGGATTTCTAAATCAGCTGCTGCACTGAACTTTGAATCCCACTGTCCAGCAACTTTGTGAGGTGCCCTGGTACAAACATAGCCCCCCCACGTGGGCACTCATCAGAAGCGTTCTTGAGGTTCCTGACCGCAGCACTGCAAATCAGTGCCTCACTGCAGGGGGACTAAGACCTGCTGATGTTTAAATCCATAAACTGTCCCCCTCCCCCCCCACACACACCCACACGCGACAGGATTTCCCTGGCAGCTGTCACCTTACGACACAGGTGGTGTTTGCCTGCCCCAGTTCAAGGTCAGATCCAGAAGGGGTCTGTCTTCTCTGCCTGTTCACCTCTAGTTCCCTCACAACTCCAATGATGTTTGGGACACTGCAGGTCATTGACATCTACTAAGCAAACGAATACACAGTGTTTCAGAAAGTTCACAGAAAATGGAGTTGAACTCATTGTTACTGAGACTCTTAGAGCCAGGCCCGGGGTTTTCACAGCAGGTACTTTGTCTGAAGGCCTCCTGCTCCCCAATGCATGGATTTCAACATGTGTCACCTTATCTCTCACCCCCCCAGTTTTGAAGTGCCCGCATACAAGTCACAGGCCACATATGTTGCTCTGGCTACTTGCCTTCTCAGAATCCAGGATGCAAAAATATTTGCCCAGGCACACCAAGCTAGAGTGAGTTCATGATAGGACAAAGCTGCACACAACACCACCGGCCTTTGGCGGCACCCGCTGCCCTGTGACACCCCAGGATCGATGGATCGTGTCTCAGACAAGGAAACGGGAGACCCTGCCTGGCAGCCAAGGACGCCAAGGTCGCCCTCGGACCTTAAATGGCAGGCTCAGCACCATGAATCGGCTTCATGCTACAAAATTCAGCAGGACCGAATCTGTTGCTTTCAGTACAAGACAGAGTCTAAGAAAAACGATGTTGTATCTGAAGAAAAACATCTAGAGCTTAGATTGGACACTGCTAAACACACATCTCAGGGAACAACTCTGAGACAGTATCTTCATCGCCTATTTCTGCAAACTTTTTTTTAAATTACTTTGTAATTAACATTTCTGGGGGCCAACATGGACGCACAGCCGGTTCAGCTGCTGCTCATTCTTTATCAGGACAGCAGTTTGAGTCCTGGCTGCTTCGCTTCCAATCCAGTTCCCTGCTAAGGCACCTGGGAAAGTAGCAGCAGGTGACCCAAGGGGACCCCCGCCACCCATGCGGGGGACAAGCTGGCTAGGAGGTCCTTTTGAGCCCGTCCTTGGGTTGTCAGTGAAACGTTCTAGCCTGGCCAAGCAGGCTTCCATTAACTCACCTTGGACTCAGAGAACCTGACTTCCAAGTGATTAGGGGAGGCCCAACCTTGAGTTGATGGCAGATCCTAAAACTTCAGGTTTGTCAGGCGAGGCACTTCCCCACCCCCTTGGCTGTTTATAACCTGTACCAGCCAGGAGTGGGAGTGTCCCCTGCCCTGCCCAGGAAAGGGGGATGATGGTCACCCACGGTGTGACGCTACACACCCCAGGGGCTTTTTGGGGTTCAAACGCACGCAGCCAGATGTGGGGAATGCTGGAGAGGTAAGCTCCTGCACCACCACGACCACCACCACTACCACAACCACACACAGCTGGAGACAATAACAGTCCCCACTCCCAAATGCACACCTGTTTTCCAAACATTTCGGACAACGGTTCAGCTGGCACCCTCCCTGGAAACAGGTTCCTAAGCCGGATGGTAGGAACCACATCAGACACTCTCAATAGGAAAAGAGCTCCTTCCAGGGACACAGACTGACCTGTTCCCCACACACACTGGTTTATCAACCTGGCCTTCTACCCCGTTATCCTAATCCAGCCACCCCCCCAGGGATGTCACCAGCACACACAAGGCCTGAGGATAATGGATGGCTGCAGGGGTGTGTCCCAGGACCCCCCTCCCCTCAAAGTAGTGAGGGGCCTACACATGCACTCAGGGTTCTCAGTTTTATTCCCCAAGGTTCTTTCCTACCCCCACCTCTGTCCTCCATTCCAGACTTCATTCTCCCCGGAGTAAGTGACGGCCCCCAACCACCCCAAACGTCAGTGGAGGAACAGCCAAAGTCGAGGTCAAGTTCCCCGGAGGGTGCCCCTCCCCCCTCTGAGGCCCAAGAAACCTCGACCTCTTACCCCATTGCTCCCTGAGTGAAGCTAAGGGAAATCTCGACTGCCCAGCCAGGAGCCTGAGTGACCACCTCGACCCGGGTCGGGGAGGAGAACGGGGAGTGAGGCCGGACACCTGCTCCAGGATGCCCCTCAGCCCTGCAGTGGGCACTCTTGAGGTTTGCAGGCCAGATTCTGGTCCCCTTCGCGCCCGGGGAGCATGAATCATTTTACGTAATTCGTTGCCGCCCGAGACCCCAAGGAACAAATGGGGAAACTGAGGCCGAGAGGAGCAGCCGAGGGGTAGCGACGCGCAAAACTCGGAGCCCCAGCCCCTCGGTCACCGTGAAGCCCCTCGGCGGAAGGACTTGAAGTGGGGGGTGTTGGGCGCGTTGGTCCCAGGCTGGGGACAGGTGGACGCCGAGTAAATCAGCTAGAAGGAAGGACCACCGGGGCAGCGCCAGGGGCGAGAGCAAACGTGAGGAGCTTCGGTTCTGAGGGCCCGCCACAGCGCCCAGCGCCCAGAGCGTCCGGACCGGGAACGCACTGCCCGCACTCCGGCGAGCACCCCGGGACCCGGCGCTCCCCACACCCCGCGACCCCAGGTCGCACTCACTCACCGCGGGCGGCCGGCAGCTCTCTGGGGGCACCTGGGCAAGTACGCAGGCCCGCACCACTGAGGCGCTACCAACGGCCGCGCGGCCGCGGGGGTGGAGGCGTGGCGCTCGGGGCGGCCGCTCCGCCCATCTGGGCCCCTCGCGCTCCCGAGGCGGGCCTCGCAGACGCTCTTCCCCCCCCTACGCATTCGAAGCTTGGTACGGCCAGCCTGGCCACGCCCCTCGGCTCCCGGGTGGGCGTGCCCACCTCGGTGCCGGCTCCCGGTTCCGGGCTCCGGGGCAGGCGGTCCGGGCCATGGGGTGGGCGGCGAGGCCTGCACGTTCGAGGCTGCGGGTTCCTCTGCACGGTGATGAGAAAAGCCAGTCACCGGAACCACACTGCCTTTGTTACCTTTTGTTAGGGTGGGTGAATGACCCACTTCTCCCCAGAGCTCTGGGACCCTCTTGAAAAAAAAAAAACAAAACTGGTTACCCGTCTTCCCCTAATAATCAAATCCCGTAAAAAATGGCAAAATAGGCCATGAAGAGGGCACTGATGTCGCCCGGGGCACCTGACCCCTTATGGGTGACGACCCCCTGTTCCCACCCCATATGTCCCACCAGTCGCTAAGACCTGCCCCTCCCACCATCCTCGCCCTACTTTAGGCCCACCTGCGATCACCTTTCCCCGGGATGACCTCAGCTGTGTCTGCCACCTCCCGTGTCTTTCCCACACTCGCTGCCCCGCCTTCCCAGCCTTCCCAGCCATTACCATCCCCCAAAGATGTCACGCGTTCCGGGTATAAATTCTGAATCACTGCAGATATTATAAGTTATTAAAAAAAAAAAATAAGAGTGAACAACATCACAAGTTTATGGAAGGATCTGCGGGAACACATCTTCAAAAGGCCTTTTGTGGTTGTGACATCAACCCCAGAAGGCATCAATTAGGCGATTGAGAAATCTGTATGCTTGCAAGACAGAGCCTCACCAGCAAAGTCAGAAGATCTACCATTACGCGGTAGCGTAATGGTTAAGGTCCTTGCCTTGAACGCCCAGGGATCCCATATGGGAGCCGGTTCTAATCCCAGCAGCTCCATTTCCCATCCAGCAGTCGAGGACAGCCCAAAAACCTTGGGACCCTGCACCCGAGTGGGTAGACCTGGAGGAAGTTCCTGGCTCCTGGCTTCGGATCGGTGCAGCCACTTGGGAGTGAATCATCCAACAGAAGATCTTTCTCTCCTCTGTACATTAGCTTTTCCAATAAAATAAATTTAAAAATAAAAATCTTTCAAAAAAAAAAAAAGGTAAAACGACAAACTCAGAATTGCTCCTCCGAATTAGCAAGCAAGAGACCAATCTGTTTAATGGACAAAAGGCAGCAACTGTGATAAAAAGCCCAAAATTTGGGTTTTTTTTCTGCACCCGTGTGGGAGACCTGGAAGACGCTCCTGGCTTCAGATCGGCATAGCATTGGCCGTTGCGCTCACTTGGGGAGTGAATCATCGGACGGAAGATCTTTCTGTATATCCGCCTTTCTATAAAAATAAAATAAATCTTTAAAAAAAAAAAAGAGATAGAGAGAAAGATCTTCCATCCACTGGTTCACTCCTCAAGTGGTTGTAATGACCAGAGCTGAACTGTTCAAAATCTAGGAGTCAGAAGATTCTTCCAGGTCTCCCAAGCGGGCGCAGGGTCCCAAGGCTTTAGGGCCATCCTCAGCTGCTCTCCCAGTTCACAAACAGGGAGATGGAAGGGAAGTGGAGCATCTGAGACATGAACCAGCGCCCATATGGGATCCTAGTGCATGCAAGATGAGGACTTTTAGCCACTAGGCTCCTGAGCTGGGGCCCAATAAGTCTTTTCTTAACAAGTCACTACAAAAGTCCTTTTTCTGAACTCAAAAGTGCAGCTGCTGTAAGGTTACGGGTCACTTCCCTGCCACTGACCCGTTTCTGCTTGTTGCCACTTCCTTCATTTCCGGATGATCCACCTGTGTGTGGGGTTGGCTGTGAGCAGTGTTGAACGTTTCAGATGCTCTCTAGTGAGTCTGGCTAATGATGACCACGACCGAGGTCACTCCAGCGTGGCTCACCTGCTGGCTGTCGCTGCGTGCACACCCAGTGGAGCTCCTGTTGTTAGTCATCGCTGTTGTGGAAGGGGCAGCCTTGGGCCTTTCTGTTCTGACCCCTGCATGGCTCCCAGTATCTTTCTCCACGTGGCACAAGGAGGCTGATATCACCCCGCCTTACCCTACCCTTGGCTCCCCCTCCCAGCTTCCGCGGCTTGAACCTCCGTGGTGTTGCTCATCATCACTGAGCTTGATAACACTGAGTGGGGAAGGAGTTTCCTTGCTTTATCTGTAGGTTGCGTTTCAAAGTCAATGAGCCTTGTTGCTATGGTGCCTCAGGCTGTGCCTGGGATGGATCCAGGGCAAGAGCCAACCATCCTTGAGATGATAGGGACACCTTGGGTCAGCTCCCTTCCTTGAGTTCAAAGGAATGGCTTGTGTAATGGCACTGCAAGGCTAATCCTCTGAGGTGCCAGCATCCTACATGGGCACCAGTTTATGTCCCAGCTGCTCCACTTCCCCTCCAGCTCCCTGCTAATGGCCTGGGAAAGCAGCAGAAGATGGCCCTAATCTTGGGTCCCTGTACTTACATGGGAGACCCAGAATTAGTTCCTGGCTTTGCATCGGCTCAGCGTTAGCCACTGCAGCTATATGAGGAGTGAACCCGCAGGTGGAAGATCTCTCCCCCTCTCTCATTCTCTATGACTGTGTTTCCAATAAAATAAATAAATAAATAAATAAATAAATACATCCTTGAAAAAGAGCAAAAGGATCTTCTATTCCTCCTCGGCTTTGGTGCTGCCCAGCTTTCCCCAGAGGTTTCCTCCCCACCCCATCCCACCCCTGCTACAGGCTCAACTCTTAGCTCAGAACAACAGGAGAGATGGTGTTGGCAGAACTTGGCCTAGAATGCGAGAGTGTTGTTCTGAGCCTTGTGCCCACCCCTCTTCCTGGCTTGAACATCATCCGTTCCCTCCACAAACTTGACTCACCCTGGATACAACCCTTTAATGGGCAGGGGGTGTAAGGGATGCTGTTCTTGCTCATCTTTTATGTCCTCAATTCACCAGGCTTCCTGTCCCTGCAAAGTTCCTCTGCCCTTCCTCTACAAGAGTGATGCTCCGGGGTACTGCTGGCCAGCATGTTTCCTACTTAATGTTTATTTGATTTTTTAAAAAGATTTATTTATCGGGCCCGGCGCGGTGGCGCAAGTGGTTAAGGTCCTCGCCTTGCACGCCCAGGATCCCATATGGGCGCCGGTTCTATCCTGGCAGCCCCGCTTCCCTTCCAGCTCCCTGCCTGTGGCCCGGGAAAGCAGTCGAGGACGGCCCAAAGCTTTGGGACCCTGCACCCGCGTGGGAGACCCGGAAGAGGCTCCTGGCTTCGGATGGGCACAGCATCGGCCGTTGCGCTCACTTGGGGAGTGAATCATCGGACGGAAGATCTTCCTCTCTGTCTCTCCTCTCTATATATCCGCCTTTCCAATAAAAAAATAATAATAAAAATAAATCTTTAAAAAAAGATTTATTTATTTTTATTGGAAAGGCAGATCAGATTTATGGAGAAAAGGAGAGACACAGAGAAAGATATTCCACATATCAGTTCACTCCCCATGTGGCCACCATGGCAAGAGCCTAGCCAATCCAAAGCCAGGAGCCAGAAGCCTCTTCTGGGTCTCCCATGCAGGTGCAGGTCGCAAGGCTTTGAGCTGTCCTCTACTGCTTTCCCAGCCAACAGGCAGAGGGCTGGATGCGAAGTGGAGCAGCTGGGACACTAACCAGTGTCCATATGGGATCTAGGTGCTTGCCCTACTTTTTGTTTGTTTGTGTGTTTTATCAATTTATTGGAAGGGCAGGGAGAACAGCAGAAACACCTCCCATCTACCAGTTCCTTTGTCCAAATGCCTACAACAGCCAGCACTGGGCTAGGCCAAAACCAGGAGACTGGAAACTCTGGCTATTCCATGTGGATAGCAGGAACCCAAGTACTGGAACTATCCCCTGCTGCCTCCCAGGGTGCCTTAACAGGAGTGTGGAGCCAGCAGCAGAGCCAGGACTTGAACCAAGGACTCCGACATGTTATGCAGTACCCTAGCCTCTGTGCCAACATCTAGCCCACATCTTGCCTGCTGTCCATCCTTTTCCAGAATATTGGCCTCCCTGTTGATCTAGAGTCAAAATGAGTGCTTCCTCCTGCTATATCCTGCCTGAGACAAGCAGCAGGTGGTATCTGCTGGGTGAAGCCACAGAGGAGTCAGGAGAGGTGGGCTGCCACTAAGAAGCTGGACTGGGTCATGCATTTATCAGGGAGGCCTTGATCTCAACCCCTGCAGGACAGTGGGTGCCCCTGAAGTAGAGGAAGAAGAGGGGGCTTGCAGGTTTCCTGTCCAGGGCTTGTGTGTGTGAGAGAAAAAGAGAGAGAGACAGAGAGAGAACCGTCTCCACAGAACAGAATGCAGAATGGAAGAAAAGGTGGGTTCCTGTGTGGGACAAGGGCTCCCGGTTTAAGGCAGCCTTGGGAAGTATGGGTGTGGCTCTCCCTGTTGCCCACAGACCCCTGGCTTGACCCTTAAATAGGAAGCACTTCACCAGGCGGGGGTCCTTTCTAGACATTGAGTTCAGGGCCTGACCCTTGGACCAAGCTACTTGTCCCAGCTGCAGCTCCTGGGCAAGTCTGCCACCAGTTCACCCTACACCAGTCCCTTCTATCAGCTGCACCCCCACAAAGGCCTTCCTCACCACACTGTGCGTCCCTTTCTGTGTGTGACAGGGAACAGGGGAAGGGGCTGACCCCAAGCACCCTGCTGCACCTGTCATCACAGCCCTTCTCTCATGTGTCTGTGCTGTGACCTCTGCGTCCAGAGGAACAAAGTGGAGACCCAGACAGATGATGAGATCCAGCTCAAGGTGCCCAGCTAGTCATTCCTTATTTTGCCTGGCTGGGTGCCCATCAACCGCAGGCTTCTCACACGTGTTCAAACACTGCCTACTTCTCTTGAGCCTCCCTCCCTGCCATGGCTGGGCCTGTTCCCCAACACCCTCCCACGCCACTGCCCTTGCCCTGGGGTGCTCATTCCAGCCCCTGGGCAGTAACTGTTCACTTTGGACCCTGCTGTTTGCTGTGGTTGCTGTAATCTCCAAAGTGGCTCTGGCCAAATGCCTTGGGCAAAGCAGGGGGCAGGGGTGCCCCCTAGTCCTCTCCCTCTTGCCAGCCCCCTTGGGTGCTGGGCTTTCTTCTTCACAGTCACACAGATGTTCTAGAGAATGACCATGGTCGCATTTGTGACCCTTCTGGCTTGAGTCTGAATACAGTCTGCAGGGAATAGCAGCAGCGGTGCACCATGTCCCTTCAGTGAAGCGCTATGGTGTGGGACAACATAGGAGGTAGGCAACCCTGGCCCTCCACTTTTCTGCACCCACAGGACTGACAGCAAGGACCCCTGAAAAACCCAGGATGAGGCAGCCACCCAGATATAGGGGCATGGCCTCTCCATACTAAGGCCAGCAGCCTTCCCCAGCCGTGGCAGAGTGGCTTTGACATTGGTTGGAAGTCTTTGTTCTGTTTTCTTAGCAGCAAAAGGAGGAAGAAATCCTGGACCTGCCCACCCTTGTCCTGGAGCCATGGACGAGCCTGGGGTGGCAGGGTGGGAGGATGTACCCACAGGGAACCTTACTGTCCAAGCCCTAATCCTGAATCCCCGGTCAAACCTCACACGTGACGTCATGTCTAACAGGGCCATGAACCTCTTGAGGCTGTTTGATGAACACTGGGTCTGGTCTCCTTTTTTTTACAGGTAAGAAAACTAAGGCAGGTGCACCCCAGTGTCTGCTGTGGAACGGTTCTCTGCCCCAACCCTCTTTTTGAGAGAAATTATTTGGAAGGCAGAATTACCAAGAGAGATCTTCCATCCACTGGTTCACTCCCCAAATGGCTGCAGTGGCCAGGGAGCTAAGCCAGGCTGAAGCCAGGAGCCTGGAGGCAGGTGGCAGGGTCCCAAGTAGTTGGGTCATTTTCTGCTGAATCGCAGAGGCACATTAGCTGGGAGCTGATTCGGAAGTGGAGCAGCCAGGACTTTGAATGCTGGTACTGCAGGTGACCGTTTTAACTTGCTAGGTCTCACCACTGTCCCCGTCCCTCCCTGCTCCTTCTGTAAAGGACCTCGGACCTCATCCTGGCACCTGTCGCGACGTCAGGGGTGGCTGGCTCAGCTCTGCTGGGCCTTTTCCTGACTGATGCTGATCTTGATGCTTTGAAGACAGAGTGGCTGGCTTACTCAGCCACAGGGTGGCCCTGTTGGCTGCGTGGTGAGCAGGCACCTGGTGACCACTGTGGATGCGTGGATGTCTGGAAACACAGCTTTAGGGACCCAAGGAAACAGCCCGCATTCTCAGGAAACAGTGAAGGGGAGGATGGAGGCAGCGCTGAGACCAGAGCCAGACATTCCTGCGGATGGGGGCGGGGGCGGCTTCAGACAGGACTATGGTAGATGAAGGGGACTTCAACAGCGGAAAAGGAAAGGAAAAGATAATGTTCACTTTGGTGAAAAAAAAAAAAAAAAAGAGGGCCCACACTGTGGCATAGTGAGTTAAACCACCTGCTACAACGTCCGCATACCATATAGGGCACTGGTTCAAGTCCTGGCTGCTCTACTTCTGATCTAGCTTCTCACTGGTAAGTCCAAGAAAGCAAAAGAACATGACCCAAGCCTGTGGGCCCCTGAACCCAGGTGAAAGACCCGGAAGCAGCTCCTCGCTTCAGCATCGCCCAGCTCCGGCTGTTACGATCATTTGAGAGGTGAAGCAGTGGATGTAAGACCTTTTCTTCCCCACCCCTCGGTAACTTCACCTTTCAAACCAAGGTTTTTTTTTTTTTTTTAATTTAACTTTTATTCAAAAGTCAGCTATACAGAGTGAGGGAAAGACAGAAAGATCTGTTGCCCACTGATTTACTCCCCAAGTGGCCGCAACGGCCGAAGCTGAGCTGGTTTGAAACCAGGATCCAGGAGCCTCTTCCAGGTCTCCCACATGAGTGCAGGGTCCCAAAGCTTGGGCTGCCCTCGATTACCTTCTCAGGCCACAAGCAGGGAGCTGGATGGAAAACGGGGCCGCCAGGATTAGAACCGGTGCCCATATGGAATCCAGTGCATGCAAGGAGGACTTTAGCTACTAGACTACTGAGCCAGGCCCAAAAGATTTATTTTTTATTAGATTTACAGAGAGAAGGAGATACAGAAAGATTTTCTATCTGCTGGTTCACTACCCAAATTACCACAAAGGCTAGAGCTGTGCTGATGCAAAGTCAGGAGCTTCTTCTGGGTCTCTCGCATGGGTGCAGGGTCCCAAGGCTTTGGGCCGTCCTCCACTGCTTTCCCAGGCCACAGGCAGGAAGCTGGATGGGAAGTGGAGCAGCTGGGACATGAACTGGCGCCCATATGAGATCCTGGTGCATGCAAGGCAAGGATTTAACCACTAGGCTACTGCAGCAAGCCCAAAGGCTGGCACTTTAAATAAGCTTCATCAAATTCTACTCACATATAAGTGCTACTGCCTGAGAGAATGGGGTGGGGGGGTCAGTGTCCTGGGTGTGGCTCAGGCCCTCCATCTTCCTTTCACCCCCTTTTTTCCCCCTCCTCCCCACCAGAGGTGGGGGGATGAGCATTTGCAGGTGTCCTAAGAACCTCCCCAGACCTTCGTCCCCTGCCTCCCTGCTGCCCCCACAGGCCTGGGTCCTCTCCATCATGTTCAAAGTTCAGTTACTTCAGAGGTAGCCCAAAAACAAACAGGGCCTTTAGCAACAGCCGACTGGGTTTTCTGAGACCCAGGCGGCAGGCAGCAAGCCCTGTATGTGACCTTGGATGGGACCCTGGGTGTGTGTATGTTGTGTGTGGGGGTGGGGGTGGTGCTGGAGTGGCATTGTTGGGAACGCAGACCCAGGTGTGGGTGAGGAGGGCACGGGGCCTGTCGGGCTGATGCACGTGCCGTTGACTCAAATGTGCTTGGGCCTTCTAACCTCTCATCCCTTTTGTTTCTGTCTCTGTTATGCAACCAGAGTTTAAACCCTTCCTGGGTTTACTCGTGGGAGCCTGGGCAAGCTTTGGAGGAAATGAGGGGGGGCGTTCTCTGGGTGAGGGGACACCCTTGAGAGACACACCCACTCTCTCACCCTCTTCCTCACATTTTCATCCACGTGCAACCCCAAGGGCTTGGACCTTCAGTCTCTCCTCTTCACTCCCTCCCCCAGCCCCCTCCAGGACTCTGTTGCTAACATCACCTGCCCAGTGCTGTAGCCTGTTGCTATGGCAACCTGCACCTGCAGTGATTAGCCTTCTGAAGAGCAGCCTTGCTGGCCACCTGCTGTGTGCCTTGGAGCAGCCAGCCATACAGTGGGAACAGGGCTGCTCACTGGACTCCAGTGCAGCGACCCCTTAAGTGTGCCAGCCCAAACCAGGAGCGTCCGCATCACGCAGGCCTGTGTTGGAAATGCCAAGTCTCAGGCCACTTCCCAAATCTGCCAATCAGAGGCCTTTAGGCTGGGCCATTTGTGTTTTTATGAGCTCCCCAAGCTCCCCGAGGGCATGGATACAGGGTGAACATAAAGAAGCTTGGGATGCCTGCATCCCATATTAGAGCCTGGGTCAAGTCCCAGCTGCTCCACTCCCAATCCACCTCCTGGGAAGTCCTTGGGCCCTGGCTGCTCACAAAGAAATCCGGAGTTCCTGGCTCTTGGCATGCCCTGTGGGAAGAGCCTAGTTCAAGTCTCAGCTCCTCCACTTTCAATCCAGCTTGGATTTGGGATTCGAATGCAAACCCACATGGGAGACCCAGTTTCCAGCCTCTTTTAAGCCTGGTCCAGCACGTGGCTGTTGCACGCATGGGGGCGGGGTGGGGGGAGTGATCCAGCAGATGGGAAATATTTTCCACTCTTCCTGTCACTCTGCCTTTCAAATAAACAGACACATCTTGAAAAGAGGAAAACAACCCAGTGAGCTTGACCTGGCCTAGAGATGGGGTCACGACGCTGAGGTAAGGCTCCCATGGGTCATCTCCAAGGTCACTTATCCCTTGTCCCCTAACCCCACGTAAGGTTGGTCTCTGTACATGCTTTACCAGTAACCCCCCCATCTTATGCAACAGCTGCCTCCACAGCCCTGTGCCTGAAATGCATCCGCGGGGGCACGCCTACCTTGTGTAACGCTGCTCCACAAACACGGCTGGATTAACACTGTTCTCCTCTCTCCTAACCCCGCCACCCACCTCTGCCAAGCAGCAAAGATAAGAGAAGCAGGTTGAACCGACCCACTCAAACCTGACCTCTAGGCCAGGCGAAGGAGTGGGGTGGTGTGTGGCGGGGGAGTAGAGAGCAGAACAGGGAGAGGCCGAGTCCTCCCCAAGAGGCCATAAGTGGCATTTTGTTGGACCTGATGCCTCCAGGGGAGGGGGCTCCCTCAAGACAATGATCTTACAGCTGAGGCATGGGTTGGTGGGCGGGTGGGGGTTGTGACTATGGGCGAAGGGGTTGGGGTTCGCTCACCCTTTTCTAGTCTGCATGAGAGTAGAACTGAGACCTTCCCCAAGGACCCCTCCTCTCCAAATCCCTTGGGGGCTCAAATCCCTTAACAGAACGGGATACAGTCCTCTTATGGACATGACTTGGCACACCAGATCCAGTGTGGACTGGACTCCTCCTCCTCTCTCCCCTCCCTCTAGAGTTGATTCAGCTCACTGGATTCCCATAAAGGTTGAGTCAGTCTCGTGACTGGGGTAGGGGAGGGGAAGATGCCGCTAGGTGTGTCCCTATGAACACAATCTCCTCTCCCCAGATGCTTTCTTAATTGCCATTGGGGGAAGCCATAGACACAGGAACTGCAGATTCAGAGGGCTGGGGTCCTGGACCAGCTGCTCCCCGACCCTCAATGGGCCTCTAATCCCTGCCTGGGAAATGAGGGGGGCAGGTGACCGCTGCTACCACTTCCCAAAGCCGAGTAGATGATTCAGTGAACCTGCCAGGCTCTCCTGACTTTCTCTGATTTCTGAAGATGGATTTTTAGAGTCTAGGTGTGAGGGAAGAAGTGGGCCGACTCGTTATCCAACTAACTGAAACAAGGGTGAGAGGGCCTCTGGAGCTAACCCGTTGGCTTATGGTTCAAGTCAGGGCTCCCTGCTTCCAGCTAAGGCACACCTTGGCAGGGAGCAGGTGACAGTTCAAGTACTTGGGTTCCTGGCACCGCCATGGGGAAACCCAATTGAGTTCCCGGCTCCCGACAGCCATGGGCTGTTGTGGGCGTGCACCAATGAATGCAGATTTCTTTCTCTCTGCCTCTCAAATAATTCTTTAAAGTAAAAAAACAAAAACAAAATCAAAAACAACAACAAAAGTTAAAGCAAAAGTCTTTGGCTCTTGGTGAATTTCTTGGGGAAAGGAGTGGGGAGCTGTGCCCACTTTTGGGCTCCGAGAGGGTCCCGTAGCCCAGGAGGAGGAGCACTTTGCTTTGCGGGGGTAGTGCAGTGGGTGGGGATCATCACCCCACAAGGAAAGAAACCCGATCGGGGCCGCTCCTCCTGGCCCCACGCGGACCCTCCCAGGATTACTGTAATCTCTCTTTTTTTTTTTTTTTTTTTTGGCAACGGGGGCTCTGCGAGTTCTGCCAAGAGGAAAAGACAAGGCTGAAATTCAGGAAGGAGCTAGCCCTGGCCTCATTCCCCAGAACGTGTTTTTCCAGCCTTGGGCTGGCGGCAGGTGCAAGCCTGCCCACGCCCTTGGATGCAAGACAGCAGCATCCCCCTTCCCAGGGGTCTTCCCTTGCCCTAGAGCCCACTCCACGGTGTGGTTGTGGGGATGTAAGGGGGCTGTCTCCAGGTCCAGGCCCACCCCACAGGAAGCCATGGAGCCAGGTCTCCCAGGCCGCCGGTGAGGCCTTTCATGTGTCTCTCCCTCCCCCTCACAGCTGCTTCCAGGTTTCCCCAGGTGGAGAGAGTGCCCTGCCCACAAGGCCAAGGGCAGAGAATCTGCACAGGCATTTTTATAATTTATAAGCCTTTTCACCCTGCAGAGGGTCCCAGGAGCACCTGCAGCTGATTGAGAAGCCCCTGGCCTGATGCCGTTGTGTAGGAAGCAGGCAGGTCCCCAGTTATGTAGCCTTCACCCTCCAGCTGACAATGTCTGTTGGGCTGCCTGTGAGCCAGAAACTGAGTGACCCTTGCCTGTGGCTGTTGAACGGTGTGTGTGTGTGTGTGTGTGTCTCTCATGGCTGAGAGTGACTGATGACTTCAGGCCAGGCAGGATCAGGAGCGCTAGTAGTGGGAGGACCAACACATGGTCCTGACTCCAGATGAGCACAGCAGCTGACAGGTCCTCCCAGCCACCTCCTCCTCCCCATGGCCACAGGTCACAGGGAAGATCAAAGGTCAGACTGCATCAGGTGCCCTTGGCTTGGCTTCCGGGTGTGAGGGCCCCCACACCTGCGGCTAGGCCAGGAGGGGAGGCTTGGCAGAGCCCTGAGGGCCAGGAGCAGCAGCATCCCAGCCCCACGCTTGCTGGGCCCTCAGTTCCAGCTCACCTGCCAGGTATGGGCCAGCCTGCACTTTGCCCTCCTTCCCTGCCGCCCATCCCCGCCTCCACCCCAGGGTTCTGCCTGTCTCCTTGCTGAGCAGGGACTCACCTGGGCAAGCCAGGGCTGTGAGGGTCCCACGCAGGGCTGACCCAGCAGGGCAAGTGTCGTGCCCAGGGCTGTCCCCACTTCCCAGGGCTTGAGGCTCTTTATGGGTGAGGGGCGTGACATGGCTGGACGGATTAAGGGTGTAGTTCACCACACCTGGGAAGTGTAAGTACCTGAGTGTGCATGTGAGGTTTTGCAGGCAGCCTCTGAGGCCAGGTCAGCTTCTAGAAGGGGCTATGCCCTGTTCTCACCAAAGCACAGAAGTTGCAGGGGTGGGGGTTCCCCAGGAAAGAGCCCCTGGAATGATTTCCCAGCTCCCTTGCAAGCCCTCCAGTGGGGACTTGGGAGCAGGGATAGGGGAGTAGGAGGAGGTCCTCTGGAGCCACCAGCAGCTACTGAGCCCCACCCGCCCCTGGACCTCAGAGAGTAACCCGGCCCTTCATCTCAAAGCAGAGACAATGGGGCTCAGGGCCTGGCATCAGGGTGCAGTGGGTGAAGCTAGGGTAGCCCATAGGAGCAGCAGTTCGAGTTCTGCCCCCGCTTCTGATCCAGCTCCCTTCTAATGTACCTGGGAAGGCAGCAGAAGACAGCCTAAGTGCTTAGGACTTCTGAACTCAGGTGAGAGACTCAGATGGAGCTCCTGACTTCAGCCTGGGCCCAGCCCTGGTTGTTGAGGGCATTTGGGGAGGAATCAACAGATGAAGAGTTCTTCCTTTCTTTCTGAGCCACTCTGCCTTTCAAATAAATAATTTTAAAAAGGATTTAACTTTTTTTTTTAAATTGGAAAGTCAGATATACAGAGAAGAGGAGAGATAGAAAGGAAGATTTTCTTTCTGCTGGTTCACTCCCCAAGTGGCCACAATGGCTGGAACTGAGCCAATTGGAAACCAGGAGCCAGGAGCCTCTTCCAGTCTCCCATGCGGGTACAAGGTCCCAAGATTTTGGGCCGTCCTCGACTGCTTTCCCAGGCCACAAGCAGGGAGCTGGATGGGAAGTGGGGCTGCCAGGATTAGAACTGGCACTCATATGGGATCCTGGCACAACTGAGGTGAGGACTTAAGCCACTAGGTTACCATGCCAGGTCCCAGATTTATTTAACTTGAAAGGTAGACTTCATAGAGAGAGGAGGAGAGGCAGAGAGAGAGAGATCTTCCATCCATTGGTTGACTTCTCAAACAGCTGTCGTGGCCAGAGCTGAGCTGATCTGAAGCCAGGAAACTCCTTGGGTTTCCCAAGTGGGTGCAGGGGCCCAAGGATTTGGCCCATTCTCTGCTGCTTCTCCAGGCCACAAACGGAACTGAATGGGGAAGTGGAGTAGCCAGGACTTGAACTGATGCACATACGGGATTCTGGCACTGTACGTGCAGGATTAGGCTGTGATGCCACTGTACAAGCCCCCAAATAAATTTTTAAAAATTGGTAAGAATATTTATCTTGCAGGATTGACATGGGACTTGACACATAGCAGGTGCTCATTACTTGAGGGGATGAATGAATGAAGGCAAAATGAACAGAAGGGTGATGGGGATGGAGGAGGCATGGGGAGTGGGTGCGAATCCCTCCCCAGACCCCTCCCCTCACTGTGGGCTGTGACCCACAGGGCCCAGATGATGAGGTCCCTGCTCCTGGATGGCAACTGGCTGCAGTGTGACCTATGGCCCCGGGGGCCAAGGAGGGAAAGGATGTCCTGCTGGGCACTGGCCAGGGAAGAACTCCTAGAAAGAAGGGTACCAGGAACGGGCCACCTCTCTGCCTCCAGGACATTGCCACATCCAGATGTGACTCCTGGAAGTTGCACAGCTGTCTGGGAGCCACATGCAGAACTGGCCAGCCTGTGGGGCTGAAGCCAATGGTGAGGACTACAGAGTGGAATGTTCTTGACTGCATTCCCGGGGGTCATGCCAGGGTGGCCAGGCCACTTGTCTCCATGGGGGAGGATGTCAGTCCTCATTCCCTGTGCCAGTTCCAGCCGGGTGGAGTCACTCACAGCCTTGGCATGTTTGGATGTCTTCTCCCAGCACCCATGCTCCACGGTAAGGGAGAGGATGGGCATTAGTGGGCTGGAGACTTAACCCATGGGGAGTAAAGAGGAGAGGTCTTTTGGGGGTGAAAAGAATGAGCTAATAACTGAATCCTGGTGGCCTAATAAACACAGAGGCCAGGGGGCCCGCATAGGAGTGTAGTACTGTAGTAGGTAAAACCACCACCTGCAGGCCTGGCGCAGTGGCCTAGCGGCTAAAGTCCTCACCTTGAACACTTGGCTCCTTACTTTGGCCTGGCCCAGCCTTGGCCATGGATGCCATTTAGAGAATGAATAAGTAGAAGGAAAACCTCTTTCTGTGTCTCTTTCTGTCTAAAATTCTGCCTTTCAACAAAATAGATAACCCCCATTTCATTTTTTTGAAAGTAGAATAGAGGGTGAAAGCCCAAAGCTTTCCAAGCTTACCTTTAGACCCACGATTCCTGTGGAAAACTGCATCCAGGGTCACCTCTAACCTGCCAAGGAGGCCAGAAAAGGACAGTCACAATGGGATCAAGCCGCTCCCATTCACTGGAGCTGGGGATATTGATTTATTTTTATTGGAAAGGCAGATTTACAGAGAGGAGAGAGAAAGATCTTCCATCTGCTGGTTCACTTCCCAAGTGGCTGCAACAGCCAGGACTGAGTTGATCCAAAGCCAAAGCCAGGAATCAGGCACTTCTGAGTCTCCCACATGGGTGCAGGGTTCCAAGGCTTTGAGTCGTCTTCTACTGCTTTCTCAGGCCACAAGCAGGGAGCTGGATGGGAAGTGGGGCAGCTGGGATACGAACCGGTGCCCATATGAGAATCCAAGGCATGTAAGGCAAGGATTTACTAGATTATCAAGAGCTGGGCCCGGGATATTGATATTTCAAAGAAAATCAGGGGGTTTTGTCTGTTTGTTTTAGCAAGACAGTCATGGGGCGGTCCATCGTGACCAGAGGTCAGGCCCAGCTGTGTCTGCCACATTCTCTGACCCAAGCGTGCAAAGTGCACTGTGAACATCCCAAGGATGTTGCCGCTCTGAGAGTTGACGGTTGGGCTGGGCATGAGAGGTGGACTCGCAGGGAGGTGGCGGCTTGTGAACTGAGGCTGAACGGTGTGATTGGGCATTTTCCAGGAAGCAAGGGGGAAAGGCAACCTCAGGCAGGAAGGCATGGAGGTACTTTGACAACCATTTGTGTGGCTGATAGATTACTGCCTCGTTCCACACCGGCCTGTAGGCTGGCTCTGGCCCTGCCCCCAACCCTTGGCCATGTCCTAGGAGAGCAGGAAGGGCACGACAGTGTGTCTGAAGGGGACTATGCCTGCCTGCCCCCTCTCTAGTCAACATGCTGGCTTGTAGTGCCAACTGGCATTCCCCAAGGAGACAGAGACAGGCTGGGGAGGCACAAGGTACAATTGTCTGGAAGGTGGTGGAAAATGGCATGGATTGCAAACAAATATATACTTTTTAAAAGATTTTTGAAATTGGAAAGTCAGATATACATAGAGGAGGAGAGACAGAGAAAGATCTATCGTCCACTGATTCACTCCCCAAGTGGCTGCAAAGGCCAGAGCTGAGCTGATCTGAAGCCAGGAGCCAGGAGCCTCTTCCAGGTCTCCCATATGGGTGCAGGGTCCCAAGGTTTTGGGCTGTCCTCGACTGCTTTCCCAGGCCACAAGCAGGGAGCTGGATGGGAAGCAGGGCTACCAGGATTAGAACCGGCGCCCATATGGGATCCTGGCATGTGCAAAGTGAGGACTTCAGCAGCTAGGCTACTGTGCCGGGCCTTTAAACAAATAATTTATCTTTTCATTCAGATGTCCTTGATTTAGGCAAGACCCTCTTATACATGTAAACACAAGCATGAGAGAAATGGAGAGTGTGTGTGTTTATTGTAGCGAATTGGCTTATGCAATCATGAGACTGGAAAATTAAAAGATTTTTAGTTTTGAGAAGAGTTCAAGTCCAAAAGCATTTGCTGGCAGGACTTCCTGTCTTCTGGGGGAACATCAGCTTTTCCGTGTGAAGGCCTTTAACAGCTGGAACATGATCTACCCACCCTATTTCATTCTAAGACCAGTGATTTAGAAGCAGACATTCGGCCCACATACCCTGTCAGTGAACCCGAGTTTGGTTCCCGGCTCTGGCTCCTGGCTCTGGTTCCTGGCTCCAGCTTCTGTCTGTGCACCTTTTGGGAGTAGCAGCTGATGGCTCAGGTCCTTGGGTACCTGCCACCCCGAGGAAGGCCTAAATGGAGTTCCTGGCTTGCAGGCTGGCTCAGCCCTGGTTGTTGCAGGCATTTGGGGGAGTGAAGTAGTGGCTGGGAGCGTTCTGTCTCTAGAATAAGGAGGGGGGGAGAATCTGTGATAAAGCAGGTGCACGAATGTAAATCTTAGAAATTTCTACAACAATATTCCATCCAGCATCTGGGTAGGAGTAGTGCATAAAATTAACTGTTATAGGCACCGACAGGAAGGACCAGGATGGGGTCTGAGGGGCACTGGGGGGAGGGAGGCCCTAGGATGCCTCCTGGGACAGCAGGGCCACACTTAGCCCATCCAGCAGGCATGAGGGTGATGACCAAGTCCAGGGCTTTGAGCTAGACAGCAGGACAGTCCCCTATCTGCTGGTTACCAATCACCATTCCCACTGGCCCTGACTCCCGCACTGAGTGTCTGTGATGAGGGGGGCAGGGAGCCTTGGCCAGCGACCCCCTGCCCTCCATCTGTCTGACAGCACTGCTGGAGAGATTGGAACACTGGCCTGGCTGGGACCATAGAGGTCCTTGAAGTCAGCTCTCTTAGGACCTCTGCTCCATTCTCCTTAGGAGAGTCCTCACCTCTGCCAGGCACCAGGGCTGGCACACCCAGCAAAGGCCTTGGACATGGGCAATGTGAGCCCAATTTCCAAACTGAGCAAACTGAGGTGGGGTGGCCCACTTGTGGACCTTGCCCAAGGTCACCCAGGAAAGCAGGGTGCCCTATTGATGCCCACGCCAGGGTCTCCACCATGGATGGCAGTGCCTGGGCCTCGTTCCTTACCCTGATCAGCCTTTCTCAGGTCTGCCTTCTCTTCTTAGCCAGAGACACATGCGTGTGTACAAATAAGCATGCATGACACACACATTCACCCACACATGTACACGTATGACACGTAGCACACTCACAGGTACACATGCCAACATGCACACACATTCACATGAGGCAGACTGGCATGCACACATCCATACAATCCAGACATGCACATTCACACACATACACATACAGATAAACAATACATACACAGATGTGAAACATATGCTTACACACACGCAGAGACACACATGCCTGCGCATGTGGGTTCACTCGTCTCCGACCCTTGCAGCGTTTGGGGCAACAGAACTCCCACAGATTCCTTGGCACCTTTCACCAAGTATACAAAAATCACAATGGAGCCAACACGCGACAGCAGGTTGTTCAATAGATGGCTGGGTTCTCATGACACACTGGAAGGCCAAGTTAGTTTACATCCTTGGGCCTCAGGGTCCTGTGCCAGAGCCTCTGGGGTGGGCCTTGGAGGCCACTCACTCTTTTTCTCTTTCCCCTGGCCTGTCTACCTTGTACCCTGGGGACCTCCTCCTGCCTGCTCAGATCAAGCAGGTGTCCCGGTCACACTCCAGGTGCTTCCTCTGTCACCAGATGCTCTGAGTCTGAGGGTGGGCACCCTGGCAAGAGGTTCTTTCTCAGAAGCACTGGGGGGGGGAGGTGGTTACTGCAGGCCCCAGTCCATGTCCAGGCTCCAAGTCAGCTCTGGGTCCTGGGGAGGGGAAGAGGTCAGGGCCAGACATTGTGGCACAATGGGTTAAGCCTTTGTTCAAGATGCTGGCTGGCATCCTGTGTCTGAGCATCAGTTTGAGTCCTGGCTGCTCTGCTTCTGACCCAGCTCCCCGTGGGTACACCTGGGAGAGCAGCAGAGGACGACCAAGTGCTCCGGCCCCTGTGCTCATGAAGGAGATCCTGGTGGAGTTCGAGGCTCCTGGTTCCTGGCTTCAGCCTGGAACTTTAAACTGACTGTTGCAGTCACTTGGAGAGTGAACCAGTGGCTTGGAAGATCTGTCTCTCTTTCCCTTTCAAATACACAAATGAAGAGTGAGAAGGGAAAGAAAAAGGAAGACAAGGGGGAGGTGGGAGGAGGGAGGAGAGACAAGAGGGAGGAGGAGGAACAAAGCAGGGGGCAGGGATTGCAAATGTGTCCCTTAGTGGGGAGAAGCACTTCCTAAGGGAGAGGGGGGTGGGAAGCACAGGTGCCTGAGAGGGAAGGGGAGGGGCTGCGGACAGGGAAGGGGCTCCTGGAGGAGAGGTGACAAGGACACAGACACAGAGGATTGAGGGTCGGGGTTTAGGAATTCCGTCCTCCAATACTGCTTCACGTATACCCATGTGAACACACTGACCAGCACACACACACACACACACACACACACACACACACACCGCATAAGGCTTATATGTATGACAGAACATGGGTATGTGACACCTATGCACACAACACACATACACGTGTGCAAACAACATACACGATCACAAATGTGCATACAACACACATATGTGCACAAGCTTAAATGTAGGACACAATAAACACACATGAACATAGCACATTCATACTCCATGTATGTAACATAACCCACACATACACAACACACAGCATCACACGTTTATGTACACACATGCATGTTTGCATGGCACACATGATGTGGATATGCACATACAAACATGGCACACTTAGACACATGCACATATACGTGTGACAAACCTCTATGGACACACATGACAGACACATGCACATACTCAGGTCTGCACACCACGCCCATCTGGGCACAAGTGCACACGATACACATCTACGCACAAACACAGCACACAGAGCTCCGTGACGGCTCCAGCCAGTGGACTGCCTGAGGCAGAGGCGTTCTGACCTTCTGCCAGCCCCTTTCCCCAATGTGGACCAGCCAGGGTGGTGACAAGAGCATGGCAGGTGCCCAGGGATAAAGACCTGGATGTTCAGCAAGACCGCCTTTACCAGCCAAGGCCCAGGCTCCTCCTTTCCTGCACCTCAACAGTGGCCCCGTGGACTCCGTGACTCCCCCTTCCAGGATGGGGCAGCGGTGGGGCTGGCTCCTAGAGCTGAGGCCTGCCAAGGCCAACTCTTGTTACCTAACAGGATAACAGGTGGGACTGGTAGGCCCGGGCTTCCCGGGTGACAGCAACCTGACTCCAGTCCTCTTCTCCTTGGTTCTGCAACTTGAGCCGACCAGCCCCAGGCTCTGCTCAGAGTGACTCCCAGGGTGAACTCTGGGGAAATGGCAGGGGGGTGGGAGGGCGCCCAGGCCTGTCTCTGACCCACCGCCTTCTAACAGGACCTGGGACACCATCTGGGCTTGGGGTGACTGCAGACAGGGGTCACTGGGAGGAAGCTGTGGGCACCAGGTTGCTGATACCGTGGGACCTCACACTTGTCCACCTGCTCCCACGTGGAGCATGCACATAGCAGTGTATAACCCAGCACCTGTTTAAGCTGCCACACTCACCAGAATGCCAGGTCTCCCAGGGCAGGAAGGCTGATGGGGAAGGGGGAGGCGCTATGATTGGATACACCATTCTGCTCCTCCAGGGCCTTGGGTAGAAAGGATCTTGCCCTCTCCTCTCCTCCAGGGAGAAAGAGGGGGCCACTGGATTATGGTGTGGACACCTGCCAGAGTCCAGTGGCAGCCAGGAGGGTGCCCTGGCCCAGGGGAAGTCCCTGTCTGCTCGCACCCTCAGGAAGACGGAGAGAGGAACAGTGTGAGGTTGGTGGGCTCTCCCCCTCTCCCCCCGACCCTGTCCCATGCTGCCCTGCACCTGGCATGGCTGGTAACTTTCCCATGCACCTGGAGACCTGCTCTTAACATGAGAGCATGGCCCCACCTGGGAGTCGAGGATGGCCCAGAACAAACAGGAGGGCTGAGGGTGTTGGGTTGCCTTCCCAGCCAGTGGCCACAGGAATGCCACTGGCTGGGCACAGGGCCCAGCTGCGGCCATCACGTGACTGGTCAGGAGCTGCAGAAGATGCTGGGCTTACCTCTCCTATGGTGCACAGGTCTGTGTGCAGGAAGATAAACGGGGAAACCTTCCATGGCCCCCACAAGCCACAGGCTCAAATCCCAACCTTTTGCCATGTGGATGACCCTACTCCCTGTGTTCTTGCCCACTCCGGGTGGCTCCTACCACCCTCACCCCCTTTCTGTTCCCACCAGGTTTGACACAATCATGCTGGCTCCCATGCCACCATCTCCTAGAACGCCTCCTCCTCTCCTGGTCAGGTTCAGGGAGTCCAAGGGGGCTGGCTGCTCTCAGGCCTTGGGCTGCCTGTGGGTGTCCATCCCCAGGCTGGGTGCTAGCCTTGTTACCTTGCTCTCTCCAGTCCCCAAGATGAGACCATTATGGAGCAGGTGCTGGGTAATTAAAGCCTACTGCCCAGGGCAAGGGTCCAGCCTGCTCCTTCCACATTTCTCAGGGCCCTATGTCCTGCTCAGCTAGGCAAGGAGCAGCCAAGCAGTAGCTCTGGGCTGCAAGTGAGAGAGCTCAGTATCCATGGCCTCTTCCTCTGGCCTCTGTGAGAGGGATCCCACTGCCCTCCATGCTCTCTCTCTCTCTCTCTCTCTCTCTCCCCATGTCTTTCTGTATCACATCACAGGACTTGTTTTGTTCTTACCTTCAGGCCTCAGGGCCTCACATGAGCCTGCAACGTGGGGGTTGCTCACCAAGTGCTATGAATGGGAGAGAAGAAATAGAAAATGAATGAATGGCCAGATTCAAGCAGGAAGGAGAGATACCACCCGCCTGAGCTTCTGGGTGGGTCCCAGGCACGCTCTTCCTGGGACCCAGTGCCGCTGGCCCTGGTCGGGGAGTCAGCCCGACTCTGCATCTCTGCTGCCCCCTGGCAGCTTCTTGCACTGCTGGCCTGCCTGTTGGATGCACAGGATGGCTCCTGGCTTGCTGCAGGTAGGAGTATATGATGTCTTCCAAGTGAGGCCAGATTGGCCATCGAATCTAGGGCAAAGAGCAAGAGTGAAGTGTGTGTAAAGTACAGTGGGGGCCTGGTCCTAGCAGAGTCAGGGAAGGCAGAACACTGGGGAGACAGAAGCCCAGGCCTGCCAAGCTGGGGGGGGGGGGGGGAGGCCTCCTCTGAGCTCCTCAAGCTTAGCTTTTCATTGTTCACTGGATAGAAGCTATTTACCGGTCCATTCCCACCTTGAGATGGCTCCCATTCCCTCCCTGCTGGTTCGTTCAACAGATGTTTCCTTGGCAGAGCAGTGTTTGCCTTTGTGGCCAGTCTGAAGCCCCAGCCAGAGGTGGGGTGTGAGTGACAGTTTGTGGACATGGAATGAGCTGGTGGGCAGTCTGACAGCAGCCAGTGAGAGGGGAGAAGTCCACTGAGATGCAACTGGGGCTGAGAAGTGGTCCCCCCCCGCCACCGCTTCTGAGAGGCTAACCAAGGGATCTTAGGCCTGCCTCCCTAGGGCCCCACCAGCCCCACCACTGGGCGAAGGGACCTCTGGGGACCCTCACAGCTCTGTTCCCGTAGCCTCTGCCAACTTGAGCCTGATGGTGCCATTAGGAAGGCCAGATGAAGCAGGGATGTGTCTATGCTCCCATGGGGAGCAGGCTGACCCGTGCACCTGCTCCGGTCCAGGCCTGGGGCTGGAGCTGAGAGCAAACATCCAGCAACAGTCACTTACGGTTGCCAGGGCTGCTCTGTGGGTGCCGGCTGGTGTGGCTGGAGCCAGCAGCTGCAGGCTGAGCCCTGTCACCCTGTGACTCAGGTTGACCCCAGTCATGTCCAGGCCATGAACTCCTCAGTCCCTTTCCTGCAGGGCAGGCATCTTCTAGCTCACGTCTCAGGCTGCCTGTGTAGGGGTCTGCTGTGAGCCTACCCTCGCCATGCTAGGAGTTTGCAGTTCTGCTGTACCCACTTCTGGACACCTAGGAGCTCCCACACGGCCAGTCTAGGGTGAGCATTCAGCTCTGGGCAAAAAGAAAGGCCTCAAGGCTTAGGCCACTAGCTGGCCTGAATGATCTGGGCCCACTGCAAGCCCCCACTGATGTGGACCAGGAGCTTCTGGCTCCTGATGACACTGCCATCATGCCTGTGCCACCTCCTGACCCCTGCTCTGCTGACACCCCCATCCCACACCTTACACTCACCTGCAGGTTACTCACTCTGCTGGCTCACCACCCAGTCCTCCCAGGGTCTTTGCCATTCACTGCATTAAACTCTGCCCCACTTGATGCACTGGGAATGGGCTCATGGTCCTGGCTTGCCCTGCATTCCCCAGACCATGAAGCAGTCGCAGGCCACAGGCAGGCTGGAGGCTAGTTCTTTATTCAAACGTGAGCAACACCACGGTCCACCGGGATGCCGGGGTGTGACATGTGACACAGCTTGTCACTCCCAGAGGACAGGGTCACTGACAGACATATAGTCACCACAGACCAACTGTACCATGACGATGACATAACGATGACAGGAGAAAGACAGAGCTGCAGCCACCGACCGCCAGCGCGCTCTCTTCTCCCATGTGTGCCCCTGGGGAGCCTGGGGCCAGGAGCTGGGCAGCCACAGGGTCAGGCACGTCTCAAGCAACACCGGGGCGCATCCCTACGCATGAGGACGGTCATTTGTCCTCACATGGAGTGGTCGGGAGCACACACTGAAACGAGGACACCAATTCAAGTACCGCACATCACCTGGCATGGAGAGGCGGTTAGTCAATCGGTGCTAAGAACAGCTCCCCTCACTCTCTCAGGGCACCGGGACCCTGGAGGACTCCTTGGTGCTTGCAACCCCTGCGGGGCCCAGAGCCCCAGAATACACTGAGCCGGGGACAGTGGCGGGGGTGGGGGGCTGGACCCCCAAGGAGATCCCCGCGGAGGCTGGGTCGACGGCTGAGGAGTTGGGGATTGAACCGAAGTGGTTCTGTACATAGCATAGGCCAGAGGTGGGCTGGTAGGGAGGCAGGCTGGGCATGTGACCTGGGGCGCAGGCTGGCCAGGTGGCTAGCTTCTGGCTGCTGGTGTGCTGCATCTGGGTGACAGGGCGGCCGGGGGACAGGTGAGGGTGGCAGCTCTGAGTGGGATAGGAGCCAGGTACAGGGTTCAACCTGTAATGGAACAGAGGGAATGCGGTCACTCAGCCAATGATGTCCCACCGCCCCCTGTCGGTATGCATGAGGACTGCAAGGCTACTGGCTGTAGGTACCAGAGGAGGGGACACTGACCACCACTGGGACCTCCTCCGGATGGCTTCTCCAGTGGTGGGGATGGGCGCACAGGGGCTGGACTATCTGAGTCACCCCACTGGGGGTGCACCTGTGCATGAGGACGATCAACTCTCCTTCTCACACGGAGTGGTCGGGAGTGCACACGACACTGAAACCCCACTGGGACAGCGAGGCCTTTCTGTGGGTACCAGACAGGCCAGTCTGTCCACGCACGTGGTGGCTCCTGCCCACCATGGACACGTGTGGAAGGGAGGCATACTTGAGGGGTGAACTTTCTGGCTACAGCCTGTTCCAGCAAGTACACACCAGTCTCCAAGGTTGTCCCAGCTATAGCTGCTGACAGGCTCTTTAGAATTTAATTTAAAAAAGAACATTTATTTTTACTTATCTGAAAAGGGAAGAGAGACAGACAGACAGACCCCCAACACCTGGACTGGGGCCAAGCCACAGCCAAGAGCCCAGAACGCCACCTTGGATTCCCACATGGTGGGCCAGGGACTCAGGCCTTGAGCCACCACCTGCTCCCTGCTGGACCAGAAGCACAGCAGCGAGGACTTGAACCAGACGCCCTGGGATGGATGTGGGTGTCTCAAACAGCTACCTCGACACTGCAACTGTCAGCTCCAGCGAGGGGATCCCACACTGGGCCTTTGTGCCTAATACTCCTGAAGCCCCCTCAAAACTCAGCCTCAATACAGTGCCCCCCACATCTGTACCCCACAAGTTGTTCGGATAGGTTTCCGTTTCTGCTTTTCTTAAGAACTTCAGCCCCTCCCTCTAGACAAGCCCCCAAGAAGGCCCAACTCCAGACTGGCGGGGGGACCACATCCTGGGAAATGCCCCTCCCCAGGGAAGGACCCAGGACAGAGGGCACAGCAGGGCACAGCTCAGGGGGCGGGCAAGCGTGCTGGCCAGCAGGTGCTCTGGGTCCTAGTGTGAAGTCTGCAGCAAACCCAGGTAACCACACCCTTGCAGGAAGCTGAGTGGGGACTCAAACCCGGGCACCCCAACACAGGACATAGTAGCAGCTGCACTCCTGCGCTGGGTCAGCATGCTGAGGTGTGGCAGAACATGAGGGGGCGTCTGCTAACTGCATTGAGTGCCCGTCCTTCCCCAGCCTGGTTCAGTCCTCCTCCATACATGCTGGGAGGGACTCAGCCCGCAGATCCCAACACTGCCCACACCCTGGGAGGCCCCGGTACCATCTGCAGAGGAGGCCGGGAGAGCTTGTTGGGGGGACTTACTTCCGGCTCTGGGCCGCCCTCCGCTCGGCCACGGACCCTGAGATGTACTTGCACAGGGATATCTTCCTCATCAGGCTGAAGGGGAACTTCTGGTCGAGCTTCAGGGCGACTCGCTCCGAGAGGTCGAGGGAGTAGCAGTAGGTGAGGCCATCTGAGCAGGCTGTTAAGTCAGATGGGGAGGTGACGGGATGCGGGGATGAGGGGCCAAGGAGGATGGGCGGCTCCTACTGTAATGCACTTTCGCCACCAACGCTGGCTGCAGCCTCAAGCTCAGGGATACACAGGTCATCCGCCCCGTCCCAGGCCCTCTGTCCCTATAGACACCTGCCCCCTGCAGGGGGTGAGGCCTTGGGCTCTCCTAGAGCTCCCTAGCTGACCGATGTATCTTATACCTAATCCCAAACTGTGGGTGCCCTACCTCCATGGGACCAAGAGGCCTCCACTCTGGCCACTGTTACCCCTCTTCCCCTGCCCAGGGGTGTGATGGCATGCTGGTCAGCTGACCTGCATCACTCCACCACTGCTTTGCCCACTGTTTATCTGCATTTCCTTTTAACACTTAGTGAACACATCCACGGCCTGAGCTATGGGGTGAGTGGTAATGGACAGACAAGGCAGGGGAAGTGGCGAGAAGTGCAGGTTTGGTTCAGGAAGGTCCTGCCCAGCTGAGGGAGCCAGGACAGGTGGTTCCAGCCCCTGAAAGAGGACAGCAGGTGCTAATAGATCCACCCAGGGCAGCAGCAGCGGGGGGGGGTGGGGTGAGGTAGATGAGGCCGTAGGAGGGACCACCAGGAGGATGATATCCTGGAGGCCGTGTTCCTAACTGCAGTGCAGCCAGCTTTCTGGGAGAAACCATTCTTTGCTGTGTTAGACCTATCTCACTCTTTCTAGAATGTTCCGCATTCCGGGGCCCCAGCCACTAAGTGGGCAGTCACCAGCAGTTATTGTAAGGGCTGAATGTTCCTGAGCTCTCTCAGGGCACCAGCAGTGTTCTGAATCTGATTCTGCAAAAACAAACAAACAAACAAAACAAAAACAGACAACCCTCAAGCCTCAAACTAAACCTCCTGTGGATTTTTACCTGGCAGGACAAAGATCAACTCTCTTTAAAACAAAACTCAGGAGGCTTCAACGAGACAGCTCCCACAGTGTCCCGCACAAAACAAGCAATCACTGGACATGCTAAGCGGCACCAGCACGGGATGTATAATCCAGGACCGCCAGTGGGAACGGCAGAGATGACGGCTTGAGACACGGATCTCCAACTGCTCTCCGTGTGTGAGAATTCAAGGGGAAACATTGACGGAACGAGGGAACAGATGAAGAAACCCTAGTGCAAAAACGAGAACTGTGCAAAACAAACTACACGTGTGCCGAACACACAGTCTGACCCCAGAGCAGGGAAGACCAGGGTCCACAGAGGCAGAGCAAACGGAGACGCCTCCCACTGGCCGAGCGAGAAGCTGCGAGCATGGTCACGCAGTTGGCTAGCATGTGTGATTGGAGCTTCGGAAGGACAGTGGGCTGCACAACAGAATCACAGAGCCGAACAATGGCCATGGAAGAGCGTGGCCTGAAGGCAGATTAAACAGCTGAAAACAGGTTGGTACAGTGGTGTAGTAGGCTAAGCTTCTGCCTTCAGTGACAGGATCCCATACTGGTGCACCAGTTCATGGTCTGGCTGCCCCACTTCCCATCTAGCTCCCTGCTTGTGGCCTGGGAAAGCAGAAGACGCTGACCCAAGTCCCCAAACCCCTGGACCTACATGGGAAACCTAAAGGAAGTTCCTGGCTTCAGCTCAGCTCAGCTTCAGCCATTATCTCTCCACTCCTTTCTCTCTCTTTGTAACTCCACCTTCCCAAATAAGTAAACAAACAATCATTTAAGATTTATTTTTATTGAAAAGGCAGATTTCTAGAGAGAAGAGACAAAGAGCTAGATCTTCCATCCACTGGTTCACTCCCCAAGTGGTTGCAATGGCTAGAGCTGAGCTGATCCAAAGCCAGGAGCCTCTTCCAGGTCTCCCACATGGGTTCAGGGTCCCAAGGCTCTGGGCCGTCCTTGACTGCTTTTCCAGGCCACAAGCAGGGAGCTGGATGGGAAGTGGAATAGCTAGGACATGAACCGGCACCCATATGGGATCCTAGCATTTGTAAGGTGAGGATTTAGCCATTGAGCCATCATTTCAGTTCCCTAAAATAATAAATCTTAAAAAGGGGGGAAAAACATGCAAGTAGCCAAATAAATAAACATGATTAGCAATTTCTCATCAGGAACAACACAAGGCAGGTAATAATGCAGGGACAGCTTGAAAGATTCAGAATCAATGAAACTATCTCTGAATTTTAAGGAAAAAGAGCTAAGCTAGTACTCGACTACCCTGACAGCTTCCACAATCACTAATTAGAAGAGACTTTAGGGGGCCAACACTGTGGTTCAGCTAGCTAATTCTCCAACTCCAAGCACAGTATTCCATATGGCCGCTGGTTTATATCTTGGCTGCCATCCAGCTCCTTGCTTGTGGCCTGGGAAAGTGGAGGACGACCAAAGCTTTGGAACCCTGTACCTGAGTGGGAGACCCAGCAGAGGCTCTTGGCTCCTGGCTTCGAACTGGCTTCCAGCTGTTGCAGCCACTTGGAGAGTGAATCAGCAGACGGAAGATCTTCCTCTCTGTCTCTCTTCCTCTCAATATATCTGACTTTCCAATAAAAATAAATCTTAATTTTTTTTTTTAAATAGACACTTTAGGAGTCAAACCCTAATCCTACCTAACAGTTTGGTGTTGAGAGAAGTAATCCTACTTTGTATCTTCGATTTCTTTTTTTTCAATTTCGCTTTTCTTAAGGGTCAGGTTATTTACTCAAAAGCCATTAAGGGTTGTATCTTAAAGCAGCCGCAAGGCAGAAGTCTGCCTTTTTCTTTGGGAGGGGGGGAGTGGAAAGATGAAGCAAGCAGCATCCCTGCTCTGTGGGTTATTCCACACTCTCCCCTTTGAAAATGCTCACCATAATCAAGTGAGGGGTTACATTTCTGGTTCTGAGGGTAACAGGAGACTAACTTGGGACATCCTGCAATCAGCCAGCAGTGCCAAGCTGGTGCAAGGTGGCACCTGGGCCGATCCCTCAGAATGTGGAAAGGCCGGTCCAGGGACAGAGGGCAGCTGCCCAAGACCAAATGGGATTCAAAGCTGGGGGGAACCCTCGGTGCCTGCTTACCTGTTCCCCCAGGCACTTGACACCCCAGGCCGCCCTGTGCCGGCCATCGGGAAGGATACACGAGAGCCCGATGCAGAGCCCGCACACGTTGCTGAGGAAGGAGGTCTGGGGGATGAGCCAAGAGGCGGCGAGCAGCAGCCAGGGCACCAGGAAGGAGGGCACCACCACACCAAACACCAGGGCCCGCCGCATGCGGGAGCGCACCGAAGTCACGCCCAGCATGGCGAAGGCGACCGGCGTGAAGCCACGGGCGTCCTCTACCTGGCCCAGCTTGGACAGCGATGACGCGGCCTCGAACGACAGGAAGATGATGGCAGAGGAGACAGCGAAGATGAGGGTGAAGAAGCAGTGGCGCACCGTGCCCACCGTCCTCTCAAAGTTGCCGGCGAAGCGCCAGATGACGATGGCGCCGCACAGCAGGGACACCGGGTTCTCGTAGACAAAGATGTAGGTGAACAGCCTGTAGACTGAAGAGCGGGGAGGGGAGAGGTGCAGCTGTGTCGGGGTGGGGCACGCCAACTCCCGGAGCACTGGGGACATGGATGGGGCACCCCTAGCGGGATGCCAGGGGGAGACCAGCCATCCCTGTGACCAAAAGGGCAGGACCAGGAAGCACAATCAGCTGCCCCTGCCTTCTCTCTCTCTCACCCAGAGCCTACAGCAAGCCTCTTCACACCTGCTGACACATTTCCACAGGGCCTGGCAGCTTTAGCCCTTCTAGGCATAGGGTATGGAACCTGGGCATGGGGTATGGAACCTGAAGTTGCCAAGTGCTTTGTAACCCTTCTTCCAGGCACACTGACCTACCTCCCCCAGCTGTCTGAGGGCTAACAAACTGTAACAGTATCAGGGCGGTGGAGGAGGTGCCACTTAACCCTCTGTGTGTCAGTTTCCCCAGCTAGAATCCTAACCGCTCCTTCCCTAATGGCTGTTTACAGGGAGAGAAAAAGGGGTGTGTATGAATTATCGGGCAACTGTAGGAAGGTTCAGAAGACAGCCATTAGGGGACTCTCCCTGAAAATGTTCACTGAACACCTCAACAGGTGAGCCCAGTGCAATGGCTCAGTAGCCAAATCCTTGCTTTGCATCCACTAGGTTCCCATATGGGTGCCAGTTTGTGTCCTGGATGCTTTACTTCTCATCTAGCTCCCCGCCTGTGGTCTGGGAAAGCAGTTGAGGATGGCCCAATGCCTTGGGACCCTGAACCTGCGTGGGAGACCCAGAAGAAGCTCCTGGTTCCTGGCTTTGGATTGGCTCAGTTCTGGCTGTTGTGGCCACAGGGGAGTGAACCAGTGGATGAAAAAAAAACTTTGTTTTTCCTCCTCTCTGCAAATCTGCCTTTTCGATAAAAATATATAAATCTTGAAAAACAAAAAAACTCAACAGGTGCAGACAAGTTCCAGGTACAAACTAAGATGGCAAGGAGTCCCCTCCTCGCTCTAAAAGCTGCTGTCTCTAACGTGACGTGCCCAGCTGTCCAACCTTGCAGGACCGGGAGGTCGGACTTCTTGGCGGTCAAGTTTAAGCCATGGGCCCCTTGGCTTGACTTGCCACACGGCAAAGTCACTGGGGCTAGATTTGCTCAAGGTAGTCCGCTAGAGTGTTTGTTCACGTGGCTCTGAACTCTACACCAGGGAAGTCATCAATTAAAGAAACAACGGGGAGGGGCTCTGTGTAGGTCCCTGTTTTGCTTCCTGGAAAAGGGGCTGCACCTATCTGGGGGTGGGGTGTGGGCGGAAGAACAGTTTACTTCAGAGCAGGGAAGCATGCATTGGGACCATACACACAGCCTGCCATCTCTCGGATTCTGGGACCAGTGATGCCGTGCGGTGGGTTACCCTGCTGCCTGGGAAGCCGGCATTCCACATGGGCCCCGGTTTGAGTCCCGGCTATTCCATTCCCAATCTAGCTCCTGCTAATGCAACGAGAAAGCAGTGGATGGTGACACAAGTCCTTTGACCTCTTGCCACCCACGAGGAGGACTCGGTAGGACTTTCCAGGCTGCGGCTATTAGGGGAGTAAACCAGTGGATGGAAGACCTCTGCCTCCCTCTGCCTTCCAAATAAGCAAATAAAAATCCCTTTCTCTTTTTATGGACTTACTTGATTGGAAGGTCAGATTTACAGAGAGAAAGAGAAACAGAAACATCTTCCATCCCCTGCTTCATTCCCCAAGCTGATCCAAAGCCAGGAGTGTCTTCCGGGTCTCCCACGTGGGTGCAGGGTCCCAAGGCCTTGGGGTATCCTCTACTGCTCTCCCAGGTCACAAGCAGGGAGCTGGATGGGAAGTGGAGAAGCCAGGACATGAACTGACACCCATTTGGGACACTGGTGCTTGCAGGTGGATTAGCCACTGAGCCATCGTGCCGGAACCCAAATCCCTGTTTTAGTTTTTCATTATTCATCAAAAATACTTCCACAACCAATACACGAGATGCCAGTCTGTATAGTTTGGGGGGAATTGTTCTACCCTCAAGCTCTGGTTGAAAACGTCATGCAATTAAAAACATGGGGGAAAGGGGGCGGTGCCGTGGCGTAGTACGTTAAGCTTCTCCCCACAGCATTAGTTCCAAGTGACTCGATGTGTATGTGTGTGTGTGTGTATGGGGCCTGATCCACCTTGGTGATCACGAGGAAGGGAACACATTGGGGGACAGTAGAACCAGCTGTGACAATGACTGAAAGGACCCTGGAAAGCTAGGGACGTGAAATACGGGGCAGCAAGAGGCGGCACTGCAAGGGTTCGTGGGGAAGCCACGAGGCCGGGGAAGGTGTGTGGGGAGGCTGGAGCGCAGGGACCCCGCCCCGGCTCACCTTGCCAGTTGCGCAGGGCCTCGGATCGCAGCGACAGCCCCGAGGGTGCCAGGGGCGGCTGCAGCAAGAACACGCGAGGTCCGGACACGAGCAGCGAGAGCAGCGCCGTGAAGAAGGTGGCGGACGGCACCTCGGGAAACAGACACCAGTTGCGACACGCGGCGCCCGGGGACGCCATGGCCGCCAGCCTTCCCGCGCTCCGCGGGCGGCGGTGGAGAGCAAGTCCTCCGTTCCTTCCGCCTCCGCCGTTGCCAGGGGAGACGGTGGAGGCGTTCGACCGGAAACTTCGCCTCCCCGACCTAGGCGCCTCCCCCGCTCGCCGAGCTGTCCAATCCGGTCGCGCGCACCTGCGATTGGCGCTCACTGGTTGGGGGCTGACCCGGGCTGTTTTGGGTCCTCCTAAAAGCGCCGTCTCTAGGCACAATTGTCTGTTCCCTCTCACCTTCAGACTTGGGGTGGTGGCTCCGCACTGACGCAGGCCCTGACAGTTTAACATTCCTTCTCTTTCGTTCTTTCTAAAGATGATGAATTTGAACTCATAGGTGCACAAAGAGAGAGAGAGATCTTGTACCTATGGGTTCACTCTCTCAGTTGGCTGCAGCAACCAAGGATGGGTCAAGCTGAAGGCAGGCGTTTTCTCCAGGTCTCCCACCCGGGTAGCAGAGTCCCAAGCACTTGAGCCATCCTCCGCTGCTATCCCAGGTCATGAATAGGGAGCTGAATGGGAAGTGGAGCAGCCGGGACTTAAACAGACTCCCCATGGAGGATGCCAACATTGTAGTTGGTAGCTTTTTCCCACTACATGACAGCACCTATCCACTTCTTGTTAATCCTGCAACATCCTTTATTCCTTTTTTTTAAGGTTTATTTAATTTTTTATTGCAAAGTCAGATATACAGAGAGGAGGAGAGACAGGAAGATCTTCCGTTCAATGATTCACTCCCCAAATGACCGCAATGGCCGGAGCTGAGCCGATCTGAAGCCAGGAGCTCTTCCAGGTCTCCCATGTGGGTGCAGGGTCCCCGGGCCTTGGGCCGTCCTCGATTGCATCCCCACGTGACAAGCAGGGAGCTGCATGGGAAGCGGGGCTGCCAAGATGAGAACCGATGGCCATATGGGATCCCAGTGCGTTCAAGGAGAGGACTTTAGCCACTAGGTCACCGTGCTGGGTCCCATCCTTTATTCTAACTTAGACCTTCTAGGGTGCTAGGTGTTGCCTGTTTTCTCCAGTGACCCTGCCTGAGTCAGTTCCCACAGCAAAGGCACAGGGTCCCTTCCCTCGGCACCTGCTACGTCCCTTGCCTGCGACTGTGGCCTTTGGTTGGGCTCCGCTGGAGCTGCTGGCTGGGACAGGAGGAAATTCTCCTGCTGGGGCCCTAATACAGCTTGCACAGCTCCCTTACTCTCCCAAACGTCCAGTCACCTTGCATTTGTAGGTCACACACACTCTGTAGGGAAGCTTCTTCCCACAACCCCCACAGCGCTAGTGACAAGACGACTCTCCAGCAAGCCTTCAGCTGTTGTGCATACTGCTGCTGTGTCTTTGTTTTCCGGATTTGTTTATTTATTTGAAAGTCAGAGTTACAGAGAGAAAAACAGATCTTTCATCCACGATTTCATTCTCCAATGGCAGTGATGGCCAAAACTAGACCAGACCAAAGCCAGGAGCCAAGAAACTCAATTCAAGCCTCCCATGTGGGTGCAGGGGGCCAGGGCCATCTTCTGCTGCTTTCCCAGGCAAGTTAGCAGGGAGTTGGACTGGAAATGGAGCAGCCAAGACTGGAACCAGCACCCATATGCTGCGCCCATGCAGGCAGTGGCATTACCATACCAGGTTTAAGAGCCAGGTTTTCATTATGCTAAGGGAAATGAGCCAATCCCAAAAGGTTAGATACCACATGTTTGCCTTAATTTAAGATGAAATGATGTCAATCCAAAAAATAGTACCTGTAAATTGTAATATTATTTCAACCTCAAACAACCTGTACTACATGCAATAAGATATTGTGATGTAACCAATGAACCAACAATCAATGCAAGTCAGATTGCTTATGATCTACATCAAAGAACTGTAAAACCTAATATGCTTTTAATACCCTATGTTATTCCGTAATGGGTTGGGAGAGCAGAGAAATCCTCCACCTTCTTGGAATGTGTGAGGAAGATGTTAAGTATAACCTATCAAGAATATAACAGGCAACTTATAGATAACAGACTCGAATCTGCATTAGACATTAGCAAAACTATAAAAACATACAGTGGGAATCAAGAGCGATCCTGACAGCCTCTTAATAGGAGGTCATATGCACAGAGCAGGGGGTACCCCAGAGTGGAGCAGGAGGACAGGAGGAGGCTTGTATCCCAACCCTGGAGACTCCTGGATCCTCACCTAGGACTATCAGTATGGGCACCAAGGGCTATATCCCAACTGCCAAGGAGACCACGGGGAATTGGAGTGCCCTTGTAGGCCAAGAACTCTGAGGTCATCCACTCCCTTTCAGATCTCCCACATGGGATGGAAGAATCCTTCCTTACAGAATCTAATGTCATCAGAATAACAGTCAGGAGCCTTGAGTGGTCCTCAGAAACAGAACAGTAAACCTCCTTTGGGTCCCAGGAGAGGAGCTTTCTCTGGTCCTTACTTAGTTCCAACTTTGGATCCCCACCCTCTCTTGCAATGACCATCAGGGTTGCTCTGGAGCCTCCCCCCTCCCCCAAAATTAGATTAGATAGACAGAGACCAATAAGGAAAGCTTAGAACAGACAAGAAATGGTCAGCTTGGACTCACATATACCTAACTAGGTAGGACACAAAGATTAGTTACTCCTTGTGCCCAGTGCAATAGCGTAATGGTTAAGGTCCTCTCCTTGAACGCGCCGGGATCCCATATGGATGCTGGTTCTAATCCCGGCAGCTCTGCCTCCCACCCAGCTCCCTGCTTGTGGCCTGGAAAAGCAGTTGAGAATGGTCCAAAGCCTTGGGACCCTGCACCCATGTGGGAGACCCAGAAAGAAGTTCCTGGTTCCTGGTTTCAGATGGGCATAGCACTGGCCGTTGTGGTCACTTGGGGAGTGAATCATCAGACAGAAGATCTTCCTCTCTGTCTCTCCTACTCTCTGTACATCTGCCTTTCCAGTAAAATAAATAAATCTTTTTTTTTTTTTTAAAAAAAGGTTAGTTACTCCTCACTAAGGTATTGAAGATTTCTCTGCATACCCCACCTAAAACTGTTCTGCGCCTCAATTGTTAACATATGCCTTGTTAGAGTTATAAGCCTGTTTGGACTATCCTAAAATTCACCAAGTTCAGTTAAATCATGCTTCAATACTATAAGCTGCTAAATATAAAAATGAAAATAGACACGAGACAGCTGAATAGTACCCTATAGCCATTTTAAGGTGTATAGCAGCTGGTTGTGTATAAACTAAAATTGAAATGTCAATGAAGTAGTCACAGGATGTGGTTAAGAATTTGCATTTTCTAACATATTGGTCTTTCAATACCATGTCAATTAATTCCATAATGTTGTAAGTTGTTGTTGATGTTATGTTGTGGCTTTTCATTGAAGGGGATGCCAGCTCTACTTTCAGACCAGGGATGGTCTTCCAAGGAAACTGTTGAAACTATCTGGACAATAAGAGGCTGGACTCTAGGCATGGTACATGCTCGCAACGAAGGAATCAGGACTGGATATGAACTGTGCTACTGCAACAATGTGGAGGAATCCAACATGGGAGGAGGGCATGGGGAGGGGTTGGGGAAATCCCAGAACCTATGAAACCATGTCATAAAAAGAAATTTAAAAAAAAAAAAAAAAAAAAAGAAGGGAAAGGCAAAAAATGGGGGGAAAAAAGAGCCAGGTTTCGGGTCTTGAGGCCTCCAAAGTTGTCCCATCTCTGCCATCACACAGACCTCTGCCACAGTAGGTGCGATTTCAATCCCTGGCTCTGTTCTCAGACTGTGAGTTTTCTAGGTGTTAGATAAAAACTGCACCCAAACAGCAGGGCTACCGAGACCAGAATGATGGTAAAACCAGGGTTTAGTCAGATCTGCTCCCGGGCGAGATTCACCAGTGCACAAGGTTAGCAGGGAGCTAAAGTGGCCAGGACGGAGGCAAGCCTGGCTTAAGTAGTGGTGATGATGGAGCTTGAGGTAAAGGTATGTGTTGTCTTCTGATTGGTCAGCTCCACTTAAATGAGTCTGGGGCGTCTATTCTTGGCAGGAACTTTTGGCGCCACCTAGGGGCTTTCTGCTGCCCTGGCCACGGAGCCACCTCCTCCTAGTCGGAAATGTCTGGGAGGAATGAAGCAAAGTGCTCATAGAGTGCTTTGGCTTTCGGCAGATGATCTTATTTCTTTTAAACTCCCTGGTGAGACCTGGGACACTCAGGGCTTTTTAACTGAATTCCCAAGGAAGTCTAAGACATTAATGAAAGCCAAGTTGCATTGTAACATTGTATGTGTGTTTACAATGATACATTAAATAATAAGACCTAGAGCCTGGTGCAATGGCATTGCTGGCTAATCCTCCTGTTCAAGCACTGGGATCCCATATGGATGCTGGTTCTAATCCCGGCAGCTCCACCTCCCAATCCAGCTCCCTGATTGTGGCCTGGAAAAGCAGTTGAGAATGGCCCAAAGCTTTGGGACCCTGCACCCACATGGGAGGCCTGGAAGAAGCTCCTGCCTCCTGGCTTCAGATTGGCTCAGCTCCGGCCATTGTGACCATTTGGGGAATAAACTACCAGAGCTTTCTATCTCTCTTCTCTCCATAAAATCTCTTCTGCTGGTGCCTATCACAATAGCCTAGTGGTTAAGTCCTCACCTTGCATGCGCTGAGATCCCACAGGGTGCTGGTTCTAATCCTGGCTACTTCACTTCCCTTCTAGCTTCTAGCCTGTGGCCTGGGAAAGCAGTAGAGGATGGTCCAAAGCCTTGGGACCTTGCACCTGCATGGGAGACCTGGAGGAGATTCCTGGGTCCTGGCTCCTTGCTTCAGATGGGTTTAGCTCCGACTTTTGTGACCGCTTGGGGAATGAATCAGCAGATAGAAGATCTTTCTGTATTTCCTTCTCTCTGTAAATCTGACTTTCCAATAAAAATTTTAAAAACCTTAAAAAAATCTGATCTGCCTTTCCAATAAAAATAAATAAATCTACAAACAAAAAAAGGTATAGTATTTGAATATAATCTACAAACATCCTTCTATATATCTTACAAAATTTTCTTTCTTTATTTGAAAGGCAGAGTGAGGGAGGCAGAAATCCAACTGTTGGTTTGCTCCCCGAAATGCCCACAATAACTGAGGCTGGGCCAGGTCACAATCATGAGCCTGGAACCCAGTCTGGGTCTCCCGTGTGGGTGGCAGGGGTCCAGCTGTTTGACAAACCTGCTGTCTGCCAAAGTGTGCAAATACAGGTAGCTGGAACGGGCATTCCAGCCCAGGTACTCTGAGAAGAGAGGGGTGTGTTTAAGTAGCAACTTTGTTCTAAATGCCCACCTGTTCCTGCATCTCTCTCTCTCTCTCTCTCTCTCTTTTTTTTTTTTTTAACATTTCTGATTCATGGTTGATTGGACCCACAAATGCATACCTCAAGGATATGAGAACCAAAATATATGTATGGCAGTGAGACATATTCAACTATATACTGCACATTTAAATTAATTCCCCAGGGGCCACTTGGTGGCATAGCATGTTAGTGTTCCGCCTGTGGTGCTGGCATCTCATATGGACACTGGTTCAAGTCCTGGTTACTCCACTTCTGACCCAGCTCCCTGCTTGTGAGCAGAGGATAGCCCAGGTCTTTAAATCCTTGTATACCCATGTGGGAGGCCTGAAAAGAAGTTCTTTGGCTCCTAGCTTTGGACCAACCCAGCTCTGGCTATTGTGACCATTTGGAGAGTGAATCAGTGGATGGAAGATCTCTCTCTCTCTCCATCTCTCTCTTTCTCTCAATAATTTTGCCTTTTAAACAAAAACATCTTTCAAAAATGAATTCTGTAGGGGGCACATACAAAAATTAAGGATGTATATAACACGAAACAAACTCTAAATCAGGAGTGTGGTAGTCCAACTGAAAATAAAACAATAGGAACTCGAGCTGTTGCCACCCAAGTCTGGCTCTTGGAAAGAGGAAGGATCCTGTAGTTTTGTTTGTCCCGTGCCTCCAGAGTTCTGGGTCTTTCTAGACACGCACCCTGGCAAGGGATGTAGGCAAAATGGAGCTTGTTCAGCAAAAAGTGACGAGGTTTGGGGATAAAGTGGGGATATCCCAGTCAGGGTGAGGAAGAGTGAGTACAGGAACCAGCTGGGAGGTCTCTGGGAGAATTTCCAGTCGGCACAATTGGAGGGGCTTCCCTAGAGGAGGAGAGGGATGCTGTGCCAGGCTGGGGGTGGCGTGCTAAGGCTGGAGCATGAGCTTTCTGGTAGCTTGGGTGGTCCCTTCTCAGGGTGGATCACCTCCGCAGTAGCCAGAGTTGCCTTCAAAGTGTGCTTCTGTGCCCCATTCTTTTCCTTTCTTTTTTTTTTTTTAAGATTTATTTATTTTTATTAGAAAGTCAGATATACAGAGAGGAGGAGAAACAGATAGAAACTGTTGACTTGCTCCCCAAGTGGCCACAACAGCCGGAGCTGAGCCAATCCAGGAGAAACTGGTAGTGAACAACTGGGTTGCCGGGATTAGAACCGGTGACCATATGGGATCCCAGTGCGTTCCAGGCAAGGACTTTAACTGCTACGCTGTCGCCGGTCCCAAACCTGATTCTTTTGTGTACTTGCCAACACAGGACCAGCACAGTCTGTCGCCCCAATCAGCTTATGCACATGCTGGCGGTTGCAATTACTGAGTCAAGTTCTGTCTCCAGTCCTGTCTGCAAGTTCAGTGGCCTAGTCATTGAGAGTCCCTCAGGATTCATTCTTTACTTACACATACGGTGGCCTTATCCATGGATGTCCCTCAGCAATAATTCCACACCCTCAGGTCCCCAGAGGTCGTCACTGTGCAGCCAGCGGGCAAAGCTCAAGCCAAGAGAGCGCCAGCTGCTTTGAAGCAGCCAGGTTAGGCTGCACCCCTCCCCTCTCCAACCAAAAGCAGCTGGTGTGGTTGAGAGTCCTGCTTGTGTGCCCAGCCCCAAGATTTATTTCTTTGTATTGGAAAGCTGTGCAGCGTGATGGCGAAGCTTCAAATGATAGCTGGGAACTCAGTCCCACCTTCATGTAGGAGGTATTTGCTTCAGGAGGTGCCCAGCACGCTACTAAAGGCTTTGTTTGGGCTTATGAGAAGACTAAAAAGCTGAATCTTGGAGTGGACTCTCCGGCTTGCAGAACATTTTGGCATACTCGGTATTGGTGCCATGGTGTAGTAGGCTAAGCCTCCGTCTGTGGTGTAAGCATCCCATGTAGGTACTGGTTCGAGGCTCAGTAGCTCCATTTCTGATCCAGCTCCCTGATAAGGTATCTAGGAAAGTACTGAAAGATGACTCAAGTCTGTGGGCTCCTGCACCCATGTGGGAGACTCAGAAGGTACTTCTAGTTCCCAGCTTTGGCCCAGCCCAGCTCTGGGTTATTGTGGCTATTTGGGGAATGAACCAGCAGATACAACATTCTCTCGGTCTGTCTCTGTAAGTATCCCTTTCAAATAAAAAGTAAGCAAATCTTAAAACAAACAAACAAAAATGAAGAAAACGTAAAGCACTTTGGCCAGTAACACACTTTTTTCTAAGGGATGGGTGAGCTTGTGGGCTTATAGTTTTTTGTTTTTTGGTGGGTTTTCAGTTTTACTTGGCATTTTTTAGCTTATTTTTTTTTAAAGCTTTATTGGAAAAGCAGGTATACAGAGAGAGACTGAGAGGCAGAGATCTTTTGTTGGCCGTTTCATTCTCCAAGTGGCTGCAATGGCTAGAGCTGAGCTGATCTGAAGCCAGGAGTCTCTTCCAGGTCTCTCACGTGGGTGCAGGGTCCCAAGGCTCTGGCCCATCTTCTACTGCTTTCCCAAGCCACAATCAAGGAGCAAGAAGGGAAGTAGAACAGCTAAGATACGAACTGGTGCACATATGGGATCCCAAGAGTGCCAGGCGAGTAGGTTAGCCACTAGGCTTTTGCATTGGGCCCCTTTTAGCTTATTTTTATGCATTTGCAAGGCAGAGCCACAGAAGGAGAGAGATCTTCCACCTGTTGGTTCACTCTGGTTCACTCCCCAAGTGCCTACAATGCTGGAGTTGGACCAGGCTGAAGACAGGTGCTTAGAACTCCAGCTGGGTCTCTGGTAAGAGTGACAGGCACTCCAGGCATTTCAACTCCATTTTTCAGTGACACTTGAGGCTCAGACAGATAAAGCGGTTCATCAAGGTCACACAGCCATGGCACAGCAAAAGCAGGACCAAGGCACTCACCTGACGCGGGAGTCCTTGGTTCTCCCGCTTCAACAGAACAGATCCCCAGAACCCCAAGGCTCACCTACGCTTTGTCATTCTAGGTCCCAGTGTGGGGAGGCAGTGGGAGGAACTGCTTGATATTTACTTGACATTTACACTGACTAAGGCAGGACACGGGGCGGGGGAGGTGGAGGCTGTGTACACATCAGCTTTGGGAACAGGAAGAGGGACAAACCCAATTTGAATTGAGACATGTCTTCCAGTTGACTTCATGGAAAATCACCGTCCCAAACCAAGTGCTGTTCGTAGGCAGGACCAGCAATGTAAATGTACTATGAGCTAACCACAAGGAAGTTCAATGTACACTACTGAAAAGTAAGGGCAGCATGACTGGGCAGTCTCATGGTGCAGGGAGTTAAGCTACTCCCTGCCAGCATCCCATAGGAGTACCAATCTGAGTCTCCTGGAAGCGCCACTTCCAGTCCAGCTCCCTGCTAATGTACCTGTGAAAGCAGCAGATCATGGCCTCAAGTTTGGCTGCACTCATGTCGGGGACCCAGACAGTGTTCCAAGCTCCTGGCTTTGAACTGATCCATTTCCTACTGTTTGCAATCATTTAGAGAGAGAATCGGTGGATGGACAACCTGTTTCTTTTTATTTTGTTTTAAAGATTTATTTATTTTTATTGTGAACTCAGATATATACAGAGAGGAGGAGAGACACCATCCAATGATCCACTCCCCAAGTGACAGCAATGGCCAGAGCTGTGCCAATCTGAAGCCTGGGGATGGGCCAGGCTGGGCTATGCTGCTGTACCTGCTGGGGAGAGCCAGAATGAGTGCAGGCCAGGTGGGTTAGGCTGCAGCATCCCTTGGCAAGTGCTAGGATTGGGTGTAAGTCATGTCAGACTGGATCACAGCACTCCTTTGCAAGCCCAAGATCCAGGGCTGGGAGCAGGCCTGGTAGGGAAACAGTAGGTACTCCCCTGCAGGAATGCATCTCCTCCTGGAGTGGAAGTGAGCCAATATGTTGGTATATGTGTGGGTTGATCTGGGGGGCTGGGCAGGCTGATCTAAGCTGCAGCACCCAAGGGTGTGCACAAGAGCCGGATGGAATATGGGATGGATCAGGCTAGGCCGTAGTATATGCTGGCATAGGCAAAAAGTGGGGCTGGAAGCAGGTCTGACAGGAATTACTGGGAATCACCCTGACTAGGCTGCTGATGTGCATGAAGATTGGGCCTGTGGTGGGCTGGGCTGTGCTAAGCCATACTACCCATCAGTTTGCTTGAGAGATGGGGCTGAGGTGGAACTGACCAGGCAGCTGTATCTACCGGTATGTGCTTTGGCTGGTGCAGATGATGGACCAAACCTGACCTGGCACTGGCTGGTGTACATGAGAGTCAAGTCTGAGGTTGCCGCATGTGAGGTTTCTTAGAGGACTTCATAATTACACATGAAGCACACATGAAGAATGAAAAAAAAAAAGATTGAAATTGGATTTCACCTCACATCATACAGGAAATTAATTTTAAGTGGATGAAAGACCTACATGGAAATGCTGACATCAAACTTCTGGGACTCAATCTTTATGACTTTTTGATCAGAGAGCAGTTTTTTAGTGCTTATGCCAAAAATACATGCAACCAAAGGGGAAAAAAATTGATTAGCTGGACATCATGAAAAGGAATAGCAGGGCCCGGCGCGGTGGTGCAAGTGGTTAACGGTCCTCGCCTTGCACGCCCGGATCCCATATGGGCGCCGGTTCTAATCCCGGCAGCCCCGCTTCCCTTCTAGCTCCCTGCCTGTGGCCTGGGAAAGCAGTCGAGGATGGCCCAAAGCTTTGGGAACCTGCACCCGCGTGGGAGACCTGGAAGAGGCTCCTGGCTTTGGATCAGCATAGTATCGGCCCGTTGCGCTCACTTGGGGAGTGAATCATCGGACGGAAGATCTTCCTCTCTGTCTCTCCTCTCTGTATATCCGCCTTTCCAATAAAAAAATAATAAAAATAAATCTTTAAAAAAAAAAAAAGAAAAGGAAGAGCAGAATTTTTTGTACCTAAGAACACTCCTCAGCTGTGAAAAGACAACCTGTTCAAAGGGTTGCACATAATTGTACATTATGTATCTTATAAGGATCCAGTATCTAAAATCTAAGAAAAGCTTTTACAACTCAGAACTGCAGAGATCACCCAATTAAAAACCCACACAAAAAATTTGCTGGACGTTCATTTCCTGTAGTGAAGGACTCAGTGCAACAGCCAACAATCACACACGTGGACTACCAACTTATGTTCAGCCATAGCCCTGACAGCAGAAGACTTTTAAAGACCGAGGGCCACCTAGGCATAAGAAGGGAGGATTTGCAACAGGATATGACGTAGCTGTACACATGCAAGGCGGGTGGAGGGTCAATCGGTGAACAGTATATTTTTCTAGCAGATTACTAATAATTAAACAGTGTATACATGAAAGAAACTAGAAAAACCACACCTCCCTTTCATCTCTTACCACAGCTTGAGGATCAGGGAATTCTTTTTTTTTTTTTTTGTCTCTCGGGAAAAATGGTGCCATCATATACTTCATAAGCACATGATGAATTCCACTAGAGAATAGAGATTATTTGGAAGCAACCAAACTGAAGTAAAAACATCAAAAAACCAGCATAGATTGGACTGTCAGAGTTACCCTTTCCACGTTGGCTTCCTTATATGAGAGAGAATATATGGTATTTGTTCTTTTGTGATTGACTCATTTCACTCAGCATAATGGTTTCTAGTTGGGACCACCTGGTTGTAAATAGAATAATTTTGTTTTTCTTAATAGCTGCATAATATTGAGGATCAGGGAATTCTGACATCCACATTTTTCTGTTCCAACTGTTTCAGGATCTTTGCCCCGAATTCTCAACACTTTCTCACAAGATTGCAATTGATTATGGTTTTATACCAGCAAGGTTTCCTGTACTCCTACAAACTCTTACCTTCCTACACAAGGAGGACAGACCCATGAAAAGGATGCCACACTTACTGGTACTGCTCACTCAGAATCAAACTCAGAACATAGTATTGGTGGAAATGTGTAATTTATGAACTCTGCAACACCATGGGCAATAATGGCAAAGCCTCCACAGAAAACAATCTTAGTCCTCCCAAGAGCTATCCGCAGAAATTACCATACACAAAAGAGGTTAAGAAGAGATGTTGAAATAAAAGCTTTCACAGAGATGTTCACAGTAAATTTATTCATATTAGCCAATGAGAGGAAGCCATTCAAATGTGTGTTAACTGATTGATAGACAAGGAAGCCAACCCTGGCATACCTCATGGCTAGGGCTGGACCTGGCACAAGCCAGAAGCTTCACCCAGGTCTCCCACCTGGGTACAGGGGCCCAAGCACTTGGGCCATCCTCTGTTGCTTTTCCCAGGTGCATGAGTAGGGAACAGAATTAGGAGTGGAGCAGCCAGGACTCACACTGGCATACCATATGGGATGTCAGTGTCACAGACGTGGCTTGATCCATTTTTGCCACAGTGCTAGTTCTAGCCCTACAACAGCTGGACCATGAATTTGCTGTGCTCCCCAAGATACTGTTTTTTTTTTTTTACAAGCCCACTCTGTAGATTAATGGACTAGCTTGGACCACCAATAACTGGGAACAAAACAGGAATCTGAGCAGGTTATCCCACAGCCATGCTGTTATACTCCGGTCATTATAACAAAATCCATGGGAACAAGTGAAGAACAAGACAACCCAAGCCAAACAAAGCCATTGGAGACCCAGAGCAGTTTGTGGTTTTTATGTCCTAGGAAAAGGTCAGGCTCTGAAGGGTCACCAGCTGCCAACCAAGGTCAACGTACCCAGTGCCTTCCAATGAAACCCAGACCTCGCCAAGCAGACTGCCAAAACCCACAACTTCTGTTCATGCTGACCCAACTTCCTCCGTGTCTTCCCAAAGTCTCCACATGTGCGCACATACAGACGCTGGTGCATCATGGGGCATGCCATAAGCAAGCTGCAACCTTGCATTGCATCAGGCCATCGAGACTAGGGGCCGCTCTTTCTCATCAAGGTCCTGGCACACACACACACTCAAATGGACCCCCCAAAGAACACTTGTACAAGGGTGGAGGAAGTAGGGGGTGCTGTAGGGTCGCAGGGCTGAGAATGATTGAGAGTCATGGATCCTGGAGCTATAATGGCCAGGCAAAGCAGCGCTACTCAACTTCAGAATTGGAAATCAAAGTCCATACAAACTAAATAATTGCAATTTGGTCTTCTCTTGTCATATGTAGGATGGAGATAACAATATACTTGAACCATTAGAAGTGGTACGAGGTAGGCAAGTAGCAAAAGAAGCTGTGGAGAACTTCCTGGTAGGGATCAGTCTTTGTTAAAAACAGAGCGGGGCTCCAATCCACCACGATTCCTGTCTGGGCTGGAGGTGAAGACTGGAGTCTTCACTGTGGGCAAGAAAATGTGGCTGGAGGGAAAAGCTATGACAGAGGGGTTGGCAGAAGGCTGGAGATGGGCTGAGGAGTAAAATGATGAGGGAGCTGGTTCTTGAGCATGTAGGGGGGTATGAATTGGATTTTACAGGGAGAGATTTAAGCTGTGGGGCAAGGAGCAAGAACATGGAGCACCTATATACCTCCCACACAGGGTTGCCCTAACAACAGCCCCTCCCCCAAGGGGGAAAACAGGGAGCTGAGTCATCAAATAGGGACCATGATGGGCAGGTATTTTGGGTACAGAATAGGGAAAATTCTGGAAGGGCATGCCAAGGACCTGCTGCTACTCAGGAACTGTGCAAACCTGGCTGATGGGAGGAAGGTGCAGCCTGGTAAAAAAAAGGTGTAAGTCTTTGGGGGCTCTGCAAGGACCTGGAATCCTGGGTTCCCATCTCTCCAGAGAAGACTGGGGATTGGGACAGGTACATTGAGACATCCAAGACTTCCCTTTCTCCAAGGGAGAAAATTCTGCACAGGAATGGAAGCCCACGTCCTGCGCGGGAAATTCCCATCAGTGTACCAATTTAAGTCCTGGCAACTCCACTTCTGATCCAGGTTCCTATTCATGCGCCTGGGAAAGCAACAGAGGATACTTGGGTCCCTATACCCACATGGCAGATCAGGAAGCAGCTCCTGGCTTCAGTTCATCCCAACCCTGGCTGTTGAGGCCATTTGGGAAGCAAACCAACAGATGAAAGATATCTCCTCCTCTGTAACTTAGCTTTTTCAAATAAGTCAGAAAGAAAAGAACTAAAAGATCCAGGCTAGCTTTCCAGGCCTGGTAGTAGGGTCTGGATCCACATGCTGCTGCAGCCCCTGAGGGTCCACATAATTGGTATTATTATACTCCACTGATGTCTTTACTATGCTATTTTTTTGTGTGTGTGGCTGAAGATCCTTCTCCCTTCATTTCCTGGACAAACACCTACACCTGCAAATCCTTGGAGGGGATATATCCACAGGGTCAATTCAGTTACACAGAGCTGTTTTTTTTTTTTTAAATTGCATTTCATTTTATGACATCGTTTCATAGACTCTGAGGTTCCCCCAACCCCTCCCTGTACCATACCCCGCCCCCCCGCCAGAGCTGTGTTTTAAGCCAGCAGCTACAAGCAGCAATATGTGAAGGCCACAGGGGTGTTCATGGAGTTCTACCAGCCTGACAGTTCCATACTGAGTTTTAAAAATAAAAATATGTGCTTTCATTTTTATTTGAAAGGCACAGAAAGAAGGGGGTGGGGAGAAACATGCAGGAAGAGAGATCTTCCCGCTTCTGGTTTATTTCCTCAGATGCTTGCCACAGCTGGCAGCTGGGCCGGGCTGATGTCTGGAGCCCAGAGTTCAGTCTGGGTATTTCATCTGGGGTCCCATATACTTGAAATGTCATCTGTTGTCCCTCAAGGTGCACAGTAGCAGAGCTGGGGAACAGTTCAGGGTCTTGGATCACTGTGACAAGGATGTATGTGGCTCAGTGCCAGAACCGGCACCCCTGTGGGATCCCAATGCATGCAAAGCAAGGACTTTTGCCACTAGGCTACCACGCCTATGCTTCTTAAAACCAATGACCACTAAACTAAACAGCATCTTCTTGGGCCAGTGCCATGGTATAGCAAGCTAAGCCTCTGCCTGTGGCACCAGCATCCCATATGGTCCCCAGTCTGAGTCCCAGCTGCTCCAGTTCTGATTCAGCTGAGTATGGCCTGGGAAAGCAGCAGAAGATAGGGTCAAATCCTTAGGATCCTGCACCCATGTAGGAGACCCCAAAGAAGCTCCTGGCTCCTGGTTTTGGATCAGCCCAGATCCAGCTACGAAGTCTTGTGGGGAATGATCTAGAGATTGGAAAATCTCTCTTTGTCTCTCTCCACTTCTCTTTAACTCTGCCTTTTCAATACAAATAAATCAACTTTAAAAAAAAAATTATCTTCTCTGTACTAACAGCAGTAACTTTGGGACACATTCTTCCCTTTTCCCTGCCAATAATGACAAGAGGCAATGTCTTCGTGACTGGCAAGCCTCCCAGTTACCCTGGTCAGCCACGGACAGGGAGGGTCTGTTTCTGAGATGATTGCCAACCGCCAGCCTTCCGACCACAACTTTTACACATTCGGACCTGACTTTTCCTGCCTTTGCCCAGCTATAGCTGAATTAGTGTGCACGCATTTGGCCCCTGTTCCCCAACTCTGATACCCAGATGTTGCTGTTTGCTGGCAAGTTCCATAAGGTCAACTCTCTGGTAAACCTCAGCCCTGCTGACACCCTGATTTCTTGATTCCTTTCTTGCTTAGGAGTCCAGAATTCCTGCTCACGGCTCGAATCTATCTGGCTTCACAGGAAGTCTGGGAAGCCGAGCTGAAGTCATGGAGGAAGTGCCCAAGGAAGCCAAGACTGCCCCCAAAGAGAAATAATTGGGAGAAGCTGTCCAGGCTGCAAAGGGATGGGATCAGCACTGGAAGGGCGTGTTCTTGGGGGCCACAGGGATCACTCTCCTCCCTCCCAGAGGCTGGCCTTCCAGGAATGGCCAGATGGCACCTCTGCCCCAAATGTTATTATTTTTGGAGGGTCGGTAAATGTTCCCATGTCGCCCATGGACTTATGTGTGTGTGAGAGAGAAAAGACAGAGATGGAGAAGAAGAGGAGAAGAAGAGGGAAGAGGAGGAGAGGGGAAGGAGGAGAGGGAAGGGAAGAGAGGGGATGAAAAAACAGAATGTTTATTTCTCCAAAACACCCCATGATTGTTAGCTGTGACATGTCACACTGGACAGGACAAGGTAGTCTGGTTTCCTTGATATTTGGTTACAATTTCTACCTTAAGGATTATAACTCTCTCCAGGAAGGTGTAGACTCTTATTTTTTAATAAACTGATAAGCCATGTGTGGTAAAGGTGCAGGCATCCCATATAGGTGCTGATTTGGGTCCCAGCAACTCCACTTCTCACCCAGCTTCCTGTTAATGTGCCTGAGAAAGCACAGCCTGGATGACCCAGCTCCCTGAGCCCCTGCCACCCACATGGGAGACCCAGAAGAAGCTCCTGGGTCCTGGTTTTGGCTTGGCTCAGTGCAGCCATTTGGGGAATGAACTAGCAGATAGAAGATCTCTCTCTTTCTCGCCTTCCCTCTCTCCCCTTCTTGTGTAACTCTACCTTTCAAATAAATAAATAATCTTTAAAAATCCAAAAACATGGGCCCGGCATGGTGGCGCAGCGGTTAAGGTCCTCGCCTTGCACACCTGGGATCCCATATGGGCGCCGGTTCTAATCCCGGCAGCCCCGCTTCCCTTCCAGCTCCCTGCTTGTGGCCCGGGAAAGCAGTCGAGGATGGCCCAAGGCTTTGGGACCCTGCACCTGTGTGGGAGACCTGGAAGAGGCTCCTGGCTTCGGATCGGCATAGCATCGGCCGTTGCGCTCACTTGGGGAGTGAATCCAGCAGCTGTAAGATCTTTCTCTCTGTCTTTCCTCTCTGTGAGTTTGCCTATCCAATAAAAGTACATAAATCTTAAAAAAAAAAAAATCCAAGCAATTTTGTTTCATCCTTTCCAGGGACTCTGCCCAGTGGGGCCTTCTTACTTTCCATCTCCAGCCCCAGTACAGCATGAAGGGGAAGGAGCTCAGGAGCCACTGACATCTCCCCACCTCAGGTACCTGTCTGTTTCCCTCCACCCCTGTGTGCAGGTTGGCCCCTGCCAGGCTGGGAGAAAGTCACTTGGGTGTCTCTGGGCCACAGCCAATCATCTCAGAGCTGATTCATCACAGACATTCTGCAAACACTGGCCATGGGAGAAGCCATCTCCTCAGGACTTGGGTGGGCAGGGACCTGAGGTATTGATCTTGAAGTGTTCAGGTTATGTGGGAAAGGTGTCTGCAGTGGGTGTGTGCCTGACGTGGGGCACCCCACGGGGTATTGCATGGTAGGTGTGTGCCTGATGCAGGGTGGCAGACACCCCAAGGGGCATCACATGGTGGGTATGTGCTTGATGCAGGATACCCCATGGGGCACAGCATGGCAGGTGTGTGCCTGATGTAGGATGTTGGACACTGCAGGGGGAATTGCATAGTGGATGTGTGCCTGACATGGAGTCTGCACACCCACAGGGTCTTGGACAGCTGTGGTAGGGAGGCCACGTGAGCAGACCTCAGGGTTTTGTTCCTGTGAGTTGTCACTGGGGAGTCAGCCTGAGGTGGGAGCCACTCCATGGACAGCTTTGTTGATGTGGACAAGCAGACAGACAGTGGGAGCATGGGGATACGGTGTCCCAGAACCAAGCATCCACCATGGCAGTTAGATGGAAGGGCTTTTCCAGATCATGGCCCTAAAGCAAAGGCATCTGACATGTCTTTCTTCAACCTTTCAAAAGTTCCTCTTCTTTCAGCAAGTCACGAAGGGGGTTCAAAATCAGGTTTCCTAGTCCGATAGGAGCTGGTCGTTTCTGGGAATTCCCTTGATTGTGTTCTGGGTGTGGATTGGAATCAGAGTACAGAAAGCCAGTTTATGGTCTTGGGGTTGACTCGGCTGTCTTTGGGATATTATAAATCCTAGATAATTCAATTAGAGATGTGTGGCTTTTGCCACACATTTTTCCTTCTCTGTCAGATAACTCAAGAGGTTTTTATAAAATTATTTTAAATAATTGTATTGTTTTCATGCTGGTTATACAATACCATGTCAACTAATTCCATTACGTTATAAATTGTTACTGATGTAATGTCGGGGCTTTTAATTGATTGGGATGATACTCTGTCGGCTCTACCTTCAGACCAGAGACGGTCTCCCCATGAAACTGTTGAACTTATCTGGACAATAAGATGCTGGACTCTATGCTTTGTAGATGCTTGCAAGGAAAGAATCTCAACTGAATTTGACCTGTGGTAATGCAACAAGATGGAAGAATCCACCATGGCGGGGGGGGGGGTTGGGGAGGGGAGGGGGAATCCCAGTGCCTATAAAACTGTGTCGCATGATGCAATGTAATCAATTAAAAAAAAAAAAAGAAAGAAACCCTGATGTGGAGAAGCATAAAAAAAATAAATAATTGTATTGTTTTCTAATTTTGTTACTTTTATTTCCCATAGCAATGTTGAAAACAAATACAAATACAAGGAAGTACTCAGTTTAACATTTTATGCATGAGCATGTTACACCATTTGGAGTGGGAGGGCAGTTTTGACAACAGGAACAAATCTAAGCAATGAACAACAGAGAAGCCAGATAAGTTTTGATCCCCCACCCCCACTTAAGAGAGATCATTCAAGGGACACCTGGATCTGCTTAAAGCAATAAAGACCCTTTACCACTGGTGTTCTATGCTGCAAAACTGAAGATGAAACCATTTACCACACAGCCCACTGACATCCAAATTGCAATTTTAGATACTCGCTAAAAAGTTTGCAGCTTAAAAAAAATAAACTTCAAGTTATTCCATCATGTGGATAATTTAAGAGTTTAAAATTTTTTATTTAGATGTATTTTATTTGAAAGGCAGAGTGACAAAGAGACAGAGACAGGGGGTGGAGAGAAAGAGGGAGAGAGACTCTTCACCATCAGCTTACTCTACGATGGTTGCAATGTCCAAGGCTTGGCCAGGTTGAAATCAGGAGCCAGGAACTCCATCCAGGTTTCCCACGGGGGTGCAGGGGCCCAGGTACTTGGGGCATCTTCCAACGCTTTCCCCAAATGGCTCAGCCAGAAGTGGAGCAGCCAGGGGATTCCAAATGGATGCGAGCATCACAAGTAATGGCTTAACTGGCTATGTTGTAACACCAGCCACCAGCCAGGGTTTTGATGTTGTGGTTAATAAAAGCCTTCGGGGCCTGGCATGATGGCTCAATGATTAAATTCCATATGGGCACCAGTTCAAGTCCTGGCTGCTCTACTCCCCATCCAGCTCCCTGCCTGTGGCCTGGGAAAGCAGTTGAGGATGGCCCAAAGCCTTGGGAACCTGCACCTGCATGGGAGACCCAGAAGAAGCTCCTGGCTCCTGGCTTCGGATGGGCTCAGCTCCAGCCATTTGAGGAGTAAATCAGCAGATAGAAGATACTTTTCTATCTCTCCTTTTCTCTATAAATCTGAACTGTCTTTCCAATAAAAATAAATAAATATTTTCTTATTTAAAGAAGTCTTCTCTGAAATGAAAGTAAAAAGAGTATTATCCACTCAAACCTCTACTGAAAATCTCCCTCAAAATGGAAGGGGTGGTTTAAATAAATCCTTGGGATAAAACAGTCCAATAATATTGCACTTCCTGGTGAGACTGTGGCAGAAACCACCTTCTGGGTCTAAATGTAATGTTGGCTATCTCCTGGCAAACTGGGTAGAGGTTGGGTAGTATAGGATAAATCATTTGCTTCCTTGTGGCTCTCAAGTGCTACACAGACCTATAGTTACCCTACCTGGCGCTCTTAACAGGTCCCACAGGGGTTACCAGGAGAGCCACAGGACCTGGTTCGTCTCTGACCAAGGAGTCGACTTCAAGTTGCTGAAACCACACCTGTTGCTGGGGAACTCAGGGCACCTTGCCCGACCCTGACCAGTGGTCAGTCTGCCTTCGTACTGCTGTCACAGTTCAAGTACTGAGCATCCGTCTCACCTGGCCCTGGGTTAGCCCCAGCTAAAGCAATTTCTGCAGCAATTTTGGGATCCTTCAAGAAAATTCTGCCCCCTGGCTTCTGGGGACTCATGCTGCTACATGGTCGTGTCTTGAATATATGGCAATACCAATTTAGTTGGTATGTCTCTGGCCACGAGTGGGAGGGAACACTCAGGGACACATAGAACCCAGGAGGAGTTGTAGAAATCTCTTCTTATCTCCTTTCCTGGAGATTCCCTCTGCAACAGCCCCTTTCAGCAGTTAACACAGAGAATGTGGGTTCAAGCATCTGGCAAAAATGCACCCTGGGTTGGCGTGAGTTAAACCATTGTCTGCAGCCTTGGTTTCTCATCTGAATGCCGGTTCTAGTCCTGGCTCCTCCACTTCCAATCCAGCTTTTTATTAATATGCCTGGGTAAGCAGCAGCAGATGGCCCATGTGCTTGGGCCTCTGCACTCACATGGAAGACCTAGTAAAAGCTGCTGGCTTCAGCCTGGCCTAGTCCTGGCTATTGTAGTCATTTAGCAAGTGAACCAGCACATAGAAGATGACTCTCTCTGTATCTCCTTCTCTCTTCCTGTAACTCTGCCAAATAAGTAAGGTAACTATTTTTAACAAGCAAAAACATCTCACCCTCTCCAAGTGCAGTGTGGCCGGCCAGGCAAGCAGGGCAGGAAGGTCTTCCAAGAATCAAGCTCCGAGGAATAAACTGGCTCCAATTCTCTGTGCCTGTTCTCATGCCCTTCTCTTGCGGCAATTCAGCTACCTCCTGTACTCTAGCCTCTCGGCTGAGTCCATTCCTAATTCTCCCAGCCAAACTGGCTGCCTCCTCTGCTCCCCATACACACCCCTTGTCTCATGTTGGGTGTCTGCAAGGTAGGCCAGGAGGCAAGGATTGAAGGAACAGTGGGTAAACATTTGATCAAAAAGTGTTTTCAGGCAGATTAACTGGAAACTGGACTGTGGTGTGTGTGTGTGTGTGTGTTTGTGTGTGAAGCCAAGTCCCCAGTTCAGAGAACAAGTGGCTGCCCCCGCCCTTCCCTTCCCGAAATCAGGCTGGATCTAGGGTCCAGCCCCTCTAGCCAGGAGTTTTCTCCTCCCTAGAACCCCAGAGGCTCTGTGGTTTGGCAGCAGCAGGGTGCAAGCACTTACTGTTGGAAATGCATTCGCCTTGTAGGGTCCCTGCTCTAACTGTTGCACCTGTCATCTTGTATTACTATTGGTCTCCAAGGACACACACTTGCTACAGGTGAATGAGAGAGTGATAGGAAAACAACAGGCGAAGACTCTACCTATTTTCCTCTCCAAAAACTGGCACTTCCAGGGGCAAGTGGTCTCCCTGCGAACCATGCAGGAGAGTGAGTAGCACAGAAGGGATCCTCCCACACTGCACCCTAGCCCCCCAAATGATCCCTGACTCAGCTGCACCACAACTTCTTCTTTCGTGACCACAAAGGATTTCGAGGAAGCCCAGAGGGGGCTGGGATCTCTCTGGAAGTCACCTCCCAGTGGCTCCTATAAAGGGTGCAGGCAGGGAGGAGTGGCTGGCCTCTACTCCCCAGGCCTTCTCCCCTCTGCACCCAGGCTTGGATTTCTGAGCTCTCTGCTGTGCTCCAGAACATGGCAGGTCCCGCAACCATTGCAGCCAGCCTCCTGCTGCTGGCCTTTGCAGCTGGACACATCTGCCGTACAGGTGAGATCTCCAGCCCAGCCTGGGGCTCTTGGGCAAGGTGCTGTTCCCAGCGCATGGTGAGCTAGTAAGAAATCCACCAGCCCGGGCAGGAGATGAGTCCTGAGAGGAGACCTGGGGGTGTTTGGGGACTAGGCAGGGGCTTAGGATCCTGAAGCTGGGAAAGCACATGGGTTTTCTATCTTTTAGGCTCTGTGGTCATTCCTGTTTCCTGTTGCATGTCGTTCGCCACCACGAAAATCCCTCGGAGCCGAGTGGTAGGCTACCAGTTATCCAATGGTAGCATGTGCCCCAGAGCAGGGGTGATGTAAGTACTTGTCCTGGGTAAGCAGAGGGGCAGGAAAAGGAGGGGGTACTTCCAGGGTCCCTGAAGGATAATGGTTGGCAGGACTCAGCTCCATGTATACCTGGGTATGTCATCTGACTTTTCTGGGCCTCAGCTTCCTCACTGGCAAAGCCAGCAAGAACCCTTTGCTAAGCTCCCAATATCTGTGGGGCACCCCAGAGTGTTTTAATTAATCCTTCCAGCAAGGCTAAGAAGTAGGCAAGATGATTCCCATTGCACAGAGGTGGTAACTGAGACCCTGAGAAGTGACTTGCATGAGGTTCCCCAGGGATCCAGCTCTCTACAAAGCCAGATCAACTTCACATCTGTCTCCCTCTCGCACCAGGGAGCAGGTGCAAAGTCGCTTTGTGATAGCTGACATGTGGTGTGATGGCAGTGGGTTCCAGACTCAGTTCCATAGGCTGGCATGCCCCTCACCTCCCATCCCAATATTGTGGCATCCTCTGGGACCAGGCATCTATGCCCAGTGGCCGCACCTGCCTTTGCCTCTCACTGAGGCAAAGAGGGGGTCTGCAGCATTTGCCACATCCTCCCAACCCTCTGGGTAGATGTTGTGTCTCTCCCTTCAAGACCCAGAGTTATTCAAAGGCCGATTTGGGATTCCACCCTCTGATGGAGAAGTTTCTGACCTTTGTAGCGAGTTCTGCACCCTCCACATCAGCCCTGTTCTCCCTCCCGGCAGACACAGAGTGCCAGCAGCTGGCTAGAGTGGGGCTGGGCCCATAGCAGAGCCTCTGCGCATGTCCATACCCATCTCCTCATACAGTGGAGCCCTGTCATTCATTCTCTCCCACAGCTTCCTCACCAAGAAGGGCCTCAAACTCTGTGGCGACCCCAGGCAGCCGTGGGTGCAGAGTTACATCAAGAATCTGGACGCCAAGCGCAAGAAGTCCTCCAAAAGGGCCAGGATGAAGGACCTCAGAGTTCCTGGGCAGACACCTGCTGGAGGCAGCCCCACCATTTAATCCCTGTCCTCAGGTGGGAAGGGGGATGCAGAGAGCTACCTTTCCTGTTTCTTTAGCATCTCCCTTCCTGGGAGATTCTAGCTTTCACTTACCCCAGAGCCGGGAGAGAAGGTTCCAGAAGGAGGGGCAGCATTGTGCCCTTCTCTGTCCTGCAGGCTCCATCAGAACATGGATGCATTCTCTGCCCCCTACCTGCCAAACACCTGCACAGACCTTGCTGGGACTGCAGGGGGCCTGTGGCCTTGTGGTGGGAGCTTCTGTGGTGTCAGCTCTGTGACACTTGGGGGGGTACACTGCTGCCTTTCTCACCAGATCCTACCCCCACCCCCAGTCCCTAGACACCAGTTCGAGGCTGGAATGCACAATATTCCAGGACCCCATTGACTTGCCCAAGGAAATGGAAGTGGAGGATGGGGGTGCGGGCCCAGTGGCATGGGTTTGTTGCTTTGTGACATCATTGAGATGTCCCCCTTAATGACATTGCTTTGGGGACACAGATCCTGCTCTAGTTGCCAGACTGGGCTTTTCCTACAGGTTGGAAAGGGAAAGAGAGTGGGAGCCAATGGGGGAAAAAGACCTATTGCTGTTTTTGTTTTGTTTTGTTTTGTTTTGTTTTGTTTTTCCTATATACAAGCTACTGTGTGATTTGCCAAAAGTGGTGTATACTGTCAAATCCATTGTCAAGTGAAAATCCAAATACAATGTGATTTTTCCTTGGATGATGGTTGTGTCTGCCTATTCTTGTCTCCTTGGGGAGAGCAGGGTAGGAGAGATGAGCAGGGTGTGGAGCATGCTCTGGAGAGCACCCCGGGCACCCAGCGTGGATGGAGTTTGTCCCTGCTGCCCCCCACAAAAAAGGCTCAAGTACTAGAAGCAGAGCTCCTGGTGTCATGGCATTGGCAGGTGATGGCTGGGGAGGGGGCAATGGGAGGAGACAGGCCACTGAGGACTCCTGTCTGGAGGGTCTAGGTGGATGACAAAGTGAGTTCAGTGTTCTCAGCACCCTCTCTGGGCAGGTGCTCACAACCCTGGCCTAAGCAACTCTTTATGCCCCAAGTCTGACGCTAGGTAGCAGGTGATGGCTCAAATACTTGGTTCCCTGATGGTCATGTGGGAGACCCCGCTGAGTCCTGGTTTCTGGCCTCGCCCTGGCTCTGGCCCAGCCCCAGCCCCAGCTGTTGCAGGCATCTGGGATGTGAACCAAATGGAAGATATGCTCTCCCTTTCTCTCACCCCAATTTAGTCTTAGGCATTCTGTTATAGCAACAGCCAACATATTGAAATATCTGTGGGAGGCTTTCTCTTATAGACATGACCAATTAATAATCCAATCTTGAGTCCTCTCCTTTTTTTTTTTCTAAGATTTCCTTGTTTTTATTAGTAAGGCAGAATTTTACAGAGAGAAGGAGAGACAAAGGGGAAGATCTCTCATCTGCTGATTCACTCCCCAAGTGACCACAATGGTCAGAGCTGAGCTGATCTGAAGCCAGGAGCTTCTTCTAGGTGGGCCCCCATGTGGGTGCAGGGTTCCAAGGCTTTGGGCTGTCCTCGACTGCTTTCCCAGGCAGGGAGTTGGATGGGAAGTATGGGCACCAGGGGATCCCAGCGCATGAAAGGTGAGGACTTTAGCTGCTAGGCTACTACAACCCCTTCCCTCCCCCACCTCAAGATTTATTTATTTATCTTGGAAAGGCAGATTCAGAGAAAGAAGGAGATACATAGAGAAAGATCTTCCATCTTCTGGTTCACTCCCCAAGGAGCCGCTATGGCTGGAGCTGAGTCAGTCAGAATCCAGGAGCTTCTTCTGGGTCTCCCACATGGGTGTAGGGTTCCAAGGCCTTGAGCCACCCTCTGCTACTTTCCCAGGCCACAGGTAGGGAGCTGGATGGGAAGTGGAGCATCCAGGACACAAACTGGTACCCATGTGAGATCCTAGTGCACGCAAGGACTTTAGCTACTAGGCTACAACACTGGGGCCCGAACAATCACCTCATAAAGGCCCCGGTACCTCCCAAGTCACACTGAGGACCAGGCTGCCAAAATACACTTTTTGTTGTTGTTGTTGTTGTTGAGGGCACACTGTATTCACACAGTAGCACCCATACTCTTTCACCAGCTACCTTGTGAAGAGGAGACAGAGTGGGTGCTGGGAGTTGGGAGGAACTGAGCTCAGCCTGTGACCAAGTTAGGTCCAAGTTGACCAGTGTTAGGGACAGACCAGCCATCTGATTCAGAAAGGCAGAGTTCAAAGTTCATAAGCAAGCGGCTGGTATATCCAATATGCCCACAGACGTGTGGGTGGGGGGAGGAAAGGAAGGAAGGTTCATGTGCCACACAGTGGAAGAAGAGATGAGGGAGGCACGCAAAACAGCAGTCCTGCAGCTTGCTGTGGACACACACATCACCGGGCCCCACCTCAGACCTCACGCCTGGGCTCTCCCAGGATGGAGCCTGGGAATATGCATTCTTTGCAAGCTGTTCAGGTGACAGAGATGCCCAGCCGGGGCCCACAGATCTGATGTACCTTCCCAGGACCTGAGTGACTATGGGCTCCAAGCAGCTGGGGGAGTCCACCCTGCGAAGGGCTACGCTGGGTCACGTGTTTGACTCTGGACCCCTCTCCTGGGGCTGGGCAGCTGCTGAACGCCACTGTATTCTGAGACTCCTCAAAGGGGCAGGTGCTGCTGGAAGACACAGGCGCTTGGCCAAGCCTCCACCTCCACCCTTCCCCATGCTCGTGGCCTCATCCTCCTCCTGTTTTCTGTCTCTTTTGGGGGAACACATGCTGCCTGGCTGGAAAAGAATTTTGGCTGAAAGTTCTCTCCTGACCTGGGTTTCAACCCTGGCGTTTATTGATTCCGAAGAAGTTGGTGCCCTGGTTTCATCAACATTGCCAAGGGCAGTTCGCCGGCTTCCTGGAATCGCAGGCTGGAATGGCTCCAGGGAGCTCCTGCAAAACTCCCAAAGCTTCCCCGTTCACCTCAGGGCTGTATGCCCTGGTTCCCCCAGCTGTTCTGCACAACACACAGGCAAGCCTTAGGGGACACTACTCTGCAACTGACCACCCCTGGGCAGGGCAGACTTCCACCCTGCCAATGCCTAGCTCCAGGCAGCACAGTGAGAGGACCCCAGGCTCTCACTCCTCTGCCCAACCCCGTGCCCCCACCCAAAATCCCAGCACAGCTTACTTCTTCTGCCTCACCTGACTCAGATGTACAAACATGTTTTGAGTCAGCATTCCCAGGAAACCTTGTCATGAGCTTCCGGTTGGCTGCCTGGGGACCTTTCTCCAGGAATGGGAAGAGCTGCCTATCTTGGGAGTGGGAGGCAGGGAACTGGCAGCACTCAGAGGAGTACTGGAAGCTGTGGCCCTGATGGTGGCTCCCTTTCTGAATGGGCACACGAATATTGCTCAAGGAAGAGCGCCTGGCTGGCTGTCCACACTTGCCTCCATCTGGCCACCCACATGTGCCTCAGTCTACCCACCCACCCCTGCTCAGACTGGCCCTTGCTCAGCCTATATTGCTGTGGCTCCTCCTGGCTCTCTGCTGTGCAAAGGTCTCACCCAGGGACAGTAGGAGGGAGTTCACTGGACATGTCTGGCACTTGGCGAGGCCTCCACAAGCAACTGTGAGATGAAGGAATGCACACACCATGCACACGGGGTGCCCTCACCTGCTTTGCCTCCTTGGAAGTGGGGTCCGCATCCCTGGGGCCATGGCAGCACTGGCCCAGTGCCAGAGAGCTGGCTGGGTGGGAGTCTGGGAGCTGGGGCCAAGCGCGGGGGGCCCTGCGAGGGTGGTGACTTGGCTCTCCCAGCCTTTCCAGGCTGGGGGAGCTGCAAGAAGACAGCAGCCTCTCGCCGGGAGAGTGATGGGGGCTGAAGGAGGCACTGCCATTGAACAGAGGCCTCAGCAGAGGAGGGACCCCATGGCTAAGGGTGGGGTAAGGCAGCAGCAAGAGGACTGGTGGGGGCTGACATGTGAGAGCCAGCACTTTTCCTGGAAATGAGCAGCATTCTGAATTCCAAGGAGTGGGGAGGAGGGAGAGAAAGTGAGAAGTCAGTTCCTTAACCACAGGGTTGCTGTTTCCTTTACTTTGCCATTTCCTTCCTTTTCCAGGCCCCCTAAAATGGGGCAGCCATGGGTTGCTTCACAACAAACACGTGGCCTGAGAACTGCACTTCAGCAATTTTGTTGTGGTGCAGGCACCATGGAGTGTCCCTATACAGATCGGGTCAGCAGTGGAGGTGGGGGAGATCCCCATGGAGTATCTCTATGGGGGGACAATCCCTTCTGCCAGCTCTCACTGCAGTTGAGGGATGCGGCAAACCCAGGACTTCTGAGGCTATGGCAGGTGTCTAGCAGCATTCTGCTGGATGGCAAGCACTTTTATCCTTTTAGTAAGTGGGAGTGTATTCTCCTAAAGCCATAAGAAGTACCATAGGAAATATATAAGTCAGTTGGCAGAATCATTTAGTATAACCAGCAGCCATTATGTACCCTACATACTTGTATGTTCTACACTTTAAAAAAAAAAAGATTGCTTTGTTTTTATTGGAAAGGCAGATCAGATTTAGAGAGAGAGAGAAAGATCTTTATCTGCTCTTTCACTCCCCAAGTGGCTGCAATGGTCAGAGCTGAGCTGATCCGAAGTCAGGAGCCAAGTACCTTCTTCTGGATCTCCCACGTATTGCATGGTCCCAAGGCTTTGGGCCATCCTCCACAGCTTTCCCAGGGCACAAGCAGAAAGCTGAATGGGAAGTAGAGCAGCCAGGACATGAACAGGCACCCCTATGGGATCCCAGCACTTGCGAGGTGAGAATTTAGCTATTATGCCTTGCATCAGGCCCATGTTTCCACACATTATAAGATGTATTTGAGAGATGGAGAGAGTGCTTGCTTCGGAAGCATATATACTAAAATTGGAACGAGAGATGGAGAGAGAGAAAGAGATCTTCTATCCTCTGGTGCATTCCCCCAAATGCCCACAATAGCCAGGGCTGGGTCAGACCAAAGCTAGGAGCCAACAAACTCAATCCAAGTCTCCCACGTGGGTAACAGGGAGCCAAGCACTTGGGCCATCTTCTGCTGCTTTCCCCAGGCATGTTAGCAGGGAGCTGGATTGGAAATGAAACAGCCAGGATTTGAACTGGTGACCACATTAGATGCTGGCATTGCAGGTGGTAACTTAACCCACTGTGCCTCAAGGCTGGCTCTGGTGACAGGGTTGGCTCTGGTTGGTCACATGCTAAGGTTGTTTATGCTGGCATGACACATGTGAGTGATGCATTATATTACAACATTACAGCAGCTACAACATCATCAGGGACTAGAAACTTTTTAGCTCTGCTATCTCAGGGAACCTTACTGTAACCATGGACACATGAGTGCACAAATGGAAAAGCCCGCAAATACTGAGAGCATAGCCCAGGTAATCTCCATGAGGGTAAACGGGTGAATTCTAGCACTCAGATTGAGATAGCTCGTTTATCTCACCCCAAGAATTCCTTCTTGGGCCCCCTTCCGGTCACCATCCCATCATCTGAGGTGAGTTTTCTTATGTGGTACTTGATATGGGTGGGTTCTTACATTACTGCTCTGTGCTGTGCGTTTTTTGTGCTTGGCATCAAGGTGCGAGCTAGTCTCCATGACTTTATCACCGTCGTTCATCCTTCCTGCTCACACATCACAATGAATCTCCCACTCTCCCACTGATGGTCAGGCGGGCTCCCAGTTTGGGACTCCCACCAGCAATGCTGCTGTGATGTGCTTGGCCATGGGTCCCGATGAGTGGTGTACGCTAACTCTGTGAGGTCCTGTGAGGTTACAATGCTCAGCGACACTCTGGCCATCTTAGTCGGCCAGGAACCGTCTATGACACTCACCCAAGAAGGGCATCACCCAAAGGTGCACCTTTCAGAATCTACCCCTGTTAACTGACCTCACTCTCCTACCATCAGCACAGCCATCCCCTGTGAGTCACAGTCTCATAAACTCTGGTTGTTTCCTGTCTTTTATCTTAGCCCATCTGCTGGGTATTTGACTAGTGACTTTACCTCTGATGACTAATAAAAACCAAGCCCTATTTTTATTTATTGTGTGGGTTTCCAGTAAGTATTTTAAATATCTTAAGGCTTAGCCATTTTTTAAAAATAGGATTTTTTTTTCTTGTGAATTTGTGATGTCCTTTATATATTCTGAAATGCTACCTTTTTCCAAGCAAGGTGTGGTATTAGTGCTGGGTGCTTCCTGAAGCTGCTGTAATAAGCCATCTCCAGCAGGGGTGCGGCGGGGTGGGGGGTGGGGCTGAAGGAAAAAAGAGAAATTGAGTCTCAGCATTCTGAAGGTCCAAGTCCACTGTCAGGGTGTGAGCAGGGCCATATTCCCTGTGCAGGCTCTAGGAAAGAATTGCATCCTGCTTCGCCCAGATCTTGGGGCTTCTGTTACTCTTTGGAGCTCTTGGCCTTACCGATGTGTCTCCAGTTTCGAATCTATCATTCCATAGCCTTCTCTCTCTCTCTCTCTTTCTCTCTCCCCACATGACTTTCTGGTAAAGCAAGCATTCAGAGTCTTCACTAATCTAGACCTGCCAAGATCCCAAGTAAGATCATATTCTGAGGTTCTGGGAGGACCTAAGTTGAAGGGTGGGGGGATACTAATCAGTGCAGTCCAGATTTTAAAATTTTTATTGGAAAGTCAGATTTACAGAGTGAAGGAGAGACAGAGAGAAAGATCTTCCATCTGCTGGTTTACTCCCCAAGTAGCCACAATGGTCGGTGCTGAGCCAATCCAAAGCCAGGAGCCAGGAGCTTCTTCTGGGTCTCCCATATGGGTTCAGGGTCCCGAGGCTTTTGGCCATCCTCCACTTCTTTCCCAGGCCACGAACAGGGAGGTGGATAGGAAGTGGAACAGCCAGGACACAAACGAGTGCCCATATGGGATCCTGGCATGTGCAAGGCGAGGACTTTAGCCACTAGGCTATGATGCTGGGCCCTCCACATTTTAAAAATTTATTAATGGGACTGACACTGTGGTTGTAGCATGTTAAGCCTCCACCCGCAGCACCAGCATCTCATATGGGTTTGAAACAGCTCAGCTCCACTTGGGCACTGAGCCAGAAGATCTTTCTCTCTGTCTCTCCTTCTCCCTATAAATCTGGCTTTCTAATAAAAATAAATGGATCTTCAAAAAAAAAGTCTGAAGAAAAATAAAGTGATCATTTACAAATAATTTTTCATTTGCAAACATTTTTCAAATGTATGCAGTTTTTCCACAATAAGAGCTTTTCTGCAAATATTAGTTCTTCCAATCCATGGGCATGAGCTCTCTTTTGATTTTGATCTTCAGTTCTTTCCACCAACGTTTTGTAGTTTCCAGTGTCCCGCTATTTCACCTCCTTTGCTCAACTTATTCCTTTCTTCAATGCTGTTTTAAATGTCATTTTCCTAATTTATTTTTAACTCATTGTTGGAGTTTGCTTGTATTCAGCAGGGCTTTTTTCCCCCCTTATTGTTTTCAGAATTCTGTCTTTGCCTTGTGATATTTGATTATACGCATTTCAGTGAACATCCCTTTTTGTTCAAACCATCTGGGGTCCCTTGGACTCCCTAGATGTGGGTGTTCTTTCATCCTTTGGCTTCGGGAAGCTTTCTGCCTTGACCTCCCCCTTCCTGTCTCCGCTTGCTCCTTCCAAGAGTCTAAGCACAGATACATGTGGGTTTGCTGGATGGCGTCCCATGTTGTCTGCTAGAATTGCTTCATTTGTTGTTGTTGTTGTTATTATTATTATTCCTGTTTTAATTCTGCAGTGTGGTTTCTTTCTTCTTCTTTTTTTTTTAAATTTTCTTTTGGATGATGTTTACATAATTGATTAGGGTGGGAAGGGTCAAGGATTAGGGCAAAGTGGGTGAGACCATTATTTCCACACTGTCTTTTCCTTCTTCTTGTATCTGGGGGAAGGGATGAGGTAAGAGAAGTCACACCCAGCATCCCAACCACCTCATGCCTGGGGATGGGAAACGGCAACCCAGTGTCAACCCAGGGGCCCTGATGTCGAGCATGCTCCAAGCATGCTTCTGCTTAAGTAGTTTTGATAGTTCTGACATGCTGTTGGATATCGCAGATCCAAAGAAGAAGAAATCCTTCCAAAGTCCATTGGCTTATACAGTCCACCTTAGTCTCCATTTGTCCAGATATCTGCTGTCAGCGTTTTGCTGGGGTATTTGGGCAATTTGTTTTGTCCTGCTTCCACTGCTATGGTGCCAGCTGTCCTCTACAGGCTCCAATGGACTGCCAAATCCTCCATGTGCATCTGGGTATGCTGTCCACTACACTGTCTTCAGCAACTGAGAAAGCCCAGCCCTGACACATCACTCCACTGTCAGATCACAGGTCCTGCCACTCTCCCCAGAGTTGGAGTTCTGAGTCCAGGGTTTAGTTGGAGGGACCCTCAAAGAAACCTCGTCTGAGGTGATCCCAGACCTGACTTGTGTATGTTTGCCAGTAAGAGGTCCAGCTCATTCTGTCATCCACATCAGCCTACCCACACATTGACAGTTGCAATTGCTAGTTCAGATCTATCTGCAGTCTCTTACGCAAACCAGTGGGTGCTGCAGCCCAGCCCAACCTTGCTAACCACACAGTTGGCCTTCACATGCACCAGTCAGCCCAGTCAGAGCAACCCCCAATAACTCCCACTGGGCTGGCCCCCAGCTCTGGTTCCTGTACTTGCCAGCACATTGCCATTGGATGCTGCAGCCTGGCCTGACTCAGCCCATCCCCAGTCCCAACTCTTGCTGGTGGGTGCTGCAGCCTAGCCCTGCCCAGTCTGCTCCCATCCCTGATTCTTGCAAACTGGTAGGTGTGATAGCCTAGCCTAGCATGACCTGCACTCCAGCCTGGTTCCTGCACTTGCCAGTGAGCTAAGGTTGGCCTGACCCTGCCCAGTCCACTCCTCTCCAGAACCAACCCACATATTTGCTGATGGGTGGAGCTACCTTGCCGAGTCTGAGTCACATGCTCACCAGTGGGAGTTACATCCCACCAGGGGAGTTTCTAAAGTTCCCCCACCAGATCCAGATATTGCACGGCCCAGGCAGGGCCAGCAGACACGAGGCCCTTACCCAGCATAGTCTGCCCCCTCTGTCCCAGCCTATGCATAAGTTGGTGAATGTTGTGGCCTGGCCTGCCCCACTCCCTGTTCTTGGATGTGCCTGCAGGTGCTGTAGCTTGGACCAGTCTGTACCCAATCTCAGTATCCACGAGTGTTGGAGGGTTCCAGGTCATGCCTAGCTCAGCCTGTCACCACCCCATCTTTCAAGTAAACCAGTGGAAACTGCAGTCCCACGTGGGTGGGCCCACATAGCTCTGCACAAAATTTGGCCCCAGACCTGATTCTTCTGCGTGCTGGTTAGTGTCATGGCCCAGCCTAACATTACCCATCTCCTGTTCTGATTCTTACTGGTGGATACTGTGATCTAGCCCTGCCCCTAGCTTAGTGTGTGCCACTGAGTGGTATTTGGTGGTAGCTGATGTTAACTAGCCCAGCTCAGGTCTTCCACATGTGCTGGTACTTCAGTTTGACTCTTTAAAGTACTCCCATTCCCCTCTCCAAACTTCTCGGTCTCAGCCTCCTCACTTACTTGGAAGTACAGTGGCCTTATCGATGGAAGTCCCTCAGAAGTCACTCCTCACTTCAGTCCTCCAGTTCTTTCTCCAGCTTCACATGAACCAGTGCCCATATGGGATCCTGGGGCATTCAAGGTAAGGACATTAGCCACCAGGCTAACACGCTGGGGCTGCCTAACATAAGCTGTCTGAATGGTTGCTCTCTGTGCCCCCGTAATTTTCTTGGCTCTGAAGTCTATTTATTTTGACACTAAAACAACCAGTCCTGCTTTTGATTGTGTGCTGTATCTCCTCTCATCTTTCCCCCCTCCTTACTGTAAGTTGTTTATTTTAATTTATAAATATCTTACTGTCTTTATTTCCATGTGAAGCATAGATCTATTGAGGAAGGAGACACAGAGCTCTCCCATCCACTGGTTTGCCTCCCAAATGGTATTAAAGACTAGAGCTGGGCCAATCTGAAGCCAGGAGCCAAGAATCTCTTCCGGGTCTCCCACATGGGTCCCGAGGCTTTGGGCCATCCTCTATTGTTTTCCCAGGCCACAACCAGGGAGCTGGATGGGAAGTGGAGCAGCCGGGACATGAACTAGTGCCCATATAGGATCCCGCCATGTGCAAAGCGATGTTTTAGCTACTGAGCCATCACGCTGGGCCCCCATTGGTGTTTTCATGCAGAATTGAAGATGCTAGTCCACACACTTGGTCATTTTGTGGATGTTTCTGATTGATTTTTGCCATGTTTTGAACTTAGACCCATGGACGCTGCTAGGCCCAGGCTGACAGCCGAGGGACACCTGCCCAGAAAAACAGAAAGGTGTCTTTTAACTGGCAGGTGTAGCTCATTTACAGTGAAACTGCTTTGCTCAGTGCCTTACAAGGCCTGCAAAATCATTTGGTCTAGCCCCGCCAAGACAACTGCACATGGGACTCAAAATGCAATAAGTCTACAGCAGGCTAATTTTTAACCTGACAATTTTTTTCATGACCTTGTGAACGATACTATAAATATCCAAATGGGGCCTGGCGCCGTGGTCTAGTGGCTAAAGTCCTTGCCTTGAACTCGTGGGGATCCCATATGGGTGCAGATTCTAATCCTGCAGCCCCACTTCCCATCCAGCTCCCTGCTTGTGGTCTGGGAAAGCAGTGGAGGATGGCCCAAAGCCTTGGGACTCTGCACCCATGTGGGAGACCTGGAGGAGGTTCCTGGCTCTTGGTTTCAGATTGGCACAGCTCTGGCCATTGTGGTCACTTGAGGAGTGAATCATCAGATGGAAGATCTTCCTCTCTGTCTCTCCTCCTCTCTATATATCTGACTTTGCAATAAAAATAAATAAATCTAAAAAAAAATTCCCAATGGCCCTTGGCAGAAAAACAAAATGGGTTCTCCACCTCTGTTTTTAAAGAATGGCAATGAAAACACTTTTTTTTTTTTTTTTAGATTTACTTATTTTTATTGGAAAGGTAGGTTTACACAGAGAAGGAGAGACAGAGAGACACAGAGAAAAGATCTTCTATCTGCTGCTTTACCTCCCTAATGGCCGCAATGGCTGGACCTGGGCCAACCTGAAGCCAAGAGCTTCTTATGGGTCTCCCATGAGGGTACAGCGTCCCAAGGCTTTGGGCCATCCTCCACTGCTTTTCCCATTCCCAGGCCACAAGCAGGGAGCTGGATGAGAAGTAGAGCAGCTGGGATATGACCCAGTGCCATATGGGATCCTGGCACGTGCAAGGCCAGGATTTAGCCACTGAGCATTGCACTGGGTCCAAACATTCTTTAAATAGAAAGGAAATGATGCAAGGAGGAATCTTGGAAATGTGTCACACAGTAAAGACGATAACAGAGAATTCCATTTGGTTGCATGGGTATTCTAAATAAGAATTGAGACTAAGATGCCTGGGTTCGTGGGTCACACTCCACAGCTGTGTGCACTCAGTCAATTGGGATTGGCTACAAGCTGCTCACCACCGCTCTCCAAACTCCGCCCCCCCCACACCTGTCAGCTCAGATCCAGGAAAGAAGACTGAAGGTGGCATCTTGGGAAGCACTACAGTTATAATTCTTAGGGCTTGGCTTTCAGGAAACACTACTCAAAGTCCAATCTTATTACCCAGGTCATACCTGACATTTTAAATTGCATTTCCAGGCCCGGTGCAGTAGCCTAGTGGCTAAAGACCTCGCCTTGCACTCACTGGGATCCAATATGGGCACCAGTTCTAATCCCGGCAGCCACACTTCCCATCCAGTTTCCTGCTTGTGGCCTGGGAAAGCAGTAGAGGATGGCCCAAAATCTTGGGACCCTGCACCTGCATGGGAGACCAGGAGGAGGCTCCTGGCTTTGGATCAGTGCAGCTCCAACCATGGCAACCACTTGGCATATGAATCAATGGATTGAAGAGCTTCTGCTCTGTCTCCCTTCCTCTCTGTATAATGACTTTCCAATAAAAATAAAATAAATCTTTAAAAATATAAATAAATAAATTGCATTTCCCCCGAAACAGGCCTTGAAGTGAGAACTTTGGATCTGTAAGAAACACCAACGTGCAATAAGGAAGTGAAAAAGGGCAGGGAAAGTGATCAACCCGAGTTTGGGGAACTCTGGATAATGTTGTGGAATCCCCACCCCAGAGTTAACCCAAGCTAAGGGGCCAGGGCACAGCTACTCCTGTCGGTCCTCAGCTGCTGGGAGACGGCATGGGCGGAGGGGGAAGGAGGACTGATGCTTCAGCACCTCCTGCCTGCCATGCCTAAGAGCAGCATGGGCCAGCAAATGCCAGTGCAACAACAAAGTCTGGGCGCATGAGGGTGGGGCACTGACAATGTGTACTTGGCTGGACCGGCCCCCAGCCTATTTCCCATCACCCACATGACTGAATGAGCACACTGGCTACGCTGCCTCCCCAGCTCTCTGCAGCCTTTCAAAATGGCAAATTTCCACCCACCCTCCAAACTGCTGGGCCATCCCCTCTCCAGGCTCTAGAAATCTCTGCTAAAATTCTGTTTACAAAACCGGACCCCAAATGGCAAAAATCTCTCTTCCATGCAGTAAGAATGTCAAGATTGTTTTTGCCATGAGGCCTCAATGGTTTCTAGTGTGTCCCCAGCGGAAGCCACTTTCCCCGGGACCCTCTCTCTCTCCCTCTCTGCAGTTTTGCTTACAGCACCACCAGATGGCAGGTGCCTGTATAAGTCTATCATTGCACAGATTCAGTAGAAAAGAGGAGAGACAAAGGGAGAAGCCACACCCACTCTCCCAACCATCCCAGGGTCCCTGACGTGGGGCATGCTCCAAGGGCACTGCTCAAGTGGTTTCAATAGTTCAACTGTTCTGAATTGCTGCCAATCTCGCCATTCCAAGCATGATGAAATCTCTTCAGAATCCACTGACACAGTCCACCTTAGTGTCTCTACTTGCCCAGATTTTCACTGCCAACACTTGGCTGGGATAGTTGATCAATTTGTTCTGTCCTCTGTTGTGGTACCAGGTGTCCTCTGCAGGCTCCAATGTACTACCATATCCTCCATGTGCACCTGGATATGCTGTCCACTGCTCCATCTGAGCCACTGAGGAGGCTCAGCTTTGATGCACGCATGTCATGATCAGACCATGGAACCTGCAATTCTCTCCATGGTTGGGGTTCTGAGTCTGGCAGTTTGATTGAGGGATCCCCAAATAAACTGTCTGAAGTGATTCCAGGCCAGATTCTTGTGTGTGCTTGCCAGTACAGGGTCTAGCACTATCTGTCGCCCCAATCAGCTTATGCACATGCTGGTGGTTGCACATGCTGGGTCAGTTCTGTCTCTAGCCCCATCTTCTACACAAACCAACAGGTGTTGGAGCCCATTCCAATCCTGCCCACCACATACTTGGCCACATAAACCAGTGGGAGCTGCAGCCTAGTTGGGGTGACTCCCAATAACCCCCACCAGGCCCGCCCCCTGCCCTGGTTTCCATGCTTGCCAGTATGTACAGCAGACTGGTCCAGTCTGTCCCACATCCCATTCAGCTCTCATACATGTCAATGGGCATTGAAGCCTAGTTCAACCCAACCCACTGAACATACCTGCTGACTGGTGTCACTCTCTGTCTAGCCACGCCTGCCCCAGTCCTGGTTCTCATGCTTACCAGACTGAGTGGCAACCCAAGAGGGAGGTTCCTACTGTTTCCCTACTGGGCCTACTCCAGATCATGCACTCTCCAGGTGGTTTTGTACTCTGGCTGGACAGAATTAGCCTCCCGTGCCAGCATCTGACAGCTGATGTTGTGGCAGAGCCCAACCCACACCCACTCTGACTTATGCTTGCACCAGCAGGAACAGTCAACCCAGCCTGGCTTTTCCCTGGTCCAGCTCACATGAGGCCAACAGGTGTTGTAGCTCTGCCAGGTCTGGTCTGCCCCCATCCCAACTCATGCTCTCCAGTGGGAGTGGTGATCCAGCAGGGGAGTCCCATGCTGCCCCCTTACCAGCTTTGACCCCTCCCCCCTGGGTCTTGCATGTGCTGGTTGGGCATTGCAGCCCGGTCTGGCATGGCCTGCCTCATCTTGGCTTTTGCCAGTGGGTGCTGTAGTCTGGCTCAAGTCGGCCCATCCCCTAATTCCAGCTCAGGTTGTTGAGGGCTAAAGCCTAGTCCAGCCCAGCCGGCACCCAATCCAAGCCCTCATGTGTACTGGCATGTGTTGCGACCAAACCCGGCTTGACCCACACTCCATTCTGGTGCTTGGACTCGCCAGCGGGTAATGTGAACTGGCCCTGCCTGGTTTGCCCCTGACCTGTACCAAATGTATGCTGCTGGGTACCATTCCCTGGCCTGGCCTGGTCTGTTCCCTATTATGGTTCTTGCACTCACCTACAGGGACTGTGTCCAGAGAGGAGTTTCCCAGACTCCTCCATCAGAACCTCTCCCAATGCCAGATCTTGTGCACACCAATGGGTCCATGGGCCAGCCCTACTCAGTCTACCTCCTGACCTAGCAGGAACAATGGCCTTTCCTGACCGGCCTTCAACCCATTCCAGTTATTATTGTTGGGTGTTACAGCCCAGTCTAGCCTGGTCCACACGCAGACACAGCTCACATCCAGCTCAGCAGGGGCAAAAATCTAGCCTAGCCCATCCTACATTTGCCCTGGCTCTCATGAGCACCAGTAGGTGCTGGGATCTAACCGAATCTGGTACACTCAGCCCCAGGTCACACTTGTGCCAAGGGACACTGCAGCCATGTCCAGATGGGAACACGGTTCCCTTTCCAGCCCCACACTTACCAGCAGGAACCACAATCCAACAGGGTGTCCCCTTAGCTCCCCAACCAGGGGACACCAGTTATAGATCTTGCATGTGGCAGTGGTTGCTCTGACCCAACTTGGTATAGTCCCTCACCTGTCATGATCTTTGCCTTTGGATGTTATAGCCTGGTCTGACCCAGCCTACCCCAAGTCCCACCACTCACTGGCAGAGCAGGAACCTGGCCCTGCTCCATCTGCTCTCATTGCAGCCTCATGTAAACTGGTAGGTGTGACAACCTAGCTGAGCTTGACCTGTGCTCCAGCCTGGTTTCTACTCTTGCTTGTGAGCTAAGGTTGGCTTGGCCCTGCCCGGTCTTTCCCCCTCTAGTACTAACCCATATATTAGTCAACAGTTGGAGTTGCTCAGGCTGCCCAACACCTAGGCCTGGAACACTTGTTCACCAGTAGAAATTATGATCCCGATGAGGCAGTTTCCCAGGTTCCCCCACTCAGCCCACTCCCTGACCCAGATCTCATATGCTCCAGCAGGTGCTGGCCCTTGCCTGGTATAGCCTGCCACTCCATCTTGGCCTTTGTATGGGCTGGAGAAAGTTGCAACCCAGTCTGCTTCACGCCCTATTTTAGGATGCATGTGCGGCTGCTGCAGCCTGGACCTGCCCAGTCTGTTTCCAGCTCTAGTGTGTTGGCGGGTTCCATGGTCACTCCTAGCTCAGCCCATCACCACCCAAACTCTTAAACTAACCAGTGGAACTTGTATTTCCACAGGTTTGGGCCCATTTATCTCCTGCAGAATCTGTCCCCGGACCTGGTTCTCTCATGTGCTGGTTAGTGTACACTCAGTCAGGTACTGGGATCTAGCCCTGCCAGACAGGCCCCCAGCCATAGTTTTTGTGTGGATTGGTGTGTGGCGGTCAGTGATGTTCTGCTCAACAGTCCATCTCAGGACTCCCATGTGGCCTGGTGAATCAGTCTAACCCAAACAGATCTCACGGACTCTCCCCTTCAAGGTCTCAGTCCCCTTGCTTACCTGCAAGTTCAGTGATCCCGTTGCTGGGAGTCACACAGGATTCCTTCCTCACCTACATGCACAGTGGTCTTATCCATGGATGTCCCTAGGCAGCAATTACAAAGACCCTAGAGCTCACTACTGGGTGGTCACCATGCCAAGTGGTGCTGGGCTCTGCCTGCTGGCTGCCTAAAGCCCAGGACTCACTTACTGCATGGTAGTGGTGGCCGTGGCCAAGGCCCCAAGCATTGAGTCTGACTTGGCTCAGGTACTTCCAGCAGCAGCCACGCTGCTGGAAGCTCCTTCCACCCAAGCTCTGCCTGTGTGGGTCAAAAAAACCTAACCTCCAGGCCCATCGCGTAAGTCCCTCCTCCAGTGCAGCACGCAGCCATGCATCTGTGTGGGTCAAAAAACCCAACCTCCAGGTTGGGGTGGTCCTGGAGCCTTGCTTAGCCTCCCCCAACCAAGGAAGCCCAGGAACTTTTATTTGTAGTGTCACATACTTACCAGAAGATGGCAACAGTCTCCTACCAGCTTTTAAGAATTCCTAAGATTCCCTTAATTACTACTGGTCCATTCATGGAAAAGTTCTCTGGCAGAGCTTACTGTTACAGTATCACAGGGCACCACTGGGGGGAGAGGGGCAGGAAGAGGAGGAGGGGAGGAAAAGGAAGAGGGAGCTCAGTCTTCAGAAGGGTGTGGTTCATCCCCTAAGATGGGGAATAACAGCCTGCCCTGGGGTCCAAGGTTCCTACAGCTGGGACTCAAAAATCCAATAAACCTATAGCATGCCAATTTTTAAGCTGAGTATTTGGTACGGCCCACAAATATCTAAATGGCCTTTGGCAGAAGAAAGGTCCATGGGTGAAAAGCTGAGTCCTTATTGTTGGAGTTATTTTACAGAGAGAATATAGTTGGATCATCTCTATACTCTCTGCCAGGCAGTGTCTTTTAACTGGCAGGTGTAGCTCATTTACATTGAGACTGTTTCACTCAGAGGCCTTACAAGGCCTGCAAAATCATTTGGTCTAGCCCTGCCAAGGCAACTGTACATGGGACTCAAAATGCAATAAGTTTACGGCAGGCTAATTTTTAACCTGTAACGAGATGGTGGCTCCTTTGGGAGGTGAGGCCTGGTAAGAGGTGATTATGTCATTTGGGTGCTGCCTTTTATCGTTCTTGCAGTTCCCGGGCTGTCATTAAGACCGAGGATTCCAACCCCCCAGTCTCTGCCTTCTGGTCTTGCTACATGACGACCCTCACAAGTGCACCTACCATCATAGCCTCTCTGGAGCTCAGCAGCTGGAGCTAATGTAACTGTGAGTGAAATGTACCACTTTTTCTTGCCATGTACTGAGCTTTCAGGTATTTTGTTCCAGCAACAGAAAATGAATGAAGACCTTGAGTCCAGGGTGCACAGCTGAGACATACAACAGAGCATCTTAGACTACCTGCCAGATAGCAGGCCTGTGTGCTTGATGGGAGCCAGCACCTCTGGGTGTCAGGGTCTCCATCCGTAAAGCAGGGAGGTTAGGGTAGCTGTCCAGAGCTCCTCAGAGCCCCCACATTCGCTCGGTGAACCAAGGTGTATGCATTCATCATCTGACAGACAGGAACGCACACACTGGTGGCTGTGTATGGAAGGCCCAGAGAAGGAGGTTGGGGTTGGGCCCAGGAAGACAACCAGGGCTTGCTAAGGCAGAATTGATTGCAGCAACAGGAACCCCTGTCCATGCCATGCCTGACTCCTCCCACTCCTTTTTTCTTCTTTCCACTTGTTGGATAATCATTCATTTTCACTTAGTCGGTATTACACACTCTACTAGGGCCCCGAGGGCCCCGAAAATGGCAGATTCTCCCTTACTCCTCAGATTTTTATGATATAATGGAAAAGTTAACACGGCAACAAGTTATAGTGCAGTCCTATAATATGACCAAACACGAGGAGTGTTTCTGTAGTATCACTCAGCAGCTGCATTCAGCCCAGGGCATCAGTCCTGGGAGGCAGGAAAAGAATTATGCCTCCTTGGGCCTGGCGGCGTGGCCTAGTGGCTAAAGTCCTCGCCTTGAATGCCCCGGGATCCCATATGGGCGCCGGTTCTAATCCCGGCAGCTCCACTTCCCATCCAGCTCCCTGCTTGTGGCCTGGGAAAGCAGTCGAGGACGGCTCAGAGCTTTGGGAACCTGCACCCATGTGGGAGACCTGGAAGAAATTCCTTCAGATCAGCACAGCATCGGCCGTTGCGCTCACTTTGGGAGTGAATCATCGGACGGAAGATCTTCCTCTCTGTATATCTGACTTTCCAATAAATAAATAAATCTTTTTTAAAAAAAAAGAATTATGCCTCCTTTCAAGAACAATTAGTGACTGAGAAATAGTGGGGCTAGGGCCATGCATCTGTGAGGAATGTGAAATACAGACTACAATCATTGCCCTTAATCCACTTCCTATGTTTTGTCCATTGCTTATTGTATCATGAGCCCTGCCAGTCAACCATGAAAATGAAAATCTGGGGCCTGGTGTGATGGCTCAGTGGCTAATCCTCCTTCTTCAAGCATCGGCGTCCCTTATGTGCGCCAGTTCTTGTCTTGGCTGCCCCAACTCCCATCTAGCTCCCTGCATGTGGCCTGGGAAAACAGTCAAAGAAAGCAGTCAAGGATGGTCCAAAGTCTTGGGACCCTGCACTCGCATGTGAGATGTGGAAGAAGTTCTTGGCTCCTGGCTTTAGATCAGCTCAGGCCCAGCTGTTGTGCCCACTTGGGGAGTGAAGCAGTGAATGGTAGATTAAAAAAAAAAACTTAAAAAAAAAGATTTATTTATTATTTTTTATTTATTGGAAAATCAGAGAGGAGGAGAGACAGAGAGGAAGGTCCTTTGTCCTTTTGCACATCCTAGATCTTTTGTACAAAGTTTCAAATTTGGGCAAGATACATTAAGTTAGGCTGCCGAACCAAAAAAAAAAAGCCCATATCTCAGCATATGTCCATTCAGACTGCACACCCATCGCAGCAGGCTTTGCCCACGTGGTCACTCAGGGAGTGCAGCTTCCACGTTCACCGCGCTTTGTGACTGAACTATTTGCTTGGCAACAAAATGCCAAGGAGGCGGAACATCCTTGCTGGTTGCACCCAAAGGCCCCTTTTACAAGTGCAGCTGCCAGGCCTCGCTCGGCCACCAGGGGGCCGTCGTGAGGCCCAAGGACAAGTAGAGAACACACTTGAAGTTCCATGCGACACAGCCTCCCTCCACCTGCTGGGGTTCTGAGTCTGCCCAAGCTCTTTCACACAGCTCCAAATGGTCACGGTTGGACACACGAGTTCTGCACCGTAGAGGTTCAATGGCGTCTCCTCCCTTCTTGGGGGAAGAAACGAGTTTGGGTACTCATCCGCGTCCCCGATCAGTGCATGTGTCTCTTCTTCCTTTTGCACTGGTGGTAACGTCTGCCTAGTTTACTCATGAGTCACAGGAATTCTTCAACACATGTTCATTTTTATATCTGGTTGAGAACCAGGATTTTGCCCTTTTCTAAAAATTGTCTTTCAATGACACATCTTGGAGATTAAAAAAAAAAATTCAGAGAAGCTAAGAAATTTGCCCAGAGTCACTGAATTAATGAGTGTCAGCCGTGTAAGACTTCAGGCCCTGAGGTGGTTTGCATGTCGTCTGAGTGTCTCCCGAAAGTTCGTGGGCTGGAAGCTCGGTCCCAACGTGGACGAGGGAACCTTTCAGAGGTGGGGTCCACGGCAGGTCCTTAGATCATGGGGGTCCGTCCTCATGAATGGATTCAAACTTTCCCAAGCAGTGACTCAGGATTGCCTGTGAGCGGATTCCCCCCAGAGTGGATCACCATCAAAATAGCCAGTCTGGGCTCTCCCTGGTGTTTGTCACCTTGCTCACACACACACACACACACACACACACGTGCCCCGCTGCCAGCAGCCAGCAACCTCTCTGTTTCCCCACCAGACTATCCTGAAGCAAAGGGGCCTCACTAGGACACCAACCCCGTGTTGTTCGGAGCCTCCAGATGCCAGAGTCCCGAGTCACATGAACTGCCTTACTTTGCACACTTCGCAGCCTTGGGCATTCTGTAAGAGCAACAGAAAATGGATCGAGATGGAGCCCATGGAGGGGAGTCAGGCAGCCCAGGGACCAGGTTGGCTGGGTTTGGAAGCTGGGCCTTTGCAGTGGAGCAGCACATTGCAAGCAGCAGCGGGGGCACAGGGACAACCACCAGGAGCCCTCTTGGAGGACAGGGAGGGACAGAGCAGAGCAGGGATCAGTGGGCAGCTGACAGTAAGAACCCTGGGAAGTCTTGTACGCCATGCTAAGGTGTCTGGACTGAAGTGTGGGCACCATGGGGAGTCAATGATTGGATCTGCTTCGTAAGAGGCTGTTTCTGGGCCTGGCATAATAGTGTAGTGGTTAAAGTCCTCGCCTTGCACACACCAGGATCCCACATGGGCGCTGGTTCTAATCCTACAGCCCCACTTCCCATCCAGCTCCCTGCTTGTGGCCTGGGAAAGCAGTTGAGGACAGCCCAAAGCCTTGGGACCCTGCACCTGCGTGGGAGACCCGGAAGAGCTCCTGGCTCCTGGCTTCAGATTGGCTCAGCTCCAGCTGTTGCGGTCACTTGGGGAGTGAACCATCGGACAGAAGATCTTCTTCTCTGTCTCTCCTCCTCTCTGTATATCCACCTTTCAATAAAAATAATGAAATCTTTTTTTTAAGAGGCTATTTCTGATACCTCCGTGGAGAACAGACTGGAGGCCACAATCCAAATAGGGATACGCCTGTGTTCATGGCGGCACTAGCTATGCTAGCCAAAGTCACAGGATAAAGCCCTGGAATGGTATACATGGGCTCGGCGCAGTAGCCTAGTGGCTAAAGTCCTCACCTTGCACACACCAGGATCCCACATGGGCACTGGTTCTAATCCTACAGCCCCACTTCCCATCCAGCTCCCTGCTTGTGGCCTGGGGAAGCAGTTGAGGATGGCCCAAAGCCTTGGGACCCTGAACCCACGTGAGAGACCTAGAAGAGGCTCCTGGCTTTGGATCAGCTCAGCTCCGGCCATTGTAGCCACTTGGGAGTGAATCAGTGGATGAAAGAGCTTCCTCTCTGAGTCTCCTCCTCTCTGTATGTCTGCCTTTATCATAAAAGTAAATAAATCTTGAAAAAAAAGGAAGGCACACGTGGGTGCCCTCTGCTATCTGGGTAAAACCTGAGGATATGATGCTACATGGAGCTTCAAGCCAGACGCACCAGGACAAACACTGCCTGCCTGTTTGAGCAGGTGGCATCTAGAACAGGCAGGTTTACGGAGACAGGAAGTACAGGTGAGACCACCAGGGGCTGGAGGGAGGCAGATGGGGGTATGGGGTTTTTACTGGTATTCTTGTTTGGGACAATGGAAACCTTTGGAAGGTAAACTCCGCTGATGTCACACAGTATTAAGAACCCACTTAATGCCCCTGAAGTGTACATTTATAAATGGTTGAAATAAAATAGTCAGTTTTATGTTACATGTGTTTTTATCATGATAGAGTTAAAGGCAGAGGGCCCACTGTATTAGCCACCTGAGACATGTGGAAGACCTCACACAGGCATGGACCATGTGATGAAGAGAGATGAATTTTTGAGTCACCCAGAGCTCAAATTCCAAGGCCACCTCCTCTTCCTCCTGGTTCCTCTCCAGGGCTCATCCACATACTTTGGTTCCATGCTAAACTTCTCCGCTTCCGTTATGAATCACCTAACGCATCTCGGATACAGCGCCTGTGCCAGTGTCTGACACACAATAAATTTGCAATGTGTGGCAGGAGAAAATGAGAGAAAAACACTTCTACAAGCAGTGGCTCTCAGGAGACGCGGAGTGGGGGTGGGAGCGGGGAGGCAGCAGTGTCTCGGAATCAAAGGGAGGCTTTGCCTCAACTAACCAGATTCCTCAGCTACCCTCATGGATGAACCACAGTGTGCCCTGTGGTGGGATGGGAACTGCACATGAGCAACCCAGGTAAGGCAGGCTTCCTGTCACTGAGGCATGGAAGCATAGACTGTAGACATGGGGGATACGTGGAGAGAAGAGAGATGCTGTAGCTGGGGAGATACGAGCTAAGGATTGGCAAGGATGTGGCTGGCCCATCAGAAGCTGGTCCACCTGACTTTCTGACCTCTATATCCCTGCTTCTGCTCGGTAATGACCTTGTATCTTCCATTAGGAATCCACTGTTTCAGCGGAAACGGTGCCTCCATGGCTCCATTAAGGCTCTCCTGGGGCACACGGGTAGTCACAGAGTGCTTTGGAGCTGAGACGGCGCAGGCAGGGAGGCAGTGGCGGCTGACTTGGCAGCTGTCTGCTCCAGAGGAGCCGGGCAACTGCTTTGTCTGCTCCACCCACCCCCTCACCTCCTCCCAATCGACAAGCCCAGCAAATCCCGGGCACTTGGCTAAGCACCAAGCAGGTCACCGGTCCTTCTTGGGTCTCTGTGTTCTAGGAAATGACAATTCCTTCTGCATGCAAATGTGTTGCACATACAGCCTTCTGCAGATGTCATCTTCAGGGACCATTGACAGCCTGGGCTGGGATGCATTTATCAGCTGTGTGATCTGAGATAAATTCCTGAACCTGAACACCCCATGAGTCCCGCATTCCTTAGCAGCACACGGAGACTGTCATGACGCCAAACTCATTGGGCTGTGTTGCAGGCTACGTGAGATAATGCAGACAGAGCTCTCAGCACTGTGCCTGACCCACAGGAAGTGATTAATGAAATCTGTTAGAAAGAGAAAGAGCGAGAGCTCCTATCCACTGGTTTACTCTCTGGAAGACTGCAATATTCTTGGTTGGATCAAGCCAAGGAGCCAAGTTTCATCTGTGTCCCCCATGGGCGCTGCAAGCACCCACACACTTAGGCCATCTTCCACTGCTTTTCCCAGGCACAAGAGCAGGGACTTGGATAGAAAGTGGAACAGCTTGGATGCGAACAAGAGGTCAGATGCGATGCTGGCTTTGCAGGCAGTGGCTTTACCTGCTACCCCCCAACTCTGTCCCCTCTAATTGCTGTTGTTGTTAACTTGTAGTTATTTTTAGCTCATTTATGTTACTGGAGAGACACACAGAGAGATTTTCCATTTACTGATGTGTTCCCCAAATGCCTGCAGCAGCCAGGACTGTGCCAGGAGCATGGAACTCCATCCTGGTATCCTATCTGGGTAGCAGAGAGCCATGTGCTTGAGCCATGATCTTCCACCTTCCAGGACGTGCAGTAGTTGGGACACTAACTGGGTACTTGCGCAGGGGAGGTGGGTATCCCAAACAGTGACTTAACCACTATGCATCCTCACCTCACTGTTTTTATTACTGAGATGAATTGGACAAGTAGCGCTCAGGCTACTTTGGTGGTAATAATCTATCTATTCATTAATTTATTTGTTTTAGATGAATTTATTTTTATTTGAAAGACAGATTTATAGAGAGAAGGATGAGAGACAGAGAGAAAGATCTTTCATCTACTGGTTTACTCCCCAAGTGGCCACAATGGCCAGAGACAATCTGATCTGAAGCCAAGAGTTTCTTCCAGGTCTCCTACTTGGATGCAGGCTCCCAAGGCCTTGGACGATCCTTTACTGCTCTCTCAGGCTACAAGCAGGGAACTGAAAGGGAAGTGGAGCCGCCGGGACACAAACTGTCCTCTTATGGGATCCCAGCACATGCAAAGCGAGGACTTTAGCCACTAGGCTATGACACCGGGGCGCATTCATTAACTATTTACTGAGCACTTATATACAAAGCCATCTTTTAGAGGCTGAACATACAGATGTGAATAAGAAACCAAAAATGCTTATCTTCTCATGAAATCACATGTTAGTGAGGGACACAGACAATAAGCAAGAAAGATCACTGGTAAGGAAGAGAGTGGCTGTGGCAGCCACATCTCATAGCTGACAGCTGGGTTTGGGTCTCAGCCCTGGTTCTTCAGCCCAGCTTCCTGCTCAGGTGCACCCTGGGAGGCAGCAATGATGGCTCAGGTCATCGGTCCCTGCCATCCACATGCGAGAGGTGGACTGAGTTCTGAACTTCTGGCTTCAGCCTGGTCCAGCACCTGCAGACTTCTGGGGGCATGAGCCTGCGGATGGGTTCTTTCTCTACTAATAACAAACATGGCTACGAAACAGAGCCAGGAAAGTGGCCTGGGGAGTGATGGGCAGTAGGTAACGGTTTGCAATTTTAGTGGGTGATCAGAACAAGCCTCACTGAAAGGTGGTATTTGATGGCCAGTGTTGTGGCACAGTAGGGTCAGTGTCCCATATGGTTGCCTATTCACGTCCTGGCTCTTCCATTTCCCATTCAACTTCCTGCTAATGGGCCTGGGAAAGCAGCAGAGGATGGCCCAAGTGCTTGGACTCCTGCACCCACGTGGGAGACCTGGAAGAAGCTCTAGGCTCCTTTCTTCAGCATGGCCCACCCATGGTCACTATAGTCATTAGGCAGTGAACATTTCTGTCTCTGTGTCTCTGATTATTTCAAATAAACAAAAACAAAATGAAGGATGGGCAACAATGAGGTGGGTATGGGCTTGGGAATACAGAGCTGACGTTGGGCGGAGCATAAGGACTGAGAAGGCAGTAGGGGAGGATTATCCATGTGCAGGTGGGAATCGCCAGGAGTAAAGATGGAAGCAGTGCTGTCAGAGAGGCTGAGAGCCGGGAAGTTGCTAGAACAGGAAGTAGCTTCATATTACTCAGACATGGCCAGGCCAGCCAACAAGGAGATGACTGCTTGTGTTTATACTCACTCCTGAGTCCTAAGGGAAGGGGTACCTCATGCCACGGGGCAGGGCACACACAGGAGGCAGGGAGTGAGAGGAGGGAAGGAAGAGATGAGGCTGCTAAGCAGGTTTAGGGTTACCTAGTTGAAATCATGCCAGCAGATGCTGGAGTGTAAGAGATGTCCTTTGCTGTCCACCCCCTGGCCCTGGGGCGGTGAGGGCCTGGGGATGGTGGTCCGGAAGAGCAACAGCCCAGGAGCAGAAGTGGCTGGGAGCGTGGACTCTGTGCTGGCTGGCCTGCACACCAGAGGCATGCCTGCATGTGGTTTGTTGACTACCCCTGGGAATGAGCTATCCAGAGAGGGGTGGTCCTGCCAGGGATGGCAAGACCCCCAGAGGGCGAAGCACCTGAATGATCATACCACCAGGAAGGGCGGTCAGTTAATGGCATGACAATCCAAGGAGCCAGATGGTGTAGCCAGTGACGTAGGAATGACTGCAGAAAGGGTGCATTAGTCAGCTCTTCGTTACTTCAACTAAAATATCTAGGAGAGGGGCAGGTGTTTGACGCAGCGGTTGAGCCACGCTTTGGGATGCCCACACCCCATATCTACAGTGCCTGGATTCAAGCGTCAGTCCTACTCTACTCTCCAGTCCAGCTTCCTGAAGATGTGTACCAGGAAAGAGGCAGTGGTGCAGGCTTAAATAGCAGGACCTCTACTACTCCTGAAGAGGCCCTGGATTCAATCACCCAGACTGGCTCCTCTAAGTACTCCGTGTGTGAGCCAGCAGGTGGGGGAATCGCTGTCAAGCTGTCAGCTTCTCAGATTGAAAAACAAACAAACAAATAAACAAAAAACCAACACACAGAGAAACACTTGTGTCTTTTTTGTTTTTCCTTTTTTAAAGATTTTTTTTTTAAAGGCAAATTTACAGAGAGGAGAAACAGAAAGACAGAGAGATCTTCCACTGGTTTATTCCCCAAATGACTGCAATGGCCAGAGCTGATCTGATCTGATCCAAAGCCATCCTTTGCTGCTTTCTCAGTCTATAAGCACAGAGTTAGATTAGAAGTGGAGCAGCCTGGACATGAACCAGTGCCGATATAAGATGCTGGTGCTTGAAGGTGGAGAATTAGCCTGTTGAGCCAAGGTTTTGATCCTTATCCTTTAAAAAGAATATTTGAAAGACAGAGTTACAGAGGGAGAAAAGGCAAATGAGCAATCTTCCATCTGCTAGTTCACTCCTTAAATGGCCACAAAGGCCAGGGGCTGGGCTGGGCTGGGCTGGGCCCGAGTAATGAGCCAGGAGCTTCATCTAGGTCTCCCCCAATGGGTACAGGGGCTCACACATTTGGACCATCTTCAGCTGCCTTCCCAGGCACATGAACAGAGAGCTGAATTGGCAGTGGAGCTGCTGGGGCACCCATATGGATACAGACATTACAAGCAACACCAAATTGGTTCCCTGAGAGGAGTTTTTTAGCTTTACTTCAGCTTACATTTTGGAGATTCACATTCTCAGATCAGCCAGCTTCATAAATCCAATGTCTGATGGTGGAACATATGTGTGGAGGGAGGCTCACATGATCAGCTCAGAAGCACAAACACAGGAACTACACACACACACACACACACACAGACACACACACCTGTCTTTGGTCCATACAACAACAGGGAGGCCTTTGCCAGAAGCCAGCAGCAGGAAAAAGAAGCTTCTTTTCTTTGTAAATTACCCTGTCTGTGACGTTCTGTCATAGCAGCAGAAACTGTACTGAGACGGGTCATCACACTGTCATTTCCTCTAATGTAGAGTAGGAGTTAGTCAAACCCCCATTTTCCAGATGAGGAAGTGGAGGGTCAAAGAGGTTAAGTGATTAGTATGTCGTTAGCAGTGATTCTGGCACACGGCCCCAGGGTGGCTGTACTTTCCTGGACTGTACAGCTTCACTCCACTGAGAAGGAAATGGCCGGCTGCCCGGGACACTTGGTGCTGGGAAAGTTCCAGAGCTGACCCCCTTTTCTTGTCTGCTACAGATGCCTGAGGCTCCCCTAGGAGAGGGCAGAAGTTGCTCCCCTAGAACAGAAGCCAGCAGCTCTCACTGGCACATTGGTTGTTGCTCTGTCAAGAAGCAGCCCTGTTTCTGGGGTGGACCTTTTAGCCTGGTGACTAAGACACCCATGTGCCACCTGGCAGCTCCTGGGTTCGAGCCCTGGCTTTGGCTCCTGACAGTGGCTTTGTGCTAGCACATACTCCAGGAGGCAGCTGTCATAGCTCAAGTGACTGTGCTCCTGCCACCCATGTGGCAGGTCTCATTTCAGTCCTCAACTCCCAGCTTGCGCTTGTCCCCACATTAGCCTTTGTACATATTTGGGAGGTGAATCCAATGGGGGAGCGTGCCTTTTCTCTCTGCATCTCAAATTGTAAAAAAAAAAAAAAAAAAAAAAAAAAGTATATTCTGGAGCAGTGGTCAGCCTCACGCTTAGAACATCTGCATCCTGCATCCAAGCCCCTAATTTTGAGTCCCGCCTCCACTTGTGATCTAGCTTCTTACTGATGTAACCACAAGAAAAAACAGGGAATGACTTCAGTACCCGGGTCATGCGGGATATGATGGAATTTCTGACCCCAGGCTGTCACCTGGCCCAGACTTGGCTCTTGGGGGTATTTGGGGAATAAGTCAGTAAACAGAAGCTTTACTCTCTCACACACTCTTTCAAATAAAAGGTGAAAACAGACCTGTCTTTCTTAAGTAGAAACAGCAGACACCCACACTTGCACCTCCTTGTTTTCCTAGTGGCACCTTTCTTGGACAGGGCCAGTCTTGGTGGAAGTGCTGCCCATGGAGATCGTGAACTGAGGCTGGCATCACGGCACAATGCGGGAGACACCAGCATTGCATATGAACACTGCTTGAAGTCCCGGCTGCTCCATTTCCCTCCCAGCTCCCTGCTAAGATGTCTGGGAAAGCAGTGGAGGATGGCCCACGCACTTCGGTCTCTGTTCTGGTCTCTGACTTTTGCCTGATCCAACCTGGAGCCATGGCAGCTATTTTGGAGGGAATGAACAAACTGGTGGCAGATCTCTCTCTCTTCTTCTTTATCACCAGCCTTACAAATAAATAAATATTCTAAAAGCAGACAAAGCTGCGTGTGCACGCACCCACACACACAGAGGCATACAGTCCTTCCCCACGTTATATTGTCCATCAGACTCAAGCTCTGAGAGCTGGAGGTTCTCTCCCACAATTCTGACTCTTAACCAAGAGATCACCGGATGGGTCCCTCCCATAGTTTTGAACCCAAGACTTTTAGGGTGGCTTCTGCACTGGACTGTTTACCTTTTGTCACTGAAATGACATCTGTCATCTCACAGTTTCTGTGGGTCAGGAATTTGGGACTAGGAAGAGTGGAAGAGCAGGGTCTCTTTAAAATGAATGGAAAACGATTATCTTTTTAAAATGCACTTTTTTTCTCTTTGCACCAAAACAACCTCATCTGTGAATTCAACTTTCCCACCGTCTTTTGTGAAGTCCCTGCATAGCTGGGCTAGGTATTTCTGGCTTAAGGTTTCTCAAGTGGCCTTGTTCCTCATACCTATAAGATGGTTCTGTCACTCGCGTGGCTACTGGCAGGAGCTCTTAGTGCCCTGCCATGCAGGTGTCCCCCTTGGCTGAAGAATATCTTTATGAGAAGACAGTTAATTTCCTTCTGACTGAGAAAAATAGATAGCAAGCAGGAGCTGGCACAGTGGTGCAGAACACTAAACTTCTACCTGCTATACTGGTATCTCAGATGGGCCCTGATTCTAGTCCCGTTTATTCTACTTCCATTCTAGCTCCCTGCTGATGGCCTGGGAAAGCAGTGGAAAATAACCCAAGAGCCTGGGCCCCTGAATCCACATGGAAGACCCAGAAGCTCCTGGCTCCTGGCTTCGGATAAGCTCGGATCCAACTGTTCCTGCCACTAGTAGATGGAAGATCTCTCTCTCCTTCAGTGTCCTTCAGAAAAAAAAAAAAAGGTGGGGGAGGAACCAGTGCAGTGGCCTAGCAACTAAAGTCCTCACCTTGAACATGCCAGGATCCCATACAGGCGCTGGTTCTAATCCTGACAGCCCTGCTTTCCATCTAGCTCCCTGCTTGTGGCCTTGGAAAGCAGTTGAGGATGGCCCAAAACCTTGGGACCCTGTACCCATGTGGGAGACCTGGAAGAGCTCCAGGCTCCTGGTATCAGATCGGTGCAGCTCTGGCCATTGCCGTCACTTGGGGAGTGAAACATTGGACAGAAGATCTTACTCTCTGTCTCTTCTCCTCTATATATCTGACTTTGCAATAAAAATAAATCTTTTTTTTTTAAACAGTCCTTAAAAAAATTAGCAGAGAGCTCCAGTTCTTTGGGTGGCTTCATTTAAGTCCCACATGGCCAACCTTGCTTTGGACCACGTGGTCTCAGCTTGGCTCCTGGGGGGACTGGACACTAAAGGTTGGCCACATAAGCAGCCACTATGTCTACAGGATGAAGTCATCTTAAAAACTCTGTACTTAAGGGTCTTCCCTGGCTGGCTTCCCTCTGTGCCTGCTGTCATGCACCATAGCTGGGGGACAGCAGCGCTGCCCATGATGGTGCTGGGGAGGGACAGCCAGAGGTTCTAACTGTGGTACCATCCCAGCATCTCTCCCCTGGACCAGGGTCAAGTCTGCATCCCTTCTCTGTATTACTGTAAGCAAGAGTGGAATGGCCTTTAGCACCACTATGAGTGCTTCCAGCTGATAGTTACACCTGAGCGTGGCCTTGGCTACCCTTGAACTTCGCGTCATGGAGACCATGACTCAAGCTTTCCCCCAAAGCATAGGGTTCTGCCCCCTGGGCTCTACAGCCTCTGACTCTCCTCAGGTCCCTCTGTCACTCACTGCTCTCCTGCTGGGCTTTGAGGACACTACAGTCTGTCTGCTTTCGGCTTTTCCATAGTTTCTCAGTCTCCTCTACTTTCCCTTTTTGGTATGTTTGCTATCATGGCTAAAATAAAACCTAACCAATGGAACTGGGCCTCAGATCCCTATCCTTGTCCATCCCTGACTCAGCCTCGGGCACCATGCACCTGTGCCTCCATTGGCTTGACCTGTATGAATAATTTAAACCAGGTAAACTGGGGCATGTGTTTGCCCTGCCTATTGAGACGTTGTGTGCTGTATCTGAGTGGATCTCTTCTTCGGACCCCAGCTTTGCAGCAGCACAGGCCCTGGGAAGCAGCAGGTGATGGCGCAGGTAACCGGGTCCCTGCTACCTCCATGGGAAAAAATGGTTTGAGTTCCTGGCTCCAGCTCCAGCCTTTGCAAATTTTGGGAGAGTGAATCAATGGATGGGAGTGGGCAAGTACTTTCCCTTCCTCACAAAAGGGGGAAAATAGGTAAAACTGAACATGTATGCCTGATCTACTGCAGACAGTGCTTTATTGGATGCTCATTTTGAGGTGTCATCTCCTGGTCTGTGGCTGGCTCCACACCTCTGTCCTGGGTTGTCTTCTCTCTGACCCAGTCACAGCCTCACCTGCCATCTCCATGAGGGTTCTGCTCACTGGCACCTCAGCAATGGTGATGGCCCTGCTGATGTTCCAGCTGCCTGATGGACATGTCTGTGTGCCCCTTGAAACCTGGTACTGTTCACAGAGGATCTGTTCTCTTTCTCTGCACATACTCCCCATCTTGGTCAATGGCATTATTCTGATAGCACAGGGTGAGATCAAGTTTCCCTGCAGATTCTTGGCCCTGGTTCACTAGCTGGGCCACTTGGTGCTGTCTCCCTGCTTCTGTCTGTCTGTCGTCTTGGGTCCTGAACAAAGCTCATTCTTACAAAGCTGAGAAGAGTGAAAACACAGCAGAGAGCACCTTGTCCAAGTGACTGTGCTTAATATTACTGGAAAGAAAAATATGTGGATAGTATGTAGCTCCTAAGAGAACAGGCTCAGAGGGGATTATCACTTCTGGGGTATTATAGCAAAAATTCATAACATCAACCTTAAGCCTAAATTGAGGGATGTCTTCTCAAATATTGGGCCAGTACTAGTCACCAGTGTGAAAGTTCGGAGAGGCTGAGGAAAAGGAGAATAAGGGGACTGCACAACTGAGAACAAAGAAGGATCTTGGCTATGCACAAAGGCATCTTTGCACAGGAAATCCCAAGAAAGCCTAGCAGTTAAACAACAGTATTGTATCAGTGTTGATGGTTGTTTTCATAACTGGACCACTGGTGATAGGAGAGTTAAATTTAAACAAACTAGGTGAGAGGTACCTAGAAACTCTTTGTGTTCACTTGTAACTCTTCTGAAAGTCTGTAGCATTTCGAGAGAAAGGCTTTAAAAATGAATAAAGGGCAAGGGGGCTGGTGCAATGGCTCATCAGGATAATACCCTGCCTTCAAGCACCAGCATCCTATACGGGTGATGGTTTGAGACCTGATTGCTCCACTTCCAATCCAGCTCCCTGCTTGTGGCCTGGGAAAGCAGTGGAGGAAGGCTCAAAGCCTTTGGACCTTGTATCCACATGGGAGACGTGGAAGAGGTTCCTGGCTTCTGGCTTTGGGTTGGCTCAGATCTGGTTAGTGAGGCCATTTGGGGAGTGCATTAGCAGATGCACAATCTTTCTCTCTGTTTCTCTTTTTCTCTGTAAATCTGTCTTTCCAATAAATAAAATAAAAATATATTAATATTATATGCATAATAAACATATAAAAATAAAATCACTCTAAAAAATGGACAAAAGACATACTTTGTCAAAGAGAACACACAGCTGTCATAGAAACCTATGAAACAACATTTAACATGATTAGTTCCAAAGAAAATGCCAACTTAGCAGTGAAATGTCATTATACACACTCACCCAACCAAAGACTGACCATGCCAAGTGCTGACATGCAGAAGCAGCAACCGGGACAGCTGCATGATACAGCCGTGCCAGACGACAATCAATCCAGCAACTTCTGGCAAAGTTACCCATCCATTTAACCCCAAACCCAGACATCACCATCTTAGATATCTTCCCACAAGAAATCAAAGCATACGTTCATACAAAGACATACCTGTCTTATAGCGGCTTTTCTGAACAGTCAAAAATCAGCAACAGCACAAATGGCCCTTGACTGGTTCATGAATAAACAAACTGGGGAGTTATCCATACTCTCTAATACTGCTGGGCAATAAAAATGAACAAGCTATGGAAGAACACACGTGACCTCATGGATGCATTACAGAACATGTACTCTTAGTGGGAAAAGTTAGAATGAAAAACAAGAACACATCATGTATGAGATCATTTATATAAAATTCTGAAAAGTGCAAACTCACCCACTATGGCAACAGGCAGCTTGGTAGTCACCTGGGCGCTGGGCTTGGGGCCTTGGGCATGAACTGTAAAGGGCAGGAGACAATACATCAGTACCTCGGAGGTGGTGAGGTTTTGTGGGGACACTGCAGCTGGCAGAGCCCTGTGAGGTGTATCTCCCCCAAGCCTTAGCCAAGGGCTTTGTTGCCAATGGCAAGCCAGAGATACCGACTTTCCCTCACTGACTTTCACAGAGGAAGGGAACTTGCCTGAGTCTTTCCCGCACAGGGTGCCTCTGAACCACAAATTCCTATTCTAGTTTATTCTAATAAGAACTTGGCTGATCCCTTAATCCCCATTTAAAGGACCTGTGTTTACAGATGCCATAAAGTCTGGGCAAAGGGTCATAAATCACTCCTTAGCTGGATCCTCAGCACGAAGCTTCATGCTGTACCCCAATGTATGTGGGGAGGGAGGGGATAGGGCAGTCCTGCAGCGTCACCTTCATCCTCCCTTCTAGTGGCTTTGCCCAATGCGAGCCACTAGCAGGATATCAGTGGAAGTGAGAGAGAGAGAGAGACAGACTAGGGTCTCCAGCCTTCAGCTTCTTCCACGCCAGGCCACTGTGGTTTTTACCCAAGGACACAACCCTGGACAGGCGGCAGGTGCCTGATGCTCCCTTTCCCAAAATTACAGCCCCCTCTCCCCTCAGATCTAGGATGCGAATAGCTTTTCAACAAGCCCAGGTGTGCTACTCACCCTCGTGGATTTTCCTAACTAGGTCACATCTTCCTATCCAGTCTCTTCCTAAACTGTTGGATCTCTGAATGGCAAAGCTTTACAGGGCACAAGTTGAAAACACGCCCTCACAAATCCCACTCATCACCCCCACCTACTGTCTTTTTCTCCCACCAGTGCAAAATCCACCAAGGTACCTTCAGAGGGATCCAGAGATGGCTCTCCCCTCCAAACCCTGGCCCCGCCCACTTCTCCCCAGGTTCTTGTTCCCACCCACCCACTTGCCCGTCAAAGCTTTTTCCAGAGCGGGAGGTTGGGCTGCCCCAATCAGTTCACTGAAAGCGCCTTTGATGAAAAAAGGATGCATAGACGTCAGCTTTCTTCTTGCATCCAAGTAGAGTTACTTTTCAATTCCGCTTTCCAAGCACAAACTTTTTGAGTCTCCCTAGCGTGTGCACTTGGCTCTAGAACCGAGGTTTCCAGTTCCCCAGTCAGCATCCACAGGGTGGTGTTTCCCTACTCAGTTCCTGTCAACTCCCGGTGCCTCCTGACAGGCAACGCAGTCAGGAAATAAGGTGACACAAGGATTGCATCCCAGCAGGTGCAAGGTGATATCAGACCCTCAAACTCCTTACAAGGTAACAGTCTCCTCTTCCCTTCTATTCAAGGCCCCCACATCATGTTTCCCTGTCTGCAGGGGCCTCCCTCCTAGGCTTCCTTCCCACCCGGTCCCCGAAACCCGGTCAACACTCGTGGGAACGAAAGCCTCCAACCCCCAGCCTCCTCCCCTGAAAATGTACATCCCGTTAGCTCCTGCAAACAAATGCATGCCCCCTCCTTCAGTTCTCCACTGAATGTGGCTTATTAACCAACGCTTTTTATTTAGAAATAAAAAAAGAAAGAAAAATGCACTAGGACCCGCCCCCTTCCCCCAAATTGTCTCCTGCTTCAAGTTGTCAGGCATTCAGCATTCGGAGTTTTTTGTTTTCTTTTTAAAAAAAGAAATCTTATTCACCCGAATGGAGAGTCTCACGCAAAGCTTCTAAGTCGCCCCGTCAGAGCCGGAGATTGGAAGGGCGACTCGGGGACCAAGAACCAATTGACCGCCGGCCACACTAGAAGCGGAGAACCGGACCGTTCTCCGGAGCCTAGGCTCCGCCATCGCCACAGAAGGGCGGGAAGGGTCAGGATTCGGGGGTGGAGTGGGGTGGGGGGGAATGGGACCGCCGCCGCCGATGCGGGACATCCTCTGCCCAGCCTGGCCTCAGGCAGCCCCTTTCCCGGGGCCCGAGCCGGCCCGGTCCGCCAGCCGCGCTTAAGTACCACACGAGTAAACACGCTAGTCCCGGGCGAGCCAGCGTTCCCGGTGGAGGCGCGCGGCTTCCCGGCCCGCCCAGCCCCGGGAACCGGGCGCCTGAGGCGGCGACTCCGGGCGCGCGGGGACAGCCGGCTGGGGGAGGGGAGAGGCGGGCGGCGCGCCGGGCCGTCGGGGGCGGGGCGAGCGAGGGCAGGTCCGGGCAGCCCGCCCAGGCCCCGCCTCGTCTCCTCGGCGGATAGTGATAGACAGGCTTCCCAGCCAATCAAGACGCGTCTGAGGGACACCGCAGGGAGGAGCAAACTCGGGTCTCCGGAGGGGGCGGGCGGGGGTGGGCTGGGGGGGTGGGGGAAGCCTCTCGAGGTTGGGCGGCGCTTCTAGGAGACCGGCAGCTCTCTCAGCCAATAGGAGGTGGAAGTCGTCCCGTTAGCGCCGGATCCCCGCGGGTAGGGCGGGGCGGGCGGCGCCGTGGGGATCCCGGGGCGGCCGAGGGGCCCTTGACTTCTTGCTCCTCTCGGCGACATGGACCGGATGGCCAGCTCCATGAAGCAGGTGCCCAACCCGTTGCCCAAGGTGCTAAGCCGGCGCGGGGTCGGCGCGGGGCTGGAGGCGGCGGAGCGCGAGAGCTTCGAGCGGACTCAGGTGAGGAGCGGGGATCCCGGCGCATCCCTGGGACACCCGGAGAGACGCAGTGTCCGGGAGCTGCTTGGGCCAGAGTCGCGGGCTTGGAGGCCCAGGAGAGGCCGGGACAAGGCGGCGGCCGCGAGCAAGATGCATCTGAAGCGCGCACAGATTTGAGATCCTGGGTGGCCAGGTGGGGGACCTGCGGGGTACCCCAAGTGGCCCCGGGGAAGTAAGACACGAAGGGCAAGGGGGAGAGGATGGGCGGGCTTGGAGAAGGGAGCTGGACAGAGAGGGGACCACATAGTGGCTTCCATGGGGGCAGGCGGGAAAGAAAGGAACCCCAAAAAGGATTGCCAAATGGAAAGGGTGCGCCTAGGCAAGGGAAGCGCGTGGGGGGACACTTAAAGACCGTGACGACTGTGGCGCCGCCGGGCTGGGCAGTTGAAGGATGGGGAGAGAACCCCTCTTGCGCCTCTCAGTTGCAGCTCTCTTCATTTGCACCTCCCACCCCAGCGCACCCCATTCCCAGGGGCCTCATAAACTTGGCTCTCAGCAGCCTCAGCTGTCCGCCTGAGGTTGGATGAGATCTGCAGGGTGAGAAGGAATGTGGGAAAGACCAAGTGTGGCCCAGCCAGGAATGGGACTAGGGGCCGGAGAGGGGACAGTGAAGTAGGGGACAGGAACTGGTTACTGGGCCTGATGGACCCTGTTGGTCAGGGCTGGCTGAAGTAGAGTCCTGACCCGAGAGATTTTGTCTTTATTCCTCGTCCCCTCCCCAGTTTGGGCCTGATGGCTAAGAGCCTGACTGCCCTATTTGTCCTGCCTGGCCGGGGCTGGAAGCCAAAATTCCTCAGTGCCATCAACAAAAAGCCACAATCCATTTTGACCTCTGAGTCTCACTGCCTGGTGGATCGATTGAATTAAATAAAGCAGGCATGTTTGGGGTGCATGGCTTGGGAAGGTTCGTTTCTCAGAGTAGCGGGGTTTCTTTTTCCATTTCCATGGCTGAAGTTGTGAGCAGATCCGTTGGTTCCCTGTTCTTAATGATCAGAGAAGATGGAGTTGGGCTGTCCTGGGAGAGAAGCTGTGGGGAGGTGGCTGTGGGTGCTCCAAGTCCCAAGCTGGGCTGGAGTCCCACTCTTCACTGCCGATATTTGACCATCAGGACGATTGCACAGTTTTTTTGTGTGTCACACACGTTCTTGGGTGTTTCCTGCTTGGTGACCTGAAGCTTCCTGGTCTCTTGTCCAAGCAGCAGCCTTGGGTTCTTGTTTTGCTTTTTAAGGCAAAGGGAAAACAAACAGGTGTTCCTTTAGAAAAACCCATTTGCTTCTACAATAGCCAACACTTGGGGAAAAAAAAAAAAACAACCTGGGGCAACAGAGAAGCAAACTGCAAGCTTTTGACCTTTATTATAGTGATAGAAGTTAGGTTTGTGCAAGATGCCAGCTGTGTCTGCTGCTCCCGTAGCTCTCCAGGGGCAGCCCAATGAGGAGATGTGTTCTTCAGTATTTTATGTTCTATGGAACACTTGTAATTGGCCTGATTTTACTCTGTGTGTGTGTGTGTGTGTGAAAGAGAGAGAGAGGTTGGTGAATACACGTGAAGTGGTGGAGATAAGAACTGGGAAAGAGAATTTTTGCTTGCTAAGCACTTTCAGAGAGCAAAAGAGGGGGAAGAAAAGAAAATGAGAACAGGCCTAAATCCTGGCATTAGTCAGTCGACAAACATTTATTTTGCTCCATGACTACCTATCTACGTGTATTATGTGGTAGAAAAGTGTGTTAGGGAAGAAAAAAAAAATACGTCTAATGAGCTAAGAGACTATGAGAATCAGCCAAGTCATAATAGTAATTGCTCCTAATTATAGTGCTTGACACCATTCTAACCACTTCATTGTATTGCCTTCTGTAATCTTGATGGGCATTGGGCATGGATGAGGTGGGGGATCAGCCACACTTGACAATGAGGCCATAGAAGCCCAGAGAAATTAAATAACTGGGCAGAGGTCACACAGCTGGATGGGTCCCTCCTCCTTTTAGGTTATGCCTTGCTTTTTTAATTTAAGATTTATTTTTATTTTTATTGCCAAGTCAGATATACTGAGAGTAGGAGAGACAGAGAAGAAGGTCTTCCATCCGATGATCAACTTCCCAAGTGACCGCAATGGCCGGTGTTGTGCCAATCTGAAGCCGGAAACCAGGAACTTTCCTCAAGGTTTCCCACGTGGGTGTAGGGTCCCAAAGCTTTGGGCCTTCCTCGACTGCTTTCCCAGGCCACAAGCAGGGAGCTGGATGGGAAGTAGAGCTGCTTGTGATTAGAACCAGCACCCATAAGGAATCCTGGCACATTCAAGGCGAGGACTTTAGCCGCTAGGCCACCGCGCCGGGCCCTGCCTTGCTTTTTTGTCTTTGAGTCTTGAGCATCTCATTGATACCGGAGCCAGACGATGCTTGAGTTTTACAGCAGGTGCTCGTGCACGCCACGTGTGGCCTCTAGCAATTTGTCTATCATTTTCCTTATTGTAAAAGATAATGTGTCCTGCCACAGGTTTATGGGCAGGGGGTGGCTGAAGTCACATGAGCAAAGGCATCTATGAGCCTGCAGCAAGATCCCAGGCCTGATGATTATAATCTGGATGAGGAAAAAGAGATGGTGGAGGGCAGAAGTGGAACTCGCACTCCAGGGGACAGCCTCCCTGGCTCCTGAGCTAGAGGATAATTACCAAGAGCTGCCTGGACCGCTGCCGGATGCAGGGCCGGCTGTGCGGGTGGGAAAGGGCTGGGAGCCCTCACTAGCGACCCAGCCACGCCTTGGAGCATGAGTTAGCATTTGCAGCCAGAGAGGTGGGGATGGGACATTCCTGGGATTCGGAGTGGCAAAGAGAAATGCTGAAGGTAGGGAAACTTCTAGAGTGGACGGAGGCCACATGGATTGGCTGAGGTGGAAACAGGCTACTGTCACTTCTGACAATGGCTCACCAGCCACCTGGTGCTTGTCATCTCCTATGGTCTGCCCTCTCCAGATGCTCAGATCCAGTGAATGGCTAGTCACCAACAGTCAAGGGAAAAAAAAAAAGCAACCTTATGGAACACCTCCAGACATATTCTTGATCTCTGAATAATACAGTGTGACAATAGCACTTCCATCCTATTGTTAAGGTGTTACAGATCATCTAGAGGGATGATACAAAGTGCATAGGAGGGTGTGTGTACATTTACTGTGGATTCTGTAGCATTGTTTATAAGTGGCTTGAGGGCCAGGTGCCATGGCTCACTGACTAATCCTCACTTTGCAAACGCCAGGATCCCATATTGGTGCTCCTGGCTGCTCCACTTCCCATCCAGCTCCCTGCTTGTGGCCTGGGAAAGAAGTAGAGGATGGCTCAAGGCCTTGGGACCCTGCACCCGTGTGGGAGACCTGGAAGAGCTGCTAGCTCCTGGCTCTGGATTAGCTCAGCTCTGGCCATTGAGGCCACTTGGGGAGTTAACCAGCAGACAGAAGATCTTTCTCTGGCTCATCATAAATCTGATCTGTCTTTCCAATAAAAATAAAATAAATCTTTAAAAAGCCAAACAGGGGACTCTGGCTCATTGGACTGTCTTCTCTCTCTGTGTGGCCTGCAGTCAGCTGTGAACTTGAAGATGGCACTGTGTGTCACTCTTTGCCTGTCAGTCCCCTCTGCTGCCTGAGGCTCCTGGTCAGTGGTGAAGAAGCTACAGTCAAGGGTAGACAGTTGCTGGTTATACCAGCAGCAGCAGCAGCAACAAGGCCCTGGGCCTGGGCGGACAAGTCAGCCGTGGGCCCTGGGCGACATGTGTAATTACCTGCTCTTCTGCTGCACTGCTCGGAGCTTCCTCCTTCTCCTGTCTGGCTGGAAGCCCTGTGCCTTAACTATCAAAGAAAGGGCTCTGATTGAGCTTTTGTTGTTTTTAAAGATGTATTTTTTTTTTTATTGTTCGAAAGACAATTGACAGAAAAAAGAAGGAAAGAGAGAATTTTCCGTCTATTGGTTCATTCTCCAAATGGTTTTAAGAGCCAGGGCTTACCCAGGCTGAAGCCAAGACTTCCGGTTAACCCATGTGGGTGACCCAAGCTTTCCCAGGTTCATTAGCAAAGAATTGATTTAGAAGTGGAGCAGTCAGGAGTTGAACTGGCGCTCACATGGAATGCCAGGGTTGTAGGCAGCAGCTTAAAGCACTGTGCCACAATTACGTCCCGAAGGTCTGTTTTGCCAGTCTTCCTGTGCCTCAACACCTGTACCCTCCACTCATTCTGGCTTGCTTGTCCTTGCCAGTCTCTTTCTGGAAATTTGTCCTCCTCTCCGCTTCTGTCAGTTTCATCCTTGCATCATGTAGGGACCACTGGCTTGTTTGCTGGCCCAGACAAGGCCACAGCCAGATTCTGGGTGTCCCACTCAGCACATCACAAGCACCCTCCAGGTGTTAGGAAAATGGAAAGGAGTTCTTCACCCTTGGACAACTGCTGTGGTGATGTTAAATGTTTGTCTGGAATGCTTGACAGTGCCCGAAGCCTGTGGCTATTCCTTAGTAGGGCTGTAAGATGCCCGGGTATTGGGCCCAGCATGATAGTGTAGTGGCTAAAAGTCCTCGCCTTGAACGTGCTGCGATCCCAAATGGGCACCGGTTCTAATCCCGGCAGCCCCACTTCCCATCCAGCTCCCTGTTTGTGGCCTGGGAAAGCAGTTGAGAATGGCCCAAAGCTTTGGGACCCTGCACCTGGGTGGGAGACCCGGAAGAAGCTCCTGGCTCCAGGTTTCAGATTGGCTCAGCTCCAGCCATTGCAGCCGCTTGGGGAGGAAGGAAGATCTTCCTCTCTGTCTCTCATCCTTTCTAAATATCTGACTTTCCAGTAAAAATAAATAACTCTTTTTTTTTAAAGATGCCCACGTATTATCATCTTCATTTTGTGACGTCATGACTCAGTGGGCTTGCTGATTTACCTGGGGTCATCCTTTTGGGGTGAGGAAGCAAAGGGGGTCACAATTCTAAACCAGGACTATGGATTCCAATTCTCAGACTTCTTGCGCTTAACACTGTCCTCACATCAAGTCAGGAGGGCCCTGAGTCACAGCCAAATCACCCAGACTGGCTGCATCCAAGCCTGTCTCTTAGCCAGAACAGCTATGGGACCAGGCTTGCTACTGTGGGAGCAGCACTGGTGGCTGGGTGGTGGAAGTTGGGGCTGTGGAAATACAGAAGAGTAGACTCTTTAAAAATTTATTTATTTATTTATTTATTTTTATTGGAAAGGCGGAGAGACAGAGAGGAGGAGAGACAGAGAGGAAGATCTTCCGTCCGATGATTCACTCCCCAAGTGAGCGCTAAGCTGATCCAAAGTCGGGAACCAGGAACCTCTTCCAGGTCTCCCCACACAGGTGCAGGGTCCCAATGCTCTGGGCCATCCTTGACTGCTTTCTCAGGCCACAAGCAGGGAGCTGGATGGGAAGTGGAGCTGCCGGGATTAGAACCGGCGCCCATATGGGATCCCGGCACGTTCAAGGCGAGGACTTTAGCTGCTAGGCCATGCCGCTGGGCCCCCAGAAGAATAGATTCTTACAAAGTTCCAGTGGACTGGACCAAAATTAACAGGGTCTGTATGTGTTTTGTGTTGGGGATGCAGATTGTAGACAAGGACAGAAATGAATGGTTCTTATGAGCCTGTTGGATGCCAGGAGTGTGCTAGCTGATGTAAGCCATGGTTCCATTAAAGACAGTCCAGGGTTGTGCAGGAAGTCTGCAGGGGAGCTTGGGTCCCACCATCAGATAGCTATCTGCTTCCCTCTTTGTTGAACATGGGAACGCTTTTGCTCTCTTGCTCGGAATCTTGCGCAGAGGTTCAGCCTGAGAATGAACAATGAAGTTGTAGGGTTGTTCTAGAAGCCCCAGGCTCCTGCCCACAGCCAGTCAGGATGGTGACTGTGGGGGTCCTAATGCGTGTCTGTAGCCTTGACACCATATAGCTCTGGTCTGGTTCTGCCTGTGCAGGTTGTACCCCTCTGAACCAAGATGGCTCTGATCTGCTTCCTGTCTGCTGGGCTTGGTTTTGGAAAACTACAATAGTCAGAACTAGGTGGAATAGCACTTTGAGCCTTGACCTTGGGACTCGCCTTACCCTCCTGCATGTGGACCAGAGATGCAAAGTACACGCTTAGCTGAGGGGAGATCTGAGCAGCTCCCCTGCTTGCAGAGGGGAGGCTGATGTTCTTAGAAGCGTAGATGACTTTTTGGATTCAAGTTGCTGTGCTGCTCTTCTTGCTCCCTTAGTTGGGATGGAAGGCCTGGGAAGGAAGCTGAGAACTTTCTTGGGGTCCCTGGCCTTGCACCTTTCTAGTTTTCCAAGTAGCCATTAAGAGGCAACAATTGACTCCCCACTTCCTGTGGGCAGTAATTATACAAGCAGCTTGTTCAGTCCTTGCAACAAATGGATACAATGTACCAGTTAAGTCTGTCCTTTATGGAAAATGCTTGGGACCAGAAGGGTTTTGGATTTCAGTTTGCATTTGTTTCTGTTTTGTTTGTTTTGTTTTGTTTTGTTTTTGTTTTTGTTTTTGTTTTTGCACATACATAGTGAGATAGCTTAGGGATGGGCCCCAAGTCTAAACACAAGACTTATTTATCTGTCACCCATGCCATGTCTACACCTCACCAGGAATTCATTTTATACACTATTTTTACTGTGTTTTTATTTTGACCGTGACCCATCCCAAGAGGTCAAGATGTGGAATTTTCCACTGTTGGCACTCAGGGCACTTCAGCCCTGGGAGCACTTTTTCGGACTGGGGGTGCTCACCAATCCCTATTTTACAGATGAGGGATAGTGAGACTTCCAGGGGTCCTGGTCCCAGAGCCTGGCTTTGTGCCTGTGCTTTCCCTGAGCCCTTCCGTCCCTGTCTCACACCCACTCACCCTGTTCTTCCTTCCCTTTCCTTGAGGCCTGAGGTTCCCAAGGCACTGGCCTCATCCCACTTTTTTGCCTCTTGCCCGCTTTTCTTGGCTACCCCACACCTCCCTGCTTCTGGCTCCCCACATCTCCCTAGGGACTCCCCGGCCTGTGTGGCCACTTCTCTGAAAACATCTGACCCTGGACAACCCCCTCCTTTCACACCATACCCCTTCCCCACTGGGGGCTGTCACCAGGCTCCACCACTCAGTATTGTGGTGTCATTATTGAGCCCTCCATCCCCTTCTCCGGTCTCCCGCATAGCCTGGTGCTTCGGGTTCCACCCCTGGGATGCTCCTGTAGTGGATAAGCCCTTGCTTCTCTCTGTCCCCCTGTTCCTGCCCTTCCTACTTCTTGCCTGCCTCCTGGTCACCCCATCTGCCCTGCCCGATGTGGGTGGCTGGCTGCCCCTCTAAAGTGTAAAACAACTTCTCTATCCACCCCCTTTTATTTTTAATGAGAATTTTCCCTGGGTCCCTAGGATAAATTGCATGATATGGCACCAACACGGTACCCTCAGTCCCTGTCCTTGTCTACCTTGTACTTAATAGCCAGTTCTTGTAATTTGGACCCAGATGGGTCATGTGTTTGAGGAAGGGGGCCCCTGGCTTATGCGGGTGTCCTTCCATTTCCCCCAAGCTCAAGCTTGGCCTCCCTCCAGCTGCTACACTCTCCAGGATAGGCTCTGGGTCTCACCTGTCCTTCCAGGAGCAGGCACCAGTGCCTGGCTAAGCCTGAAGAGCTGGAGGCTTAGGCTCTGTGGGCAGGTCACCACTGGGTGGGCCCGTCTCAAGTACTCATGGTGGAGGTACTCCCTCTGTTTCCTTTGATTTCTCCAATGTTTAATTCCTACCATGGGCACACCTGGTGGTGGTGAGGGAGGCAAGCCTCTGTGCGCAAGGTACAGGGGAAACTTGCCCAGGGGACTCCCCAGGAGCCAAGGCTGGGGGGGGGGGGGACACTCATTCAGGAGGGATCCAGAATAAGGGCTCAAAGTTAATGGTCTGAGTTTCTGTAAATTGGTCAACCTTGTCTAAGTGCTTCTAAGACATGGCCTTGAACTTGCCGGAGCTTCTTTTTTGACCCAGTGAGAACTTTTTGGAGCTGAAAGATGTTGCCTGAATGGGGAGGCATAGGGCTAGTGTCCTGCATTCCCAGATGTGGCACACGTAGTGCTGGAGGGAGCAGCTGGGGGTGGAGTGTTGGGGTGTTAGGCCAAGTGCAAGTACAGGTTGAGTATTCCTGATCTGAAAATCCAATACCCAAAAGGCTCTCTGTTGACACTTTCTGAGCACTGACTGGACGTCGCAAGCAAGTGGAAAGTTCCACACCATGAACTTTAATTATTTAATTATTAAAAATATTACACAAAATTGCCTTCCGGTTGTGTGTGTTGGGTGTATAAGGCGTGTAGATGGATTTCTGGCTTGGAGTCGGGCCTAACCCCCAGGATGCTTATGCAGCTATCCCAACATTGCAAGCCTGAGTGGAAGAACCTTTCTCTGTGGTGCAATTTCTTGCTACAAAATGAAGAGGTGGCACAAAATTTCACTAGGCACTTCTAGTTTCCTAGTATTTTATTTATTTGTTTATTTTGAGAGGCAGAGAGACACGAAAGAGAGAGCTCGCATAAGCTGGTTTGCTTCTCAAATGCCTTCAGTGGCTGGAACTGAGCTGGGCTAAAGCCAGTAGTTGGGGAATCAGACCAGGCCCTCCAAATGGGGGTTAAGAACCCAAATGCTGCTCTGGCATAATGGTTCAACTGGCTAATCCTCCACCCACCAGTGCCAGCATCCCACACGGGCGCTGGTTCATGTCCTGGCTGCTCAACTTCCCTGTTTATGGCATGAGAGGACATGCATATATTACAAAGTCAAATATACAGAGGAGGAGAGACAGAGAGGAAGATCTTCCATCCAGTGATTCACTCCCCAAGTGGCCGCAATGGCCGGAGCTGAACCCATCCAAAGCCAGGAGCTGGGAGCTTCTTCTGGGTCTCCCACGAGGAAGCAGGGTCCCAAGGCTTTGGGCTGTCCTTAACTGCTTTCTCTGGCCTCAATCAGGGAGCTGGATGGGAAGCAGGGTCTGCTGGGATTAGAACCTGCACCCATATGGGATCCCAGTGCATGGAAGGAGAGGACTTTAGCCACTAGGCTACCATGCTGGGTCCTCAACTTCTCTCCCCCTTTTTTTTTTTTTAAGATTTATTCATTTTTATTACAAAGTCAGATATACAGAGAGGAGGAGAGACAGAGAGGAAGATCTTCCGTTCGATGATTCACTCCCCAAGTGAGCTGCAATGGCCGGTGCTGCGCCGATCCGAAGCTGGGAACTAGGAACCTCTTCCAGGTCTCCCACGTGGGTGCAGGGTCCCAAAGCTCTGGACCGTCCTCAACTGCTTTCCCAGGCCAGAAGCAGGGAGCTGGATGGGAAGCGGGGCTGCCGGGATTAGAACCGGCGCCCATATGGGATCCCGGCGCATTCAAGGTGAGGACTCTAGCCGCTAGGCCATGCTGCCGGGGCCTCAATTTCTCTCTTTACCAGTACTTTCCCAAGGCATTCTGTGTGGGGAACCCCCCAGAGACCTGGAGTTCTCTAGCTATTGATGGTGCCCCTCATTTAGACAGGGGCGGGGCATGTTCCCTGCCCTCTTTGGGCACTGATTGTCTTACTTATCTGGCATTGTTAAGGACTGTTCGATGAACCAGATCCATTGGGGCAGTGTGAGCACACCAGTGCCTTGGGCTGTGGTTGCTGCACCAAGCTGAGGTTAATGGCTTGGAGGAATGCCCACCCAGGGAAGGCAGCTTGGTAGCCCCACCTCCCTGCAGGGTGGAGGTCACTTCCTGTTTTCCTGCCCAGCAAAGACAGGCAGGGTGGAGCCGTGGTCTCAACTCCTGGGCCGTACAGTCTGGCACTGGTGAGGGGAGAGAGCCTGGGACTCCAACATGTCCGTTGGCTCAGATGGCAGTAGAGAGTGGGGCGTATTTTCTTGGATGAGAAAGCTGTTGCCACCTCCTCTGCTAGTAGCGCTACAAGACAGCTTAGGAAGCTGGCCAGGGACGGCCGGAAGACAGGGTGGCTGCTGCCTTCGGATTTCATGGCAGCTGCCCCTGCTGGCCCAGAACCATTTTGAAAGCCGCAGAACAAGCGAGCAGTGGGTGACTGTGGTCGGCTTTCAGGTAGGGACATCACGGCCCAGAGTTAAGGAGCCAGACTGGGAGAACCAGAGTTGAGGTTTGAACCTGAAGTGTTGTATCAAGCATACAGATTTATTTATTTATTTTAAGTCTTTTCCAGTGGAGTTCTTTGAGCTTTAGAAAAATTTCTCGCAGAAGGAAAATTTTGCAACACATGGAACTGCCAAAGGGCCTATATCCATATTAATCCAGAATATGTAATAAGTAAGATAAGTAACAACACCACCACCAAAAGACTGGGACTGGTGTTGTGGTGCAGTGGGTTAAGCTGCTGCTGTGACAGCACCATTCCATATGAGCACTGGTTCAAGTTCCAGCTGCTCCACTTCTGATCCAACTTCCCACTAATGTGCCTGGGAAGACAGTGCAGGATGGCCCAAGTACTTGGGCTCCACTACCCAAGCATGAGATCCAGAAGGAGTTCCAGGCTCCTGGCCTCAGCCTGACCCAGCCCTGGCTGCTGTGGCCATTTGGGGAGTGAACTACCCCAGTTGGAAGATTTTTCTCTCTTACTCTGTCTTTCCCTCTATCTATCACTCTGTTGTTTTTTTTTTCTTTTTTCAAATGAATAAATAGTGGTTTTTTTTTTTAAAGACAATAGAAACATCAGGAAATACCCTATGAAGAAAGGCAAGCAATTGACCAGTAATTATATGAACAAGGCAGTGTGCAATGTCATTAGGAATCGGGACAGTGCAGGTTAGCATTCTAGTGAGCTTCTGCTCCATGCCCATCGGGAGGCTGGCACCAAGATGAGCAGCTCACTGACAGTGCCAAGATGTGACAAGGACGTGGGACAGTGGAAAAAGACTTGTGCCGATGAGACTGTAAGCTGGTGCAGCCATCAGCACACAAATTAGCATTATCCTAAGAGTGTGCTTGGTGTTGCAGCAGCCCCACTGGCTAGCTGCATGGGCATGCACACATGTGTGCCAAAGATAACACAGTTGCCCTCATAGTTGACAAGAAGTCCCAACCTGGGAGTGGCCTCGAAGTGTCTTGACAATAGGTGCCTATCCAAATGGCAATATTGCCTTTCATTGGAAAACTATACACCCGTGAAAAGGTGAATTCTAGTTCTGTTGAACAGCGTGCAGGGGGCTAATAGGCATGATGTTGAGTGAGAGAAGAAAAAAGGCAGATACAAAAGAGACTTTCTCTATGCTCCCATTTTATTTATTTACTTTAAAAATATTTATTTTATTGAAAAGGCAGATTTATAGAGAGAAGGAGAGACAGAGAGAAAGATCTTCTATCCACTGGTTCACTCCCCAAGTAGCCTCAACAGCTAGAGAGAGCTGAGCTGATGCAAAGCCAGGAGCCTCCTCTGGGTCTCCCATACCCGGTGCAGGGTCCCAAGGCTTTGGGCTGTCCTCAACTGCTTTCTTAGGCCACAAGCAGGGAGCTGGATGGGAATGGAGCATCTGGAACATGAACTAGCACCCATATGGGGTCCTGGCGCTTGAAAGGGGATTTAGGCAATTGAGCCACTGCACCTAGTTCTCTGCTTCCATTTTATATATTAGGTTCAGAAAAAAAGGCAAAATGAAAACAGCAGTTAAAAGTGTTTCTCTAGATTGTAAAAACCATTAAAAAAAAAAAAAAGGAAGTGATTGTCACAGAAACCCAGTAAAAGGTCTAGAGGAGACAAGTGGTTGGAGGGTGGGCACAGGGTTGCCAGCTGTTCTCTTAGGAGCCTGGGTGGCAGTTTGTGAGGAACCATTAGGTTGAATGTTTTGATTCTGTTTAGTTTTCCAATTTTATGCAAAATACAAAAAAACTCCCCACTCTCCTGCCATGCTCCTGGCCCTTCCCTGTCTGTGCTTCGTTTGAGGACACTGTCAGCAACCGCCTTCCCTAGAGAGAGCATTTCCTTCATGGACAGAGCATGTACAAGCAGCTGCCTCCCCACGCTGCTGCTGGAACAGGTAGCCTGGCAGTTAGGACTGCTCATTAGCCAGCTTTTAGTACATTGGCCCTCTACTGCTGTCCATGGTCCACCTTTCTTCATGGCAGGTGCGTTCTCCAGCTGCTCCAGCTGTTGTTGCTCTAGCTAGCAGAAAGCCTTGCATCAGCTCAGCTGGGATTAAAAAAAAAATAACAAAACAAAAAAGCTATCAAGGTAAGATTGCTTCCCAAGGCCCAAAGGATGCACGGGAGCTTGGTTCACGAGTCACAGGTCCAACTGTGAGTCACAGAGCCATGGTGGTCCAGAAGCCTGGCAGAACACCTTGGCCTTCTCCCGATGGTGCATGGTGGAGGTCTGTAGCTGGCATTGTGACCTGTGGGACCAGCCTGGGCTCTCCTTTCCTCTCATCTTGCCTGGTCCTCTGGCATGAACTTCACAGTTCCTTTTCCAGGCCAGATGCAGGTGGCTGCCCTGGGGATGGCTGGTCAGCACTGGGGCTTTGCCTGGTCTGGGCTTGGGAAGTGGCAGGCATTCCTGTAGTATCCTGTCTATTGCTGTGACTTTGGTTTTCCAAGCTGCACATGTCTGGCCCTCCAAGCCTCACCCATTGTAAGAAGTTTGTGGAAAGAATGATAGAATACTTTGAGAATTGAATGAGCATCGACTGGCTTTTGGGGTCCCCAGTTCTGAGTGGTTGATGAGCTCTCTCTGTGTCTAGAAGTGAATCAGGACTCCACCTCTACTCTTCTCAAGTTGGGGGGTTCTCAGTTATAAGCCAGTCCAGCTCATCCAACCTGCAGTATTCCCCTGATCATCTGTGACACCCCGCTGTCCTGCACACCCATGACTAGTCCCCCAGCCACATTGGTTCTGTCTCCTCACTTGCTTTCTACCCCACTGTCTCTGCCCTAGTTCAGGCCCCATTTCTCACCCACACTGTTTATTGCATAGCCCAGTTGGCCTTCCTGCCTCCCTCCCACAGTCCCTGCCCTCAGATTTCCCCTATCCTAGGCTGTTAGAGTTCTCTTGTCAAATGCCAATTGCCTGCAACTCTTCACAGTAAAAAAACAAAACAGAACAACAATCCTGCTCTACTTTATTCTAAGCTGCAACTCAAGCTCTTGACATGGCCCAGAGCCCAGTCTTTTTAGACTTAACACCATACCAAGACCCTTTCTATGGTCCGGGCCCATCAAACCCCTTAGCACCTGCCAGACACAACCCCTCTTTCTACCTCAAGTGCAAAATTAAAAATATATACACACACACACACACACACACACACAGATTTATTTATTGGAAAGATGAAGTGATAGCTCCCTCCTAGGGTCTGCATTAGCAGGAAGCTGGAGCCAGGAGCCAGGAATCAAGCTCAGGTCCTTCCAGGTAGGATGTGGGGGTCTTCAGCACTGAGCTAACTGTCCTCACCAGTATTGATTGGGGAAACCGATAATACCCATGATTCCCTTTGATTAATGCTGTAGCAGGAAAACAAAACAAAACAAAACAAAATGGCAGAGCCAGTTTCCACCCTGAGGCTGGTGCCAGCACTTACATGAGCATATTTGATCTGTTCTGTATTGGAGCAAAAGAGAAGTGTCGACAGCACTAGCTGGGTACTGTTGACTGCACTTGAAGAAGAGAGGATTCAGCAGGAAGGGCCATAGCAGAGAGGGAAGCCTTTGTTTGCGGCCCTGGCGGACTTGCGGATTCATGCTTTGTAGTAGCTTAGGTTCCAGCACTGGAACCTGGGACTCTGGTGTTCCATGGTAGAAGTTACTTCACAGATGGTGTTAAGGACCCAAGGAGAGGGAAGTGGCTCAGATAATCGGATGAGCCCACATCCGAGGACACACGTACCTGAAAACAGAGGGCCAGCTTGGACTCTGTGCTTACAGGTGAAGGCCCCATGGCAAGGATGGGAGGGTGGCAGGGGGCCATTTCTTGGGCCATCCTCTGCTGCCTTCTGAGTGCGTGAGTGGGAAGCTGGATCAGAAGTGGAGCGATGGAGACTCCAGCTGGCGCTCCGTTGTCCTTGGTGGGTGTGAGATACAGCCCACGTCCAGCCACCAGCAGGCAGCTTTTAGCAGCTAAACGTCCCTGACTGGATAGGCAGCTTGGGATTGGTGTCTTAAGGCATTAAATTTTCTACATGACTTTGGAACTGAACTCTTCCCAGAATCTTCAGGAAGGAAGGGAACCCTGCCGACTCCCAAGTTCAGCTGAGACCGTGTTGGCCTGGGGGAACCCACGGAACCGTGAAATAATAAATGGGTAATGTTTTAAGCTTCTGAGTTTACGGTCATGTGTTACAGCAGCACTGGGAAGCTAACAAGGTAACAGGTAACGTATGCCCCATGGTGAGGCCAGCCTTCCAGGCCCAAAGGGGTCCTTGTTCTTTCATTCCTGCCATTGGCAGCCAGAGACCAAACACTGAATTTCCACGCTTGGCGCTGGTTCACAGAAGTTTTATCCTGGAAAAACAGTCCAGCAGCCTGTTCCAAACATTCTTTCCTGCTGGGCCGTGGAGTTCTTTGGTCCAGCTCCAAGTTTGAGGATCACGGATATAATTTACTTAACCTTTAAACAAAAATGGTGTTTTGATCAGGTACTGAGCTGTCTGTTAAAAGGCAGATGGGAAAATCCCACTGGAGCTGTCAGATCATGATGGCGTGTCTGCTGGAGTGAGATGGCCCACAGACAGGAAGCAGGAGTCGTGCCACAGTGTGGTAAGCAGCCCGTATTGGAATGCCAGTTCCAGTCCCTGCTGCTCCCTGTTAATGCTCTCAGAATAGCAGAGGAAGGTGTGCTTGTATCCCTGCCACCCAGATGGAGTTCCTGGCTCCTGGTTTCAGTCTGGTCCTGCCCTAACTGTTGTGTCATTTGGAGAATGAATCAGCAAATAGAAGATCTCTTTTTGTTTCTCTCTCTCTCCATGTTACTCCATCTTTCAAGTTAAAAAAAATACATATATGTATATATATGTGCATATATGTATATATTTCAAAAGGACAGGCAGCAGAGGTAGGGTGAACTGAGTGGCCTTGCCCCAGGGGCTTGTCCCGTGCTGACACTGTCCAGGTTCACAGTGGTGTGGAGCATCCTGGAGCTACTGGGCTTGGCTGTGTCACAGCGTTGAGCTGCCAGAGCCCTGACTTAGGAACCAGGAAGCCTGGCTTCCCCAAGCCATGGTTTCCTATGTCCTGCCATGGTCATATCCCCTTGGAGGTCTTCCTTCTGTTGTCTGTGAAATGGGTGGGGTTGGTTGACGTTATCCCTGAGGCTCCGAGAATTAGTCATTCTGTGACCACACAGTGACTGAAGCGGTTTACGCTCCGTGTTGAACTGTGGCTCTTGTAGAGTCCTAACTCCTGCCATGTGCTTTTGTGCCTCACAGCTCTGGTCACTAAAGTTTTTGTCCCCCACTGGGAGACTCTACCTCCTGGGTAACCCTGGTTGTACATCCTTTCTAAGGGGAATCTTCTTCTGTGTCAGTCGCATTACAGTCTCTTGTGCTCGGGCACCTTCTTCTGTACTTGACTTGGGGCTGTCAGCTATAGCCTACGTACACGTAACCCTGACCTTCATCCATCGCTCTAATTTAGTGTAAGACAACAGAAAAAACGTTTTGCAGAAAAAACTTCTTGATGCTGAGTCAGAGACCACCCCGGAGTGTGTGTGTGTGTGTGAGACGCATGTGCAGTATACCTTGTTTGACGTAGAGAACGTCGGAACTGGAAGGGCTGTAAGACAGGCTGGCAGCCACGGGCTAAATTTAAACCTTTAGATTTTTTTAAAAATAAACTTGGAACCTGGAGCCGGTACATAAACAACATCTTCCTGTTGTCTGCCCTGGCTTCAGCACTGACCTTGGCTGCTGGTGTGTCCTGAGCTACAGGTTCTGATGCAGGCCAGCTTGCTAGAGGAAGTGGAGGGTCGGGAAAGGATAAGACCTCGCTCAGCTCAGGAGGCCAGCCTCAGCCGTGCCCTGCACATCCCTGCCCTGCCCCCACCCCCTTCTACCCTAGGTTGTGGAAGAACTGTGTGTTGGGAGGGACTCATGCACCGCTGGATCTGTAGCCTCAAGAAGGACACTGCGGCACTGTTGTGGCACAGGGCTAACAACTATTGTGATGGAAGGATAGAAGCAAAGGCTGGAGCCGGGGTACCGGTGGCCAAGGAGAACGCTAGCTCCGGGTCAGGAGACTGGAGGTAGGGTTGGCGTTGTGGCTCCGCCTCTTACTAGCTGTGTGGTCCAGAAGTTTTTGCTGTGGATTTTGTTTTCATTTAAGTTAAACATATGAGTAGTTATAAAAGTCACGTGATTATAATATTTCCATATTCCTTTTCCTCTTACCCTGTTTCCTGCTTCCCATAAGCCTCCAGTGAATTTTTAAAAGAAATACGCATTTTTATTGGAAAGGCAGAATTATAGAGAGAGGGAGACAGACAAAACAAGAGCTTCCATCTTCTGGTTCACTCCGTCGATGGCTGTATCAAGGGCTGAGCCAGGCTGAATCAGGAGTTAGGAAATTCATCAGGGTCTCCCAAGCGGGTGGCAGGGGCCCAAGCATTTGGGCCATCTTCTGCTGCTTTCCCTGGCACACTAACAGGAAGTTGGATAGGAAGTGAGATAGCTGAGACTTGAACTGACACCCAAGTGAGATGCTTGTATCACAGGCGGTGGCTTAGCTTGCACAGCTCCCAGCTGATTCTTGTAACCACTCATCTGTGTGAGTGATCTTGTAACCCGCCATGGTGGAAGAGAAAGGTGTAGCATGCACTTAGACCTATGTTTCCCTGCTCCCAAAATAAGCACATATTTTCAGCGTCAGCTTGAAGTTACCGTGACTCTGAGCATGCTAAAGGCAGCCAAGTTCCCGGTGTAAGTTTGGCTATTGGTTTGTCTTTTGCTTCACACATTTTGGTTATCCTCAAATCAGCCTGTTGCCTTTGAGTATTTGCTGGAGTTTCTGTTTATCATGCATTGATCCGTGGTTCTCTCTGCAGTGTGTGTATGGGCACCCTATGGAAACAGTGTATTTGATATTCATCGTGTCCTTCTCACCCTGGGGTCAAGTGTGAAAGTCAATGGACAGGATCTGTGTCAGAGGAAGATGACATAGCCTGGTGATGATTACCGCTGTCTGGAACTTTCTTGCCAAATCTCCAACCTAGAGAGCAATTACAGGGCAAATGACTGGGTGCTGCACCGGGCACTGTGGGAGATAGCTAACACGTGTCTGAGCCAAAAGACCGAGCGGGTTAAGCATGTCTGTGGGGCGATGAAGAGTTTGGGCCAATCTGTGGGTGAGTTATCTGTAACATTTGTAGAGGACAGTCTGTGACGTCAGGGGATCTGATGTCATGGAGCGTACCAGGGATCTGGTTAGAGACAGAAGCCCGGGCCAAATGAACCGGGCTGGCTTGGCAGCTTTTAGGGAGGAGAAATGCCTGGGGAGACAGCAGGTGTCTCCCAGGGATGATGCTGGGATTCTGGGCATCTCCTTCCTGCCTTGCTGTGGGGGCAGCTCAGAGCCTGGCAGTTCTAAAAACTCTTGTTTTATTTTCATCTCTTCTGAGCTCTAGTCTATTATATTTAGAAAGCCTTTTGTCATGGGAAATGATGGTGGAGTGCTGAGAGTGAATCTTCACTCTCAGGGGTAGATTTGCAAGCACTATTCCCTCCCCAGGTCCCAGGGTTTGGGGCAGACCAGCTTCAGGACCTGCTAGGAAACCCTCATTCACGAATCAGAGAACAGTATTTGTTTCTCATTTAGTCGAAAGGCAAGAAAATGGAAAAATAGTGAAAAGATCCTTCATCTGCTGGTTCATACCCCTAGAGCCTGTCATGGACCAGACAGTGCTGGACCGGGCTGGAGCCAGGAGCTTGGAACTCCATCCAGGCCTCCCAGATGGGTGGCGGAGATTCAGATACTTCAACTATTCCCTGCTGCCTCCCAGGGTGCGCATCAGCAGGAAGCTGGACTGGAAGCAGAGAATTAAGCTGGGAATGGAGCTTTAACGTGGGATGCAGCATCTCAGCAGCATCCTATCACACTGTCAAAGATCAGACCCTCAACTGGCCTCTGCTGACCGGGGCTGTTTAACAGTGTTGAGGTTATGAAATGCCAGGGGAGGCAGAGGCACTGAGAAAGACCGGAAAAGAGATGTTCCTCCTCGTTGTGACTTAGGTGGGATCCTAAAGATCACAGTTATGGAGAAACTGGTGAAAGCCACAGGCATTCCCTAGTGCGAGGGTGCTGCAGAAAGTTCGTGGAACTTGGGACACTGGGCACTGGCTCCTGGGGTGGACCCTAGGCAGGTGACTCTTCTCTAGGAAACAGGATGGAATCAGAGGCTGCAGCTTGTTAGAGTCACACCAGCAATCTGGCAGGGAGGCAAGGACTGTGCCAGGGGCCTGGGGAGGACAGTGGGGGGGAGGTGAGGGATGAGCCAGGGGCAAGGAGGAAGTCGGTAGCTGCGTGCCAGTGTGAATGTCTCACTTTTGATGACTGTCTAGGCTTATGTAAGATGTGAGTTAATAGAAGAGGAAGCTGGGCGAAGGGTGTACGGGAACTCAGGACTATTTTCGTCAGTCTTCTGAAAGTCTAAAATTATCTTCCAACTAAAATGCTAAAAAAAAAGGGGGGGGTAAAAAAATGTGGCATGTTGCCTGGCAAACCCTCAGTGAGAGCCACGTGTGTTCGCCCTTTCATTCCTGGAGACTCCAGTGCACCCCCGCACTGCCCCCAACACACACGGGGAAGGAAGGGCAGAGTGGTCTGTTCAGGGTCAGGATGGAGGAAGTACCTGCTCGAAAGGGGAGCTGCTGCCGGGGCCAAGGGTATGCAGGTGGAAGTGGAACAGAACCTGCTGAGCAGAAGCTGTTGTAGGCCTCGCCCTGAGTGGGGTGGGGGGGGCAGGGCAAGGTGGTAAGGGGAGACTGGGCAGCCATAGGTACAGCCTGGTTTGGTTCCTTCCTAGCTCGTGGAGACTGGAGAAGCACCTCCCCTGGGACAGGGGCCACTGTGTGAGTGTCTGGGCAGAATGACTGGGTCTGGAGCAGATGGCCTGTTCCCTGCCTCTGACGCCTCCCTTAACCCTACCTATCCCCCACCAGGCTGTCTTTGGTACCACTTTCTTGTGCCCACCCAACGACCCTTTCTGGGAAGATGTTTGCTAGTCTTGTTTCCTGGTGGCTTAGAGCTCCTATAGGTCCCAGGGTCCACTGAGGCTGTGCGATGACTGAATGAATGAGTGAGTGAATGAATGAGTGAGTGAATGAATGAGTGAGTGAATATATTTAAGGATTTATTTTATTTACTTAAAAGGAGAGTGGCAGGACCCAATGCGGTAGCCTAGTGGCTAAAGTCCTTGCCTTGCACTTACTGGGATCCCATGTGGGTGCTGGTTCTAATCTCAGTGGCCCCACTTCCCATCCAGCTCCCTGCTTGTGACCTGGAAAAGCAGTCAAGAACTACCCAAAGCTTTGGCGCTCTGTGCCTGTGTGGGAGACCTGGAAGAAGCTTCTGGCTCTTGGCTTTAAATCAGCTCAGCTCTGACCATTATGGTTGCTTGGGGATTGAATCAGCAGACAAAAAATCTTCCTCTCTGTCTCTCCTCCTCTCTGTATATCTGAATTTCCAGTAAAAATAAAAAGAAATCTGGATGTGGCACAATGGCCTAGTGGCTAAAGCCCTCGCCTCGCATGCGCCAGGATCCCATATGGCTGCCAGTTCTAATCCTGGCAGCCCTGCTTCCCATCTAGCTCCCTGATTGGGAAAGCAGTCAAGGACTGCCTGAGGCTCTGGAACCCAGCACCCGTGTCGGGGACCTGAAGGAGGCTCCAGGCCCCTGGCTTCGGATTGGCTCAGCTCCAGCCATTGTGGCCGCTTGGGGTGTGAATCAGCAGATGAAAGTTCTTCCTCTATGTCTCTCCTCCTCTGTACATCTGACTATCCAATAAAAAAAGAAACCTTAAAAAAAAAAAAAAAAGAGTGACAGGGACGCATACACACACACACAGAGCGAGAGAGAGAATGCTTAAATCTGCTGGCTCACACCCTAAATAGCTACAATAACCAGAGCCGGGCCATGGCCAAAGCGAGGAATCTGGAACTGCATCTGGGTCTCTCAGGTGGGTGTCCAGGGCCTAGGTACTAGGGCCATCTTCTGTTGCTTTCCTAGGACCGTTAGCAGGGAGCTGGATTGAAAGCAGAGCAGCCAAGACTTGAAGCCACTGTGCCACAACACTAACCCTCTGAGAGCACGTGAGGGAATGAATGAACTGAGAGAATGCATGAATGAAAAAGTGAGTTTGAGTAAGTGACTGCATGCCTGAATGAGGGAGAGAATGAATGAATGCTTGAGTGAGTGAATGGTCAAAGGAGGTCTCCCGTGTCTGGCGGCCAATCACCACGTCATGCTGTTTTGCAGTATGACCTTGGGAACGTCAGAACAAACACCTTTTTGGGTGCTTTCCCTGCTGTTGGGGATGGGGAGACAGTCACCTCTGCCAAGGGAGCTCCAAGGGAGCTGTCGGCCTCCTAAGCCCTCCGGTGGTGTGTCAGAGGCTCTGAATTCTCCTGGCTCTTTTCGGTGGCGGCAGCAGCAGCGTGGCCGAGAACTTTTGGCCACAGGAAGTGAGGCACTTGTTGAGGGCCAAATAGTCACTAAATATAGCCTCCCAGCACAGAGAGCTAAAGGGCCAAGGGGCTGACGTGGTGTCCGAGCACACCGAGCAGGGGCAGAGAGGCACGCCGTTGTCTTGGCGATCCGGAAGAGAGCAGAGAGAGGCGGTCCTCCTCCAGGCTCCTGCTGGCCGAGCCAAGTGCAAGTGCGCTGTCAACACCTTCATTCCAGGATCACCGCCCATCCCTCCAGCACCGTCAGGCAGCCCGCTGCTGGGCTTCCTGGTGTCAGACAGTTAGTACCTGAGTTTTCTCCCTTCAGCCCCAAGGCCTGGACGACCACCTCAGAGGAGCTGTGCCCAGGGGAGAGTTCCTGGGGGCGGTTCACCTCCCCACCCAAGCCTCCTGCAGCTGTCTCCCAGCGTCACTGTCTCCCTGAGGGAATAGCTGACAAGCAACAGGTGACAAAACTGGGAACTGGGATTTTTACTGTCAAAACTGAAGCTGCACACACAGAGGCCAGGGAAGCAGCTCAAGGTCCAGACGGCTCTAGACTGAAGTCTACTCGTGCTGACCTTGAGAGCTTCCCGAGCCTTCTGCAGGGCAGGTGGAGATGGCATCCCCTTGCTCTCTGTGGGCCCCAGCTAGTCTCGGACAACCTGGATAGTATCCAAAGAGAATGACATTTTTTTTCCTTCAAGTTTATTTATTCAAAAGGCAGAGTTACAGAGATGGGGGGTAGGGAGAGAGATCTTTCATTCTCTGGTTTACTCCCCAGGTGGCCACAATGGCCAGGGCCGGGCCAGGTCAAAGCCAGAAGTCAGGAACTTCCTCTGGGTCTCTCCACATGGGTGGCAGGACCCCAACACCTGGGCCTTCTCCAGGGATATTTGGATAGGAAGTAAATCAGCTGGGACTTGACCCAGCATTCATATGGGATGCTAATATTGCTGGTGGTGGCTTAGCCTGCACTAGCACACCCCTTTCCCCACTCCCCTGTGGGTACAAAAGTTGCTGGATGGTGCTTTTTTTTTTTTTTATCGCAAATGTCCCTTGTGGCCTATAAACTGGACAATTGTGGAGCCTCTTGTGAACTGACTTGGGGGGTGAGTTTATGCTTTTGTGACAGAAACCAAGCAGTTCTTTCATGTAAGAAGCACCCCCTGTGAGCACTCAGCGCTCTCTCTCTCACTCACTCACTCACACACACACACACAGTTAGAACCAGGTGCTTGTATGGTGACCCATAGGTCAACATCATGAGTTGGTGTCATATCAGCATTAGCAACCCTTGACAGTGTAACGCTGGTACTTTGCTGAGCGTTCCAACTTCAAGTTTGCAGATATGTCCATAACGTGGGCGGGCATCTTAAAGCCTTGCTAATTCCTAAGTCCTTTGGGAGGAAGTTCCAGGTGATGCAGGACATGCTGTGTTCACCTTCCACGTGGAGCACGAGAGGAGAGGAGGTTTGAGGCAGTTCTGGTCCCTCCCTGGCAGGGTACTGCCCCAAATAGTGTGTGGTTGTGGTAGGGGGACCAAAGGCCACTAGGGAGTTCCAGAGGCAAAAAAAAAAAAATAAGGTGGGGAGAAGCATGAAAACAAGGCCTTTAAAATGTTTGGTGTGACTCTGTTACTCAGGAGTAAGTTTAGAATTTTTTAAGCAGTTTGTTTATTTTGGATGAGTGACATAGAGGAAGGAGGAGCAAGAGGGAGAGAGAGATCTTACATCTGTTGATTTATTCCCCAGTTGCCCACAACAGCTGGAGTTGTGCCGGGTTAAAGCCAGGAGCCAGAAACCCCATCCAAGACTCCCACTAGAGGAACCCAAGTCCTTGGGCTACCTCCCAAGGTTCACATTAGGAAAGAGGGTCGCAAGTGCAAGGGGGACTCCATCCAGACACTTGGGTGGGAGATACAGACTTCCTAAGGGGTAGCTTAACTCAGTGTGCCAAAGTATCCACTTCCATTTTAGCTTATTATTTGTTAAAGTATTTCTTCATTTTTGTTGGAAAGGCAGATCATATTTTACAGAGAGAAATATCTTCCATCTGCTGATTTACTCCTCAAAAGGCTGCAATGGCCAGAGCTGAGCTGATCTGAAGGCAGGAGCCAGGAGCTTCTTCCAGGTCTCCCACGTGGGTGTTTTTCCCAGGGTGCAAGCAGGGAGCTAGATGGGAAGTGGAGCATCCGGGACCCGAATGATGGCCCATGTGGGATCCCGGCACGTGCAAGGCAAGGACTTTAGCCACTGAGCAGTCACGCCAGGCCCTTCGCTTATTTTTTTTACCGTGCAATTTATGTACCTCTGAAATGCTACTTGAAGATTTATTTGAAAGAAAGAGCGAAAGAGGGAGACAGACACAAACACAGAGATCTCTCCCATCTTCTGGTTCATTTCCCCCCAAATCCACAACAGCCTGGGCTAGGCCAAGCTGAAGTGACAGGCCAGGAATTCCTTCCTGGTATCCCATGTGAGTGCAGAGGCCCAAGCACTTTGGCCTTCTTCCACTGCCTGGCCAGGCACATTAGCAGGTAGCTTATGGAGAGTAGAATAGCCAAGACTTGAGCTGACTGTGATTTGGGATGTGCGTGTCTCGAGCAGCAGCTTAATGTACTGCACCACAATGCTAGCTCCTGTGTGTCTGGAATGTTTACTTCAACCAAAATCTCCTTTAATCAAACATTTCACTAATTTCTGGTCTTACTGATATTAACACTTCACCTCTTAAAAAGAGATAACACCAATTACCTTCATATTTAAAACAAAATAGGGAGACTCTTTCTAGCTGATTCTGTGAGGCCAGCGTTACCTTAATACTAAGCCAGACAGAGACTACAAAAAAAGAGAAGACTCTACACCAATACTCCTTATGAACATTTATACAAAAATCCTCAACAACAACAACAAAATCTATCAGATGTAATTCAGCTACACACAAAAGAATTCTACACAATGGCCAAGTGGATCTTCTACTGAAATGCAAGGATAATTTAACATAGATCAATGGAACATGCTACCTTAACAGTATGAAGAAAGAAAATGTATGTGATTGTCTCAATTATTACAGAAAAAGAATTTGACAAAATCGAATACCTTTTCATGATGGGGAAAAAAATACCCAATACACTAGGATTAAAGGAAAACCTTCTCAACATAATAAAAGTTTTATGTGAAGAATCCATATCATGAAAGCTTTTGCTATAAAATCAAGGACAAAACAAAGATTCCTGTATTCACTCTCCTTGTCAGCATTTCTGGCATTCCTAGAGAAAAACAATAACTGGTATCCGGGTCCAGCACATTAGTTCAGTGGTTAAAGCCTCACCTTGTAAGTATCAAGATCCCATATGGGCACCAGTTCATGTCCCGGGTGCTCCACTTCCCAGCCAGGAATAGTCAAATTGAGCCCAGTAACATGATGCAGAATCAACACATAGAAATTAGTCACTGCTCTGTGATCCTCAGAGAAAATTGTGACAGCAGTTCTATGTCCAAGAGCACTGAAGAGAATGAAATATTTAGGAATTTATATAACCAAGGAAGCCAAATACTTATAGGATGAGTACTCTAAGAAGTTTCTGAAAGAATTGAAAGAAAATATTAATATGTGGAAATATATCCCATGTTCATATGTTGGAAGATTAATGTTGATATTGTTACTATCAAGAGTGGATTTAATGCCATCCACATGAAAATCCCAACTTAGGGGCTGGCGCAATGGCTCAATTGTCTAATCTCCTCCCTCAATCAAACACAAGCATCTCATATGGGTGCTGGTTCATGTCCTGGCTGCTCTAATTCCAATGCAACCTTCTACTTGTGACCTGGGAAAGCAGTGGAGTATGGCCCCAAAGCTTTGGGACCCTGAACCCAAATGGGAGACCTGGAAGAAGCCCCTGGTTCCTGGCTTGGGTTTGGGTCAGCTGTGGTCATTACAGCCACTTGAGGAGTGAACCAGTGGATTCTGTCTGTCTCTTTCATCTTTATATCTCTGCCTTTTTAATAAATAAATAAATAAATAAATAAATCTTTTAAAATTGTATAAGAATTGCAGCATATCCAGAATCAGCAAATCTAACTTGATAGAAAATGAAAAAGATGGAGGGCTCCCATCTTCAAAAATGACTCCTCAGCCATAAGGACTCTAAACAGTGTGGTGCTAGTGTGAAGACAGAGACACGGAACACATTGGAATGGATTTGAAAAAAGTCCAGAAATAAACCCTCATGTATACAAGCAAGTATTTTTTACTTGATGCCAGGACCATTCAGTGGGAGAAAAGATGAGATTTTCCATATTCCCCGTGACCTGGGAATTCTGGCTATCCACGTATAAAAGAAGGTGTGTCATTATGCAATACCATTGCAAGAAATCAAGTCAATCCAAGCAGGAGCTCAATGCAAGACCTAAAGCTATGAAGTCTCAGACGAAAATGGGGAAAAGCTTCGGGACATTGGATTCAACAGTGATTTTGTGTGTATGACAACCAAAGGCCCGGACAACAGCAAACACAGGCACATCGGACTTCATGAAAATTACAACATGTTGGGCATCCAGAGACACCTGCAACAGAATGAAGAGGAAATCCACAACATAGAAGGAAGTGCTTGCAAATTACAGATCAAGGAAAAGATGAATATCTAAAATAAAAGGAGAACTTGTAAAGCTCAACAACAAGACCACACTCCCAGGAGCCAGCCTGTGGTGTGGGTGCCCCAGACCTCTACCTGTGCCCACTGCCCCCACTAGCCCTGCACCTCCCCCTCAACTCAGCTTGGAATTTGTTATTGTGGGGGGAGAGACTGAGTACTGAGTGAGATTAATGCCTTTCCTGGAGAAAGGAGGTCTCCCCTCATGAGGCTGGGTGAGTGCCCAGAGTGCAGCTGCCCTTGTGAGCCACCTCATTCATGTATATATGTGTGTCCCACTGCTTCCCACCATGTGCTGGAGCAGCCAGAGAAGCCAGGCGAGGCCCACTGGCATGTGTCAGGCTGCCCAGCCCTGGAACCCTGTTCTTTTTTTTTTAATAAATTTTATTATTTAAATAATGATTACATGGTTGATCAGGGTGGGAAGGATCAAGGTTTAGGGGAAAAATGGGTGAATTCATTGCTTCCAAATTTTGTCTGTTCCTGGGGGAGGAGAGAAACCATTCATGACTTTCCACCATCATGACATCCCAGGGATGAGGAGCCGCCACCTCACCAACCCAGAGTCTCAATGTGGCTTTTGTCCAAGTGGTAACCATTGTGGTCACTTAAGGATTGAATCAGCAGAGGGAAGATCTTCTCTCTCTCTTCTTCTCTCTGTATATCTGACTTTCCAATGAAAATAAATAAATCTTTAAAACATTATTTTTAAGGAACTTAAATGTGGGAGCTGATGCTAAACTTCCACCTGTCATGCCAGCATCCCATATGGGTGCTAGTTCATGTTCCAGCTGCTCTATTTTTGATGCAGCATTCTGCAAATGCCTGGGAAAGCAGCAGAGGATGGCCCAAGGCCTTAGACCCCATCACCCAAATGGGAGACCTGGAAGAAGCTCCTGGATTTTGGGTTTTGGATTGACTCAACTCTGGCCTTTGTGGCCATTTGAGAAGTGAACCAGCAAATGGAAGGGCTTTGTCTCTCCCTCTCTCTGTAACTCTACCTTTCTCATACAAATAAAACAGAACTTAAGGGGAAAAAAATGTGGGCAGCCATATGTGGGAATTTTTTTTTTTAATGAAGAGAACCTGTGGGTTCTCATAGAGAGGATCCCAGAAATTCTTACTGTAGAGATGAAAGTCTTTGTGTTCCCACCTGAGTCACCAAAGTCCTGGGAGAGTGTCCCGTGTCTTGTGTCTGCTGCGACCGTGACTGGGTGGTAAGCTCCCAGCAAGTGCGTCTGAGAGGGTGCTTTACCAGTGTCAGGTGGTAGAGCTCAGATACTGCCTGCAATGCCAGGAGTCAGGGATGACCTCCACTTGGACAGCCAAGTTCAAGTTGCTTCTGGACCCCCCCAAGAAGAGAAGGTGGGCCAAATGATCACCATAAGTGCATCCTGCATCCCACTACTCAGAGAGAGTAAGCAGAGGATAGCAGACAGGGCGGAAAGAGCCTGCGAAGGCAGAAGCGTCTGGAGCTGCTGACAAAGGGAGTCCTAATTAACACTGTAGCTTTCCATCTGCTTACTCTGGTCACTCAAGAGAGCTGGTCTCAGGGACAGGTGGGCCTGGAGGAGGCCCAGGGGCAGGGTCATGGAGGGCAAGGGCAGGGGAGAGCATGAGTCCTAGGGGCGGCACACTGGCGTCCCGGCGCTGGATTCCTTGGCAGGCTTGTTTTGTTTGGCCCCTGCCATGTTTTTTCAGCAGTTGGAATGCAATGTCTTTATATGGAGAACTCCCTCTGCCCTTCACCACAGCGCTGGCCATCCTCATCATCACTCAACTTCCTGTCTACTACACTCATTTATGGAGTAAGCCTGGGCTCCTGCTCCCGGCTGCTGGAAGCCCAGTGGAATGAAGGGGGGGCGGTGTCTGTGGGGAGAGTCTTAGAATCAACACGCAGTGCAAGGAATAAACATGCTGGGCGTGTGATGTATAAAAAGCAGTAATATTTCGTTATTTGTCCTGTTTATCAACAACCAACTTGAATAGGCTATGACAGAAAACAGATCCAAAGCACCACAGCAGCAAGACCATAAAAATCCTGGGACAGGCGTATGGCTTAGCGATTCTCACACTGGGTGAGAGCTTGCGCGCGTAATCCAGTGTGTGGACAAAGTCCCGGCTCTGTTGCTGATGTCCATCTCCCTGCTAATGTGCATTCTGGGAGGCGGAGTTGGGTCCCGGTTACCTCCATGGAAGACTTGGCTTGAGTTACTGGCTCCTGACTTTGGCCTGAACCAGCCCCGGAAGTTGCTGGTGTCTGGGGAGTAAACCAACGGATGGCAATTCCTGTCTGTGTCCTTCTCCCCTGCCCATTTCAAATAATCGAATGAAAACAACTTGAGAGCGATCTCTGCAATCTCCACAAGTTCATTCAGGGTAGCTACTGAGAATTTGCTATGTGTTTGCTTGGATATTAAAACAAAATCAAAGTGTTGAATTTTTTTATAGGTAATAATGCACTTGATTCTCCCCACATCCATGCACAATGAAAAGGCGTGTTCCCGCTCCCATCTCCGATGTCCTAATTCCTACTCAACCCCGAGAGAGAACCACTCACTCGCTCATCTCTCGTGTCCCTTGATGAGTGCTTTATTTTAATGTACAAGGAAATACAAATATACTGTAATAGCTCCCTCTCCCCAGTCCCTTGTGGATTGGGAATTTAGAGTTTTGCTTTTTGCTCTTAGCCAAGTATCTTAGTTATCTTTTTTGTTTGTTTGTTTGTATCAGTGCGTAAAGGGCTTCCTCATTCCTTTTCACAACTCAGCAGTGAAACTGTTGATCTTTGGATAAGCCCAGGGGCTCCAGAAAGGCAGAGCTGCCACCATGATCTTGGCCTAATTCCTCATCTTTCTGTGCCTCAGTTTCTCCCCAGGCACGTGAACATCGGATGGTTGGGCACTGACTCATGCAGTAGGAACTTAGTGAGGTGAGGCTTATGAAAATGCAGATGGAAGATCTCTGCCTCTTTCAATCAAATAAATCTTATGCAAAAAGTGACATCCAATGGACCTTCTAAATATTGGTTGCTTTTGTTTTTCTAAAAGATTTCTTTTCTTTCTTTTTTTAATTTATCTGTTTTTATTGGAAAGGCAGATGTACATAGAGGAGGAGAGACAGAGAGGAAGATCCTCTATCTGATGATTTCCTCTTCAAGTGGCCACAATGGCCTGAGCTGATCCAAAGCCAAAAGCCAGGAGCTTCTTCCACGACACAGGTGCAAGGTCCCAAGGCTCTGGGCTGTCCTTGACTGCTTTCCCAGGCCACAAGCACAGAGCTGAATGGGAAGTGGGACTGCCAGGATTAGAACCGGCACCCATATGGAATCCCAGAGCATTTAAGGCAAGGACTTTAGCTGCTAGGCTACTGCGCTGGGCCCTAGACTTGTTTTCTTGAAAGGCAGAGTTAACAGAGTCAGAGTGAGGGAGAGAGATCCTCCATCCGTTGGTTCGCTCCCCAGAGGATTTCAATGGCCAGGGCTGGGTCAGACCAATGCTGGAAACCAGAAGCTTCTTCTGGGTTGCCAACTCCAAAGCACTTGGGCCATCTTCTGCTGCCTTTCTAGGGACATTAGCAGTAGATTGAATCAGAACTAGTGGCACTGGGAATTGAACTGGTGCCCATATGGGGTATCAGCTCTGCAGGTGGCAGCTTTATCCACTGTGCCATAGTGTTGGCCCCTAACTGCTTTTTACTCTAATGCTGGGAGCTATCACTACAAAATAGGGTAAAGGATAAAGACTTCTTTTCATTTTAGAATGGATCTGATGAGAGAGGTGAGGCGGGCAGAATTAACAGAGCGCCACAGTTCATCTCTGGGTGGAAACAGAGAAATTTGCTGTGATACTGAGTAACTCAAACCAATGCCATTAGTAATGAAGGCCCCCGAGGGGCTTCTGTTGGAACTTGCAAACATCTAAAAGTCAGTCTGGAATCATTGGTAAGAGTGACTTTAAGTTTCTGTGATGGCAGGGCCCGGCGCGGTGGCGCAAGTGGTTAAGGTCCTCACCTTGCACGCCCGGGATCCCATATGGGCGCTGGTTCTTATCCCGGCAGCCCTGCTTCCCTTCCAGCTCCCTGCCTGTGGCCCGGGAGAGCAGTCGAGAACGGCCCAGGGCTTTGGGACCCTGTACCCGCGTGGGAGACCCGGAAGAGGCTCCTGGCTTCGGATCAGCATAGCATCGGCCGTTGCGCTCACTTGGGGAGTGAAGATCTTCCTCTCTGTCTCTCCTCTCTGTATATCTGCTTTTCCAATAAAAAAATAAATCTTTTTAAAAAAAAAAGTTTCTGTGATGGCATCAGGAGGAGAGTTGCTTTCTCAAGTATCAGAACACATTTCAGTGATTAAAGCAGTGACTTCCATCCATGACTTAAAAATAAAGCAATCAGTAGATCGAATCAGTAGCCCAGAAGCTGGGCTGTCATCCACATGAAAATTGATTATGACATCAAGGTGACCTTACAAACTGGTGGCATTGTGAAGTCATTTGAGAAATCGGGCAGGGCTGAGAAGAGAATGTGATTCTTACCACATGCATGCCGAGAGGTTAGAGCATTGAGTTTCAGGGAGGAAAAATCAGACCATTGAAACAATCAAAGCAAACTAAACGAAAAATCATCAAACAAGGTAGATGGAAGCTTTAAATACATATGTAAGGCAGAGAGAGAAATCTTCCATCCGTTGGTTTATTCTCGCAACAGCTGCAAGAGCTAGGACTGAGCCAGGAGGAAGCCAGGAGCTTCTTGCAGGTCTCCCATGTGGGTGCAGGGACCCAAGCACTTGGGTCATAACTGTTGTTTTCCCAGTCACAGGAGCTGGGAGCTGGATGAGAAGTGACGTAGCCAGGACTCCAACTGACACCCCCAATACAGGATGCTGGCCTCACCTGCACCCAGGAAGCACTTTGGGAAAAGGAGAGCGTCTGAGGTTTAAAGAGTCAAAAACAGGACAGGAAAATCATCGTTAATGCCTGTGATACTAAAAATCCACGTGAGCCTGCTGACTGCTGAATGGGTGTACCACAGAAATCTAGAGGCCACAGGAGGCCAGAAGGTCAAAGTTGACCTCTCAGCCAGGCTAGCTTCTTCCTTTATTCCTCTGACTTCTGGTGTGTGTTGACAGCCCTTCAGTATTAATCCATTTTCTGTTGTCATAACAAAGCATGCAGGACCAGGTGGCAACTTAGAAGGAGGTTTGCTTGTTTACAGTGTTGGTTGCCAAAAGTGCACACAGCTTGGCCTCAGCTCTGGGGAGGGTCCTCTGATTGTGTCACATCGTGGTGGATGGCAGCCCTGAGAGTGTCCACAAGTGGTGTACTGGCTCAGGCGCGGGTTAGGATGCCTGTGTTCTACACCACAGTGCCTGGGTTCAATACCCAGCACCAGTGCCCAACTTGAGCTTCCTGCTGAACCTGGGGGATGCTGGTTCTTAGGCACCCCAACCTGCTCTCAAGTGGCTTAATCCAGTTTCTGTTACTATAATACAGTACCTGAGAGCAGATTATTTATAAAGAAGAGGGGCTTACTTTGTCCCCCAGTTCTAGTGGCTGCAAAGCCCAAGGGCCTAGTACCAGTCTCCCTGCTGGATCATGAGGTGGCAGAAGGTGTCACATGTAGGGAAGTAGCAGGTGCATCAGGGAGTAACCCACCAACCCATGAATGTCTCTGTGCATGAAGCAGAGCCCGTGGCAGGCAGGCACCTCCTCAGGGTTCTGCCTCCAAATGCCTTTGATAACTGCCTGGGGGGTCAGGGCGCAGGAATTGTGTGAAGAGTGTATTTGGATCAGGGTACCAGGTGTCGTTTTGCATTCTGCATCCTTGGGAAAACTGATTTTCATGGTGTAATAGTTCACAGACCCAGCCAAAGGACCGCCAAAGTGCGAAAGGGGAGCCAAGCTGTATTCAAACTACAAGAAGTCAAAAGGTTGTGTCTGTTGTGGCTGAAAGATGGACCTGAACAGGCTGCAGGAGAAGTGTGCCCTGGGCGCCTAAGGGGGCACCACCCCCCCAACTCCTAGGCACAAGACACTTCACACAGTGTCCTACACAATAGAGAGTTTGCAGAGGGCGGGGGCAGGGGGGCAAGACTGTGTTACACAAAGGACATTGCGCGCATCAAACAACAAAGGAGTGATTGGCGCCAAGGACAACAGAAAACTGAACAAGAATGGAAACCCAATTGTAGCTTTCCACTTGGCCCCTTGTAGAGGCATTGGCATGGCACTCATTTCAACACTATTTTCCTACAGTATCAGCAGATCCCTAGAGAAGATGGGGAAGCCGTTCAGCCCAAGTTCACATCCAAGATCAGATAAAACCTGCCAGTGTGTGCTGCTCTCCATGTGGGCACGGTGAGACAGCCAAGGCTCCTGCTGGCCTCCCTGGGGCGCCCGCCACAGCCTGCCCAGTCAACTTCCTCCACTGCCAGCTACTTTACCATATCTATTAGTTCTCGCAGTTTCCACAAACAGGACTTGGAGAAGACTTACAGCCCCTGTATGCCAAGGCATGGCCAGCACTTTTATTTACATGATACATGCATGTGTGGATACAGATGCACATCTGCTTGTATGTGTGGGAACGTACAGACGCAGTAACCGTTTTCCATGTTGAGTTGGGGGATCGGGCAGGAATGAGTTTTCCAGGCCCTCTTCCCTCTGCACTCTTGCTCTCATGTCCTGCTGGGCTGGGTCACTGTGTGCTGTCTACGCGAGGACAAGTGTTCTGAGGCTGTGGCGTGAAGCCGATCCAGGGGTCCTTGGAGAGGACAAAGGGAGGCCTTGTAGAGAGCTGGTCAGCAGGCCGCAGTTGTCCTCTGCCTGTCACCCGATACAGGACCATCCTCCGCTGCGGACTGGGTGATTGAAGTGGGGTAGCTATTGGGAGACCTGAGGTGATGTGCCTCCCGCCCACAGCCCTGGTGCAGCTGTCGGTGGTGGCTGGCGGGGTGAGAAGATCAAAGGCTACCCAGGGAGGCTTGGAGGGAGGAAGGCAGCTGCTGGTGGAAGGCTTGGGGCCAGACCCAGGACTGGGCTGGGGGTGATGGGGTGGCTTACAGGTGGGCGGGGAGGGAGGCTGACAGGTGGAGTTTGGTGTCCCAAATGTCATCATCTGGAGGGACGGCCCCTTTCTCCTCCAGCCTGCACGTGGCCACCTTGCAATAGCTGTTCAGCCCCTGAAGCATCTCCAAGGGTCCCTAACAGCCTCACCTCTGCAGACCAGCATAGTGGGTGCCCCTCTGGGCCTCTGACTCCACAGGCCCTGGGGCTGCTCCAGAGTGGCTCACTGTGGGCAGAGGAAGTGCACCTGGGAGGGGGAAGAAACCAGGAACTTTTTCCAGGTCTCCCATGTGGGTGCAGGGTCCCAAGGCTTTGGGCCGTCCTCAGCTGCTTTCCCAGGCCACAAACAGAGCTGGATGGGAAGTAGAACTGCCGGGATTAGAACCAGCGCCCATATGGGATTCTGGCGCATTCAAGGTGAGGACTTTAGCCACTAGGCCACACCACAGGGCTCGGTTTCTTTTTTTTTTTTTTTTTTTAATTTATTTTTATTGGAAAGTCAGATATACAGAGATAAGGAGACACAGATCTTCCATCCGTTAATTCATTCCCCAAGTGGCTGCAACAGCCGGAGCCAAGCCAGTCCGAAATGAGGAACCTAGAATCTCCTGGTCTCCCACACGGGTGTAGGATCCCAAGTCTTTGGGCCATCCTCAGCTGCTTTCCCAGGCCACAAGCAGGGAGCTGGATAGGAAGTGGAGCTGCCGGGATTGGAACCGGCGCCCATATGGGATCCTGGCGCGTTCAAGGTGAGGACTTTAGCTGCTAGGCCACGCCACTGGGCCCAGATTGATGACTCAACAAGGAACTTGTTGTCCAATCATTAGCTGGTGGTCACTGGGTTTCACTGAGTGGAGATTTCAGTGGCCACATGTGGCAAAGAATACAGACTTTTGCATAATTGTCAGGAAAGTCACCCAAGAAAATAACCACATCTACGGTGAGTGGGAACCCCACCAGAGAGGGTGGAATCTGATGGCCACACCTGATACTATTGGGAATGACCAGTTTCCAACAGAAATTAGGAAGCATGCAGAGAAACAAAAATGTATCCATATGTGGGAAAAAAATCACTAGAAACCACTCCCAAGGAAGCCCAGAAGTCAGTTATATTACATATTTTAACCAACTTTATATACCTACAGAGAACTAGAGGAGGAAACCAATTCTAAAGAATGAATAGAACATGCGAAAGCAGGATCTCAAATAGAGATGATCCATAAACAGAAATGATAAAAAGGGAGCAAAAAGATGGGGAGAATAAAAAAGTACACTCACTGAAACAGAAAGTTTAAAGGAAGACCTCAATAGCTAATTTAAGCAGAAAGAAAAAAAAAATGAACCAGCTAAGACGTATAGGAGAATTGAGATGATCAAGTCTGAGGAATAGGAAGATAAATAAAAAGGTAAATAGAAAATATTTCAGAGGCCCCGGAGACACCAACAGGCACATCAACTTATGTGTCATGTGAACATCAACAAAATTGTCAATGTATGTATCTAAGAAACTCGGTGAATTCCAAGTAAGATGAATTCAAAGAAATACACCCCAAGACAAAACATAATCAGAGAAACAGTAGACAAAGACCAAGAGTAAACAACACAAAAAAAGCAACTCATCACTTACAAGGGAGCCCCCATAAGCTCAACAGCTGATTTCCTAAATTTTTTTTATTCATTCATCTTTTTGAATGAGTAAAAAATAAGTGTCATCCAAGAATTCCATATTTGGTAAAATTGTCCTTCAAAATGAATAAGATATTCTTTGAGAAGCTCTAGGACATCCTATGAAAAACCCACAGCTGTCATGCTTTACAGTCTAAGACTGTTTTCTAAGATCAGAACAGAACGGGGCCCGGCGCGGTGGCGCAAGTGGTTAAGTCCTCGCCTTGCACGCCCGGGATCCCATATGGGCGCCGGTTCTAGTCCCGGCAGCCCCGCTTCCCTTCCAGCTCCCTGCCTGTGGCCTGGGAAAGCAGTTGAGGACGGCCCAAAGCTTTGGGACCCTGCACCCGCGTGGGAGACCCGGAAGAGGCTCCTGGCTTCGGATCGGCATAGTATCGGCCCGTTGCGGCTCACTTGGGGAGTGAATCATCGGATGGAAGATCTTCCTCTCTGTCTCTCCTCTCTGTATATCCGCCTTTCCAATAAAAAATAATAAAAATAAATCTTTAAAAAAAAAAAAATCAGAACAGAACAAGGATGTCTGTCTGTTCTCAGCACTTCTATGTAAGATTATGCTCAGGATTCGAGCCAGACAATTTAACAAGAAAAGAAATTAAAGGCATGATGGATTAATCTTCCTCATCACCAGAGTGCCAGTTCAAGTCCTGGCTGCCTCATTTTCTGTCTAATGCCTGGGAAGACAGCAGATGACTCAAGCACTTGGGCCCTTGCCTTTCACATGGAAGACCAGGATGGAGTTCCTGATTCCTGGCATTGACTTGACCTAGAACTAACTGTCTGTTACAGCCATATGGGAGGTATACCAGCAAATGGATGATCTCTCTCTCTCTCTCCTTTTCTCTTCCCTGAGCTCTTCCTCTTCCTCCCCCTGTCCCTTTCAAATAAATAAAAATTTAAGCAAAAATAAAGTTTCTAAAAACAAAGCCAAATGTTAGTGTTTGGGGAAACTGGAACCCTTGATATAGTTTTGCTAGTAATGTCCAGGAGTACAGCCATGATGGAAAACAGTATGTTAGTTCCTCTAAACATTTAAAAATAGAATTACCATTTGATGAGGCAGTGCCATCCCTGAGTATAAGTCCTGAAGAACTTGAAAAGATCTAAGAGATACTGGTGCACCCATGTTCACAGTGGCATTGCTCACATCAGCTAAAACCTGGAAGCAGCCCAAGTGTCCATCGACAAGTGAATGGATTGACAAAGTACAATATAGCCTTGCAGTGAAGTCAGGTCCAACTTTGTAAACGGAGGGAATTCCAACACCTGCCACTACATGGATTAGACTCCAGGACGTCACGCTAAATGAGATAAGCTAGTCACAAAAGACAGATTTCACTTAGAAGAGAGGTCTAGAAATGTGACGTTTGCACAACTGCATGACTCTGTAACCCCCACAGAACTCTCTGCTGGTTTTCCGTGATGACTCCCCAGCCCTGGACTTTCCCAGCCAACCAAAGCAAACCTTACAGTGACGGGGGTTTGGGGGAAGGGTAAGATGATACGTGTTGTGATATTTGTATGTTACCACAATTATAAAAAAAGAAAATAGAAACAAGAGTGATGTCCTCACCGTTAACCAACAGTGGTGGAACACTGAAAGTCCTACCCCAAGTGAAAGAAGCTAGACCGCATGGTGTGTGAGGCCACGCCAAGGGAATAACCGGTCCTTAAGAGAATGTGGGCGAGCAGTAACTGCTCCAAGGAGTGACTGCTGCTTGCAGACTTGGGCTTCCTTCTGGAGAATGAAGACATTCTGGAATTTGACCCTGGGGAGGATGGTTGTACAATCTTTTGTGAATATAGATGAAAAACCACTATAAAGTATTCTGTCTAAACTAATTTCTTCAAGAGACAGTAAGGGCTCCAATCCAATGACTTCGCCTGTGATGCCTGCAGTGATGATCTGGGGAGGGGAGCTGCTGAAGCTGGGAAATCCCAAAGGGGTGCAAGAAGCCAAGGATCTTCACTGGCAGGAAGCGGGAGTCCAGAGCTGTAGTTGGAGCTGGGAGCCCAGCCCAGGGACTCCCACTTGGGGTATGGATGTCTTAAAGAGCATCTGAACTACTAGATGTGAGTTCTGTCTATGTGACGTTTGAGTGATATCTCAGTGGTGCTGGGGGAGTGTTCTCACTGCATATAGCTGCATAGAGATAACAGGCAGTGATTGGCCAAGAGTGGACACTGGGTGGTGGCTGCAAACATGGTGTTGGCCAATGGCCAGAAACCCCGTGGAAACCCGATAGCCTCGACTGGAAGAAGGACACCTTCCGATGTCTGGTCTTCCCAATGTTGAGACCAGAGGGGAGCAGGGAATGTGTGGGTGCATCTTAGGAAATGGGGCGGACTTTCAATTTGTTCCTGGAAGAGCCATGAGCCAGGAGAGGCAGAGGCCTGGAAGCTTCCAACGGACAAGCTGAGGACAGGGCCCTGGCTTATCTAGGAGGTCAGGGGAGCCTGGAGTGGGATCTTAGACGGAAGTGATCCTGGACAGGTGCCCGATGGTGGTCTTTGAATGGAAACATGAGGAGCTGTGGGACAGTCCCATGATCATCGTTGCTCAGTAATTTAGCCTGTGGCCACTTTCAGGTTTGGCATGTCAGTTTTTTTGCCATCAAAGTGACCAGTGAGTCAAGAATTAGCATGGTATTGTACAGCCTGTACAGGCTCAGTTTAACTTGGAATTGGATTTAGGCTGATGTATTAGTAAAGCAGTAAAACACAGAATATATTGTGTTAGCTTAATAGATTTGAACTGTTCCAGTGGCCTCTACCACACCCTTGCAGGCAGGTTTGGTTATTCCCATACTCATACGGAGGAGGTCACACTCCCCTAAGCAGCTGGAACACAGGTCTTGAGGATCTCATGTTCTTTCCGCTATTATTCCATAAACCAAGTGGGATACTTGCTGTTGATTCAGATTCGCAGGGTACATTGCCAAGAGACGTCCTTTCCAGAAAGTCTATTTTCAACAGAGTATTTCTGGTGCTTGTCCATTCGGGTGACTATGCTCAGTTAACTTTCTTTTTTCCCCCATTAATCATAGTAACTTGCTGACGACCCAATTCCCAAGCATTGTTGCGGACAGTGGATCTGATCCTGCTCCCTGCTTTGAGCCTTGGGCTTCATGTGACCTCGTGTGACCTCGTGCACTCTACTTACCTTAAGGATTAAAGATGGGGCTGCCCTTCTCTGACTCGGCCAGGCAACAAGTGCCACACAATGAACTCCAGGGCAGAGGATCCTGGAACCCAGGAGAGATCAGGTTACGGGGTTTGGGGACAGCCATGTGTAGGTTTGACCTTATAGGATCCTCTTTGAGTGACCAGAAGTCAGAGAGCCTCTAGTTATGGTTTGAAGACAGGCTAACTGCACCTGATGGGGCCCCAGCCCACCAAGGACCACCGGCGTGGAATCCTCACCTTGACTCTCACATAATCTGGCCTGGTCTTACTCTCCTGCTGTTTCTAGCGCTTTTATTTTCTGCGTCCTTCCCTCCCTGGATCCTCACTGCAGGCCGACAAATGATCCAGCCCAGCAGAACCCTTGCTCCCCTGCCCTCGATATGGAGCCACCTATAGAACTTTCCAAGTCCTTCTCTTGGTCCTGGCGACTCCTCAGTGGCCACATGCAGAACTCAACCCTGGTGCTGGACAGATGTGTGTTCTGTCCCCCAGGACCCTTTCAGAAGGGAGGCAGAGACTGGCAAGCTGGCTGATCGCCCCCTCTGGGAGTGACCTAGGGTGTAGAGTTTGGTTTATATTTAAGCTTTTTCTCTGTTTGCATTTGAAGCCCACTGTGGTCTTTTCAGTGGCTGTATAGTATACCTCAGTGTATGTGTGAAAGGAGGGGAGAAAGAGAAGATTCACAATGCTCTTCTGGCTGTGGGTGGCCCTCCGAGTGTGTGCAGGAGTCCAGGGGTCGATGCCACCCAGCCCTCACATCGGATCCAACTGGCAGTGGCCCTATGCCCGCTGGCCCACCTGGGAAACATGTGCCTGCTCATCTGGGATGATCGGTGCCTCCTGCCCCAGCCCAGGAGCCCTCCAGGGTGGCCCAGAAGCTCAGTGTCACCAAGTACACACATCCGGGGCCAGTGACCTGGCTGAACACGGACGGGGAATCATCTTCCTTCCATTCCTCTGCCACCCTTGATGGTTTCAGGGCCCAGGGAGGACGGGGCCACGGTCTGGGTCACACGGAGGCTAGGAGCAGGAGGTCCAGCAGAGTTTCCAGGGCCAGAGCTGGCAAGGAAAGCTGCTCTGCCCACGGGGGCAGATTTTACTAGTGAGTAATAGCACTTGGCAGTAGAGGGGCCTCTGGGTGGCTCCAGTGATTTTACAAGCCGTGAGTTTCCCTGAGGTATCTGTTCATGTGTAGCAGCCTCCTGGGAGAGCAGCGGCTTTGTACCCATTCTACAGATGGAGAAAATGAAGCTCCCAGAACGAAACATACCTCTCAAATTTCACAACTTGTATGTTTGTGGGGGAATGGCAGGGCTGGACGTGCGAGGGCAAGTCTGACTCAGGGCACCCTGGCCAGGGGTTGGTAGAACTGAGGTTCCCCAGCCCAGGGGAGGAGGACTAGGAATTCCCCAGCTTATTGAGGTCAACGTCGGTGTTTTCCCAAACCTGGGTTACCCAGAGCATTTCCATTGACGCCTGTGGGTTAAACCCAAGCCTTTTTGCTAGAAAGTGACATCAGCATGGACCCCTTTCGGGAGCCACTCATTCCTCATGCACTGGTTACCCACCCCATCCCTGGGGGCGTGTGGCCCAAGACCCCAAGTAGATGCCTAAAACACCAGTAGTACCAAAACCTAGGTGCACTGTGTGTTTTCCTCCATGACGTCACACAGCTATGAGTAAGTTTACTTTCTGAAAAAGATCTGTGGATTCATTTGAAAGACACAATGGCAAAGGAGGGAAAAAGAGGGAGAGAGAGACAGTCTTATATCTGCTGGTTCATTCTCCAAGTGACTACAACAGCCAGATCTGGGTTAACCCAAAGACAGGTGCCAGGAACTTTATTCTGGTCTCCCACATGGATGGCAGAGACCCAAGCACTTGGGCCATCATTGCCCCCCTCCCAGGTGCATCGGCGGGGAGCTGGATGGGAAGTAGAGCAGCCAGAATTCCGACTGGTACCCCAATGTGGAATGCCAATGTTTTGCCAATGATTTTACCCACCTCACGCTGGCCCTCTAGAGTTTAATCTTTGGAAACTGTGAGAGACGAACAATGATAGCTACCAATAAAATAGAACAATTCTAGCCAATACACTGTAGTCAGAGTTACTTCAAAAGAAGAGTTATTCATGTCTGGAATTTTCCATTCACTATTTTCGGGACTGCAGTTGGCCCTGGATAACTGAAAGTGTGGGAAGGGGCAGGAAGCAGCAGCTAGGGGAGACCGCTCCATGGTCACCTCCAGTGACAGTAAACTTAGGGATGGCGGAATTTTCCTCTTGCTTTGGGGACCTCACTTGAAGCTTTTTGGAAGAAGCACTTGACCCGGGCAGTCAGCCAGGTCCCTGCTCTTTTAAAGGGCCAGCCGGCCCCAGCAGTCCCACCATTGCCAGAGACGGGCACGGAGCACAGGATCAGGAGAGGCCCGCGGAGCCTGGGTGGGCATGCTGCCGAAGAAGTCATCTGTGTATGTTTCCCTGTCAGGGAGAGAGAAATAGAGAAAGGGGCATGAAGGCTGCCAAGGGCTGGAGGGGCAGGACACAGGCTGGAGGGTGGCAGCCTGAGGAAGACCCCAGTCATGCCCATGCTTGAAGGGGTAGCTGTCAGGGTTCAAGGGAGAGGGTGACTGGCCCGTGCTGTTGAGTGATCCCTAAGCTGTCTGTCGGCCCCAGGAAAGCCCAGGTTGGGATTGGATTCAAGTCCAAGGGTGGGATTGGGGTGTCTAACCCCGTCCTCCCTCTCTGCCTTGCAGTCAGGCCTCTCCCTGTCCCACGTCCTGCCAGTGATTGGTCGATGCCCACCTGCACTGGGGAGAGCCCTCTTTCCATTCTAGAAAGGACATTGTAGCCGCAGGTGCAGACACACCCTTACGCCAGCCTGGGAGATCCACTGTCACCCAGCACACGCTGGGAGTTGCTGGGCTGGGTGGGGGCTTTGCTGGGCATTAGCATGCTGTGTGCCCCGCTCCCCAGAGCTGATCTGCTCTGTTCACAGGGTGTTGGCATTCACACCTGGACAGAAGCAAAGCCCCTTCCAAGGCAGGTGTTGGGTTGGGACTGTGAAGTTCTGTCCTTTCGCCCCCTTCCCACGTCAGGAACTAAGTATGTCTTTTGGGCTGTCCTTACCTGTCTGTTTATTTTCCTTGGAAGGCAGAGTTACAGAGAGAGCAGGAGACAGAGATAGGGAAAGAGAGATCTTCCATGCTCGCTCTCCAAATGGCCGCTTTGGCTCAGGCTGAGGCCAGGAGCCCGGAGCTCCATCCAGCTCTCCCAAGTGGGTTACAAGTAAGCACTTGGTCCAGCTTCTGCTGCCTTCCGAAGTGCGTTAGCAGGTTGCTGGATCAGAAGTGGAGCAGCCAGGACTCTGATAGAGGAGGTTGTTGTCGCAGGTGGCAGCTCGTAGGGCCACTGAGCCACGACGCCAGTCTCCGAGTCTCATGCGCTCTTTGAAGTGCCGGTGACTCCTGATGGTAATAATCAATGTGAATTGCACTTTCATAGCAAGAGGCCATTTGCTGAAGGCCTCACACGTGTTTAACTCATTCAGGCTCAAGGTAACCCCTAAGAGGTGGCTACGGTTAGCTTCGTGCTATAGATAGGGGAAAATGAGGCACACAGATGTGCCACACATTGTGAGGATTGGAGCCAGGGTTCCGGCTCAGAGGCTCCTATGACTTGCCCAAGGCCTCACAGCAAGTAAGCACTGGAGGGTGGAGGGAGGACTTTGAACTTGAAGACTCTGCCGCAAACGCCTGTTTCCAGGCAGCCTCTCCACTCTGCCCTCGGCATGCTGGGACGTTGGCCCTAGGGTGGCTACAGCCGGTTCAGCCTCCCTGTTAGGCAGTCCACGGGCCCACACGTGCCGCTGGCTGCCCCACCACCATCCCCATCCACCTCTGAGCAGCTACCTCTTGCTGACTGCTCTTCCCAGCCTGTGTGTGGCTCTTTTAGAAAAAAGAAATATGTGGGATGAATAAGTGCCTAAAAATAACCCAGGATCAAGTTGAGGGTTTTTTTTGTTGTTGTTGGGGGGGTGTGGCGGTTAGGGAGGGGAAAGCTCTGTTTTCTTCCCCTCTTTCCTTTTTTATTTCTCTCTCTCCACCCCCAAGGCCGGCTGTCAGTGGCCACTGCTGGGCAGCTGGGCCCTGCTGGCTCCTGCAAGGCTATAATCACAAGGAATTAGCCTCACTGCCTCCTGCTGCAGGGATGGGGGAGTGCCGGCCTGCAGGGAGGGAACTGGGTGGGCAGGGGCACCGAGAGGAGGCTGCTTGAGTGGGTGCCATCTTTCTGGGTGCCCCCAAGCCTCACCCTTGCTGGATCCCCTGGGTAGGCTGCCTGGAACAGTGCCAGAAGCCAACAGAGCTTGGCTACCAAGAGCCGGCACTCTTAACAGTGGGGTTCTGGGGCGGGGCGTTCAGCCCAGCTGTGCAGGGTGCGCCCCTTGGGCCATCCATGTCGGGATGGGATTGGCTGGGTTCAAGGCCTGCTTCGGTTTCTTGTGGTGCTCACCCTTAGAGGCAGCAGGTGATGGTAGTTCCAGAAGCTGGCCCTCTGGGTTGAGTTTTCAGCTTCCTGTCTGGGATCCTGCCCAGTTGTTGCGGGGATTCGGGGAGTGAATCAGTGAATGGGAGGTCTGCCTGCCCTGGGAGTCGGTCTCACTGTGTGGATGCAGGTTCCAGGTCTGGGCTAGGATCTCTGTATGGCGCAGCAGCTGTGCCTAGAGTCTCTCCTGGTGATGTCACGTGCACACTGCAGTGGGGGGGAGCAAGGTGGTGGGGTCAGAGGGAAGAGCCATCCACAGCTAGGGGCAGAGGGTCCTAAGGTCTCTGCTTGTGCTGAGCCTTTGGCCAAGACATGGAAAATTCCAGGTGGGAGCCCGGAAATCCCCAGCATAGGAGGGGCAGGAAGGGCAGTGCCATACTTCCTCATCTCCTGCGCCCCCTTGGCTTTGACTGAGACCTTGGGCAGCGGCTGGTTCCTGCTTCCTAGCAGCCGATTGTTCGCGGTCTTGGCTGCACATCACGTGGTTATTTCGGGGAGGAAGGCTTTCAAGTTCTGGTTCCTGGGCTGGTCCCAGCCCTGTTTCATCAGCACCCTAGCTCCCAGGCGATCCCAGCAGGGCAGCCACAGCAGCCATGATGAGCTCTGATTCCTCCATCCATCCCTCCTGTTTGCTCTTGAGCTTCTCTTGGGATGCTTACGCCACAAGTACGAATTCTAGTCCTAAGCACACTGCTTCCAGCCCAGCTTCCTGCTAATGGGAGGAGACAGGAAGTGAGGGGACCCACTTGCCAGCCAGGCAGGAGACCTGGATGCAGTTCCAGGCCCCTGGCTTCAGCTTGCATCATCCTGGCTGTTGTAGGCTTTTGTAGAGTTATCTGGTAGACCGAAGATCTCGCTCTCGCTCTCAATCTCCCATTCAAATAGATGGAAATAAGTATATAAATGCAAACAATGGAAGGATCAGTGTGAGAACATATACACTTCAGGTCCCTAAGGGTTGACAAGCAAAGCTCCCACAGCCCAGGGTCCCTTCTTGGAGAGCTATTCTCTCCACCCCTGCCTGACCTCATGGTGATGTCATCCTGGTGACTAAATAAACCTCCTGAGTGGCCCTGTCCTTCCCGGCACTCCCTCTGCACCGCCACCCCCCCCATACACACACAGGTGACTCCAGACCTGGGCTCTTACCTGACCGATCTGCCATGCCCTCGCACCTCCTCCAGCAGGTGTCAGAGCAACACAACTGCATACCCAGGGCCTGGTCCTGTCTCTCCCTGGTCCCTCTTAGCCACCCCACCTCCTCCCAGTCCCCGGGGGGGGAGGGGCATGAAGTCATACAGGCTCCAGGCTCCTTTTTACCTCCCGCACTGAAGCGTGGTACCCCATCTTCCGCACCTGCTTGTTGTCTCAACTTCACGTCCAAGGCTGGGGAGGAGCAGACGGGACAGCGGGAGCCCAGTTGCTAGCACACAGCACATGAGCGTCCTGGTCCCTGTGGGCCACGCAGTTGGCACAGCACGGACACTGCTGAGGCTTTAAGGCAGGGTGGCTTTGTCCGTACTCCGGTAGCTAGGTCTTCTCCATGTGGCCTTTAACAGGGACACTGGTGGCCCATCACTGTGGCCTGTCTGCAGGGGAACCAGGAGTTGTCACAGGCCCAGCACGTGGCTCCATCAGCTCAGGGCTGAGCACAGGGCGGCCGTTTGGCACAGCTGTGAGCATGCCTCTGATGCCAGTGTCTTGCAAATGCCCACCCCAGGAGACAACAGGCGATGGCTTAAGTCCTTGGGTCCCTGCCACCCATGTGGGAGACTCAGAGGACATGTCCAGGCTCCTGGCTTCTGGCTTTCTCTGGACCCAGTCCTGGCTGTTATGGACATTTGGGGAGTGAACTGCCAGTGGAAGATCTCTCTTTCTTTCTCTCTCTGCCTTTCAGATAAAAATGAAATGAGGGAGAAACAGATGTAGATCAAATGAGTGATAGGCGACCTGGCCCTTCAGTGCCTTCCCAGAATGAAGCTCTTGCAAGACAGCTATGACACCTCAGCTAGGTCTGTGTCTCCCTGGGGGCGGCCAAAACAGCTGGCACATGGACCCCCATGTGCTGGGACCTCCCTGGAGGACTGCTCAACTCAAATTTTACTGTCATGGTGTCACCAGCACCTGGGTCCTGCTGATAGGTTCCTGCCACAGGAGTTTTAAGTATTGAAAGCCAATACCTAGGACTCTCTATACAATTCAAGTCCAAGGCTAAGATTTCCCAGCAGTTCATCTGAAAGCGTTGCACTGGAAACCAGGGTATCTGTAACCTAGCAAGAGATATGAGCGCCGCCTAGTGGCCGTGGAGTCCCTTAGCACATTCTTTATTGTGGCTGTGCCTTCTCCATCACTTTTCTATCACCCGCAGCCTCTCATTCATCGCCACAGTTTCCTGTGCCTTCTAAAATCATTATCTTTCCACCTGGTGTTTTATTCGTAGTCAGCTTTCACTTCCGTCTCAGGCTGAGGAGTCACCGGGTCAGGATGAGGCATCTCTAAAGCTCAGGCGTGTTTTGTGTGCTCTTTGAAAGGGAGACAGTTGAGCTCCTGGGGGAGGCCCTCCTTGCACCCCCACCCTGGCTGAGCCAGTAATGCAACAGCTCACAAGGTCAGAGCCCAGCTGCTGAGCCCTGTATGCCTTCCAATCCCAGGAGCCCTGGGCTCTGGGAATTGATGCTGATCACTTCCAGGAAGGAAGAGAAGGCAGCCAAACCCTACACGTTCCTGGCACACACAGGCGTCTTTAAAGTGATGAAAAAGATGACCCCTGCAAATGGAAGCACACACCAGTGAGATCTTAGCCTGGCTGCCAATCCTGCACATTGACGGGCGGAGGTGCAGGAGAGACCACTCTGAAATACACCCACTCAGCTTAGCTGTGAGGTCAGCTTAGCTGTAGGGCCCTTGTATAAAGCACGCCTCATCTATGAAAGAGGGAGAGCAAAAATAGTGCTCACCATACAAAATGTCCAGGGGACCAAAAGACGCAGTGCTTATCCTGGGTACCTGGCACTTGGTAGGAGCCATCAGCATGGTCGGCCATCAGCCCCTCCCCCAGGAGCGCCCACCTGGCCTCCCAGTGGCCTATGCAGGTGATCAGAGGCTCTAGATGATGTCCTCTTGAATGCCCTGAGGCTTTGCCTTTCTTTCTGAACTTCAGAGTGTAATCTTGGCTGGTGCCAGGGAAAGGTGTTGTGGTGTAGTTAGTTAAGCTGCCACCTGGGATGCTCACATCACAAATCAGTGTGCAGGTTCAAGTCCCAGCTGCTCTGCTTCCCTTCCAGCTTTCTGCTCATGCACCTGGAAGAGCAGCAGAGGGTGGCCCAAGTGCTCAGACCCCTGCCACCCAGGTGGGAGACTGGGATGGGATTCTGTGGCTTCTGGCTTCAGCCTGGCCAATCCCCACCATTGTGGTCAGTTGGGGGGAGTGAACCAGCAGATGGAAAATCTGTTCCTCTCTCTCTAAAGAAAATATTCAAGTCCTACACAGGAGTGTCTGAGTTTAGAAAGAGGCGGAGGGAGGTTTTCCTTTTTCTCTCTGAAGTTGAAACAGGGGTTCTTGGGCCCCAAGGTGAATGTGCTGCCCTGGGTGCCAGGGACACAAATCCCGGAGGGGAGGCTTCCCTGGGGACTCCTTCAGCCACTAACTTCCTGGCTGACCTCGCATGCAGTTCAGTTGGGCATGGCTGGCCACGGAGATGCCTCTTGTTCCCTGTAAGGCCTGTTAATTTTCTGACCTTTCAGTCTTCAAGTGGCTCTGTCATCTTAGACTTTTTTTTCCCCAAGGATTTATTTTATTGGAAAGGTAGATTTACAGAAAAAAGGAGAGACAAAGATCTTCCAGCTGCTGGTTCACTCCCCCCAGGTGGCCACAACAGCTGGAGCTGAGCTGATTCAAAGCCAGGAGTTTCTTCCGGGTTTCCCATGTGAATGCAGGGGGTCTATGCACTTGGGTCTTCTTCTGCTACTTTCCCAGGTGAATTAACAGGGAGCTGGGTGGGAAGTGGAGCTACTGGGACTGAAACTGGTGCTTGTGTGAGAGAATGGTGCTGCAGGCTAAAAAGGCCTAGCCTACTAGCCAGCCCTCAATTTCACCTCTGCAAAGAAATCCATTGAGGACTTGGTAGGGACAAAACCTCAAAGAACCAGATGCTGGGTCCAGCTGGCTTCCCGCCGTGCTGGACGGTCAGTGTGCCCTGGTATTCCTGCCGGCAGTCCTGGCAGCTGGACCACATGTCAGCCCATTTTGGGGGATGAGAAAGTAGAAATTCAGAGAGAGAGGAACGTAGTGGAAGCAGGATTCAACTCGAAGTCTGAGTGTAGTGCCTCCATGCCCTACCTTCACCACCACCGCTGCCGCATACCCCACGCATGGCAGCCGACGGTGGTCCCAGAGGACAGCATTGCCCAGTGGTGTTTTGGCTGCCTTAATTTAGGTTCACTCTGCAGTGTTTTTGCATTGCCACCTGATGATGCAGTTTTCTGAACACACTTCCTGTGTGTCACGTGACTGGTTTCTGCATAAAACACCAGAGTTGGTGTTGGGGCTCAGCAAGTTGTGCTGGCATCCCACATGGGCACTTATTCAAATCCTAGCAGCCTCTGCACCCACGTGGGAGACTCGGAGGAAGCTCCTGGTTACTGACTTCAGCCTGGACCAGCCTCCCAGTTGTAGCTACTTGGGGAATGAATCAGTGATTGGAAGGTCTATCTGTTTCTCTGTTTTTTCCTTCTTTCTCTGTAACTCTGCTTTTATAATAGGTAAGTAAATCCTTTTTAAAAAATTAAAACATGGTGCTGGTGCTGTGCTGCAACAGGGTAAGTGTCTGCCGCCTGCAGCTGCAGCATCCCATGTGAGAGCCGATGCCGGTTCCCTGCTGCTCCACTTCTGATCCAACTCTTGGAGGATATAGTCTCGGATTTGTAGGGCTGGGCTGCAGAACCACAGTCTCCCAGTAGGTGTCAGTCTCTACCAAAACACACAGATTGACCTGTGCTGCTACGGTAAGGCACTTGAGGAAGCCTCCAGCACTTCCTCTCTTATTCTACCCAATTTATTCAAAAAAGGCATACCTACCCTGAGTTGGGTGACCCCACACCTCCTGGCAATCACACTCACTCCAAACAACAAGCAGCAGCAGAACTAGCAGGGTTCCTGCTTCACAGCCACATTGGCACCCACACCTTCCGAGACTGCTAAAGACAAAGAGGGTCCCAGTGTTAGGATGACCCTGTGTCCTATCAGCCCAGCAGGCCCTGGAACCAGGACTGGGCACTTCATACTGTGACCTCTCCCTGCAAGTGCAGAGGGCAGCACCCAGCTCGGCAGCAGCTGGCCTGCCAGGCCACCTGTTCCCCTGCCAGGACTTTTAAGTACTGGACAGTGATGCTCCACCTGCAGGGCTGCCCCAGTGCATCATGGGAAATTCTTTTGGGCTGGAACATCCCTGTCGTGAGCCGTGCTCCAGGCTTGCACTATATATATATTTTTTAAACAATAGAGATGGGTTTATGATTCTGAGGAGGCACCTGCCAGGAAGACCGCATGTGGCCCTGTAGAGAATGGCCCTTCCAGAATTTTCTCTGGAAGGCAGACTCCCAGTGTGATGAAGGATGCCCGAATGCGAGCAGGGAGCCCTATAGCTGAGCTGGGAGCAGACAGCTTTGGAAACAGGCAGCCCAGCTCCCTCGCTGGTCACTTGGGGGAAGAGCTGGCAGGCGGGTTCTCACTAGGTGTATTGCGGTTGTGGCCGGGAGGGGGATTTGGAGGAGGGAGGAGGCTCCCTGGGGGATACCTGCTCCTGCCGCCTCCCATTTGCCCATCTGTTTGGAGACCCCTGACTCATTTGGGCGGCCCCTAGGGGATTAGCCGCAGGAGGCAAACAACTGGCTCTGAATTCCTCCTTTGTCCGGAGAAGTCAAGTGGGGAGGGGCCCGGGCGGACCCCCTGCCCCCGCTGGAATGTCTGCAGCCGCGCCCCCGCCCCGCCCCCTTCCCTCCCACCCGCCGTCTGCCCGAGGGTCTTGCATCTCGCCCCTCCCCGAAACACACACACACCCACCCACCCGGGTTCTGCTACCCCAGCTGCAGCCCGAGGTGGGGGTGGAAAGGGGGGACCTTTGTTATTCAAATCACGCCTGAGCCACTGGGCGCCCGGGGCTGCAGGCTCCAGCTCTTGGGAACGCGCGCCCCTCGGTGGCCCCCCACCGCTCTCGGGGTTTCCCGGGCCACGGGGGACCGGGCGCGCTCCCGGGCCGTCGCTGCCACGGGGCCGCGCCTCCCCCTTCCCCGGCGCGCGCTGCGGCTCTGCGCCCGGCCCCCTCCCCCTGACTCCCCTCCCCCTTCCCCTCCCCGGGTCCAGCTTCGGTGCAGCCGCCACCGCCGTCTTCCCGGTTTGGTACGCGTGGGGAGTCCCCACCCCCGCCGGCACCCTCCCCGCCACATGGACCCCTCGGGGCGGAACTAGCCGGGGGTGGGGGGCCAGCGCCGCCGGGGGCAGCTGAGTCCCTGGGGTGGAGCGGCCGCAGCTGCGGTCATGGATGCAAGCAAGATGGTGAGTGAGCGCCGGGGCTCAGCCCGGCCTCCCCGTGCCCTCCCTCTGGGCGCCTTCCATTGAAAGTTTCTGGGTTGTTGATCCTGCCTGTTGGCCCCAACTCCGGGTGAGCCGGAGGAGGGGAACCGGGCCAGGAGTCTGGAGGCGGCTGCCCGGGCCCGATTGGGGGTTCCTGGCTTCCCGCCGTGCTGCCGCCCGGGGCTGTCCCGGAGATCTCGCCCGAGGAGAACCCCACCCCCCCCGGGGGGACAGGGACCGTGCGTGGGGTTCGCAGCCCAAACTGGGGAATCCGCCGTGGGGGCGTGGAAGAGAACCGGGCCCGGCCCCCTCCGGAGCTCCCCAACCCGCTGCTGGGTTCCCGAGATCCGCGGGGAAAGCTGGAGGGCCGGTCAGTGGGCTGGGAGGCACAGGTGGGTACGGAGGGCGGGTGCGCGGTCCCGGGTTGGACCCCAGATGTGCAAGGGGGCTGCTTCAGATTGGTCACAGGGAGACCCCGGCCTGGGTGGGCTAGGGAGCCATGTGGCCTTTCGCGGTTCCTCTAGAGGTGGGGCTGGGGTCTGCAGCCTCCCTCCCCCCAAGTGGCAGGAGCTGAAGGAATCGCTGTGGAGAGGAGCAGCCGGGGCAGGTGGCAGGACGTGAGTTGGAGGCTTCTGAAGGGGGTGTCCCCAGGGAGCCGTGGGAGGCCTGGAAACCGCAGGTTCTCCCAGGGCTCTCCCCGGCTCCACTCTGTAGTGGAAATTGAGGGGTGACCACGGGCCCCCCAGGGTTGCCCTGGAATGTAGCCAACAGGCCCACTCATGGCCAGCTCTACCCCACTTCCACTCCCTCCCCAGAACGGGGGGGAGGGGAGGTGCCAAAGATGAAGCACCAGGTCAGCGAGTTTCTCCAGGCAGTACCAGTGTGTAGGTCCTTGGCTGGGGGCCTGGGTGGGGTGGGGGGGAGTCAGTCTCATGCTGCCCCTGGGGTGGGCGCCCCTCTCATCAGGCCATCCAGGCCTTGCCAGGCCCTGTGTGTGCTGTGGAAGCTTGGATCTCTTTGGACATCTATCAGACCCCCCTCTCCCTGGAGGAAGAGAAGGGGTGTCTTCCTATAGCTGTGGGAGTGTAAAAGTGAAAACCCAAGCAGCGTGTGTGTGTGTGTGTTTGTGTGTGTGTGTGTGTGTGCTGGCTGTTTCCTAGAGGTGTCTGAGCAGGACCAGGCTGTTGCCTCTCTGGGCTGTGCTTGGGGGGCTTGAAAAGGGATGGCTGCCACACCTGCTCACCCTCCTGGCCCTGCACTGTCAGGTGTGCCTTCCAAAGCCTGCCCTGAAAAGGACACTTGAGACACTCCCACCCACCTCTCTCCAGCCCTCGGCGATTCAGCAGCCTTTATCCAACACCGTCAGGTGCACACGCGTGGGCCAGGTGAAGGAGCCAGCAATTGGACCTAAGGCTTCTGTCATCTGGCCTGATGATGCTTTTCCTCTAGAGGGCCTGGCAGGGGTGGTCTGAGAGGGGACTGCAGTGCCAGTCAAGTAGGGGCAGCAGCACAAGACCCCCAGACCCCCCAGCCATCTCTCACAGGCTGAGTCATTGCAGGAAGAATGGACACAGCCCCCTGGGGGAGGAGTAGGGCAGTTGTCTGGGACCCAGGTTTGGGATTAAGAAGTATCCAGGTTGGCAGGGGTGAGGAGTCCAGAAGGCCTTGAGCAGTAATTGGGATGTCTAGCCCAGACCACTCTTTTCCTCTATGACTTGGGATGCAAACAAAAGGGATGTTAGATCCTCCTTACCACTCCGGGCGTGGAGCCCAGCCCAGAAATGGTTGTCTGCAGCCGTCCAGAGAGAACACAGACTCTGGCCTGTTGGAGCAAGAACCTGACCCACCCCCAGGGAGTCAGCTACCACCTGCTTCCCGCTGCAGCAGGGGGCTGGAGCTGCGGACTCACCATCAGGTATCTCTCCAGCTGGGGAGATCTCACCCACAGGCTGGCCCGGCAGGTCACCCGTGTTCTAGACGGAGCTCAGCACCAGCTAGGGCTTGGCCGGAGGAGAAAGCAGTGGTGTTGAGCCGCCTCTCTGGCTACAGGAGTCTTCCGTAACCTCTGCGGCTGGGAGCCTGCCAATTCAGGGGATCCTGGCAAAGGTTGGACGCAGGACCCGAGGTGGATGGCCATGCCGTCCATGCTGGTCCCCCCTCTGACCTGATGATCTTAAAACTGGCCTGATCCTGGGTCACTGTGGTTACCCATTGCCCCCTCCCTGCTCCAATCTTGCTGCCATCGCTGTTTAATTTCTTGGTGGGCCTGAAGAGCGGGAAGGGGCAGGAGTGGCCATTTGGGTGGCTGCTCTCAGGACCATCCCTGCTCTCCTAGGTCGCCTTATCGTTCTGAATGGGAGCACAAATGGTCGGCATCAGTGGATTTGCCAGCTGGTGTCACTATGAATTTTTGATGACATCAGATATGTGCCCTAGGGACAGCCAGCTGGGTAACCCTGATGAAGTACAGATGCCTTTTAGGGGAGGGGGCAGTGATGCTCTGAACACTGTAGTTTTTTTTTTTAGAATTTTTTTTTTTTTTATTGGAAAGTCAGATACACAGAGAGGAGGAAAGACGGAGAGGAAGATCTTCTATGCATTGATTCACTCCCCAAGCGCTACAACGGCCAGAGCTTAGCTGATCTGAAGCCCAGAGCCTGGAACCTCTTCCGGGTCACCCACGCAGATGAAGGGTCCCAAGGCTTTGGGCTGTCCTTATACTGCTTTCCCAGGCCACAAGCAGGGAACTGCACAGGAAGCGGGATCACTGGGATTAGAACTGGCACCCACTTGGGATCCCGGCACATGCAAGGTGAGGACTTTAGCCGCTAGACTACCATGTCAGGCCCTGGCGAGTCTTTTAAAGATTTATTTTGTGTATTTGAGGTCTCAGTGCAGTAGCCTAGTGGCTAAAGTTCTTGCATCAGGATCTATCAGACCTCCCTCTCCCTGGAGGAGGGGGTTGTCCTCCTGTAGCTGTGGGAGTGTAAAAGTGGAAACCTAAGCAATGTGTGTGTTTGTGTCAGGATCCCATACGGGCGCCTGTTCGTATCCCGACTGCTCCACTTCCCATCCAGCTCCCTGCTTGTGGCCTGGGAAAGCAGTAGAGGACGGCCCAAAGCCTTGGGACCCTGCACCCGCATGGGAGACCTGGAAGAAGCTCCTGGCTCCTGACTTCGGATTGGCTCAGCTGCAGCTGTTGCAGCCACTTGGGGAGTGAACCAGCGGATGGAAGAGCCTTTTGTCTCTCTTTTGTAAAATGTGAATTTCCAATAAAAATAATTTTTTGTTAAAGATTTATTTATTTCTACTGCAAAGTCAGATATGCAGAGAGGAGGAGAGACAGAGAAATATCTTCCATCCAATGACTCACTCCCCAAGTGACCACAACAGCTGGTGCTGCACCAGTCCAAAGCCCAGAAGCCAGGAACCGTTCCAGATCTCCCACGCGGTGCAGGGTTCCCAAGGTTTTGAGCCATCCTCGACTGCTTTCCCAGGCCACAAGCAGGGAGCTGGATGGGAAGCAGGGTGACCAGGACTAGAACCGGTGTCCATATGGGATCCCGGCATGTTCAAGGCAAGGACTTTAGCTGCTAGGCCACAGCGCCAGGCCCAAAAATAAATTAATTTTTAAAGATTTATTTCATATATTTGAAAGTCACAGCTAGAAATGGAGAGAGAGATCTTCTATCTGCTGGCTCACTCTCCAAATGACCGTAACAGCTACAGCTGGGGCATACCCAAGGCTGGAACTAGGAGCTGCTTCTACATCTCCCATGTGACAGCAGAATCCCAAACACTTAGATTGCCTTCAGCTGGTTTCCCAGGTACATTAGCAGGGAGCTGGGCTGGAAGTGGAGCAGCTGGGACTGGAACCAGTGCACATATGGAATACTAGCATTTCAGGCAGTAGTTTTACCTGCCACACCACAGTACAGCCCCAATGCTGCCAGTTCTTACAAAAGAACACACGAGTGCTGGGTAGACGTGTATTTTTTATTTACATGTGCCTTGTGTTGGGAGTGTACAAAGCATTTTCCTTATTTTAAAAATTAGTGTTATTTGTTTGAAAGGCAGAGTTCCGTAGAAAGATAGATCCTCTATCTGCTGGTTTACTCCCCAAGCAGCCAGAAGCCGGGGACTCTTATCTGGCCTCCCTCACAGGTGGCGGGGACCTGTGTGCTGAGGCCATCCTCACTGCTCCTCCCGCATGCAGCTGGATCAGAAGGGGAGCATCTGGGAGTCCAGCCGGTACTCATATGGGACACTGGCATCATCAGGTGAGGGCTTAAGCTGCTGAGCCACAGTGCTAGCCTCTCAAAAGCGTTTTGTACCTGTTCTCTACATGATATTCTAATTTCTCCAGAAATGCTGTGGCAGAGTCTACAAAAAAAAAAGCCACATCCAGAAGAGTGAGTTTCAGGGTCCCACATCAGGGAGTCAGGATTTGAACCCAGTCCTCCTGATAACTGAAATAAACACCATGGCAACAAGATCAATAATAGTTGTGGGCAGGTATGGTGCAGCAGGTGAAGTTACCACCTGTGTTGCCAACATCCCACATCCCAGGGCTGGTCTGAGTCCCGGCTGCTCTGCTTCCCATCCGGCTCCCTGCTGAGGCTCCTGGGAAAGCAGCAGAGGATGGTGCAAGAGCTTGTTCCCAGCTCTGTCATGGGAGACCATTGTGATCGTTTGGGGAGGGAACTAGCAGATGGGAAGTCTTTCTCTGCCCTTCCCTGTCCAGCTGCCTTTCAGATAAATAAATCTTGTTTAAAAAATGATAACCAAATAAACCATGATGAGTTAAGGAGAAAAATTTGGAAGACTGGATTCTAGAATGGTCAATTTAAAAAGCTGCACTGGAGGGCTAGTACTGTGGTGTAGTGGGTTGAGTCCCAGCATCCCAGCTGCACGCTGGTTGCACTCCCGGCTGCTCCACTTCCATCCAGCTCCCTGCTGATGTGTCTAGGGGAACAGCAGAGGATGGCCCAAGTGTGCAGGCCCTGCCACCTACGTGGGAGACCTGAAAGAAACTCCTGGCTTTAGACAGGCTGTGCTCTAGCCGTTGTCGTCATTTTGGGGGAGTGAACCAGCAGCTAGAGCTGTATGAAACTCTGCCTTTCAAATAAATAAATCTTTTTTTTAAAAAAAAAAGATGAGCCAAGGTAGGTACCTTTAGCTCCCAGGTCCCCTGGAGAAGCAGTTTCAGGGAGGGGGCACTGTTGTCTGCCTAGGGTGGGGGAGTGGGGTCTGGGCGCTGTAGATCACCTACAGCCGGCTTAGAAGTATGTTCTCACATGGCCTTGTCCCCAGATGTGCAACACCTGGGTCACCCAGAAGGCTAATGGGAGAGGGAGAGAAGGTGTCACAGGTATCGGTGATGGTGGGGCCGAGGAAACCCCCACTGCTGCTGCCACCAGCCTTGTGGGTATACTTGTTGCAGGGCTGGAAGGAGGGATGGGGGGCCCAGCTGGAGGAGTGCTGTGCAGCATGGTAGAGGAACCATGCGTTGCCCACATCAGCTACTATCTGCTTAGAAAGGAGGTCCTGCCTGGGCACTCGGCTGGAGACTCAGCAGCAGCTGGCATCAGGACACAGGTACCAGGCTCGGCAAGACCAGAGCAGTATAGGTACCCCTGGGTCAAAAAATCCAGGTAGTGGGTCACAGCTGGCTCTGGAGAGAATGGAACCAATCAGAAAATGTGTGTTCTATGTATGATAGCAAACAGTGGTTCAGGCACACACAGGCACCCGAGTCGGTAAAGGATATTTGTCACTCAGTCTGTTGGCCTTCCTATAACAAAATATAGAATAATAATAATTAATTTCAAGGTGAGGATTGGCTTACTGATTTGAGAGGCAGAGCGCTGTCTTCCATTCTCTGGTTTATTCCCCAAATGTCTGCAGTAGCATGGACTGGGTCAGGCTGAAGCCAGGAGTTCTGGTCTCCCACGCGGATGCCATCCTACTTTCCCAGGTGCATCAACAGGGAGCCCAATCAGAAGTAGAGCTGCTGGGATTCTAACCGGAACTCCTCTGGGATGCTGGCATCACCAGCTCTAGCTGCACCCTCTGGGCACTTTGTGAAGGGCGGGAGTTTCTAAGAGTCCCGGATCCAAGTCTTGGTCTCTTCGAGGGCTGGGGAAGGCTCGTGCTGTGTTTTCACATGTGACTGCCTGCATCAGAGACTGCACATTGCTTCAGATGGGTGCCTATGCAGATGGGAGTCTTGGCAAGGGAAAAAGGATGTTGTCATTCGCACCCATAAGCTGTGTATGAGTTTTGAACCTATGACCTAAAGAATGTGCCTGGGGGGGCGTGTCAGAAGCAAGAGGAAGCGTGTGTTAATCCTCCTCCTGCACGAAGCCCCCCAAAGTGAGGGGGGTCAGACTTGCTCAGAGCCAGCTGTGGTGAGGGAGAAGAGCATTTTAACAGCTACTCGGGGACCCAGGAGGAGGGATGACATCCTAGATTGGCCTTGGCCTTGGGCCCAGTCCTTGCACCTGCAGGCTCTGGCTCTGCACTCAGCATTTAGGGAACCATGAGTGCCACAGCTGAGCTTTAGCTGGGCCAACAAAGGGGAAATGGCAGAGAAGTGAGCTCAAGGGACCTGGCCTTTTGTGCGCACACACAATAACACACGCTGTGGCATGCAGAACTGTGTAGAGCATCACAGGTCAGGTGACTTCCCAGTCAATCCCCCCGCATGTCAAGGTCACGTGTGGAGAAGGAAATGTGCCTTCTCTCTTAGGAGATATGAGATTTTTGTTTCTTAAGATTTATTTATTTGTATTAGAAAGGCAGATTTACAGATAGAAGAGGATATAGGGAGAAAGATCTTCCATCTGCTGGTCCACTCCCCAAGTGGCCACCACAGCCAGAGCTGAGCCTATCCAAAGCCAGGAGTCAGGAGCTTCTTCCTGGTCTCCATGCAGCATCCCAAGGCTTTGGACCATTCTCGACTGCTTTCCCAGGCCACAAGCAGGGAGCTGGTTGGGAAGTGGAGCCACCAGGATATAAACTAGGACCCATATGGGATCCCAGTGTGCAAGGTGAAGACTCTAGCCACTGCGCTACTGTGCTGGTCCCAGAGAAGCGAGTTTTGATTTGCTGTAGGACTGCTGTGGTCACTGACCAACAAGAGGAAGCTAAGTTTCAATCAGATCTCTGTTGGAACATCTGCAGTCTGCGCAGGCCCCTGGGTGGGTGTGGTTACATATTAGGGCATGTTCAGGACCTAGGGCTGCTGAGTCATCCTGTGCCCAAAGGTTTATGGGGGAAGAGGCCAAAGTGGGACATTTGTGAGCTGCACTGAGCACAGCCACAGGTGAGCAGGTGTCTGTCATGGACGAAACTGAGGGCCTGGAGTTACTTCTTAGAGTGGCCTTGAGAAGCAAGGATTTAACGTCCCAGTATCCCCTGTGAGGTACTGGCGATGCTGGGGAGCACATCTGGGGCTGTTTCCTCTCTCCCAACTGGGTCTCCTCTTTCTTGCCTGCCTCCATCCAAAGCCAGACAGGCACAGGGCCAGGCAGCTGGTGTCCCTAAGCCCAAGGATTCTAGGAGCCAGACATCATTCATGCTGGCCTGGAGCCCCGAATGGCCCCCTCCCCGCCAGGTCTCCTGCAGCATCCCCGGGGCACTAATGCGCCTTTGATTGGGAAAGGATTTCACAAAGTGGAAAGCTTGTCTTCGTCCTATGGCTACTGCAGCAGCTGGAGACTCTGGGAGGACGGAGGGTGCAGTGCTGGCACCTACTCAGCTTCCGGTGAGAGCCTCGCGCTGTGAGGTGACATGGACAAAAGGGACAGCACACAAGAGGCAGTGACGCTTTGCAGCAGCCTGCCCTTTTTTTTTTCTTTAAGATTTGTTTATGTTTTTATCGGAAAAGCAGGTCATATTTGTGAAGAGGTAGAGATACAGGAGTGATATGCATCTATTGGTTCACCCCCTTAAATAGCTGCCATGGCTGGAGCTGGGCCAGCAAGAAGTCGGGAGCCAGGAGCTTCTTCCGAATCTCCCATGTGGGTGCAGGGTTCCAGGGCTTTGGGCCGTCCTCTACTGCCTTCCCAGGCCGGAAGCAGGGAGCTGGTTGGAAAGTGAAGCAGCTGGGACATGAACTGACACCCATATGGGACTGGCACTTGCATAGTGAGGATTTAGCCTCTGAGCCAACACACTGCTGTTTACAACTCATCCAGACCCGCGAGAGTGAGGACTCCCTCCCAAAAGTGTTAACCCAGTCCTTTGAGCTCAGCATTAACCCACCTGGCCAAGCCCTGAGAACCTCAACACCTTGTTAACAGCATCATTTTCTTGGGGCCTGCACTGAGAATGAGGTGAGATACTATCTGAGGGTCAGCATCCATATGAGCATGCATCCTGACTGCTCCAGTTCCCATCCAGCTCCCTGTAATGCCCCTGGGAAAGCAGCGGAGGATGGCCCAAGCATTTGGGTCCTTGCCACACGGAAGGGAGACCTGTATAGAATTCCAGGCTTCTTCACTTTGGACTGGACCAATCACAGTTCATTGCAGCCATTTGGGAAGTGAACCAGTGTATGCAAGATCTCTCTTCCCTGTGCCATTAAAAAAATATATTATTTATTTGAAAAGCAGAGTTGCGGAAAATGGGAGAGAGAGAATCTTCCATCTGCTGATGTACTCCCCACATGGCCACAATGGCCAGGGTTGGACCAGGCTGAAACCAGGAACCAGAAACTCCATCCAAGTCTCCCATGTGGGTTGCAGGGGACCCATCCTCTGCTGCTTTCCAACTCATTAGCAGGGAGCTGGATCGAAAGTGGAACAGCAGCCAGGACTTGAATGGCGCTCAAAAGGAATGCCAGCATCACAGTCAGTGGCTTCACTCACAGTGCCATAGCGCTGGCTGCCTAAATCCTGACACATCCTCTCAAAAGCGCTTCTGGGAAGAGCTGTGCTTGAAGAGGGGGAGCAGCAATTCCTGTGACAGGTGTATCTGGTACCCAGTAGGTGCTGACTGAATGAGTGATTACAGTGCAGAAGGAGAAGGCACCCCAGCCGGGAGGGTGATGCCAGGTGCCAGTTGGAATGGACAGCTCCTATTGAGTAGGTTTGTTAAGGAGCAAGGCCAGAAGAGGAGGGGGAAGAGGAGACACAGGTGTAAGGGCTGTGTTAAAAATATCCAGTGTGTCTCTGAAGGGACCACAAGCAACTTCTAGCATGTCGACACCGCCTCCTGGTCCTGATGCTTGGAGGTGGGCTGCCCTGGGATAAGCGTGGGAGCTGCATCTGTGGGTTGTTTTTTTTTTTTTTTTTGCAATGAACGCTTCATTCACTTGCTATCCTGAGCTGTCTGTGGAGCAGTCAGTTCAGCCTTGTGTTCTGGAATCTTAAAATAGCTTCCTCTTGCTGGAATCTTCCGGGCTGGAAAGCACTGCCTCCCTCTCCCTGTCGCCACTGGCAACTACTCAGGCCCCAGCCCTGGGCAAGAACACTCCCAATGGGTACTCCTGGGGTCCTTTCTGGCCACTGTCCAGATGTGTGAAATTGTGTCCATGTTAGCAGACAACTGGGGCCACAGGGATCCTCTGCCAGGCTCAGAGTAGGTAAAAGAGAAAAGGTTGGGACTGGCACAGTGGTGTAATAGGTTAATACTCGGCATGTGACACTGGAATTCCATATGGGTGTTGGTTCAAGTCCTAGATGCTCCATTTTCCATCCAACTCCCTCATTATAGCCTGGGAAAGCAACAGACAATGGCCCAGGGCCTTCAGAATGTGCACCCATATGGGAAAAAAGCTCCTGACCCCTGGTTTTGGATTGGCCCAGCTTGAGCCATTGTGGCCATTTGGGGGAGCGAACCAGTGGATGGAAAACCTCTCTCTGTTTCCTTCTCTGTTTGTAAAAGTCTGCCTTTCAAATAAATAAATCTTAAAAAGAAAGAAAGGAATTATACCTGCAAGGATACAGTGGAGATAAATGGCCATGCTGAGAGTGAGTTTATTGAAAAAAACAGAGTGGCCCAGAGTTTCCATCCACTGGTTCATTCTCCAAATGACTGCAACAGCCAGAGCTGGACCTGGCCAAAGTCAAGAGCCTGGCACTCCACCCAGGTCTCCCATGTGGATGACAGGGACTTGGACCACCTTCCACTGCTTTCCCAGACACAGGAGCAGAGTAGTGGTGCTCCTTTGGGGTGCTGACTCAGTACTCAGAGTGCCCAATCTGGCTCTCATGGCCCCTTCCCCCTGCAGCTTCCTTCTGCCCTGGAACGGCACCACACCCCAGGAAGAACAGCCAGAATTGGGATGGGGGAACAGCATGAGCCGCCAGAGGCAGGCCCTGGGCTTCCTCTGTGTCCTTTCCCTTCTGAGAAAGACTGCTGTGAGTGCCTGGACCTCCTGAGAGGTTGCCACTCATGGGGCTGGGGCTTCGCTGCTGTGAGCACATTTAATATCGTGGGAATCTGCCATGGGAAAATGGGTTAAACTCCTGCTGTTTGTCCAAGGGTCTGAAAAGCTGTAAGGAAAATAAAGGTCGCAGTTGCTGACAGTTTGGGGTAGATCCTTCTAGACTCTTCTCTGCATGTACATGCGGGAGGTCGAACTCTGAGAGAGTGCTGTTGATGTAGGTCAGAAGCAGCCAGACTTTCATCGGATTGAGCCAAGCTTGTACACATACATAAGTACGCACCTCCTGAAACGAAACAGGATCAGGGCATCATAGAGTTTTTTGGATTTGGAGCTCTCTTTATGTTGTAGATCTGACCACAGTCTTAGCAAAGAGTACATGGGCACAGATGTGGGCTTCAAAATCTGACCCCATCACCCCCTTGCCTGGGTGGGTTCTTGAGGTTCCCTGGGCTAGGGTTTGCCTTGTGTAGATGAGGACCCTCGAACCCTTCCTTCCAGGGCTGTCAGCAGGGGCAGGAGTTCCTGAGGATGGAAAACATAGGCCCTCAGTGCACATTAGCTCGCGTTGCAGATTATAACCAGTACGGGTGCATTTTCTACTTGGAGTAAGAATTTAACTGGCATGTCTAAGAGTAATGGAAGTGCGCGCTTCTTACTTGAAAGGGAGAGAGAGCGCGCAAGAACTTCCATCTGCTGCTTCACTCCCCAAATGGCTCCCATGATGAGGCCAAGGAACTCCATCTGGGTCTCCCACAAGGTTGGCAGGAGGCTACAACATTGGAACCGTCACCAGGCACATTAGCAGGGAGCCGCCTCGGACACAGAGCAGCCAGCGGTCTCAATCCGGGGCTCTGAAGTGGGACTCCGCCATTGCAGGTGACAGCTTCCCTAAAGTACCGGCCCCATGGGGACATTTTCTGCTTGGAGAATAAGATTCTGGCACCCACAGCTAAGAATCCTACCATGCCTGCTTCTTTACTCTTGAAGGACATAGGCCTCCAGGGTCGAGCTTGCAGACATAGCTTCTTACTGCTGTGTGTGTGGAGCTGCTGGTGAAGACAGAAAAAAGCCATCGCCCTTTCAACCCTGTAACCCTGTACAACCAGGCTGGCCAGGCTGTGGCCCCGTCTCCGTCGTCCCTGCTGTGATACAGCAAACCTGGGACCAGCATATTGGTTTAAATGTCTGATCGTCTACCTCCAAGCCCCGGCATCATATATGGCCGTCGGTTCATGTCCCAGCTGCTCCACTTCCCAACCAGCTCCCTGCTTGTGGCCTGTGGCCAGGGAAAGCAGTAGAGGGCAGCCCAAAACCTTGGGATGCTGCATCTGCTTGGGAGTCCTGGAGGAACCTCCAGGCTCCTGTCTTCGGATCGTCTCAGCTCTGGCCATTTGGGGAGTGAACCAACGGATGGAAGATCTTTCTGTCACTCCTTCTCTGTAAATCTGCCTAGCCCATAAATAAATAAAAAAGTCTTAAAGAACAGCAAACCTAAGCCTGTGTGATTCATAGACAAGCAAAATGTACTTCCTGTAGCTTTTGGACACCAGGAAGTCCCACATGACCGTGCCAGCAGATTGGGTGTCAGGAGGTGCCTGTTCTGTACAGGGCGCTTTCTCCCTGTGTCTTCAAGTGACAAACAGTGGAAGGGATGGGTGGGTGGCCCTAGGAGAGCCATTAGTCACCTCTGCAAAGTCCCTACTGCAGTGGGGAGGCGCATTGCTCCACGCACCTTGATTTCAGAGGATGGTCAACACCACCAGGTTCTCCCGCGCTCTAGCCTCATCCCTGTCCTGATTGTCCTAGATCCTCTCCCGCAAGAGCCTGTCACACTGCCCCTTCAGCTTAGGCTAGATGCACCCCCAGCTTCCATTCACTGAACACCTGCAGCCGCCCGCTACTCCCCCCTCCCCGCTTCCCCCTCTGTACTCCATCTTGAATCCAGGCTGGCATCTTACTCATCTCAGCATGATGGGCAAGTGTGAAAGTGACACCCACCACGCAGGTGCTCTGCCTGTGTCTGCTGGGTGAGCCAAGGGAAGGAATAGAACAGGTGACTCACCACCGGGAGGGCGGGATGTTAATGGACTGAGATGATTCTAAGAGAGGGGGTATAGTTCTTCTGGGTGAGGAGGGGGAGGGGCTCGTGTTTGGGGAAAGCATTTGCAGTGACTCAGAAACCGCAAAGTCCAGCAGCCTCCAGATCCTAGGCCCTCGACCGCCTGGTCAGCCGAGAGCCCTGCTGTGTTTCCGGAAGGGTTGGGAGCTGTGCTTTCTCAAGAGAGATCTTGCGATGTGATGGATGACTCTCCCACTTGCGAGTCTTGCCACTCTTCCTCTCTTCCCCTTCCCCACCCCCTGCCAAGGGAAGGGTTGTCCCCTTCTTCTTCCCCCCCAACACCCACCATAGGAGCCGGAAGGGAGAGTTCCGGGCAGCTGTGGGTTCTGGGGAAGTCACATCACAGCCCCCCACGAACGTGGTGCAATCACCTGCAGGATTAGCAAGGGCCCACATCCTCTCCCTGCTTACTTCTGCCAGTGTCAGAGCAGGAAGTGGCCCTTCTGGGATAATCAGAGCCTGCATCCCTCACCACTTTTTTTCCCCCCTCGTTCTGATCTGAACTCTGCAGCTCCTTGGCAGTGGCCCAAATGGATTTGGGTATTGATCCCTTTGGGCTCCGAGCCCTCTGAAAGCTAGAGGAGCCATGAGGAAGACGAGCTGGTCCAAGGGAAAGGCCTGGTGAGGGGGTGGGGAGGTCTTGGCTAGGGCCGAGGATCAGAGGCTAACTTAACCCCTGGCTTCAGGTTGCACCTGCCTGGGCCTCTCAAGGCTCACAGCATCATGGGTACCCCCTGTTCGCAGCCTGAAGACAGCTTGCCCAGCTCTCAGCAGTGAACCCACCTAGTTATTGGGATCCTGCTCCCATGCGCCAGACCCTGGCCCCAGCTACTCCCTCCGGCCACACTGTGGGCAAATCCTGTGGCCATTTGAAATAAGGAGGCAGGCCCACTGGCACAGTAGGTTAAACAGTTGCCTGAGTTAGCGTCCCCAACTCCGCTTCCAATCCTGCTCACTGCCAATGTTCCTAGGAAAGCAGTGGAGGTGACCCAAACCCTTAGGTCCCAGCCCCTCACATAGGAGACCTGGACAGAGCTGCTGACTGCAGCCTGGCCCAACTGTGCCTGTTGCAGGTGTTTGAGGAGTAAACCAGCAGACCAGAGGTCTAAACCAGAGGAGATCTCTCTCTTTCTGCCTTTCAAGTCAGTACACTTTTTTTCTTTTAAGGTTTATTTATTTGTATTGGAAAGACAGATATACAAAGAGAATGAGAGACAGGAAGATCTTCCATCCACTGGTTAACTCCCCATGTAACCACAACAGCCAGAGTTGAGCAGATCAGGAGCCAGGAGCCTCTACCAGGTCTCCCACATGGGTGCAGGGTTCCAAGGCTTTGGGCCATCCTCAGCTGCTTTCCTAGGCCACAGGCAGGAAGCTGGATGGGAAGTAGAACAGCCAGAATTATAACTGGCACCCATATGGGATCCTGGTGCATGCATGGCAAGGACTTTAGCCACTAGACTACCACACTGGACCCTCAAATCAATAAACTTTAAAAAAAAAATCAAGGGAAACCATAAAACTTTGACCCACTTCCTTCCAGCTACTTGGCCTCTTTGTCGGTCACACCCTTAACAACAAAGGGAATGCTGGGAGATTCTTGCTGCCCTCAACCCTCCCATGTGGCTACAGTCCTTCTAGGAAAGCCAAGAAGGACCATAACCACAGTCAGAAACCGACAGAGTAAGACCCACCATCCACTGTGAAAACCCAGGCAGGTGCCTGTCTGTTCCTGGGACCAGCTCTGCCATTGGCCATTACATGGCAAGAGAACTGTTTTTTTCTGAGCTCTCTGTAACAGATGTGCTTTGGTATAAATCACGCTTGTGTCAATGGAATCCTATTTTCAAGGTGCCAGCGGAGATTGCTATTTAAAGAAATCAGGGTGCCAGCATCTTTTGTAAGATGAATATACTCTCCTAATTTGCCCTTCATATCAATCCAGAATTTTCCAGGAAAAAAAAATCAGAAAGCTTACGTGTCCTGCAATCACTGTGCTTTTTGGAGCTCAGGGACTCTTGGTTTTCTAAGGTCTTTGACTACCCCCACTGTGTGCATGGATCTGCTGATCCAACTGCATTTCTGGGGAAAAGAGGCCATAGTGGGTGCAGAGTACAGCCTGCAGCCAGAGGCTCCAGGGGAGAAGGGGGTTGCTGAAGCTGTGCTCGGAAGTTAAGGAGCTCAGGGGCTGTGGGGTTCCTGAGCTGGGACAGTGGAGCTTTCTTTGGGGTTGATTGTAAGGGGCTGGCTCTGTGGTGAAAGAGGCCTGAGATGGGAATGTTGACTAAGGAAACTGAACAAGACATAGGGAAACGAAGTGCATTGGGAAGGAGAGGCAATGGCCTTGGCATCACTGGAGTATGGCAAGTGCCTCTCGACATCAAGTCACACGCCTACGAGTTGCCCTGCTGACTTGGCTCTATGAAACAGCTGGATTGGGTGTTTTCAACCTCCTGGGCACCAGCTACCCTTGTGTCTGAAGCTGGTGGGAGCTAGGTTACTGTAAGCGCTGACAGAGGGGAGGAAACTGACCTCACGTGGACACAGCTGGGGGGGAGCCGTCCAGAGTGACGTGGCTTTGTGTGTGCGGTGCAGGGGAGGGGGTGGGAGAGGAAGTTGGGCAAGACTGGTGGTTTGAGGGAGGACCCAAGCCAGAGTTTGCAGTGCTTGCAGACCAGCTGTGCAAGCACTGTTTCTGGAAGCACTGACAAGGGGCATTGACCAAGGGACACTCCAGCCTGGCTAAGGGGAAGGGTCAGGGTGTGTCTAAGAGCAGCCATGGTGACCGAACCTCTAAAGTGCAACCCCCTGTGAACTTGACCTTGCAACTTGGGCCATGCGGTGGTGGTGGGGACTTGGCAGGGTGAGCGGAAGTATGGCTTCCTGTGAGACAGCCCTGAGGTGGGGGTGGGGGTGGGGGCCGGCTAGGCTCTTCTTTTACCCTGAGACCTGGTATCCGAGGTCCTACCCTATGCCCCACATTCTGGAACCTTCTAGAGACCTAACGAGGACACCTGAGATTGGCACAACATCTCCTGGGGTGAGACAGCTGGCATCTGGAAGAGGAACCGCATGAAATGCCAGGCTGCCCAAGTCAACGGGAAACACGGGCAATTAGGGTGGAGCCGGAAATGCCAGCAAGAGGGTGACCTTTGCCTGGGGTTGTGGTGGGGCAGACTGGTGGTGGAAGGGGATTCTGTGACAGATGCTCAAGGCCAGGGGGACAGATGCTTTCCTTTTCCCGGCACATGGGAGTAGTGGGCAGCAGAGATGGCCTGGGACCCTTTCCGAGGTCAGTCACCCCTACACAGTGGCAGAGATGACTGGAGTGTAAGAGAGGTTAAGGAGGGGCCAGCATATTAGTTCAATTGGCTAATCCTCTGCTGGAAACACCATCATCCCGCAGGGGTGCCAGTTCTAGTCCCAGCTGCTCCACTTCCCTTCCATTTCTCTACTTGTGGCCTGGGAAAGCAGTAGAATGGTCCAAAGTCTTGGGACCCTGGAGGAGCTTCTGGCTCCTGGCTCAGCCTTTGCTATTGCAGCCATTTGGGGAGTAAACCAGAAGATGGAAGATCTTTCTCTGTCTCTCCTTTTTACAACAAGAAAGAATGGCCAGGGAACAAGAGTTGACCTAGAAGGATTTGGAACTGCCATGGCATTGGGGACTGTGGGGAGTGGGGTCCGGGGAGGTGTCCCTCCACAGGACGGAAGAGGTGACATGGGCCTGGGAATGACAGGCAGAAAGGAGACACAGTTGTCCACTTCCCGTATCAGAGAGACTGGTTTGAGTCCTGCCTCCACTTCCAATTTCAGCTTCTGGAGGCAGCAGGTGATGGCTCAAGGGATCAGGTCCCTGCCTGCCACATGGGAGGGAGACCCAGAGTGCATTCCTGGTTCCTGGCTCCAGCCTGGATCAGGCCTTATAGTTGCTGGCAGGTGGGGAGCGAGCCAGCTCATCTTTTCCTCTGCCTTTCAAATATACTGAGAAGAAGTAAAACTGGAGAAAGGGATGGGTGAGAGAGAGATAGGGCTTCTAGTGCTTTCTGGGCAGCAGGGATGGCTTCAGAGGAAGAAAGCAAGATGTTTGTGGCAAAAGCAGGACCTTGACAGTCCCATCCTGAAAGATACCACCTTCACCTGTAGCCTTGGCCTCCCTCCTCCTGTCTAGACAAGGAGGAGCTAATTGGCTGCCCAATGTGAACAGCCCTAGCCTTGGGCATCAGGCAGGAAGGTTGGTTGTCCCAGTGCAGAAGGGACTGGCCACTGTCCCCTGACCCTGCTCCCTCAAGCTCATGCCTGCTTCTCCTGCCCAGGTGACTGGAGAGGGACATCCTCGCTCTTGTAGGGCAGTGATGTCGGACACAGCAGCCTGCGCATTGTAGTTTCACATACTTAACTTGCCCAGAGCCACCAGTGGATTCCCTTTCTGCCTCTTGGGCTGCCCTTCTCGGCCCACACTCCCACCTGACTTGGCTGGAGCCCCTAACTTCCACCTGCTGCTCTGGGGTCCTCCTCCTTCCCCAGTTCCTCTTGGGGATCCCATACCGTCCCTTCGTCTCATTTCCATCAGTTTTACCTCTGATGGATCTGATTTTCATGCCCAGCCTGACCCTCTTCCCATCCTTACAGACAGCAGAAAGTAGGCTGGGCTGGGGACACTGGGAGTCCTTGAACAAAGTGACAGCAGCTGGCCTCTGGTGAGGGCTCGCTTTCAGCTTCCCACCATGGCCTTTGCTAAGATCCCAAACTCCTGGGGACCCTGGTGCCCTAACCTCCTGACCACTCCACTCCTAGTTACTGCTGCGTCAGGAACAAGGTTTCAGCTGGGACTTGGGGGACCCAGCATTCAGACCACACAGTTGTTCTCTGAAGATGAGCTGAACCATTCCTGGCTCTTCCCAGTTTCGCCGCACACCAAGTGGCAGTTTCTTGCTAAGGCAAGAAATCTTGATCTCTTTTATAAAAATATTTGTTGCCTTTAAAGATTATTTTATTTGGTTTTTTATTTATTTGTATTTGAAAGGCGGAATTAGAGAGAGAGTCAGAGAGAGATCTTCCATCTGTTGGTTCACTCCCCAAATGGCCAAAATGCCCAGTACTGGGCCATCTGAAGCCAAGAGCTTCTTCTAGCTTCTTCGAGGGTGTCAGGAACTCAAGTACCTGAGCCTGCACCTGCTACGTCCCAGCATGCCCAGGAGCAGCAGGGAGCTGGGCTCGGGAGCCAGATTTGAGCATTGAACCCAAGGACTCAGATGTGGGAGATGTGTCTGATTGGCATCTTAGCCACCAGGCCACACATGGCTCCAGGAGTTGCTGTAGGTGCATCCCAGCGTCTGCCACGACAGTCACTTAGCCTGAGGCTCCATAGCACGCTCGCCATGTTGGTATGTCTCTCTGGGACTCTGGCGCCCACCCTTCCTTCTGTCCCTGGGAGTGTGACTTGTCTGGGCACTCATAGAAGTAGAACTGTACACACACTCACGTGTGTCATGTGTGTCACGTGTGACCTCGGGATTCCTGCGCACTGCTGCACAACTCACTTGCCTGCCTTTTTGAGGCTGAATGATGTCCCACCATGAGAACACACCACCTCTCTCTGCCACGAATGCTTTGGCGGGTGCTGCCCAGTTGCACCATGTCCTCCACTTAGATTGATCCTGCAGCTCTGCTAGGGGCCATGCAAAATCTACATATTTAAACAAAAGGTTTATTTTCTTACTTGGAAAGCAGAGTCACACACACACAGAGCAGGAGAAAGATCCTTCTGTCCACTGGTTTACTTCCCAAATGCTTGCAACAGCCAGGGCTGAGCCAGGCCGAAGCCAGGAGCCAGGAACACCATCCAGGCTTCCCACAGGAGCAGCAGGGGCCCAACTGCTTAAGCTCACTGCCTTCCAAGTCATGAACAGGGAATGGGTCACAAAGAAGCATGGAGTAGACAGGGCTTGGACTGGTATTGCAATATGTGATGTGGGTGTCCCAAGTAGTGGTTTAACCTACTGCACCACAATGCTTTAATCTTCTGAACTTTCCATCTGCTGGTTCCCTCCCCAAATGGACACGATGGCCTGAGTTGGGCCAATCCAAAGTCAGGAGCCAGGAGCTTCCTCTATGTTCTCAATGCGGATGCAGGCTCCCAAGGTCTTCTGGTCCATCCTCCATTGCTTTCCCAGACAGAGAGCTGGATGGGAAGTAGAGCAGACAGGACTTGAACTAGCGCCCACATAGAATGCAGGCACACAGGCAGAGGCTTAACCTTCTATGCATTCTTAACCCCTCTTTAAGGCCTCGCCTCCCTACACCACCCAACATCACCGTGAGTCCCAGAGCGACAAGCCACATCCCAAGCCACAGCAGTATGCATGCTCTCCACAGTTCTTTCATTTCTTCCTGTCTTGCTTGTTCCTCTCCCCCTCTGCCCTGCCTGTACTCAGGATGTCCCTCCATGGCCTCCACATAGCCTCCTCCTGCCCCTGGCCCTGTTCAGCCTAGCTACCGCCACCTCCCATCTACCCCTGCCTCCCCCGACACTCTGGGTACATCCACTCCTGCTGCCCCCGCCCCGGAACCTTTTTTACCAGCCAGCCCCGGCCTTGGCAGGCCTAGGAGCTGGGCTCCCGCCAAGGGCTGTGTGCATGACCGGACTCTGCGCAGCTGGCCCCCACAGCCTGCAGTGTTCCCATTGGCCACAGCCCCCAGGAACAGGGAGGGAAGGGGAGGGAGGAGGATGCCCTTCCTGTGGCACCTGCTGATAATTGGCTCTCCGGAACCCATCATCGTCGCAGACGCCAGGGCCAGCGGGGTCAGAGAGTGCTGCTCCCTGGGGGCTTGTGGGACTGCATCTGGAGAACTACCTGTTCGTAGAGGATGTCCTCTAACCTGGGGCCCCCTCCAGAGGTGAGACCCTCAGCTGCGACCTTGTGCCCTCCCTCTGTCCTGGGTCTTCCCACCTCCCAGCCTCCACCTCAGCCTATAGATGCTCCAGGGTCAATTCAGACCCCACTCAGGTTGGGAGAAGGAGCGGAAAGTCTCCGAATGCAGCTCCTGCACCTGCTGCTCATCCCAAGGAGCTGGCCTGGGGAGAGATGCCTGATTATTGATTAGGGCTTGACCCTATACCTCCCCCTCTCTGACTTAGAATCCAGGACGGGTGAGGAGAAGGCAGGTGTCTGCCCTTGGGGTTTTAATCTTGCTGGGATGAGAGGGCTGTGCGGGACACAGATGTTTTAAATGGTTTGCAGATAATGGAACTGGGAAGATAAGTGTATCTGGGGGCAAATGTTTTCTGAAATCCAGTATGTGTATTCCTATCACGACAACGAAGGGGTCTTTAAAAGTTCATGGAAAATGGGATACTGAAAAGTTATGTGTGAATTTTGCAAAAGTTTTCTTTTGCGGGGGGTGATACTAAAATACTTACCTTTTCATTCCATGTTTCCACAAGCACTTGCAAGTGTGCTTGTGTGAATTGCAAACGTATCAGGAGGAATTTGAGTTCCTTTTAAAAAAAAAATAGATAGTTGACTAGTTTGGTAAGGCTTAATGCAAGTTTGGCCCGTGCCATGCAGAGGGGGCAGGACTCAGGGTACAGGAAGCTGGGAAGATGCCTGGGATCAAGGAATGGCGTGGAGAGGCAGTACTGCAGGCACAGGATATCACAATAGCAGCAGGACACTGGGCTCAGCAGGGAGCTTATGTTTTGGAAACATCCCTGGGCCTGCAAACAGCAGCTTCTTTCCTACCCCTAGGTTCGCCCAGGCTCTTGCTGTCGGTTCTGGGCTGTAAGGAGAGGTGATGGCTCTTGACACCTGTGCAGACAGCATCCCATGCTTTCCTTACGTACCTATTGCCAGGACACTGGCAAGGGGCCTCGTCTCCATTCCAGAGTATTGCAACACATCTCACCTGCCCTGGAACCTTCAGTGGCTCCCCAGTTCCCATCAGCGCCCCCAGCACCGCTTCCCCCCCCCCCCAGTATCCTTCCCCATCCAGCTGATCCTGAACTGCCTACAAATGGGAAGAGATCTGAAAGCCATGAAAGCCAGGCTGAGCATTTAGTCTGTCTCACCACCGCCCAGCTTTGACATGCTGTTAAGATTATGTGATGTCTGGTATCAAGAGGGTAGGTGTGTGGCATGGTGGTTAAGATGCTGCTCAGATACTTATGTCTCATATCAGAGTGCCTAGGTTCGAGTCCTAGCTCCGTTTCACATCCAGCAACCTGCTCGTTCACATCCTGGGAGGCAGCCTAAGTACCTGAGTCCCCACTACTCTTAAGTGACCTGGATTTAAGTTCCAGGCCCCTGGCTATGGCTCAGCCAAGCCCTGGCTGTTAGGGGCAAAGTAAACCAACAGATGGAAGATCTTTCTTCTCTCTTCTTTGGTCTCTCTGCCTTTCAAATAAATTTTTTAAAATTAATCAAAAAAATTTTTTAAAGAAAAATTTCAGAAATAAGAGCTGGTGGTATAGAGGAGGGATCAGGGTTAGCCAACTACAGCTGCAGAATAGAATGAAACCTCCACCTGGGTTTAAAAATAAAACATTGCTGGGCATGCAGTTGCCCTCATTTATTTAAGCCTCTGTTTAGTATGCAGTGGGAGAGTTCACTAGTTTCCATGGAGACCATGTGGCCTGCAGTGCCTAAAATATGTGGGTAATTCAAAAATTCTATGGAAAAATAGAATTAAAAGTTTATCATTCAAATCTTGAAGGTCACATTGTTCCTTCATGAAAACATACCTTGCGTGGACATTCTGGAGACCTCTCATCACCCATCGTCTGGCTGTTCGAAGGCAGCGTGTGCCAGCCAGCCCCTCACCCACGGAAAGTGTGCGTGGCCAAGTTCACACTGTTGATGCTCGGAACCATTGAGTCTGTACAGGGGATCTTCCTATTGGTTGACATTTTTCCATCATAAAAAAATGAAGGCATCCACTACCAAGCATTTGTTGAAGCCAGCTTTGTGGTACAGCAGGTTAAGCCACAGCCCACAGTGCCATGCCAGCATCCCATATGAGCACTGGATCAAGTCCCTGCTGCCCCACTTCCCATCCAGCTCCCTCTTAATGTACCTGGGAGAGCAGTGGAGGATGACCAAGTATTGAGGCTCCTGGTACCCATGTGGGAGACATGGTTGGAATTCCAGCTTCCTGCCTTCCAGTTGGGGAGTGAACCAATTAGATGATGTTCTCTTTCTCTCTGTCACTTTGCTTTTTCAAACGGTGGCTTTAAACATCACACACACACGCACCCTGGAAATAAACCAGTAGCCTGTAAGTGCAGGGATTCTTGTGTCAATCATGTCCACCCACGCCATCAGATAGCATGCTGTCTTTTTAAAGGATTAACTAGAGTTTTATAATGTGTTGGAAGAATATTCTGTGATATATCAAGTGAGAAAAACTGGTATGCGGAAATGTCTGTATCTGCCAATCCCGTGGAGCAGTGGCAAGATTAATCCCTTCCATGTGCATGCGTGTGTGTGGTATGAACAGGTTGTTAGCATGGGACAAGGGTACAATGGCATCAGTGGAAGGGAAACGGCAAGCAGCTGTGTTTGATCAAGCAGCTGATGTATTAGGATCATGGGTGTGTGTGTTTGTGCATTCTGTGTGTGTGTGTGTATGTGTACACCTTACTGAATTAAGAGAGCTGTAACAGAATGACTGAGAAGGCATGCATATTTTTCACATCGTCGGATGTGAAGGGGGATTTGTGAGTGGGAAATTGGAATTGAAGAGCCACTGTGGCCAGCCCTACCCCTTCCATACCCCCCACCAAAGGCCCCCCAGGGAAAGGGTCCCAGAGAACAGAGACTGGGCCGCATGCCCTCGGCCCACAGCAACTCTCGCCCCAGGCAGCTCTTCCTCCTGCTTCCCCCGCCCTCCATGCCCAGGAATAATGTTTCCCTGGGCTGAAAAGCGCCCCTTTGTGCAGGCTTTAATTGCCGTGTTGTTGTGCCAAGTGAATGAGTGGCAGGCAGGCACAGCAGCTGGGCAAAAACACTGCCAGGCAGCCTGGGCCAGCTGCCCCTGCCCCCCAGCACTGCCCACCTCTGCCCCCAGCTGGGCACTGGCAGAGGCACACGTCCAGTTAGGGTCACTGCGGAGGTGTGGAGGGGGTTGCCAAGCCTGAGGTTCATTGGATGAGGGGAAGGGGGTGTGGGGTGGCCCCTTGGCTCAGAGACTCATTCATCTCTTCCTCCCGCCCCTCCCCCCACCTCTTGTTTTTCAGACCGTCAGCATCAATAAGGCCATTAACGCACAGGAAGTGGCGGTAAAGGAAAAACACGCCAGAAATATCCTTTCGTGTGCTGCTCAGAAAGCCGGCCCTGGGGGAGGTCACATCGTGGGTGGTAGGGGACACACGGAGACACAAAGGTCACAGCCAGGCTGCCTGGCTCAGCTGTAGAAAGTGGAACGCCCACCTACCTGGACCAGGTGTCTATGAGCAGCTTCCATTGACCATGGCTTCCAAGACCAGGGCTGGCCAAACCCACTGGGGTATACTGTCCCCCATCCTTAACCCCAGGGGGCATGAGCTAGATCTCCCCGTTCTCTGAGTATAAATACAGAAGTCTCCACGCATGCCTTGGCAGGTGCTCCATGACCTGTGAGCAGGTGCAGCGTGCATCCCAGAGGAGAGGATGCAGATCTTGGACTGGATGAGGGAGGGCAAGAGTCACCAACTAGAAGGCCCATCTCTGGGTTCACCATGTGGTCCCAGAGCCTATGGAGTTTGAGGTGCAGGAAAAGGAAGGTGCACCCTGACAAGGCCAGGATGTACACAGGAAACTGGTGGGTGCCCAAGTCACCTAGGTTTTGTTTGTTTGTTTATTTTTAATTGCAAAATTGGATATATACAGAGAGGAGGAAAGATGGAGAGGAAGATCTTCCGTCCAATGATTCACTCTCCAAGTGACCACAATGGCCGGAGCTGCACCAATCCAAAGCCAGGAGCTCTTCTGGGTCTCCCACAGAGTCCCAAAGCGTTGTGCTGTCCTTGACTGCTTTCCCAAGCCATAAGTAGGGAGCTGGATGGGAAGTGGGGCTGCCGGGATTAGAACTGGTGCCCCATGGGACTTTAGACCACCGCGCTGGGCCGTCACCTAGGGTTTATGGAAAGGACTTTGGAGCCCGAGGTTGCTGCTGTCACAGCAACAGCATCAGGGCTGGAGAGCTGGAGGCAGACCAGCACTGTGGCTCAGTAGGTTAAAGTGCTACCTTCAACTCCAGCCTCCAGTGAAGGCGCCAGTTTGAATCCCAGCTGCTCTGTTTCTAGTCCAGCTTTCTGCTGCTGTGCCCAAGTGTTGGGGCCCCATGCCACCTGCATGGGAAACCCAGATAAAGCGCCAAGCTCCTGGCCTAGTCCTGGATGTTGCGGCCACTGCCTTTCAAAGACATGAAATAAATCTTTAATAAAAGAAAGTGTTCCCTAAGAGAGGAAACCAGAGAGTCAACATGTTGGCTTTTGGGGTCCCCAGGCTGAAGCAGCCCTCCCATGTTTAATAACAGACAGTCCTGCTTCCCATCCAGCTCCCTGCTTGTGACCTGGGAAAGCACTTGAGGATGGCCCAAAGCCTTGAGACCCTGCACCCGTGTGGGAGACCCAGTAGAAGCTCTGGGCTCCTACCTTTGGATTGGCTCAGTTCCAGCCATTGCAGCCACCTGGGAATTGAACCAGCAGACGGAAGATACTCCTCTCTGTCTCTCCTCCTTTGTCTCTCTATATATTTGGCTTTCTAATAAAAATAAATAAATCTTAAAAAAAAAAAAGCTGCAGGACCTGCCCATGCAGCATGTGCAGGCGCACACACACACACACACACACACACACACACACACACACTCTCTGAAGAAGCTGCAGAGGCTGTGCCATCCCCAGGGAAATGGGCCAGTTAAGGAGGTTTTATTAGATTGTGGCACTGCATTGCCGTCTGCTCCCCGACACCCCGTAGCATTTGCCAGAACAAAGGCTGGACTCTTGGTTTTCTTAGCTGCAAATGATGGGTGGCCAGCTGTGGGCTGCCCCAGTGCAGACTGGGAGGCGGGCCCAGGGATCCCTGTTTTCCTTGACTCCCTGCTTACCATGCATCCTGGGGACCCACCACGAGAAGGGGGCACAGGCCTTCTGGTCTGTCGTGAACCGCCTGCCACTGTCCAGCAACGCCGTGCTGTGCTGGAAGTTCTGCCATGTATTCCACAAACTCCTACGGGACGGGCACCCACACGTGAGTTCCACCCTGGCCCCAGTGGCTGCTGGCCATCCCCCACCTGTCCTCCTGACCTCTTTGCTCCTAGTAAGAGACTGACACCCCACAACACACCCACACCCCACCACCACTACCACCACCCGCCAAGCTCAGCTGACGTGTGGCCCTACCAGTTACTCTGTCCATCCGCAGGTCCTCAAGGACTCCCTGAGATACAAGAATGAGCTGAGTGACATGAGCAGGATGTGGGTGAGTTTGGGCTCCTCCCTATACCCCACCACCACCAGAGATCGAGCATCCCAGAGAGGCTAAAGATACTACCCCACACACCAGCCCCCAGCCACCATGGGATGACATCCACTACCCTGCCTTCCTCGGTCCCCCAGGAGCCACGGGACAGTCCAAGGCCGTAGAGGCTTCTGTGTGGAGCCAACCTCATGCTGGGGCACTGGGGTCCCTCACAAGGAATGGCCTCCATCTCCATTTCACCCCTCCTCCAGGCAGCTCTGGGATTGCCCTAAGAATGAACGTTTCCAGTTCTTGGAGAAAAAAATAATTTTATTCATCCTTTTTCATATATTTCCTGATTATCTTATTTTTATGAAAGGCTGTCACCAGAGGGAGAAACATCTGTTGGTGCACACCCCAAACAGCCATGGTTTGGGTCTTCCCATGTGAGTGCAGGGGCCCACACACTTGTCATCCTATGATGACTTTCCCTGGTGCACCAGCAGGAAGCTAGATTAGGAGCGAAGCAGCTAAGACTCAAGCCGCCTGTCTGATCTAATGGGATACCAGTGTCTTGTACTGCAGTGCCAGCCTCATGTCTTTAGTTCTTAATGCCAGTGCCTTTTCTTCCCTGGCTAGGGATGCCCTCTGCCTTAGGGAGAGATGAGAAATGGAGAGCAACACCCAAGTCCCAAAAAAGGGTGTCTGCAAACCTTTCTAGATTCCCATGGCCATGATATGGGTCGGGGAATCTGCGTTTTGAAGACTCTGCTCAGGTGGAGTCTGATAGGCCCTTTTTGCCTCCAGCAGTTGGGAACCACTACGTGAGCCTACTTCCTGGAACTCTCACCTTATTCTGTCCTCACAGATCAGTAGCAATGCTGTGGTCCCTTCTGCCTGCCTCAGGTGAGGCAGTGCCTGCTCACTGGGAGACAGGCAGCTCGTCCTCAGGGTGTGGGCAAAGCTGGAAAAACCTCCCAGCTGCACCCCAGGAAGCTTTCTCTGTGATTGCTGAAGGGGTTTGTCCCTTTTGGCAGCCATCACCTGTTTGTAGGGTACCACATGTGAAGCAGCCACCCGTGATACCAGCATCCCATAGGACAGCTGGTTCTAGTCCTAGCTGCTCCATTTCTGTTCCCACTGGGAAAGCAGTAGAGGAAATTGGTCCAAGTGCCTGAGTACCTGCCACCCACGAAGGAGGCTTGGATGGAGTTCCTGGCTCCTGGCTTCCACTTGGCCCAGCCCCGGCCATGGTAGCCTTTTGGGGAGTGAACTGGCAGGTGGAAGCTTGCTCGCACACTCTGCCTTTCTGTCTCTGATTCTCTCTGCAACTCTGCCTTTCAAAGGTATAGATCTCTCTTTTTTTAATGACCTGTTACAGCTTTCTCTTTTAACTTTTCTGTATTTTCCTGGAAATGTATCTTTTTATTTTCTTTACGTGAGTATTTTGAAGTTTACTTTTTGTTTATTTGAAAGCAGAATTAGTTCTGCCTTTCTGTGCCACTACCTTTCAAAAACATTTTTAGAGTAAAAATAAAGATGGAGCAGTGTGGATTTTTGGGCCAGTGCAGCTATCCCATGTGATACGATAGTTACGTGTTTGTCAAAACCTGCAGAATGTGCACCACCAGTAACGACCGCTGCTGGGCACTGTGGGTGTTGATGTGTGGCATCAGCTTAGGCACAGCAGGTATAACAGGTATACCACCAAGGTACAGGGTGTTGGGAGTACAGGAGAGTTAGTGTTTGAGATTCTTTGTCCTTCAGTTTTGCTGTGACCATAAAACTGCTCTTTAAAAATAACCCAGCAGGGATGACATTGTGGCATAGCAAGCTATGAGTCCACCTGCGGCACCAGTATCCCCTGTGGGTGTTGGTTCAATCCTTCACCTGCTCCACTTCCCACCCAGCTCCCTGCATACGGCCTGGGAAAGCAGTAGAGAATGGCTCAAGTCTTTGGGCACCTGCACCCACGTGAGTGACTAGAATAAGCCCCTGGCTCCTGACTTCAGCCTGGCTCGTGGCCATTTGGGTAGTAAACTCACAGGTCTTGTTCTGTTTCTTCTCTCTTTTTTATCATACTGCTTTATAACACTAGGGAAAAAATAACTTTTTAAGAAAATCTATTTAAAGACTTATTTATTTATTGGAAAGTCAGATATACAGAGAGGAGAGACAGAGAGGAAGATCTTCCATCCGATGATTCACTCCCCAAGTGAGCGCAACGGCCGATGCTGTGCTGATCCGAAGCCAGGAGCCAGAAACTTCTTTCGGGCATCCCACACGGGTGCAGGGTCCCAAAGCTTTAGGCTGTCCTTGACTGCTTTCCCAGGCTACAAGCAGGGAGCTGGATGGGAAGTAGAGCTGCCATGATTAGAACCAGTGCCCATATGGGATCCCAGGGCGTTCAAGGCGAGGACTTTAGCCGTTAGGCCACGGCGCCGTACCCCCAGAAGAGATTTCTTATGGGAGGAGTGGTGGCAGCAGGTACCACCCGGGCTGGCATTGGTGCTGACTCTCTCTCTTCCCCTCCCCCCCTTCCTGTAAGGGCCACCTGAGTGAGGGCTACGGACAGCTGTGCAGCGTCTACCTCAAACTGCTGAGAACCAAGATGGAGTTTCACACCAAAGTGAGTCTTGCCCATCAGGGTTGATCTGCAGGCTTCCTAAGAAAGATAGTCCACCCACGGCTTCCCGCTTTCCCGCCCAGTGACAGTCACCTGCTAGGGGGAGCTTAGGACAATGCCACCCATCGGGCCCTGCCTGCAGAGCCTCACACTGGAAAGTGGGCTCTGGGGCTGTGCATTTCCAGCAGGTGCTCCTGAGCGGGGTGTATACTGCTACAACTGGTGCCAGGATCCCACCTGGAGACCGGCTGCTGTCGGTGCAAGCTACAGCAAAAACAAGGGGCTCCTGGGCCACCTCCTATGGCAGGTTCCTTCTGCTTGTACACAAAGCAGAGGATGGAGAGTTAATGACTCCCAGCCCCGGGGTGCAGTAGTCTCCTGTTACTGAGTTTTTGGTGCTGATGTGAGAATGGATTGGCCCTCTTGAATCCACAGTAGTGGCTTTAGGTAGTGATGAGGTAGTGATGGGACAGCAGAGAGTCCCAAGCTGGCTATCTCCCCGCATCGCCCCCCACAGGTCCCATTGTACCAGGGGAGAACAGCTATGGAACATTCCAGGGATGAAGCAGAGCCTTCAAATTAGGGGACAGGCATCAGGGGGTCGTTCCTATGGCCCACTCAAGGGTCTGCAGTGTGTGAGGTCTGGGGGCCTGCTCCTAGGAGTAGAAGCTGCCCAAGCAAATCCAGCTCGAAGTGGCCCAGGGCCCCAAGCAGGCAGCATACTTGCTGTTGACTTAGCTGAACTCTTAAGAAAAATGCATCGTTTCTCTACCTCCCTTCCAGAATCCCAGGTTCCCAGGCAACCTTCAGATGAGTGATCGGCAGCTGGACGAGGCTGGAGAAAGTGACGTGAACAACTTGTGAGCGAACTGGCCCCTGTGCTCCAGGCAGGGTGGGGAGGAAATGCTTGCTGGGAAGGCGAGGGCCGAGGTGGGGACTGCTCTACAACCTCTGAAGGGCTGGCCCAGGAGCCACCTCATGCTGGGCCTCATCGAGACCCTTGGCCAGCTGTCCCATGCCCATGGCTACCCTCAGTCTCCCTCCCAGGGCTTGGCTTTCTCCTGCCACTCAGGATGCTTCGTCTTGGCCTTCAGATATGCATTTGGGGTGGGGGCTGGCGCCCATGCATGTGTGAGTGTGACTGTGCATTTAGACACACACGTATGCACATGTGTGTGCATGGGGAGGAATCCGCAGTTTGGCGCGTGGGCAGGGACAAGTGAGCAGCCAACCGTGGACTGTGATGTGTAAGCTGTCTCCTCTTGGATGCAGTTTCCAGTTAACAGTGGAGATGTTTGACTACCTGGAGTGTGAACTCAACCTCTTTCAAACCGGTGAGTGGCTTCCCTCCCTTCTCACCAGGCTCTCAGGTCAGTCCCCAGGGCGATTCACATTTGGTCCAGCCCTCCCCTGCCTACACACTGGGTGGCACAAGGGGCTGGGAGATGTCCGTGCCCTGGTTTGGCCCTTTCAACTACCACCTTGAGGGAGTGGCTGGAGCTCTTGGGTATTTTTGGTGGTCCCTGCTGACCCCCAGCCAGGCTTTTGGCACATCCCCTTCGCTGGGGAAAGGCCGGTGGTAGACTTGATTGGCTCCCAAGTCCACATGAGTAGCCCATGAAATCCTGCTGCACTGTCCAGGTTGGCTTCCCATGCCAGGCTCCCCTCTCCTGGGAGTTAAAGAGCATCCCCTCTCCTCTACCGGACCCTCTGATAAGCCCCCAGCTTCCTCTCCCTCTGCCTCCCCACACCCTCCCTGAGGGGCCATGTGAGAAGCAGCTTTCTTACCATTAGGCCTGGGGAGTGAGTGCTCACAGGATGGGTTCACACACAAGCTCTTGGCTTCTCAGCACTGGGCTATGCAGGGTCTGGCCTTGGGGCGGCGACCTTGACCTTGACTGCAGCCTCTTTTGCTGTGTTCATTTTTGCAGCCTGTTCTGGTCCAACCCCCAGACAAGGCATGTTCTGGAGTGACAAGTTCATTGCTTACTGCTTTGAGCGAACAGTTGAGCATGGGGTCTGTTAGAGAAATAGGCGCCAGTATGTTAGCATCCTGTGTCAGTGTGCTGGACCAGCCACTCCCTCTTCAGGACCATCATTCCCTGTGGATTGGAGGTCTCTCAAGAGGCTGTGCTCGCCCAGGTCAGGGGAGCCTTGGCCAGGGCTTGCCTGTCCCTGCCCAGCCTCTCTGCCTCTCTCCTCAGTGTTCAACTCCTTGGACATGTCGCGCTCCGTGTCCGTGACAACAGCCGGGCAGTGCCGCCTTGCGCCACTCATCCAGGTCATCCTGGACTGCAGCCACCTCTACGACTACACGGTCAAGCTGCTCTTCAAGCTCCACTCCTGTGAGTGTGAGGGGCCGGACACGGTGTGTGTAAGGGGGACCCCTCATCCGTGAGCCTCGCAGGCCAATTGGGTGCTCTGGAAAGGCACAGGCCTGCTCATGCGCTTGACTTTCTGCTTCTGTTGCAAAAGACCCCGGGGAGGGTCTGGGGTGAGAATGTAGGAGACGAGGGGCCTCACTTGCACATGCCCAGTTAGACACCTGGCTTGTCCTGGCTAGGTGCCAGGCTGTCCCTGTCCGCCCACAGCTGGCTGTAGCTAGCCACCATTCATTGCAGGTTTCCCAAACCACACAGAGAACACCCCCATGTCAGCTCACACAGTTTTCCAGACCATCTTTCAACACAGACCCTTTGTACACATGGGATTTTATAAAGATTTATTTATTTTTATTGCAAAGTCAGATATACAGAGAGGAAGATCTTCCGTCCACTGATTTACTCCCCAAGTGACTGCAACGGCCAGTGCTGCGCCGATCCAAAATCAGGAGCCAGGAACTTCCACCAGGTCTCCCACGTGGGTGCAGGGTCCCAAGGCTTGGACTGTCCTTGGCTGCTTTCCCAGGCCACAAGCAGGGAGCTGGGTGGGAAACGGAGCTGCCAGTGTGAGAACTGGCACCCATATGGGATCCTGGTGCTTTCAAGGTGAGGAGTTTAGCTGCTAGGCCACCACGCCAGGCCCCAGATGGGATTTTTTAAAGATTTATTTTATTTTTATTACAAAGTCAGATACAGAGAGGAGGAGAGATAGAGAGGAAGATCTTCCGTCTGATAATTCACTCCCCAAGTGAGCGCAACAGGCCGGTGCTGCGCCAATCAGGTGCACTGGCCATGGACATACTTGTGTCTTAAGATACCAAGGTCAACAGCACCTGCCACTTAGAGTTAGGACAAGAGGCAGGTAATTGTGTGCCTGGGTTTAAAGGTGAGAACAAGCAGCCACTCATTGGAAAGGCAGAGCAATGGAGAGGAAGGGAGGGAGAGAGAGAGATCTTCCATCAGCTGGTTCACTTCCCCCTAAGTGCCCACAGTAGCCTGGCTTAAGATCAGGCCAAAACCAGGAACTCGGAACTCCGTCTGGGTCTCCCGGTGGATGGCAGGGACTCAGGCGCCTGGGCCATTCTCCACTGCCTTCCCAGGAGCCTTAATAGGGAGCTGCATGGAAAGTGGAATAACTGACACCTAATCCAAGTATGGGATCCCAAAAAGCATCTTAATCTTCTGCACCACAATGCTGCCCCCTTCCCCACAACAAAAACCAGGAGAGGAAATGGAAGGTTCTGGAAATATTAGGACTCCCACCCTTCTGTTGGGTGCAGCTCATTGATTACCAGGTCTTAAAGGACAAGTGTAGGCCAACAAGGACCCCTAGTAGGCTGGCCACAGGCCTCAGGAAATCTGGTCTCCTCCCCTCCAGTGGCTTCCTGTTGTACGCCTGCCCCTCTGGTCTGCCCCCTGGCTCACTTTATTTCCCCTGTTTCCTTCCAGGTCTCCCAGCTGACACCCTTCAGGGCCACCGGGACCGCTTCATGGAGCAGTTCACAAAGTAAGTGGCTCACGTGACAGAAGGGGTGCCCCACTACCCTTCAAGGGTTCACCAGAATCTCCGGACATCCACTATTGCCCCCTACAGGCCCCTGCAGATACTGCAACCTTGTACAACACACCCATTGCTCAAAATCTTTTTAAGTTTCCATAGACTCCAGAGGCAGAGAAACAGACAGATGAGAGCTCCCCTCTTTCCACTGCCTCTTTCCCCAACTGCCCAAGACAGCCAGGGCTGGGCTGAAGGTAACACCCTGAGCCAGGAATTCATGGTACTGAGACCCAGCTACCTACCGCCTCCCAAGGCTTACATGAACAGGGAGCAGGAGTCAGGATTTGGATCCAGTGACCCTGGTGTGGGCTGCCAATGTCCCAGCTGATGACCAGTCACCCCAGCTTGGAAGACGCTCAGGATTAAATCTAAGCTCTTTTCTGGGGTCTTTAAGGCCCTAAGTGCCCCTGGCTGGCCCACTATCTTCAGCCTCACCACCATCACTGACGGGTCGTCTCTGGGGCCTGCATTGCACCCACCGCCTTCCTCCATCAGGCCCCTAACACTTGCTCTTCCCTCTCCTTTGGATACTGTTCCAGCGCAGCCAGCTCCAGCTCATCTTTCTGCGTCAGAAATTCAGACTCAGCCCCACATGAAGCCAAGCCTTTTTTCTCCACTTCCTGTTCCTCCTGCCCGCATCCCAACCCCGAAATTTTTTCCCCCAAAATTTATTTCAAAGATAGAGCTACAGAAAACGAGAGAGAGAGAGAGAGAGAGAGACATCTTCCATCCCACTGGTTCACTTCCCAAACGTCTACAACAGTCTGAGCCAGGTCAAAGCTAAGAGCCCGCAACTGCATCCGGGCTTCCCATGTGGGTCATCCTCCACTGCTCTCCCCAGTGCCTTAACACGGAGCTGGATCCTACGCAGAGCAGCCAGGACTTGAACTGGTGTGCACCAATGTGGGTTACCAGTGTCGCCAAGTGGTGACTTAACCTGCTTCACCACCACCCCCCACCCTGAAACCTTGATCCCAGCACCCCATTTGTTTCATTCAGAGTTCTGAGCACCCATTCCTTCCAGTCTTATCTTGTCCATTATGAGACCTTTCCGAGTGCCTCAGCTGCGACAGCGTGTAGGGAAGGAAGGCTTGTACCTAGGGACCTGGGAAAATTCTGATTGGCCCAAAGAAGTCAGCTGTCTGCTGGCAGGAGAGGAGGAGAAGCCTGCGTGGCTGAGAAGAAAAATGTTCTGGAACATTTCCCAGGACCAAGGCCAGGGGGATGCTGACCTCCCCATTGCCTAGTTCTGCTTGTGCAGCCCAAGGGCGATCCTGCGATCAATGGGCCATGAAATCTGAGGAGACAGGCCCTGGGGCAAGTTTCCTGGAATGTTAAATTGCAGTTGGCTTTCTGTTGTGGTGGAGCCTGGTGCCCTTGGCACAGGCCCAGAGGAGAATGCACAGTCAGCTGATTGTATTTCCTTCCGGGTTTGGGGTTCTCTTCTTGCTTATAAAAACATTTCCATGCATAAGTAGCTTGCCTTGCCTGCTCTTCCGTGCAGATCCAGCTGTCCTCCCACCCCCAGACCCCATCCTCTGCTCAGAGTCAGGCAATGTGGCCCCGTTGTTGCAGCCACAGACCTGAGCCTCGGGGATTTATTTGGCTTGTTGAGCAAAACTTGTGCGGAAAATCCTGCCCTTCCGGGAGGTGATGTAAAATTGCGGAGTGCTCTCCCTTCTCTAGTATGCATAGCGGCTGCAGGAAGTTTGTGAACAGCGAGATTTAAGGGATGGATGGATTTGGACCAGGCTTTGTGGCTGAGCAGGTTAAACCACTGCTCGTGAAACCGGCATCTCATCATGCAGCGCTGGTTTGAACTCCACCTCCACTGCAGCTCCCTGCTTGTGGTCTGGGAAAGCAGCAGAGCATGGCCCAACCAGCAGAGCCCCTGCCTCCCACCCACGTGAGCCACCAGGATATAGAGCTCTGGGCTCCTGGCTAGCTCCTGGGGCCACTTGAGAAGGAAGCCAGCAAATCTTTCTTCCCTTTCTCTTTATTTTAAATAAATAAATTTATTTTTCAAAAAGATAATTAATTTTGGTACCAAAAAAAAAAATTTTGCAATCCATGCATTTGAAGGGGTCTTTGGAAAGTTCATGCAAGGGCCAGCATCAGGCATAGTAGGCTAAGCCTCCACCTGTTGCACCGGGATCCTATATGGACATCAGTTCGTGTCTTAGCTGCTCCACTTCCCTTCCCTCTCCCTACTTGTGGCCTGGGAAAATAGTCGAGGACGGCCCAAAGCCTTGGGACCCTGCACCCACATAGAGACCCAGAAGAAGTTCCTGGTTCCTGGCTTTGGATCAGCGCAGCTCCAGTTGTTGAAGCCAGTTGAGGAGTAAATCAGTAGACAGAAGAGCTTCCTCTCTGTCTCTCCTCCTGTCTATAGATCCCAACTTTCTAATAAAAATTTAAAAATAAATCTTTTAGGGCCTGACGCAGTGGCTTAGTGGCTAAAGTCCTCACCTTGAACACACCAGAATCCCATATGGGTGCCGGTTCTAATCCCAACTACCCCACTTCCCATTCAGCTCCCTGCTTGTGGCCTGGGAAAGCAGTTGAGGATGGGCCCAAAGCCTTGGGACCCTGCACCCGTGTGGGAGACCCAGAAGAAATTCCTAGCTCCTAACTTCAAATCAGTTCAGCTCCAGCTGTTGCGCTCACTTAGGGAGTGAATCATTGGGCAGAAGATCTTCCTTTCTGTCTCTCCTCCTCTCTGTATATCTGGCTTTGCAATTAAAAAAAAAGACAAAAAAAAAAAAAAAAACAAAGAGGAAAGAGAGAGATCTTCCATCCTCTGATTCACTGTCCCAGTGGCTTTAAAGATTTCTTCAGTTTTCTGTTTGCAGAAAGAGGACCGACATAAAGAACCTCCATCCACTGCTTCACTCTGCAAATGGCCACAGCGGCCAGATCTGAGACAGTCTGAAGCCAGGAGCCTGGAACTGCTTCTGGGTCTCCCACAGGGATGCCAGGGCCACAGGACATGGGCTGTCCTCTGCTGCTTTCCCAGGCGCGTTAGCAGGGAACTGAACGGGAAGTGGAGCAGCTGAGACTACTAACATCAGCTCCCTTATGAGGTGTTGGCACCACAGGCAGAGGTTCAGGCTACTGTGCCACAGTGTCGGGCACCCTCTATGAACATTTTGAAGAGCCCTTGTGTAATCTGAATATTATCACCGTTCTTGATCTTCCGGGTTTCAGTTCAAAGTTAAGATTCAGGGAATGAGGAAAGAAAGCATTAGTTCCTTCTTGCTTATGTTCATACAAGAGAAGGGCACAGTGTAGATTCTTAGTCTCCAGCAGATACTGGGTATCCCTGTGTGCCTGGTCTGATGGTACCTGAAGCTTGGCAAGACTCAGTCCCTGCCTTCCAGAAGCTTCCAGTCTGTTTCAATAAATCTGAAGCAGCAGGTTCATTTTTTTTCTCCCCAGTTGATCATATCGGATGGCCCACAAATGGTGTTATTTACCTAAACAGCCCTTGACTGAAAGGGGGCAAAAAAAAAGGTTGCCACAGAAAGATGAATCTCCCAATAACATCGTTATCCAGTGATGGGGAATTAGCGGATCTTCCTCGCCACCAGATACACTGGGCACTTGGCTTTGAGCCACACTTGTCTGCAGCATCACAATGGAGTCTCCAGTGCCACAGCAGGGTTGGGCAGCCATCTCCTTGACAACCTGAACCTTTGGGCCACCCCCTGGGTAGGGGGTGGGAAGCAGGTGGTGGGCTGCTCTGTCCCCACTGTGGGGCTGGTACCACCTCGCGGCCCTCAGACTCTGCTCCCATCCCACCACCACCACCACCCGTAGGTTGAAAGACCTCTTCTACCGCTCCAGCAATCTGCAGTACTTCAAGAGGCTCATTCAGATCCCGCAGCTGCCCGAGGTAAGAAGCCCCATGGGCACCATGCCCCACGCACACAGGTGTCCCCAGTAACCATGTAAGGATATGGGCCCTCTGCTCTCCCCCAGAACCCACCCAATTTCCTACGCGCCTCGGCCCTGTCGGAACACATCAGTCCCGTGGTGGTCATCCCTGCCGAGGCCTCATCCCCCGACAGCGAGCCTGTGTTGGAGAAGGACGACCTCATGGACATGGATGCCTCCCAACAGGTGAGGCTCACAGCAGGGCTTGGGAAGAAGAGCCCAGTTCTCCTCCCCTGCTACAGAGGAGAGCATGGAAGAGGCCAGGCCCGGGCATCCTGGCTCTAAGCAGTTCCGTCTTCCTCTTAACAAAGCACCAGCCTGGACCCAGGACCCTGCCCCATGCTTCCTGTGTGTGCGCGCACACACACACGGGACTGAGCCAGGTCAAGATGAAGAGGGGGGCAGCCTTTCTCACCTGTCAGTCCCCTGCACCCTCTTGTAGTGTTCCCTGCACTCCTTCACGTGTTACTTCCTTCCCCCACCCCCACCCCGACCCTTGCAGAATTTATTTGACAACAAGTTCGATGACATCTTCGGCAGCTCGTTCAGCAGTGGGCCCTTCAATTTCAACAGTCAGAACGGCGTGAGCAAGGATGACAGGTGAGTCCCGACTGAGGGCTGCTGTGCTCCACCCCACAGTGCAGGAATGAGTGTGTTCATCTTCATCTTACATTTGAAATGTAGAAAGGCGGTGAGGTCGTCCAGGCTGCAGCCTAACACCTGCTGACCCCATGGGGTATGCGAAGGCAGGAAGCTGAAGTCAGAAATGAAGCCAAGACTGGGACCAGGCATTAGATGTGGGGAGAGGGTGTGGGCGGGTATCGCCACTTAACTGCTGTGCCAAATGCTCAGCCCCCACAGGCATTCTGGATGATGCTTGGGCTTCTTAGATAAAGCCATGTCTGGCCTCTTATATCCCAGACAGGAAGTAGTAGCTGCTTCAAGATTTAGTGCCTGAGAACACTTAGGGTACAGTCACTGCAGGACCCCAGAGTCAACTCATATACACTCTTCTGGCTACTTTAAATTGTGTCTAGATCTTTTTTTTTTTTTTAAGATTTTTTTTTTTTAATTTGAAAGATTCTCCATCCACTGCTTCCCTCCCAAAATAGCTGCAACACAATGTCCAGAGCTGAACTGACCAAAGCCAGGGGCCTCTTTGGGGTCTCCCACACAGCCTCTTTGGGGTCTAGGACTTGAGCTACCCTCCATTGCCCTCCCAGGCCATAAACGGGGAGCTGGATCAGAAATGGAACAACTGGGACATGAACTGGTGCCCACATGGGATGTCTGTGCTTGCAGGCAAAAGAGTAGCCAAGTGAGCAAACACGCCAGCCCCTGGCTCACTACTGATACCACATGCATAGCTGTTTGGCCATATTGTTTGGGAAATGATGAGAAATTGGCCTGCACGTGTTCAATAGGATAGAAACTTTTTTTTTTTTTTGAGTATTTTGACCCACAGTTGGGTGAATCCGTGATGTGGATCCCCTGGGGGATCGAGTGTCTGCTCTTGGCCTCAGTTCTCCCCCTTTCCTGTCCTGCCCGCCACCCAGGTGTTCACTTCCTCCCACGGGGGTCCCAGAGGTTACCCATGGCTCATTAACTTGCTCAGCTTCTCTTCACAGGGACCACTTGATCGAGCGGCTCTACCGAGAGATCAGCGGGCTCAAGGCCCAGCTGGAAAACACAAAGGCAGAGGTACGCCTCAGCACTCACTTCCCTGACACAGGATGGGGATGTCGGATTGCCTTCACGGCCGAAGGCAGGTTAATGAATAGGAATGCCAATGCCAGAAGAAGCTGATCACAGCAGCCAGGGATGGACTGAGCTGAAGCCAGGAGCCAGGAGCTTCTTTACACCCTCCATGATCACAGGGGGCCCAAACACTTGGACCGTCTTTCACTGTGGTCCCAGGCCAGGAGCGTTAGCAGGGAGCTAGATCAGAAGTGGAGCAGCTGGTACTCGAACCAACACCTGTATGGGATGCTAGTGATTTAGCAGCAGCTTTACTGGCTGTGCCACAGCACCGACCCCTATAATGAGTTTATATGGCATCTACCTCCCCCAAGCAGCTCAGCCAGACTCCAGCAAGGGTCACTGCTAGTTTGGGGTCACGGTGAGAGAGGCCACTTCTGACACGGCCCTGAGAAGAATGGCTCCTGGCCCTGGTGGTAGTAGCTGGGGCCATACCCAGGACCACACAGTCCTTAGTGCCATGGCTCACCAGAGGCCCACAGTTCAGGCACCCCTCATGGCCTCCCGTGCTTCCTGCAGCCCAGCCATTGCCTACCCCCATCCTGGCCACTGGAACTGGAACCAGGCTCTTCCTGCGCTGCTCCTCTGTTATGGCCAGAAAGCAAGGCTCAGCTGTCATGAGGTGCTGATAGCTGGCATGCTGGGGACAGTAAGAGACCTCCCCAGGCTGTGCTGGACACCTGTGTGTATCCCCCACCTGCAGAGCCAGCGGGCCCTGCTGCAGCTGAAGGGCCGTGTCAGCGAGCTAGAGGCCGAGCTGGCCGAGCAGCGGCACCTGCGGCGGCAGGCAGCCGACGACAGCGAGTTCCTCCGGGCCGAGCTGGACGAGCTCAAGAAGCAGCGTGAGGACACGGAGAAAGCCCAGCGCAGCCTGACAGAGATTGAAAGTGAGAGGCTTCCCAGGGCGGCGGCCATGGGGGCGGGCACAAAGCCCTGCGGGGCCCAGGGAGCACCTGTTACCTTCCCAGGTGCATTAGCAGGAAGCTTGATAAGAAGCAAGCAGAGTAGGCAGGGTACTAACTGGTGCACTTATACGGGATGATGGCTCTGGCAGCAGCAGCTTAGCTAGCTTTGCCGCCATGCCAGCTCCTAAGTGGGGTTTCTGATTGAGAAGATCTGTGCAATTGTGGGAAGGGAGGGAGGGAGGGAAGAAGGGACGAACAAATAAACAAAAATCTTCTGGAGCCCCTGGCATGGTGGAGGGGTTGGCAGGGGGTCCTAGTCAGGGTGTACCCCCTCACCTTGACCCTTGACCATGCAGGGAAGGCCCAGGCCAATGAGCAGCGATACAGCAAGCTCAAGGAGAAGTACAGCGAGCTGGTTCAGAATCATGCTGACCTGCTGCGTAAGGTAGGACCCCAGACCCTCAACCCCACATCACCACAGCAGTGGCAGCCCCGGCCTCCAAGGGTTGCCTCCATTTTTTTAGGAACCCCTGCTTTTCCAGATTCTTCCTGTGGCACCCCTTCCCCTCTAGCTTGAGTTCCATTGCAGATCATCCCCCCCATCCTTACTGTTTCATTGTATGTATTTTGGAGATTTACTTATTTATTGGAAAGTTACAGTGCAAAAGGGAAAAGAGATCTTCCGTTCACTCGTTTACTTCACAAATGGCTACGGTGGCCAGGGCTGGGCCAGGCCAAAGCCAGGAGGTTAGATCTTCCTCTGGGTTTCCCTCATGGGTACAGAGAGCTAAGCACTTGGGCTGTATTCTGCCGCTTTCCCAAGTGCATGAGCAGGGAGCTAGATGGAAAGTGGAGCAACCGGGACTTGAACCTGTACCGTGTGATGCTAGCGTCATAATAGGTCAGTTTAACTCTCTGCCACATTGTCAGTCCCTGTCCCTAGAATTTTCCTAACAGACTCCCAGACTCAAGAATCACAATTTTGGCACGTGATCCCAGCTTTCTTCTAAGAATGAAAGTGATTCCTGTGTGTGACTCCGGGGGGCATACACGCAGGCTGCCTGTTCGAGAAGCAACGTATCCTTTACGTCAGAGAGAATCCCATCCTAGATACTGCTGTCTTCTTCCAGAATGCAGAGGTGACCAAACAGGTGTCTGTGGCCAGACAAGCACAGGTGGATCTGGAACGAGAGAAGAAGGAACTGGAGGATTCCTTTGAGCGCGTCAGTGACCAGACCCAGCAGAAGGTGAGTGGCAGGAGAAACCCATCGAGGGGAGTTACCCACTGGAAGCAGTTCACAGGCACTGCCTGGCACAAAGACCTCTGTCGCCTCCTCCGGCACAGGCCAAAAGAGTACCTGGAACCCAGCAGCAGGTGCACACGCGAGTTAGGGGTCAGGAAGGCATGAGGGGAACCATGGGTGAAGTGAGTGTCAAGGGGAGCTGAAGCAGAAGAATAAAACACATGGACAGCAACGGAAGGGTTGTGTGACCTATAGACGTGTGGCCAGTAGGGACGGGGCAGGGTGGAGGCTGGGCGAGGACACCGCGAAAGCCGTACACTCGGCAGAGCACCTGTCGCACTTGTCTCTGATCCAGAATCAAACGTACATCTGTCACCAGATGGGCATGGCTTAGCTGCAGGGTAAGCTGCATCCCACACCAGGCACTGGTTCAAGTCCTGGCTCCTCCACTTCCAATCCTGGCAGTTCATCCTGAGATGCAGCAAGAGAGGGTGGTTCAAGTGTTTTGACCCCATCTAGGATGCTCCAGTGGAGTTTCAGGCTCCTGGCTTTTGTGAATGTTTGGGGGATGAACCAGTTGATGGAGGATCACTTCCCTAATGGTCACAATGTCCAGAACTAAGCCATTCTGAAGCCAGGAACTTCTCCCACCGTGGCTGCAGGAGCCCAAGGCCCTGGGCCATCCTCCACTGCTTTCCCAGGCCACAAGCAGGGAGCTGGATGGGAAGTGGAACAGCCAGGACACAAACCGGCCCCATGCTCAAGGGGACTTTTTGCACCTGTTTTTCGCATGCCTGTGACACTGGCCTCCCACTTTTCTTCCTTCAGACACAAGAGCAACAGGAACTTCTGGAGAACTTGAAGCAGGAACTCACCACCAGCAAGCAAGAGCTGCAAGTCCTCCAAGGCAGCCTAGAGGCTGCAGCCCAGGTGAGCAGCTATACTTCCCCCAGCTGGGATCACACCTCCCTAGTGGGGAAGGTCAGGGAGACAGCACCTGCTCCTGGCCTCTGCAAGCCGGGCATGCGGTTTGGAGCTCTAGGGAGGGGACAGCTCTGCCCCGTCCCCCAGCATCACCTTCTTTTTCCTCTTTCTCCCCACTACTGCAGTCAGAAGCCAAATGGGTAGGGCAGATTGCAGACCTGCAGGAGGAGCGGGACAGCTTGGCAAGCGCCGCCATGCAGCGGGAGGAGGAATTCTCTGCACTAAGGGAACAGCTGGAAAAAACCCAGCTCCAACTGGCCAGTGCAAAGGCAAGTGGTGGGCATCCAGACCCTCTAAGCCCCGTGCAAACTCACACCCAGTAGGACTCAGGGTCCACGTGGAGGCAGGAGAAAAGGGGATGGAAGTGAAGGGTTAGAGGCCTAGCGCATTCAATGAGTCACACTCCAAGTGCCAGGCTGCTGCTTTTGCCTCACCCATAAAGCCAAGAAGAAGAAAGCAAGGGCGGCCCCTGGCATTGTCTCCCAGGGTAATCACAGCCCAGCCCCATGGCCTCCTGGTGGTGAGCAGCATGCAGCTGGTGACCTCAGGTTAAAGCCTGGGACTATTCAGCAACAGGTGCAGCTCAGGGTGGGTCACAGGGAGCCCCATTCAGGACTCCCTGGGTGGGTGGGGGTTGTAGCAAGCTGTCACCTGCCTGGGGATCCCTTCCCAGGAAGCCGTGTGCCATTTTGCCAAGGACCAACGGAGGATGCTTCTGGAAGGGTCGCGGAAGGCTGCTGAGCAGGTGATCCAGGAGGCCTTGAGCCAACTCGAGGAACCCACGCTCGTCAGCTGCGCCGGGTCTGCAGGTACCCTCATCCAGGTGTGAGCAGAGGCACCTCTCGGCAGGGAGGCAGCTCAAATACACAATCACCGAGAGAGGCTGAAAAAAAAAATCGCCATGTTCATTTCCCCCCATCCTGGGTGTGTGAGTCTAGAGGCATGGGGGTGTGCTGAGCAGGTGAGCGGGTACCCCGGGAGTGTTCTGTGATGGAAAGAACTGGGAGGTGGGAGAACATCCAGGCTGTGAGGGTTTGTAAACTTGGGGACATGGCTTGGGATGGCTCACTTCCAAACTCTTGGGGGGTGTGGGAGAAAGGTCAGGACCAAGAAGAAGAAACAATGGAATCCTCACCTCCACCAGTACTTCCTAGGGTGCCCAATGTCTGACCCAGCTCATCCACACAGCGATGCCACGTTGGGAGGGGACAGTGGGGTGGAGTGGGAGGGTCACCCATGATTCCCTGCTATGTGATGAGGAAGTAGACATAATACAGCACAGTGGCATGCAGTGGCACCACAGCAGGTCGTACCTGGGCAGGGCAAGTGGGACTTCAACGCCTATAGACAGGGGCACAGCGCGCAGGGTTTGACCTGTGTGCAGAGAGCAGGGGTGCGGGAGCAGGCTGAGGGGAGCCAAGGGTCTGAGTTCCAGGGTAGTAATGGACTTCCCAGGGAAGCCCAGGTGTCCTGCCATGGGCAGTCGTGAGCAGTGAGGCTGTGGGCCACAGGCAGACCCACGCAGCAGACTGACCTGATCGAAGCATCCATGGAGTTAGCCACATTCCGTCCCAGTCTCGAATAAAAACAATTCCCTGTGGAATAAAAACAATTCATTAGGTCAGCACCTCCCACCTGGGGCAGCTCCACCAACCACAGGACCCTGGCTCTGACTCTACCCTGTCTTTCCAGAGCACCTTCTGTCCACGGTCAAGTCTGCTTGCAGCTGCTCTGAAGAGCTGGAAAAAAGCCGGAGCCAGTATCTGGCCTGCCCAGAAGGTGAAGGAGGAGGAGGAGGAAGGGATGGGCTGTGACGCATGAGTGACAGCCAGGCAGGGTCCAGATGCAGAAATAATGGCAGCTCTTCTCTCAACTCCTGGCAGATATCAGTGGGTTCCTGCACTCCATCACCCTGCTGGCACACTTGACCAGCGACACCATCACCCACGGTAGCACCACTTGCCTCCGCGCCCCGCCAGAACCTGCTGACTGTGAGTGTACCAGACATGGGGAGGTTAGAAAGGAGGGTGGCAGGTGACCCCTCAACACCGCCATCTCCTTGCACCTGCAGCGCTGACCGAGGCCTGCAAACAGTATGGCAAGGAGACCCTCCTGTACCTGGGCGCCCTAGAGGCGGAGGGAACACTTGACAGCGCTGACCCCACAGCCATGAGGAACTGCCTGAACAAGATCAAGGCCATTGGCGAGGTGCGTTCAGCTGAGGAAAGGGATTGTTTTGGAAAGCTGTAACTTGATTTTAGGAAGAGTAAAGCTGGGGCAGGGAGGGAGGAGTGTGAAAATCAGATTTTTCTGAAGGGGTTTGCAGTTTGCTTAATTCTACAGTTAATTGCAAAGTGGCTGGCTGTGCATTTTCCACTACACTGGGGGTGATATAAGGGTAAGAAAACCATCTTCTTGTCTCCCGGGACTTTTTAATCTGGTTAGATGGATGACACCTAGAACTGGAAATAAGAAAATACTTCATCATTCAATAAAAATGCAGTGATTGCATCCTATAGAATAAGAGTTGGATTAGGTATCATTTAGGTACAGCCAACACATGTAATCTATGGGAAGGACAAATAAGACTAATGGTTTCTCCTCTTCTGTAAGATTTATTTATGTATTTGAAAAGCAGAGTTACAGTGAGGAAGGAAAACCAGAGAGGGAGAGATCTTCTATCTGGTTAACCTTTCATGTGGCTATCACAGTCAAGTCTTGGCCAGGCTGAAGCCAAGAGCCAGGATCTTACCCTGGGTCCCCACAGGAGTGGCAGGAACCCAAGGGCTTGGACCATCTTCCACTGCTTGCCCAGGTGCATTAGCAAGAAGCAGGCTGAGAAGCAGAGCAGCCGGGACTCAAACCTGTGCCTGTGTGGGATGCTGACCTCCCAGTTAGCAGCTTAACCCACTGCAGCACATCACAGCCCTGAGAATACCTGTCAGGTAGCACAGACTCGGCACCTGCAAAAGCAGTGGAAGACAGCACATACGTTTGAGCCCCTGCCTCCCATGTGGGACACGCAGATGCAGGTCGAGGCTCCTGACAGCCTGGCGCAGCCCCAACTGTGGCAGTCATCTGGGGAGTGACCCAGCAGATGAACCATCTCTTTCTGTATCACTCTGGCTTTCAAAGAAATCAAACCTTTTTTTTTCTTAAGGTTTATTTTTATTAGAAAGTCAGATATACAGGGAGAAAAAGAGACAAATCTTCTGTAGGCTGATTCACTACCCAAGTGGCCTCAATGGCTAGAGCTGAACTAATACAAAGCCAGGAGCCTCTTCTGGATCTCCCACGTGGGTGTAGGGTCCCAAGGCCCTGAGCCAGCCTCTGCTGTTTTCCCAGATCGCAAGCAGGGAGCTGGATGGGAAGTGGGGCCATCAGGATTAGAATCTGCACCCACATGGGATCTCAGTACGTGTAAGGCAAGGACTTTAGCCACTAGACTACCACACCAGGCCCAAAACACTTTTTTTTAAATCTATGAGCTTTGGGCCTGGCGCGGTGGCGCAAGTGGTTAAAGGTCCTCGCCTTGCACGCCCGGGATCCCATATGGGCGCCGGTTCTAGTCCCGGCAGCCCCGCTTCCCTTCCAGCTCCCTGCCTGTGGCCTGGGAAAGCAGTGGAGGACGGCCTAAAGCTTTGGGAACCTGCACCCGCGTGGGAGACCCGGAAGAGGCTCCTGGCTTTGGATCGGCATAGTATCGGCCCGTTGCGCTCACTTGGGGAGTGAATCATCGGATGGAAGATCTTCCTCTCTGTCTCTCCTCTCTGTATATCCGCCTTTCCAATGAAAAAATAATAAAAAATAAATCTTTAAATCTATGAGCTTTGCCATCCATCAGACCCAAGTTCAAATACCACACTGTGGCCTGCACCAGCAGTACAGCTCCTCACCTATGCTGCCAGAGCAGTAACTTACTGGAAACAACATTGTCTGTATTTGATCAAGTTGTTAAAAGTGCTTTCCATGGAGCAAATGCAGCCAACATGGTACACATGTGGGGTTAGGGTCCCAGCAGCTGTGGCTCAATGACCTGGCAAGGTTAGGCAGTGAGGTAGGGTTAAGGCTATGGTGAGGGTTAGGGTTTGGCTTCCTGCAACCAGGAGGGCAGGACGAGGAGGGATGTGGGCCTTCCTCCTTTCCTGCTTGCCATCCTGTAAGGGCAACAGGTGCACCAACAGGGCCGGGCCAGATGGTCAAGTGGTCAATTCCACCTTTGTGAATCTCTTGACAGGAGCTCCTCCCCAGGGGCCTGGACATCAAGCAGGAGGAACTCGGGGACCTGGTGGACAAGGAGATGGCCACCACTTCCGCTGCCATTGAGGCAGCCACGGCCAGAATAGAGGTAGGCTGCCAGGGTGGGGGTTGGCACACTGCCACCAGTTCTTAGAGCTATGCTTGGGCGGCCACACACCCCATTGCACCTGTCCCAGTCATTTATCAAGGCTAAGGACAACCCCCTACACTTTACTGCCCACTAACCCCAGAAATGAGACCAAATCCCAAACTCAGCAGCACCTCCCAGGGGGCTGGAAAGGGTAGGACCCTCAGAGAAGGAGATAAGTGGTCTCAGGATCAGCCCCTCCTGATGTTGGCATGCTCGGAGTCCCCGTCTTAGCCCCGGCCCTGCCACTAAAATGACTTCACTTGGATGCCATCCTGAGGCTGCTTCCACAGTGGTAGCGGCAGCCATACCCCACCCCAGAGGCCTGGCACTAGGGTCCAACATGGCCGTGCACACTTCTGATTTTCCCTACGCCCCTCATCAATGATGGTGGGTCATGCCTAGAAGGCTCAGTGGTCACCACTGGAAAGGCCCCAGGGTGCTCCTTTGCGGGGGCGAGAAGACCCAAGACATCGCTGTCTCTGGGACCCCACCAGGTTGTAGCTGTCGGGGTTCCTACTGGGCATACAAGCCCAGGGAGTGAGGCTGCAGAGACCACCACCTGCCGCCCCTGCCTGATGCATCCACACAGATACAGGCCTCTCAGTGCATTTTGAAAACCGTTGTATGTTTCGTTGTATTTTTCAAACAGGAAATGCTCAGCAAATCCCGCGCGGGAGACACGGGGGTCAAGTTGGAGGTGAACGAGAGGTTAGTCTGTGCCACAGTGGCACCTGCTTGGGCATAAGCTATATTCTGGACCTGGGGCTGTGTCCTGTGCACACACGCCCAGGGGGTCAGAGCAGAACCCGGGAAGGACCAGGGCTGGGTGACCATCTGGTGACAGTGTCCATAGTGACAGTGAGGTCGCCATCACATTCGACAGCACTGGCTCTGGGTGTTGGCAGCCCTGACCACCTCCTTTGCTCCCCACCCCACACCCACTGCAGGATCCTCGGCTCCTGTACCAGCCTCATGCAAGCCATCCAGGTCCTGATTGTGGCCTCAAAGGACCTCCAGAGAGAGATCGTGGAGAGTGGCCGGGTAAGCCCACGCAGGCTGGACCCGCCTGTGGGAACCACGGACATTGGGTATAGGCCCCACCCGGATCGTGAGAGTCCCCTCCATGTCCCTAGGCTCTGGCAGAGATAGTGTCTGGTCCTGGGCACCCACCACGGATGAGCTGCCCTTTGCCTCTGTCACTTGTCAGGTCTACTGAGCTCCACTAACTCCCCAGGGGCCAGTGGACCACGCTATGACCACAGCTGAGCAGCCCATTATTGAAAGAAAAAAAAAATTTTGAAAAACAGAGTGACAGAGAGAGGGAGAGAAATGGGGAAAGAGAGAGAAAGAAATCTTCTGTTTTGCTGGTTCCCTCCCTAAATGGCCTCAACAGCCAGGGTTGAGTCAGGACAAGGCCAGAATTCTAGAACTCCATCCAGGTCTCCCACGTGGGTGTGCAGAACAGGATGTGAGCGCTGCAGGCGACAGCTTAACCTGTCGCTCCACAAAGCCAATCGCCTCATATAAACTTGAAATCTTTTCTCAGTGGCTTATACCACATGCAGTGCAAATGATAGTGCAAGCAGTTGTCCTACTGTATGTTTTATTCTCCCCCCAAAATAATGTGGAACAGGGATTTGTTAAATACACAGTTTGGGGAGTGCCCAGAAAAGGAGGACTTAACTATGGGAAGGCTTTAGGGGAGTAGAAACACTGCCAACCTGGGCCAGTGCTGTGGTGTAGCAAGAAAAGCTGCAACCCACAACAACACTATCCCGTATGGGCCAGTGGTTCAAATCCTGGCTGCTCCACCTCCGATCCAGCTCCCTGCTAATGTGCCTGAGGGAACAGTGGAGGATGGCCCAAGGACTTGGGCTTCCTGTACTGAAGCAGCTCCTGGCTTCAGACCAGCCATCATTGTCACCATTTTAGGGTGTGACACAGTGGGTGGAATACCTGTGTGTGTGTGTGTGTGTGTGTGTGTGTATAACTACATTCTAAATAAATATTTTAAGAGAAAGAAAATGCTGCCAAGCTTAGGGAGAATCCTAGGATGGACTGCCCTATAGTTGGAGTGCGACCTCGGGGGCAGCATGTCTGCCGCTTTCTCCGCTGTGCAATGGGCTGGTTGTGCCCATGACCCCTGAGAGTTCCTGGGAGAGCTCATGTCGTGGTTTGACCAGAGCCCTCCGGGAAAGGTGACCATCGCCCCCTCCCTGTCACCTCCCAGGGTACCGCCTCCCCAAAGGAATTCTACGCCAAGAACTCCCGCTGGACGGAAGGTCTCATCTCCGCCTCCAAGGCTGTAGGCTGGGGAGCCACCGTCATGGTGTAAGGGGTCCCTTTCCTCACCCCACTTCCCTTCACCCACCCCAGGGTGTGGCTATGGGGGACATCGTCCCCGTATAGTCCCCAGAAAGGGACAATTGCTAAGGAAGTCAGTAGGTCTGTAAGTCCCAGAGCCAAGCTGCAGCGACATAGATGCTACAGGCGTTGTCACCTTCCAGGGACGTCAGGAGGGTCTAAAAGTGGGGTCTACCACTTGAAGAGTTCCCTTGGAACAAGCCCCACCTCAGAGACCCTGGGATGAGTGGGAGGCTGGGTGGGGCTTCTCCCTTTATCTCCACCCTTACCCCAGATACAGAAAAAAAGAAAGAATGTGGAAACAATGGTCTTACCCACTTTCCTATAGCCCTTGACCCTTTGTGCCCTAATCAACTATATAAAGATTATCAAAATAAAATAATAATATAAAATAAAATAATAATTTTAAAATAAAATAATAATTTTAAATAAATAAAAGTGGGGTCTGTGTGTGACCTGGCCCAGGAGCAAGGTCATGACCTGCCTATGACACCTTGTTCAGATTGGGATCTGTTATGATCTTGTTCTGGACTGGCTCATGACTTGTCTGACCTTGTCCGTGTCCTTTTCTGTCAGGGATGCAGCCGATCTCGTGGTACAAGGCAAAGGAAAATTTGAGGAGCTCATGGTGTGTTCACGTGAAATTGCTGCTAGCACAGCCCAGCTGGTCGCTGCATCCAAGGTAGGACCTTGTGTTGGACTCTAAGAGCTGGGGTAACCTGGGACAGCCCAGCTGATGCCAAGGGTCAAGATGGTTGGGTCAGGTGGCTCTGTGGCACAATGGATAGCGTATTGGACTTCTAGTGACAACAAGATGGTTGGGTCCGGATTTAAAAAAAAAAAAGTCTTCTCATACATTGACGTCATGAAAAGAGCGTCCTCACCAGTTGGGATTCGTGGAGCTGGGTCCCCAGGTCACCTAACCTGGCTCCCCTTGCACAGCCTGCATCTACCCCTCCCTCCTGAGTCTCGGAACTTGAACAGTGGCCTCCAGCAAAGCCCACAGCCACACTGCACCCCAATGACAACGACAAGTGCCCTTTCGTGCTCTGCTCCAGATGAGCAAAGAGCGCTGCTGAAATTGGGGGGACCTCCCAGCAGATGAGCCAGGACTGTTGGTTTGGTTATAGACATGCCAGGAGCTGATCCCATAGGCAGCCATGTCTGAGATGTTGGTGGGTAACCCACGTGGTTGTCGAGAGCCACCCAATACAGCACCTCCGTCCCTGTTGCTGCCCTGGCCAGGGCAGGAGACCCAAGTCTGCTCTATCCTGGCAGGTAAAAGCCGACAAGGACAGCCCCAACCTTGCCAAGCTGCAGCAGGCATCTCGGGGAGTGAACCAGGCTACCGCTGGGGTCGTGGCCTCCACCATCGCTGGCAAATCCCAAATCGAGGAAATAGGTAGGCTCACCCACTGCTCCCCCTCCAGAGAAACAGCTACACCAACTTGAGGAGCCGCCTCTCCCTTTCCACACCCCCACCCCTGCTCTGACTCCCTCCTTCCTTCCCGCCGGGTCCCTTGCCCGGGACACTCTGGGTCAAGGTCTTCTCCTTTGTCCCCTCGCAGACAGCATGGACTTCTCCTGCATGACGCTGACGCAAATCAAACGCCAGGAGATGGACTCACAGGTGAGGACTGTGCACCTCGAGGTCTTACTGGTCTCCAGGGCTTAGACGTAGGCCCCCAGTCTGATTCTTGTGAGGGAAGCCAGAGAGAGAGAGAGAGACCTTGGTCCGGGATGAGCCCAGAACACCCAGCAGCTCAGGACTGATTGTGGAAGGCTGGGTAAAGGACTGGGTCCTAGCAGGGCTCTAAGTGTCATCAAGATATCCCAGCAAGCCAAGAACTTAGTGGGATTGGAAAAGCAAAGAGACAGAGTTCTTCCCTGTTTACTACCCTGCTGCAAATGTCCGTAATAGCCAGGGCTGTGCTGGGCTAAGGCCAGGAACCAGGATACTCCATCCAGGTCTCACCTAAGTACTTGAGCCATTGCCTGCTGTCTCCTAGGGCAGGGCGGGAAGCTGGATGGAAAATGGAAAAACCCAACATGCTGACTTGAGATATAGGCATTTCAAACACTCTTGGCTTTAAATACTACCTGTCTGAAAGCAGCAGCAGGTACTTCTCCCCAGCCTACACCCCCATCACCTCCTCACACCTGGCCTGTGGGCCCTGACGATGTCTGTGTCTCAGGCCCATTTCATGTCTCCGTCCCATTTGCATCATCCTTGGCATACCTCAGTCAGCTTGTTTTGTATTAATGACAAAACGCCTGAGCAACTGACACCACAAAGAGAAAGGATTTCTAAAGCTCAGCATTTGGGAGGTTCCAGGAGCTGGTCACCTCCTAGGTTTGACCTTGTAAAAGCATCAGAGAGCTGATGTATAGAACATTCTATCTCCGCTTTCCCCTCCCCTCCAACAGGTCAGGGTGCTGGAGCTAGAAAATGACTTGCAGAAGGAACGCCAGAGGCTGGGAGAGCTGCGGAAAAAGCACTATGAACTTGCAGGGGTCACTGAAGGCTGGGAAGAAGGTAAGGTGACCCCAAGGGCCAGCTCAGCTTGCAGCCAGGAGAGGAAGTGGCATGGCCAGGCACTTTGCCAACAGAACAGAGCCAGGGACCCACGGGTTGCTGTTGGGTAGATGAAGAGGAAGGCAAAAGTTGTCACTGTCACCTGTGAGACCTAGATAGATAGCGTGTGATGGATTTGCCCTTCACCCCACTACATGGGCTCCCCCCAAAGGCCTGGTTCACCTGGCTGGTTCTCTCGCCCAACCCTGGCCATTGCCGGGGAAGGCTGCTGTCTGGCCAGCATGGAGTTGAGTTGTGACTGAGTAGCAGGCAGCAGTGATGTGTCTAAAGGACGGGCAGGTGAATTACAAAGTTGTGCCAGTCTCAAGCCACCCGGGACCCAATCAAAAGGCTTGGCTTAGAGTGGATTATTACACCTGCCATCAGCCAGAGGCTCTCTGTGTGTGTGTGTGTGTGTATACACATACGCTGCTTGTCCACACGTCCAAGAATTTCTTGGCTTTCATTGGACTTGACCAAATCTGGAAAGCAGCTTTAGCTAAGCTATCATCCACACAGGCAGTGTTATACGACATCATCTGTCTCTGTCCTTTTAGAATCGGAAGCAACTCCACCTTCCCTACAAGAAGCCGGGAGCGAGAAAGCCTAGACCTGCACAGTGCCCCATCCGTCAGAGCGTAAATCCTGTGACCCATCTCTGTGTGGGTGTGGGTGTCATTGTCCCTTGTCCCCAGTCCGCGTCCGCTCCCTGTCCCTCAAAAGGCTCCCTGCACCCTCTTCTTTCTCTCCCTGCTCCCCCACTGTCCAAGGCAGCCAGGGAACAAGAGGTGGTCACGTGGCCCCCACTGTGGTCGGAGTTCAAACCCCACAGTGGCTGGTGTCCTCCTGGACCTCGATGATGTGGCAGCAGCAGTGGTGTGGCATGGCATGGCATGGCCAGGAAGAGCTCATGCCTTTTCTGTTTTTTTTTTTTTTCTTTTGTTTTTTGGTTTTTTTCTTCTTAGTCCTTTCCGTTTCATCATTTGCACAAACTTGCGAGCTCCTGAGGGCTGGTGGATCCCAACCCAGGACACACTGGGCGCCAAGTCTACCTAATCAGTCGGGAACAGCAGGGAGTGTCCTGGCTGAGAACACCCATGCCCGCAGTCATGGCCATGGCCATCCTCACCCCCATGGCTCCCAAGGCCTCGCCCGGGTCAAACACATTGCTCACTCACCCACGTGTCCCCCTAACCACACTACCCACCCCCACACACACACTCACACCTGACCCCAGGAGCTCTGATTCACCCAGGATGTATCCCCCACAGCCTCCCTCCCCAGGCCACAGCAGTCAACAGCCACGGTGCTGCGCCCGGGCGTCCCCTTCGGTGCTCCCCTGCGGCCTCCCACGCTGGGTGTCCTGCCCAGCATGCACCGGCCAGCCGAGGCCCCTCGCTGAGGGTCGGCGGCAGCTTCCTGCAAAAGGCCGAAACCGAGCGAGCGAGTGCCTTGAGTCCCCATAGCCTCCGCACCACCCTGTCCACTTTCTGAGTGACGGGGGTAGACGGAGCCACACACCCGACCCAGGCCTTCTTCAGGGGCTATGCCCAAGCTGGACAAGAGACTGCCACTTCCCTGGCCCCTGCGCATGTGTGAGAACGCCCTCCAAGGAAGACAGTTCCATGGACAAACCTGGACAGCTCCAGGCTTCCAGAGGGGCCCCTGTGCTGGACAGCGAGCGGGGCAGGGCTGGCCCACTGATGACTACACCTCCTTGCAACGTCAAGGACACTGGGAGCCCTCGGGAGCTCAGATGTGGCCATGGAAGGTTGGCATTAAGTCCCATGACATCGGCTTCAAGACTCCAACATGAGGCCCTGGACGCCACTCCCAGACTTGCTGCTGCCTCCCTGCCCCTCAACGTTAGAAACGAGAAAGGGGGAACCCCAGCTCTGAAACCTTCCAGCTACGTGTCCCCAGCACGCCGCTATCCTGCAGACCCGATAGAGGACAGAGAGCACAGGGGCAGCCTCCTTCACACAGGCAGCCTTGCCAGCACTTTGCCACTCTCCCGAGACAGACCCCAACATTTAAGTGCCCTTCTGAGCTCAGAAACAAACCAACAGCGTCTTCCTTCTCCATCTGTAGTAGCAGCTCCTGGCCGCAGCCAGCTTCTCCTGGAACAGTGGTCCGTCTCGCCACAGAACTCATTAGGAGACTTCTGTCTGATCACTGTGAATCGATTACCCCTGCCCCCATCCTCTCACCCCCACTCCCACTTTCTCTGTCTCTCTCTCTCTCTCTCTGCATTTTCTAAGTGAAGCACCCGCAGAACTTTCTCCCAGGAACTCCGATGACCGTGTGCACACATGGAAACCCTGGAGACCAGGCTGAGGAGGCGTCCACAGTGTAGACTCTGGACAGTCTTTGAGCTTCGCCTGAGTCTGTCTCAAGGAGAAGCGTGAGGCATCCTTGGCCTGGCCGTGCCAATTAACGCACAACATGAGTCATGGCCATGGTGACCAGTGAGGAGGGATCGGGGCCAGATACCTAACATGTTGAATCTTAACCAGATGGAGTCTCTGAAGAAATAATACTCCCAATTAGAAGCCAGATTATCCCCTCCCCCCCATACATACCCTTCAGTAAACTTTTCCTGGGCTTAGCCTGAGCAAGGAGACACAGTTGCTCACAAAGGCAGCAGGAGGGGGTGGCCTTCGTGGCCAGCTCAGAGGAGACGGACACCTCTCCATTCTTAACCCAGAATGCAAGCATCTGGGCCTTGGCTGGTGTCTAAACTGCCCATGTAATCATTCGTGTGGGATCCCTGGAATGACAACAGAAGATGGCATGGTAGGAACTAGAAATGTAACAGCTTTATCATCGGGTCCCCAGGCAGGGACGGTGACTGAAGAAAGTTCACGCCTCTCATCGTTGGTGACCGAAGGCATGCACGGGTCGTGACAAAAGAGGGCAACAACAGAATTCACAGTTTAGTTAAAAAAACCATGTTACTTTTTATTCTGTTAGAGCAAGGATAGCTGTGTGTGTGTGTATGGCAAGGAGGGGAGGAAGACCAACTTTGGTGGGGGTTTATGCCAGGTGATGCAGGGATGGCAGGTGCAAGTTGTGTCAGATCCACCTACCTTGGCCTTTTGTGCCTAAAGGAGGCAGAGGAGGGGCAGCTGGCTGCCAGCTGCACCCTGGCAAACTTCCACCCTTTGGCTAGTTGCTTGGTGCAAGACCAGGGTCCACTGGCTCCACCTCAAGCTGCTCTATTGAGAACTATCTGCTCAGCGCTCCACCCCCTTCTGTGACCTCTCCAAGTCTCTGGAAGCCCTGCCTGCTTCCCGGGCTCAGCCTTCAGCCCCAACAGCTCGCCAGCGGGGTGGCACCCTTTCTTCACCTAACCTTGGCCCCGTGAGCAGGGCCAGGCATGTGCTACTATGTCCTTTGATGTCACAGCTGGACCAGACATGGGGGGCAGCCACCCACCGCCTGCCTGCCCCCCAACCCCAGCAGCCAAGACACCGTGGAACACTTGGGTGGACACCAGTTCAGAGAGTAGATTCTTCTAGATTTGTCTTTCAAGTGACCCTCAACTACCTCAGGCTTAAAGGCCCTAACTTGATCTGGTGACCACTCGTGGGGGCCAGCCGAGGAGGCGTGATAAGATCCCCGGGGATGACACAGACGACACGGACTTGGCCACTGAGGCTTGCACGGTGGGGGTTACCTTGGTTTCTGTTCTAGTGTTCACCTTCTGCCCCTCACTCTTCCATTCCCAGAGTTCCTATGGTTTTCAACTTCTTGCCCAGCACCTGCCTTCACAGACAGGTAGCCACTGGCCTTCACTTTCTTCTGACAAAACTTTTATTACGGTGGTTGGACCTTTCTCTTTGTATATATAATACAGTGCTTCTGTGTTTTCAATTTTTTTTTTTCAAATAAATATCTCAGCCTGGCCATGGAGAAGAGTCTTGCTAGTTGACTGGCCAGAGGGACTCAAAGGCTTGATTTAATATCCCCAAGGTTCACGGGATCACTTAGCTCGGCTTCCTTGGGGAGGAGAGAGCTCAGAAACTTTTACTGGTGCTTGGAAGATCGATTCAAAAAGCTGAATGACAAGGGCAAGCACCGGGGCTTAACAGACTAACGCCCCTTCTTACAGCACTGGCATCACATATGGGCCCCAGTTCTAGCCTGGTGAGTCAGAAAAACTGCATAAAAATACTGAGACTTGGGCCCAGCGCAATAGCGTAATGGTTAAGGTCCTTGCCTTAAACGCGCCAGTTCTAATCCTGGAAGCTCCACTTCCCATCCAGCTCCCTGTTTGGGACCCTGCTCCTCTATGGGAGATCCGGAAGGAAGTTCCTGGCTCCTGGCTTTGGATAGGCGCAGTACCGGCCGTTGCACTCACTTGAGGAATGAATCATTGGACGGAAGATCTTCCTATCTCTCCTATCTATATATCTAACTTTCCAATAAAAATAAGTAAATCTAAAAAAAGAAAAGATTTATTTTTATTTGAAATGCAGAGACGGACGGAGAAAGGAGACAGATGTCCACTTGCTGGTTCTCTCCTCATGGCCACAATGGCTAATGATGGGCCAATCTGAACCCAGTAGTCACATGGGTGCAGGGTCCCAAACAGATCATCTTCAGCTGCTTCCCCAGTTGCATTAGAAGGGAGCTGGATTGGAAGCAGAGCAGCTGGCATGTGACTTAGTGTCCATCTGGAATGTTGGCAATGCAGGCAGAGAGGCCTAACTCACTATACCATGATACCCCTATCATGGTTTCTTTTTTTAAAGATTGATTTATTTTTATTACAAAGTCAGAGAGGAACATCTTCTGTCCGATGATTCACTCCCCAAGTGAGCACAACAGCCAGTGCTGTGCCAATCCGAAGCTGGGAACCAGGAACTTACTCCAGGTCTCCCACGTGGGTGCAGGGTCCCAAGGCTTTGGGTCTTCCTCTACTGCTTTCCCAGGCTATAGGCAGGGAGCTGGCTGGGAAGTGGGGCCACCATGACACCAACCAGTGCCCATATGGTATCCAGGCGCATACAAGGCAAGGACTTTAGGCATTAGGTTACCACACTAGGCCTGTATCATGGTTTAATAAAGGGACTAATCCTCTTACATCTTATGATCTATTGCCTTCCGCAGACCACACCTCCGGCTGCCGTCACCCTGAGGATTAGGGCTTCAATAGGCATTAGCAGAGATTCACTGAGCTAAGCAGGCTTGAACCATCCTAGACAGGAGGATGGGCAGTAGTGCTCAACTTAAGTGTCAGGGTTCACCAATCTGAAGCCAGGAGTCCAGAGCTTCTTCCAGGTCCCCCTTGTGGGTGCAGGGCCCCAAAGCTTTGGGCCATCCTCATACTGCTTTCCCAGGCCACAAGCAGGGAGCTGGTTGGATTAGAACTAGTTCTACCAGGATTAGAACTAGTGCCCATATGGGATCCTGGCACGTGCAAGGCAGGGACTTCAGCCAACATGCTACCGCGCTGGGCCCTTATCTATAATCTTTTGTAAATAAATAAAAGACGACGGAGGCAGCAGCTTGCAGAGCTAAAGAAGATCTTGAAGGGACGTACGTGAGGTCGGGGAGGAAGGCTTTTTGGGGCCGCTCTGTCCCCACAGGGCCCATCAAAATCCTGGTACCTGTGAGTGCCAGAACCCTGTTGGCAGTCATGACCCCAAGGGCACCTGCTCCACTTGGGACAGAACTTAGTGTAGGGAAGCGCCCCGCCCCGTTTCCCCGGCAACCGGGGGCTCGCGCGCCTCCTCCCATGAGACGCCCTCAGTGACGTGGCACCCTCAGTGACGTGGCACCCTCAGTGACGTGGCACCCGCGCTCGCGGCCGCCCACAGCACCAGATACCACCTCCTGTTGGTTCTGAAGCCCTGGCACCCATCAGATCCGCGGCCCGGGCTGCCCAGGGAGCCCGGGGCAGGGGCTTCGGGCTCAGGACCACCTTGTCACCCTCAGCACCGCCTGCGGGGGCCGCGTCCAGGTAAGAGCCCTCCCCTCTGCGGGAGACCCACCAGGCCTCTCGTGCCCGGGTTTGGTTCTGTCAGGCCAAGGCTACCATTAGGGACACCAGTCCCAGCAGGAGGCCCCACCGACCAGCAAGTCCCTCTACTCACTTTGCCACCCGAGCTGGGACTCTCTTTCCCTGCTTTCTGGCCCTCAGCTCAGCACCGCACACTTGGACCATCCACTGCTGCTTTCCCAGGAGCAGTAACAAGAAGCTGGATAGAAAGTGGAGCAGCCAGGATGCGAACCTGCACCCATATGGGATCCCAGCACTTGTATACAGTGGATTAGCGTGCTATGACACCAGGCCAGTTCCAGTTGACTGATTTTGATCAACCCAATCTTCGCAAAACATTTATAAATAGATTATTTACTTGGTGGAAAACTTTCGCCAGTTCCCAATTATCATCCAAAGACTTGTTAGAATGGCAGTGAAGTTCTTGATCCTTGCTTTCAATTTTTTTTTTAAGATTTATTTTAATTGAAAAAGCAGATATACAGAAAGGAGAAGAGACAGACGGACAGATCTTCCGTTTGATGATTCACTCCTCAAGCGGCCGCAATGGCCGGAGCTGAGCTGATCCAAAGCCAGGAGCCCAGATCCTCTTCCAGGTCTCCCACGTGGGTGCAAGGATCCCAAAGCTTTGGGCCATCCTCGACTGCTTTCCAAGGCCAAAACCAGGGAGCTGGATGGCAAGCAGGGCTGCCAGGATTATAACTGTCGCCCATATGGGATCCTGGTGTGTTCAAGGTGAGGAATTTAGCCACTAGGCCACCGAGCCAGGCTTCACTTTTTTTTTTTTTTTAACTGATGTATTTGAAAATCAGAACGTGACTGAGAGGAGAGAGAGGGAGGGGTCTTGCATCCACTAATTTCACTTCCCAAGTGGCTTCAACAGTCAGGGCTGATCCAGCAGGAGCTTCATCTGGGTGTCCCGTCAGGGTGACAGGGCCTAGGAGGCACTTGAGTCATCTCTTCTGCTTCTCCCAGACCATAAGCAGGGAACTGGATGGGAAGTACAGCAGCCAGCACAGCGATCAGTCCCTGTGTGGGATGCGAGCCGCCATGCCAGCTCCCTTCTCAGATCTGTCCACCATGAACAGAGACTCCCGGAAAATCAGGAAAAGAACAGGTGAACAAAAGGAGAGTACCAATCAAAAGAAATAGAAGGAGGATCAAGCCAGAAATGTCAGTCTCAAAAAGTACATTAACACAATTGAAAAAATCTACGCAAGATCTCTGTCCATGGAATGGTCTATGAGGGGCAAGAGGAAGGTTGCTAGGAAACAACAACAACAACAAAAAATTACCTGCACAGGTTAACGGAAAAATCAGTAGATGAAAAGCAACAAAGAGTACACCTGAGGGACATCCCCACCCACAGACATCCACATGGGAATGCTCAGCTGAGGCGAGCAGCATCCAAGCTCTTGGTGAGGTCAGATCCACACCATCAAACACACCCGAAGGAGCAGAAGAGAATGACAGTTACAGAAGTTGTAAGCCCTTTTGGGAATTGTGTCTTAGGGGGAAACTGAACAGATCTCAAAATATCTTTGCTTCCACAAAAAGTTTCCCCACAGACTTTCTGAAGTACCCCTTGGGTGTTCCCCCATCATGATGAAATTTAACAAAAAGACAAAGTGTAACCAAACAAGGGGCTGCGGTGGCCTGCAGCAAAGGAGGCTGCTCCAGGGATGCCTGCTCTGCTTCCTGCTAACTACCTGCCTTATCGTCCCACCAGCACCGACTCCTCCGTTTTCTGGTTTGTTTGTTTTTCCTTTGACGTTCGGAGTGGATCATTTCCGCTGGTCTGTATTCAAGTCTCAAGACCCTTTGGGTGTGTGTCTGCATTCTCTGCTGAGTTTCTTACCAGAGAGTTTCTTACTCTGTTACTTATCATCAGTAGTTGTGAAATGTCGCTTTGCTTCTTTTTTTATGTCTTCTTCTATGCAAGTATGTTTTCAGTTGGCTGTAAGGATGCGCACAGGTATTTAGTGGCATTTTTATGCTCTAAAATCCTTATTCAATAACTCCAAGATCTCTATTATCCTGGTGTTGGCGTCTTCTGATTATCTTTGCTTAATTTAGTTTTTTTTTTCTGTTTCTTCCCGTATGAGGAATGTTTTTTGTGTGTATATGTGGGTGTTTATTTGTTTGTTTAATTTTATCCTGAACCCTGTAAGTATTATGCTGTGAGGGGCCATTTCCCATTTAAATCTCTTTCAGCAGGCACTCAACTGTTCCGATTCAAAATTGACATTTTTGTTGGTTTTGCTTTGAGGATCAAGTCCATTGTTAACATGCTCGCAGCACTATCCCAGCCTGCTGTAATTCACTAAAGCTCAGTTCAGCACACAGCTTGCAGCCCTCCTTCTGTCAGCCCCGCTTCCCATCCAGCTCCCTGCCTGTGGCCTGGGAAAGCAGTCGGGGACGGTTCAAAGCCTTGGAACCCTGCACCCGTGCATGGGAGATCCAGAAGAGCTCCTGGCTCCTGGCTCTTGGCTTCAAATCGGGGCAGCACCGGCCATTGTGGTCACTTGGGGAGTGACCCATCGGACAAAAGATCTTCCTCTCTGTCTCTCCTCTCTGTATATCTGCCTTTCCAATAAAAATAAATAAAATCTTAAAAAAAAAAGTGAATGGGAGATATGTATTTTGGCCTTCCAAAATAAATAGCCCAAAAAATGTTTTAAATGAACAAAAGAGCTTTAAATTTTTTTTTAATTTGTAAAGATTTATTTATTTATTGGACAGTCAGATATACAGAGAGGAGGAGAGACAGAGAGGAAGATCTTCTGTCTGATGATTCACTCCCCAAGTGAGCGCAATGGCCAATGCTATGCCGATCCGAAGCCAGGATCCAGGAACTTCTTCCGGGTATCCCACATGGGTGCAGGGTCCCAAGGCTTTGTGCCATCCTCGACTGCTTTCCCAGGCCACAAGCAGGGAGCTGGATGGGAAGTGGAGCTGCCAGGATTAGAACTGGCACCCATATGGGATCCCATATGGGCGCGTTCAAGGCAAGGACTTTAGCCGTTAGGCCACACCGCCAGGCCTGAGAGCTTTAAATTTTTATTTATTTTTATTCGAAAGCCAGAGCAATAGAGAGATTTTTCAGTTTGCTGTTTCACTTCCACCAAGCTTAGCCTCGGCTGATGCCAAGAGCCCAGAATTCAATCTATGTCTCCCACGTGGGTGACAGGAACCCAGTACTTCAGCCATCTCCTGCTGCCTCTACACACACAGATTGGCAGGAAGCTGGACCACAAGCTGATCAGCTTCGCAGCAACCCATCTGAAATGTGGGTAATGAACATGGCACCTCTTTCATGCATCCTGCCTCATGGTCCCGCCGTACATCAGGCAGTGAAGATGTCTGCCTGCCCGTTAGCCGCCTCTGATTCCCAAACTGGCTCCCCATCTGCCTCACCAGATCCTCGGCGAGGCCCTTCACTTGGGCCACGTTCTCCCTGCAGCCAGCCTCAGGCCATTTCTCTCCTTGCTTGCTAGCTGCAGGACTACAGGGAAGATTGGATAGACGAGTGGGTACCGCCTCTGGCTTGTATTAAAGTGGCATTGTATAGTAGATGGACATCGCATACTATTTTTGGTTTTTGTTTCATTTGTTTATTGGAAAAGCAGATTTATAGAGAGAAGAAGAGACAAAAAGATCTTCCATCCACTGGTTCATTCTAAAATGACCACAATCAGACTGAACAGATCTGAAGCCAGGAACCAGGAGCTTCTTCCAGATCTGCCATGTGGGTGCAGGGTCCCAAGGCTTTGGCCCGTCCTCCTTTGGGCTTTCCCAGGCCACAAGCAGGGAGCTGGAATGGAAGCGGAGCAACCAGAACATAAACTGGCACCCACATGGGATCTTGGCACTTTGCAAGGGGAGGATTAGCCAATTGAGCTATTGCACCAGGCCCAGCCTGGCATGTTTTATAGCCCTCCCCCTGGCACAGCCTTGGTCTCAGGCCAAGTTTTGCCCGGACCATCAGGGGTCTCCTAGCTGACTCCTGTGGCTTCCTTGCTCGAGATGGAAGCTAGTCTACACTGAGTGCTTCCTGTCCACCACCCCCAGGTAAAGGGAGGAAGAGAAGGGGTTGCCCTCTACACTTTCAGAGAGGCCCTAGACTGGAGCATGATTGAACTCAATCCGTGGCTGCAAATGTCATACAAACACGAGGACAGCATCCTGCACCCAGCATGTCTGGCTTCACGGAGGGGCGGCATCAGGCTGTGTCTCAGAAGACAAGGAGCGAGCAAGCAGGATGTGCACGAGTCAGGCAGGCAGGCAGCTGAGTGGCCCCCCAGAATCTGGGTCGTCTGTCTGACTACAAAAGCACGTAACCCCAGTAATCCCAAGAGATAAGATCCTGCAGCCATCTGGTCTCCCAGCGAAGTCCCCCAGCCCAGCCCTCAAGGTCTGGATGTTTGTAATAATTCTAAAGATGAAAACTTCTAAAAAAAAAAGTTCTTTTTATTATTTTTAAAAAGATTTGTCTTTTTATAGCAAATGCAGATTTACAGAGAGACAGAAAGGAAGACCTTCCTTCCAGGTACAAGTAGATTCCCCAAGTGGCTGCCATGGCCAGAGCTGAAATGATTCGAAGCCAGGAGCCAGGAGCTTCTCCCATGTCTCCCACATGGGTGCAGGGTCCCAAGGCTTTGGGCCGTCCTCGATTGCTTTCCCAGGCCACAAGCAGGGAGCTGGATGGGAAGCTGGGCTGCCAGGATTAAAACTGGTGCCCATATGGGATCCTGGTGCATGCAAGGTGAGGACTTTAGCCGCTAGGCCACTGCACCGGGCCTGGTTCAGCCCAACGTATAACCTGAAAACGGAAATTCCACCCACTCCCTATCCCAGCTGAGGATGGAGGGAGAGAGGGTGGTGATACCCAAGTGCCAGCGACTAAACATCATCCCATCCACCTGCATGGTCTGCTGGGTCCCCATGGGGTTGTTGCTGTTCCTCACACCTTCTCTGTACCCACGGCTGCCTGGAACTCTGATGAGAGGCAGAGGTGGCCATGGTCTAGTCACCATGTCCCTTGTCCCCGTCCTTTACCCAGAGGAAGATCGATCGGGCAGATTGATCTTGTGTGTCTCCTGACCTGGGGCCACCAGGGAAGGGCCAGCCTGGACAAGTTTCTCATGGCTCACGCTGGGTTCAGAGTGGCTTTGCCCAGTATCACTCCTGTCTTCCCGATGTTAAGTCATTGCTGACAGAAGGCTGTGCTGTCTTCGGGGGCTCCTGCCTGCACGGCAGGCATGACCTGGAGTTTGGGGCATCAGCCCCTCTGTCTCCTCCCTCTCCTCCTCCTCTATGATGTGTCCTTTGTGCCCTGTGACTGGGTCCCACTAGCCTCTTCCCGGGCTCCCACCTTACACCTGTCAATTATACTTCTCAGTCTCTCATGACCGCCCACAACGCAGCCTCTAAAACTGACCACAGCAACCCCCTGCCCTGTATGTTTATTCATAGGGTCTGGAAGCTTCTTCCATGGTGCAGTGGGGGGGTGGGGCATCCCTGTTGCTTGAGCCCATGTTCAACTCTGTGATTTTAACCAGTAAGCTGAGAAATGACACCGTGAGATTCCCAGACTGGATCAAGAACAGCTATGTATGTCCTTCCAGCTCTTTCTCTTGCATTGCTTCCTCTTCAAGCTAAGCTGCCTTGGGTCTGGCACTGTGGCATAGTAAATAATCCTCTGTCTGTGGTGCTGGCATCTCATGTGAGTGCCAGTTTGCATCCTGGATGCCCTGGTTCTCATCAAGCTCCCGGCTTGTAGCCTGGGAAAGCAGTTGAGGATAACTCAAAGCCTTGGGACCCTGCCTCCGTGTTCCTGAGGAGATTCCTGACCCCTGGTTTCAGATCATCTCAGCCCTAAATGCCTGGGGTCCAATAACATCCAAAATGCCACCCCCTCCCCTGGCCCCAATAGCTGGGACTGGGCTAAGCTGAAGCCAGAAGCCAGGAACTCCATCCGGGTCTTCCACATTGAGAAAGTCACGTGCTTAAACATTTACCTGCAGTCTCACAGGAAGCACACTTGCTGGAATTGGGTGTAGAACCAGGGTGTAGAACCAGGGACACCAAACCAGGCACCCTTACAGGACATGGATGTACAAAGCAGCGTCTTAACTGCTGTACCCCAAATGCTTGCCCTGCCACACTGTCTACTTACGAAGTATTGCCTGAAATAGGAGTCTGGGAGGCCCAAACACAAGCTCAACCCGTTGCACAAGTGCGTTAACAATCTTAGAATAAACACAAGCCTTAGGCAGTGTGGTGTTCTGTAGCCCAGGACACTGCTTGGCTGCTGCTGGTATTCCGCTGTTGGAGCCTAGGTATCCTGCGTGCCGTTATGAACAGGCTGCCCTCTAGTGGCAAGTGGCACAATAGCGTCCTTCTGAACGATAAGCCACCTGCTTCTCCAGAACAAAGAGTTAGTCTTGGCTCCTCGACCCCTCTGCCCCAACTGCCTGCTGGGGCACACCTGACACACCTACTAAGTTGCACTGTTGTAGTAGAAGCACAGTTACAAGCAACAGGTACAGATAAGGCGCGTGTCTGTGTTCCGACCACCAGTGGAAGCCAGCTCTCTGGCCCTGCTGTTATACAAGTAACAACAGAGGCCTTTCTGGAAAGCTTCGCTGGTAACCCACCCCCATTGCTGAGTCCATGCCATCCCTTCAGACTGTTCTTTGTCATGAATTATTTCTCTTTTTTTTTAAAAAAAAAAATTATGTTTATTTGAGAGGCAGAGAAGAATCTTCCATCCATTTGTTCACTTCCCAAATGGCCACGACAGCTGGAGCTGAGCTGATCTGAAGCCAGGAGCCAGGAGCTCCTTCTGGGTCTTCCACACAGGTGCAGGGGCCCAATGTCTTAGCTCATACTCTACTGCCTTCCAGGTCTATTAACAAAGCGCTGGATGAGAAGTGGAGCAGCTGTGACGCGAACCAGTGACCACGGGTATAGGATTAGCCTGACTCCACCTTGCCAGCCCCTACAGTTTGAGCTTTAACGAATATTCCACTTCAAGTCAGTTCAAGGCCTGTGACAGGAGGTAGGGTGTGGTGGGTTTTTTTTGTTTGTTTGTTTGTTTATTTTTTGGGTAGATAGTGAGGGTGGGTATTTTACGGTCATCCAGAAATTCTCCCTCGCTCGTTGCATTACGGCTGGAGCCGGGTCGCTCTGTGATCAATAGGCTTGTGCAATGTGGGCAGTGATGGGCTGTGACTTCTCAGGCAAAGAGGGTGCCCTGGCTGCTTCTGCTCCTTCTGCCTGTCCCTCATGTCCCTGGCGCTGGGGGCAGTCAGCTGCCACGTGGTGAGGGCTGCCCAGCCGAGCTCTGTGGAGGTCCACATGGCCTCGTTCCCATAGCCGTGGGTGCCGTCCTGAGGGTGGCTGCTGTGAGTGAGCGCAATGCTGGTCCCTCTGGTTCTGTTGTGCTTGAAGGTGACCGTGGCCCCAGCCCATGCCCACACCTACCAAAGCCAGAATCCCACAATGAGGCCACTCCAACACTCCTGACTGGCAGAAACTCTGAATGAACCGAAAGTACTTAAAATGACTTAGTTTCTACTAAGCACCCAGCTGCAGGGTGATGTGTTAGGGAGTGCTTAGTGATACATCCGGTGTCCAAGTGCCATACTGTGATGTATACAGGCCACTGACCACCCGCTTGTGTTAGTTCTTTCCTGGACCCTTTGTTGTGTCCCATGGACTAACACATCTGTGCCAACACAACATATCATCTTGATTATTAGAAAGTCTACTACACTGTTGAAGAAAATGCCATTGTCATTTCTTTTTAAAAAATGAAAATTCAGGCTTCGCACGATAGCGTAGTGTAGTGGTTAAAGTCCTCGCCTTGCATGCCTGAGATCCCATATGGGTGCCGGTTCTAATCCTGGCAGCTCCACGTCCCATCCAGCTCCCTGCTTGTGGCCTGGGAAAGCAGTCGAGGACGGCCCAAGGCCTTAGGACCCTGCACCTGCGTGGGAGACCTGGAAGAAGCTCCTGGCTCCTGGCTTCGGATCAGTGCAGCTCTGGCCAGCTCTGGCCACTGTGGCCACTTGGGGAGTGAATCATCAGACAGAAGATCTTCCTCTCTGTTTCTCCTCCTCTCTGTATATCTGACTGTCCAATAAAAATAAATATTTAAAATAAAATTAAAAATCTAGTTTGAAGTCAGCACAATAGCCAAGTGGCTAAAGCCACACGGGCACTGGTTCATGTTCCGGCTGCTCATGTGGGATTCCGGATTCCTGCTTGTGGCTTGGGAAAGCAGTCAAAGACGGTCCAAAACCTTGGGGCCCTGTACCTGCATGTGAGACCCAGAAGAAGCTCCTGGCTCCTGGCTTTGGATTAGTGCAGCTCTGGCCATTGCAGCCACTTGGAGAGTGAATGGAAGATGGTAGATCTTACTTTTTGTCTCTCCTCTCTGTGAATCGGATAGTAAAATAATAAATATATGTGTTTAAAAAATATTTGATATTCTAGATTCTGTTTATATCCATATGAATTTTAAATCAGGTAATCATGTTATATATATAACGTGTTCTAATTATAGCAAATATTATATAATATATAATATATAATATATCTGAAAATATTATGAATACATATTTATATTAATTATATTTCTAAGTATATAATTATAAATATTTACAATATAAAAAATAGTACTTTAAATCATAGTCAAACATATTGTGTAATATATTGTTGTGTATTAATATATATTAATTGCACACGTACATATATGCATATCTTGCCAGGATTTTCACTGAGATTGGTCTGATAATTGTGAGTATAATTGCTATCTCAAAGTATGGACTGTTTCCATCCGCAAGCAATTGTCTCCAATTATTTAGATCTTAAGCTCAAAGATGTTTTTCAGACCTAGCGCATTGCTTCAGCAGAGGGTTCTTGTGTATATTTTGTGAAATGTTTATCTCTAGGTATTTCATGGCTTATGCCGTTATAATGGATATGGGTGTTTTCATATAAAATTGCAATTGTTTCTTGTCAGATAGAAATGCAGTTGATTTGGGAATACTAACTCTCTTCCTGGTAACTTTGCTAACACCATTCATTAGTTCCAGCAAGTTTGTGTTTCTGTATGGGGAGATTATTTTTTATTATTTTTTTTAGCTGGTTTGGGATCTGCTGTGGACCCAATCAGCTCAACTGGAAATATTTCACTTTTTTCGTATTCAAAAGGCAGAGTGATGGAGGGACAGATCTTCTACCTGCTGGTTCATTTCCAAGGTGGCCACCAGGAGGCAGGCTGACGCCAGGAGCCAGGAACTCCAGTGTTTTCTATGGGGGTAGGGCGTCTTCTATGGGGGTAGGGACCCCGGTACTTGGACCCTTTGGTCCTACCCGTGTGTTGATGATTCTCCGTCTTGCCTCTGTTCCTCTGGCAATCGTCACTAGAACTGATGAAAGGGATCGTCCTTACTTGGTCCCGGCTAATTTCTGGTTAAGTAAAACAGCAGCTGCAGGCTTGCCTCCATGCTGCCTCATAAGAGGGGAACTTGCCTGCTGTCCCGGGTTTGCTGGGGAACTTTTTTTTAAAGAATTTATTTTAGTTTTACTAAAAAGTCAGATATACAGAGAGGCAGAGAGACAGAGAGGAAGATCTTTCATCTGTTGATTTACTCCCCAAGTGGCTGCAGTGACCAGAGCTGCGCCAATCCGAAGCCAGGAACCAGGAACCTCTTCTGGGTCTCCTACGCGTGCAGGGTCCCAAGGCTTTGGGCTGTCCTCAACTGTTTTCCCAGGCCACAAGCAGGGAGCTGGATGGGAAGTGGGGCCACCAGGAAAAGAACCGGCATCCATGTGGGATCCCAGTGTGCTGGGGTCCGTGCAATAGGTGTGAATAACACGAAGGTGTGAAGAGAACAGCTCCCTACTTGGCAGGGTCCGGGAGGAGTTTCCAGCTGTTTGGCAGGACCTGGCAGATTTCTCTCTGATCACCTTGACACAGCTTCACCCCCTTTTGCTTGGACACTCAACCACCCGATTAAGAATTTTATAATCTATTGAGATTACAAACTGCGCACAGGAGTACAATTAAACCCATGCTGTTTCTGGACACTTTATTGTGTGCCTACCCATTGCCCTGAAATCTGGCCCACACATATAGCATGCCTTCTGGGAAATGGCCTCATGCACACAAAACCTAATCTGCAACACCAGACCAGGCTGGCACAGGAATTTGCATGTGAACCTTAGGTGTGAAGAACTGGAGATCGGGGTTGTTAGAGGGGCGAGTTTTGGTTGGTGGAAGTGTCAGATTTGCCGACCACCAGGGAAAGAATAACTCAGCCAAATATATGAAAAGAATTTAGATGGCCTTTATTTCAGGGAACCACGGTCACGGGCTTCCCTTCCCCAGAAAGGACAGACTTGGAGGAGAGAGCTACAGAGGAAGAAGAGAGCACGGAAGAGACGGGGCAGGGGCTTTTTTTTTTTTTTTTTTAAGATTTATTTATTTATTGGAAAGTCAGATATACAGAGAGGAGGAGAAACAGAGAGGAAGATCAATGGCCGATGCTATGCCGATCCAAAGCCAGGATCCAGAAACTTCTTCCTTCAGGATTCCCACGTGGGTGCAGGGTCCCAAGGCTTTAGGCCACCCTCCACTGCTTTCCCAGGCCACAAGCAGGGAGCTGGATGGGAAGGGATTAGAACCAGCGCCCATATGGGATCCTGGTGCATTCAAGGCGAGGACTTTAGCTGCTGGGCCTTGCCGTCGGGCCCCTAAATCTTTAAAAGAAAAAAAAATCAGACACAACTGACAAAGCCATCAGTGTATTTTCAAAGGCAAGGAAAACACAGGACACACGTGGGTCCCATTCAGAGATGCAGTGGCCTGGGGAAGGCAAAGGGGGGAGAGCTGTTTTCCTTTCTGCAGGAAGGGAAAGCGAAGGGCACTTAGGGGTCTTAAGTGATGAGAGATCACTTGATGGACAGCGGTGGGTGAGTCGAGGTGGGGGTGGGCAGGGGAGCTGTGCCAGTCGGAAGCCAGGCGCCTTTTCCAGGCTTCCCAGGTGGGTGCAGGGACCCAAGGACCTGGGCCATCGTCTGCGGCCTCGCTAGGTCGTTAGGAGGGAGCTGGAATGGGAAGTGGAGCATCCGGGATGCCGCCGCTTGCAGGCGAAGGATCAGCCAACGGAGCCACCCCCTCTCCTCCTCTCCATCTCCCTATCTCTTTGTTATTGATTGACTGATTGTCGTTTGGAGGCGAGGTCCCCAGGCCTTTCCCTGCAGCTGGCCGCCCGCGGGCGTGGCCAGCCCCGAGAGCGTCGCGTCGCGCGCTCAGTGACGCCTCGCGGCGCGCGGCGCGGTGCACGCCGGGACCGTGAAGTCGCCGAGCCGCGGCGCGGAGCCGCGATGTCTCCGGCGGCTGGAGGCGAGCGGCGGCGGCCGCCCCTGGCGAGCGCCCGGAGCGGCCGGAGCGGCTGGGGCTGGGGCCGCGTTGGGCCGGCAGGGACGGCCCTCCTGGGCCTGTCGTTGCTCGGCCTGGCGCTGTACCTGGTGCCGGCGGCGGCCGCGCTGGCCTGGCTGGCCGTGGGGGCGACCGCGGCCTGGTGGGGATGGAGCCGGGAACCCCGCGGTCCGCGCACCGCAGCCGGCCCGGGGCGACACGCTCGGAGGCCGCGGACGTTGGCCGCCTCGCCCCCGCTCAAGCCGAGCGTCAACGGCGACGTGCTGGAGCCGCGGACCTTGCTCGAGGGCCCCGACCCCGCCGAGCTGCTGCTCCTGGGCGGGTACCTAGGCAAACCCGGCCCGCCGCGGGACGGCCCCGCGCGCTCCCCTCTGGCCCCGGCCCCGGCCCGGCGCGCGGCGCCCAGCTACCCGGTCCTGTCCTCCCCGGTCCTCCCGCCTTCCCGGAGACCCGCCCACAGGTAAAGCGGCGCGGCTTTCAACACGCGGGGAGGAGCCTGGCCTCGGCCCTGGTCGCGTCCAGCGGGAAAGAATGCCGACTCCCTGTCCCTCCTCACTCCACCTGCTGCAGGGAGAGCTGGTGCGGGCCCGCTTTCCCTCTCCCAGTGCTTTAGGGCTGCCTGCATTTCCGGCCTGCGACGGGATTGATTGATTCCAGATCGTTTAAGGAGAAACCAGAGTCCTGCTTGGGGGTTGAAAATATCTCTTTGTTAAGCAATGAGTCTTGTGGGTTGGCGTTGGTTTTGTATGGACCAGAAGATGATCCTGTCCACATGCCCAGGGACGTGTTCAAGGCAATAATATACATACAACATACATGAATATGTACATATAAATGCAAGATTTATTTGAAAGGCAGGGTTAGGGAAAGACAGATTTCCTATCTGCTGGTTCTCTCTTCAAATGACCGCAATGGCTGAAGCTGAGCTGATCTAAAGCCAAGAGCTTCTTCCGTGTCTCCCACACGGGCGCAGGGTCCCAAGGCTTTGGGCTGTCCTCCACTGCTTTCCCAGGTCACAAGCAGGGAGCTGGATGGGATGTGGAGCAGCAGCTGGGACTTGAACCAGTGTCCATGTGGGATGGCAGTGCCATAGGTGGTGGCTTCACCCGCCCCCTACCTGTTGGATTGTTATAGCTGAACAAGGTCTTTTGGTTTCAGGAGCTGACAAGAGAATACAAAAGATAAGATGAATGCACTTAGAATTTTTGGTGGAAGACATTTAATTGAGAACATGACCTGGGTGTTTAGGAACGTGTCCGGGGTGTACCCTGCTGCTGCTGCTTTCTTGCTGAAGAGCCCTCCTGCCAGCTCCCCACGCCCCAGCTGCACGCTTTACTTTCACTGTTGTCTTCGGTTGTTCTGGCATGTCCGCTGCAGAGACAGCTGTTCACGCAGCTGTCGCTCTGTCTTAGATGGGTTGAGGGTGTCGTGGCCACGGAGATATTGCTGTGTGTGTGTGTGTCTCTGTCTCCAGAAAGCATGTGAATGCACCAGCGTCTCAGAGCGCCTTCCGTTCCCCCCCAACGTGTGTTTCCCTTCTTGGCAGGGACAGCGGGCTTTTAGCAAATCGCTTCATAATCACGCCGCGGAGGCGCTACCCGATCCAGCAGCCCCAGTACTCGCTGCTGGGGGCGCTCCCCACCGTGTGCTGGAATGGGTGTCCCAAGAAGACCGTGCTCTCAGCTCGCAATTCCAAGATGGTGTGTAGCCCCGTGACTGTGCGGATCGCCCCTCCTGACAGCAAGCCAAGCCGGCCCCCGCCGTGAGTACTCGGGGACAGGGGACCTGCTGTCCCCCCGCCTCTGTGTCCACCTAGGACCAAGCAGTGTTGGGCCAGAGGGAGGGACAGCTGTGGGGCTGCAAGTGGCCTGTTGGCTGATGGCTCGGGCTGTGGGTTTGCAGTGGCATGCACAGTGCTAAGGCAGGTGGCTCACACCGGAATCTTGCCTTGGTTACAGCCCGGGGTGGACATTCAATCCGACCGTGTCCTCGCCATCCGTTAGCGCGCCAGACCCGTGTGCCAAGGAGACTGTGCTGAATGCCCTCAAGGAGAGGAGGAAGAGGACCGTGGAGGAGGAAGACCCGATAGCTCTGGATGGCCTGGAAAATAAAAGGAGGTAACAGCAGCGGGATGCTCTTCAGGCCGTCCGCGGGGAGAAATTCGGGACCCAAGCTCAGCAAGGGAGCCTGGATCGTTCCCCCTGTCCCCGGGCTCTCAGGAGGGAGCCCGGTGAGCAGGGCTCTCAGCCCCGTTTATTTTTTAGCACACAAGGAGCGTGGTCACTTTTCTGTCAAACCAGAGACAAAGTGGCATCTCAGCACATCACAGGCCCTGGCGCCGAGGTCTAGAGCAAGGGGCTGGTCCGGGTGTCCCCTCTCAGCTTGGTGTTTCGCACTTCCTTGGCCAGTAGTATCGTATGTAGGCTGAAGTGCGTGTCCGGGAAAAGTGAAAACTGTCCAAGTGTGGCGGGCTCAGCAGTGCAGCGTGGAGCCCACCTGGCAGCACGGTGAGCAGGATTAAGGCAGGCAGGTCTCGGGATCTATGCGCACTTGTAGAACGTGCAAGGACCAGGCCGTCCTGCCTAGAGCTGGGAATGACAGCCGCGGCAGGTAAGGTGCAGCCGGAGCAGAGTGGTGGGAGGAAGCAACAGCGTCTCGGACCTGGTGAGCCCGTGGCCCCCGAAGGCATGGTGCCACCCCTGGCGTGACTGAGCAGTGGCTTGTGCGGGTGTCCAGGCTCTTGTTTGCCCGTAGTCCTCAGATAGAGTGGGCCTGTTATCCGCTGGCAGGTGGAGGGTGGGTGAGCTGGTCTCGGAGCTGTTTCTGCTGTGTAAGTGGTAGGGTGTTGAGTACATGATTCTAATCCTTGTATGTGAAGTTAGCATGCAGTTCCTGGGAAGAAGGACAGTCTTAGATTCTGAGTTGACCTTTTGGGAACTCAGGACTTTGAAACGCCAGCCTAGAGCGAGGAGGAGGTCCCAGGAGTGGGCTGTTTGCAATAAGCAGGGCACATGTCTTTGGTTTTTCATGGAGAATATTTTGCTTTCCTTGCAGGCGCCATGACAGCAGCGGGAGTGGCCATTCCGCCTTCGAGCCCCTGGTGGCCAATGGAGTCCCTGCTGCTTTTGTGCCTAAGTGAGTGACAGTCTGGGGGTGGTGAGTGGCAGCCATGTGGGGGGGGAGCGGTTGTCCCGTGAGAGTCCCTCTTTGTGTCATGCGTCACTGAATTAGTGAAGGGTCATGTCTGAAAACAGAGGTGACCATTTCAGTGACTTCACACAATTAAACATCCGGCACTTCCCCTTACTTTATGTCCCTATGAAGGAAACTGCTAAGACTAAGAGTCTGTAGCTATGTTTAATGACCGAGTATATATACAAATAACCCGTTAGCGTACTTGAACAATGGGAAAACGCAGTGATGTGGAATGAAAGTGTTTCTGCATTTTTGAGTTTTAAAATATATTGGAGGAAGAATTGGATGGAAGGGAAAGGGGCTGTGAAGAGACAGGGTGTAGTTGAGTGGCACGGTTTGCATCCGTGGGACAGGGCACCTGCCCGAGCAGCCCTGGCCCATGCTCGGAAGGAAGGAGCAAGGCCAGGTGGGGACTGCTCTGAGCTGGGACAGGTCCAGGAATGGACTTGGAAAGTACAGGAGTGCTGGGTCGCAGGAGAAGATGACCCTCGAATGTGGGAGGGAGGGACAATGTTCCCTGAAAACTGGAGATTTGCTGTTGGGAAGAGGCCCAGTAGCTCGCTGTGTGGGGCGAGTGTTGGCTTGCTGTGTTGGCTGCAGATAGGGCCTGTGGTGGGAGTTAGAGAGAAAGGCGTTTCATTCCCCCAGTTATGAAAGGAGCCAGTTGTGCTTACCTAGGCGCCCTGTTGTGTGAGGTTGGGGGATGCTGTCCCATAGGAAGGGTGGGTGGCAGGGAACCTCAGTTTGAAGGCTTGGGAACGTGGTGTGTGGCTCTTAACTTGGTTGTCTCTAACCCACTTTAAAACATTGGTCATGCCTGCGGCTGGGAGAAGCTGTAAGAGCATGTCGACTTCAGCAACACATTTAATTTATGTTTCCCTCCTGCCTTTTCTTAGGCCTGGGTCTCTGAAGAGAGGTCTCAATGTCCAAAATGCTGACGACCACTCGAGTAAGAGGTCGCGCACCTCCTCCGTGAGCTCCCTGGCCAGCACGTGTGCCGGGGGCGTCCCCAGCTCCAGCCGCAATGCCATCAGCAGCTCCTACAGCTCCACCCGTGGCTTCCCACAGGTAAGGCCACGGCCCTGGGTCTGCCGGCGGGTGATCCCCAAGGCGACAGAAGGTAGCAACCCTCGGGTGACAGACACAGAGCGGAGAGCCCAGTGAGGGAGCTGTGTGTGTGTGTGTGTCTGATCCGAGGCCGAATGCTTCCCGTAGGTGGTGACAGGCCACATGAGCCAGTTGCTAAGTGGCACTGCCTTGATTGCACAGCTAGATGGAGTCCTGTCATCACAGAGATTTATCCTGCGGATGTTTAGAACGTTCCGACATACAGGCTATTGTTTTTGTTTTTATTTGAAAGGTAGATTTACAGACAGCAAGACCTTCCATCCTTTGGTTTATTTTCTTGAATGACTGCAATGGCCGGAGCAGGGGGCCAATCCAGAGCCAGGAGCTAGGAGTCCCCCCTACACGTGTGTAGGGCCCAAACCTTTGGGTCTTTCTCCGAGGCTTTTTCAGGTGCATGAGCAGGGAGCTGGATGGGAAGTGGGGCAGCCAGGACTCAAACCAGTGCCCACATGGGATGCTGGTGCTGCAGGCAGAGGTTTAACCTACTATTCCCTGGCGCTTGTCCCAAACGTACAGCGTTTCTCCTGCTAGCCAGTGGGAGAGGGGGGTCACGTGGGAGCTCTGCCATGCAGCATCTCAGCAGACCCCATCGGATCCCGTTTCCTCCCTTCTAAAATGCTAGAGTGGAGGAAGGGTACCAGGGATGTGAGAAAAGTACCTGCTACAAGGCCTGTCCACGTGTGTGGACACCGGGGACAGGGCCTGACTGTGTGTGGCTTCCAGGGGCCGGCTCAGGCTCCAACGGGCCAAGGCCTTGGCTGGGAGAGACTTGGAGATAACTTGTGAGGGCAGGAGGCTCCTGACCATGTGTGAAGCCGAAGGCCCGCGCCAGGAAAGTTAGGTCATTCCTGCGCGGGGCGTCCCCAGCAAGTCATAAAAAAGGAAAATGCGCATGTGGTATTCCATTATGTCTCTTGACAGGTTTTTTTAACCATCGCGGTATTATCTCTCTTAGTAGTATTCTCTCAGTTTGTATTCCATGGTCAGGTCACCTTTACCACGGTTAGGGATCCAACAGCAGTCCCTTGCACTGGCTGCTGTGACTTGTATGTTCCTTAAGTCTATACTTCTTTAATTCTTCCATGTTCCCTGCCCTCCCCCCCTTTTCTTTTGCTTTTGAAAAAAAGGCCCAGTTTGTGCCCTGTGGCTCTCCCAGTGTGGCCTTGGCATGGGTCCACATGCACCCCCTGCCCCTGCAGTCTGTCTCCGGACTGACCAGCTTTGGGGTCGGCGGCTTGGCCCTCCGGGCTCCCTGTGAGCTCACAGCCGGCAGAGGGCTGGGGTGGGATGCTGGTGTCTGAGCGCAGGTGTCGTCGCTCTGATCCATCCGTTTGCGTTTCCTGCTTACCTGCGTCAGGTGATGGTCCAGTTCTGTCACTGTCTGCTTGTTGAGTAACATCATAGGTAGGCATCCATACAGTAGCTGACACCAAGGTGGCCAGGGAGGTTTTGGCCATTTTATTTGGAAACTTCTGAATCTTGAGACCATTTTCAGTTGTTCCTTGTTGGTTGTGGCAGCTTTCCTACCTTTGGCTGACACAACCCTTTGGATCCTTGCATTTTGATGCTGGCAGTTTTTGTTTGTAAGATTGATTTAGGGCCCAGTGTAAAATCCTATTGGCTAAATCTTTAACTTGCAACTGTTGGGATCCTATATGGGTGCTGGTTCATACCCTGCCTGCTCCACTTCCTACCCAGCTCCCTGCTTGTAGTCTGCAAAAGCAGTCAAGGAGAACCCAGAGCCTTAGGACCCTGCAAAGCCTTGAGAGACTGGAAGAGGCTCCTGACTCCTGGCTTTGCAATAACTCAACTCCAGGCACTTGGGGAGTAAGCCCCTGTGCCCATATGTGATCCAGGCCACTAGGCTACAGCACTGGGCCCTAAAAAAATCTGTAAAAATAAATAAATAAGTAACCCTTTAAAACATCAGATTTGGACCCGGTGCAGTAGCCTAATGGCTAAAGTCTTTGCCTTACCCACGCTGGGATCCTACATGGGTGCCGGTTCCAATCCCAGCAGCCCTGCTTCCCATCCAGCTCCTTGTTTGTGGCCTGGGAAAGCAGTCAAGGATGGCCCCAAAGCCTTGGGACCCTGCACCCAAGTGGGAGACCCTGAAGAGGCTCTGGACTCCTGGTTTCAGATTGGCTCAGTTCCAGTTGTGCAGCCGCTTATGGAGTGAATCATTGGGTGGAAGATCTTCCTCTCTGTATATCTGACTTTGCAATAATAATAATAATTTTTTTTAAAATCAGGTTCCCCCGTCAGGTGCACTTGGCTTTGCCCAGTGCAGTTGAATGCCTCTCAATAGCGTGTTGCTTGTCAGTGTTCCTGCTCCCTCAGCGGGGAGCACGGGGAGCACGGGGAGCAGGGCGCGAGCAGGGTGGGGGTGTGGAGGGGCTGCACCTCCCAGCAGGGCAGGTGCTCTGAGGGTTTACCAGGTTCACAGGTGATGAATAGATCAGGTTTTTCGCGCATGTCTGAGTTGGACAATCTTCTCCGGTTCTGTTTTTAGTTCTCTCATTACTGTTCATTCATTCTTTGGCCTGTTATTCTGAAAGGTTCCTGGTCATTTTTCCTTATAAGTTTTAGGAACTTGTCTCTCACACATATGAGGATTTTGGTTACAAAGTTACTTTGCTAGGGGAAGCTTGGAAACAATGTAAATGCCTTTAAAAGGGATCTTGACTTACAGTGTTCCTGACTGTTGAAATACTATGTAACTGCTAGGCAGGCCTGCCACTGCAATAAATAGCTCAAAGACGGGAATAAAAAAGTGCAAGGCCGGGCACCTGCTTTTGGGGGCTTGTGTTTGGCACAGCAGTTAAGCTGGCTGCCTCCCATATTGGAGGAGCCGGTTTAATGCCCATCTGGGCGTTCCAGCTCCATGCCAACGGAGACCCTGGGAGGCAGCTGTGTACCACTCAGCAATTGGACTCCTGCACCATCCCTCTCCCCGGGGGAGGCCCCAGCCAGTTTCTGATTGGTGCCTTTGCAGTAGTGTAGACATTTCATGAAGTGGTGAATGGAGCCACAGGGTCCCACTGTCACACGGGCTCAGCAGGGTCGTTCCATTTGCCTTTCAGCCGTGGAAGAAGAGCGGTCCTACGGCATCCCCCTTCTCTAGCCCGGCTTCCTCCCGCTCCCAGACGCCTGAGAGGCCAGCCAAGAAGACCAGGTGATGTGTGTTGGTTTGCTGTTGCCGTGTACAGTGTGGCCGCATGTGTGGGCTAGGAGCGAGCAGCAGGCCCTTGGCTCCTGAGCTGTGCAGGTGCATGGGTTGCAGGAGGAGGCCTGTGTGGGCCGGCTGGAAGACCGCTGTGCTGTGCGGGATGGGTGTGGAGCAGGGTGGCAGGCAGCTGCCCCCTTGGCGGTCCCCACACCCATGTCCAGAACTCCCGGGAGGTGGGGAGGTCTTGGATGAGGCTTGCTTTACAGACAGAACTAACAGTGGTTCTGCCCACAGGTCTGGGGGTTTTCTCCTGGCTTTTTTTTTTTTTTCCACTTCCATTGTTTGGGTTGTAAGTGGCAGTTGTGCTGGGCTTTGGCCATGTGGTGGTTGGGGGCGCTGGGAAGTGACCGGCCCTGTGGTCAGTTGTTCCTTCTGAAGACAGTTCTACCTTTGCCTGCAGGGAGGAAGAACCGCCTCAGCATTCCAGCTCGTCACCCCCGCTGGTGACGGACAAGGAGTCCCAGGGTGAAGGGGGTAGGTAGTTGTGGGGGAAGGAGCTGGCATGAGGATGAGCCCTTAGGGGAAAGCCTGAAGACAGGATACGGTCTGGGCGAGCTAGTCCTTGTCCTTCAGAGGCTTCCAGTCTGGGCAGGGAGAAACATCTGTCCCTGCAGGGGAGAGGCAGGTGCTTTGGGGGGTGGGGGTGGGGGCTGAGACCGGCAGGGAAGAGGCGGGTGCTACTAGGGAGTGTCAGTGAACCCTGCAGGTAATCTTCTATGGCAAGTGCTTGCCACACATGCGTGTGGATCCTGTATCTGTGTTTATCTCCATGCCTCAACTCTGTGTATATCCTCTTGCCCAAGCATCGTGCCGGTGTCCAAACTGGCAGCTAGAATCATTGCAGAGCAAGTCTGAAAGCTTGGTGTTAGCCGCATCTGTAGCCTCAGCTGCCCCTTTCTGGAAGAGCAAGTCATGTCAATCCCCTTCTGGTCGCTGTAACAGCAGAGCCGAGGGTGGGAGCTTTGTCTAGCTCACATATCCGGGGAGGTGGTCCCAGGGATCTGGCCTCTCTGGTGACTTGCTTACCGCACCCCCACCTGCCCGCCTTGGCACACGGGACCCCATGCGTACAGCACAGGAGCCCTCAGGGGCCACACTCCTGCCCTCCTGCCAGCCTGCATCTCTGTCTTCAGCCTCAGATGCAACCCCATGGAAGAAGCAGAACTCGGAGAGCTCTCCCTTGGCGCATGGCAGCACTGGCCAGCGGAAGCGCAGGATCCAGTTGCTGCCCTCCCGGCGCGGGGAGCAGCTGACCCTGGTATACCATCCTCCCTCCCCCGGGCTCCCCCAGAACACGGGCATGCCTCTGCCGACGGCCTTGACTCTCCCTTCTCTCTGATAGCCTCCTCCGCCACAGCTGGGTTACTCTGTCACTGCCGAGGACTTCGACATGGAGAAGAAAGCTTCCTTGCAGTGGTTCAACAAGGCGCTGGAGGACAAGACCGGTAACGCACCCCTTGAAAGCCACATGTGTTTGGTGGCTGGGTTTGTGAGCTTTATGTTTGGCAGCGTTGACCTGGCACATCCCAGGTGGGGCGGCCGCTGAGTCTCATCTTGCTTTCCTAGACACCACCTCTGACACGGCAGCTGAAAACCCGCCCACCACCCAGGCACCTCTTACCTTCTCCCTGCCTGCCGTCAGCACCTCGGCCTCCCCGGCCAGCCTCACCACTGGCCCTAGCACCAACCCGCTGCTGGAGAGCCTGAAGAAGATGCAGGGCACCCCCGGGCCGCCGGCCGCAACAGGTGAGCTTGCATCGGGGCGGCAGGCCCTTTACTGTTGGCTGCTGGCCCTAACTTTATTTAAAGATTGATTTATGTGTTTGAAAGACAGTTACAAAGAGACAGGGAGAGCTCTTACATTGCTGATTTACTGCCCAAGTAGTCACAATACCTGCTGTGTGACCAGACTAAAGCTAGGAGCCTGGAGATGCTTCCGGACCTCCCACATGGGTGCAGGGACCCAAGCACTTGGGCCATCCTCTACTGCTTTCCCGACTGTTGGTGGGGAGCTGGATTGAAGTGGAGCAGCCAGGACATGAACCAGCACCCATACAGGATGTTGGTGCCACAGATAGTGATTTAACCCACTGCACCACAGCACTTGCCCTTGGAGTTGCTTTAAAGGCTGACGCCCGGGAAGGCAGCTCAGTGGTGTGGCTCTGATTTGAAATCCAATTCCCTGTCTGCCCTGAGTCCTTGTCTTCATGTAGCAAGGCTGCCAGCCCCTGTGGTGTCTGTGTGGGGTCAGTGCAGCTGGGTATCCAGCGGCTCCTTTCCCTGTGGCTGCTTCTTGGGCCGGCATACACACGGGCTGCCGTGGTGCACATGGTCAGGTGGCAGGGAAGGTCTGGTCCCTCCCAGGGCCCCTTATTCGCTGTGTGCTTGGGTGCACCTGCTCTTGAGCACTGGCCCTCTGGCAGGTGAGGCAGCTATGGTTGCATGCGCCAGCTCCTGTGGGTGGATGTGTCCTGCGGGCCGCCTACTTCACCACCTGTTAGACCAGGCTCTGTCCCTTCAGCATGCCCTGAGAATGCTTCACAGTCCTATGGCCCTGAGTTGGATCTGTCGACCGACTCTTGGCCCGAGCTCTGTGGCAGGCACCAGAGGCTGGGTCCAACCACACTGAGTGCCTGCAGAGCTCATTATCCTGTTGTTCTTTTCAGAACCTGCTGCTGCGGCCACCGCTCTAACCCCTTCACCTCCAAAGGTGCCCAGTCTCCTGGCCCCTGCCACCTGTGCGCAGCCAGAGCCCCTGGCAGACACGTCCTCGGACTCTAAGCCCGCAGCCCCTCTCCTGATGCTGAGCCCTGCTTCTGCCACGACTCCTGTCGCTGATGCCACCAAGTCCCCTTCTGTGGCCCCTCAGGCCGAGCCACCTGCCAAAGCCCCATCGCCTACACCCAGCACATTGCTGGGCATGCTGGGCTCCTCACCTGCTCAGCCTGCGTCGCCTGAGGCTCCTGCCAGAGATGCGCCCTCTTCCATGTTCAAGCCCATCTTCTCGGCTGCACCGAAAAGTGAGAGTGAGAGCCCGGTGGTCACAGCCACAGCACCTGCCAGCACCGCTGCCCCCACTGCCACAAGCAGCGCCTCCAGCCCCACCCTCAAGCCCATCTTCAGCAGCATGGGGCTGTCTGCTCCCACGCCCTTGGCCTCTCCCTTCTTTAAGCAGACCACCACGGCAGCCACCACCCCAGCCTCTACTGCCCCTCTCTTCTCTGGCCTGGCCGCTGCCACCTCCACTGTAGCCTCTGCCACCGTAGTCAGTTCATCTGCAGACTCGGCCAAGCCTGTGTTTGGCTTTGGCCTCAGCGCCGTGACGAGCGCTCCTAGCAGCATGGCCAGCAGCACCACCACAGCTTCCACCACCACGGCGCAGCCTTTCCCTTTCCTGTTTGGGGCTCCCCCTGCCTCGGGTGCCAGCTTGACCCCCTCTGGGGGCTCCACATTCCAGTTTGGCAAGCCTGCTGTGCCCACCTCCACCGCAGTCACCACCACCTTTGGCCAGTCCCTTGCTAGTACTGCCCCCACGGCCACCAGCAGCACGGCTGGGTTCAGTGGCTTTGGCTCGCTCACCACCTCAGCCTCCGCTGCCCCCAGCCAGCCCACACTGACCTTCAGCACCACCAGCCAGGCCTTCAACATTCCCTTCGGCTCGGCCGCCAAGCCCTCTCTCCCGTCGTTCCCGGGAACCAACCCCCAGCCTGCGTTTGGGGCCACTGATGGCCAGCAGCAACAGGGAGCTGCAAAGCCAACCCTGGCCCCAAGCTTCGGCAGCTCATTCTCCTTCGGCACCCCGACCCCAGCCCCAACCCCGAGCACCGCACCCGGGCTGGCCCCGGCCCAGCCAGCTTTCGGCAGCACCGTGCAGTCCTCCTTCGGTGGCCTGAAAAACACAGCCACCGCCTTCGGCACCCCCGCCAGCACCCAGCCAGCCTTTGGCAGCAGCAGCACGGTGTTCTCCTTTGGGGCATCCACCACCACAGGCTTCGGGGTGTCCACCCCGACCACCAGCAGCGGGACCAGCAGCACGGTGTTTGGCAGCACAACTCCATCGCTCTTCACGTTCGGGAGCCCATCCGCCCCGGCTGCCGGCAGTGGCTTTGGGCTCAGTGTGGGCACCCCAGGTGCCAGCTCCACCTCGGGAGGCTTCAGCTTCGGGGCTGGACAGAGTGGGACCACAGGCACTGCCACCCCGTTTGGGGGGGCCTTGAGTCAGAACAGCCTGGGGACCCCCAACCAGACCACCCCTTTTGCCTTCAACATGGCTAGCACGCCCGAGAGCAAGCCCGTGTTTGGAGGTAAGATGGGGGATTGCGCGCACACCATCCCACATGGGAGCATGGGTGAAAGAGTGTTTGGAAGCAACGTGTAGCCCATGGCTACAGGGGGACCTCAGCTGGGAAGTGGCCAGTGTGTCATGAGAGGTCATGGGGCTGGCAACAGCCACTGTTGCCGCTCAAGGTAGGGCAAGCTCATTCACGAGCTTGGAAAGGCGGGCAGGGTACATGCAGAGGGAAAAGTCAGGTTGTGTGCCAGCTGGGGTCAGGGCAGTGTTTGCTGAGGGGACCATAGGACTCACAGCATGAGGACAAGGGGATGGCGTTAGCCATGTAGATTGTGGGCATCAGGCCACCTGGCTTATTCTCTGCATCCTCTGTAAGGAGCTTGGGGCCACAGGGCTGCAAGGTGTGTGAGTGGGACAAGGAACGGAATGGAAAAGGACACAGCGGCCCGGCTCACTGTGGGCTGAGTTGTGGCTGTGAGATGGAAGGCCCTTCGACGTTGCAGTCTCCAGCATTGTCTTGGCTAGAAGCTGGCAGTAGCCCACCTGATCACAGCAAACAGAGGAGTGTGCAGAAGGGAGTACTGCTTGCACACCCGTGGGGCCTTGAATCAGAGTGGACGTGGGTGGCACAGGTGGGGAGAGGCAGAGGGGTTAGGGACCAGATGATGCAGCCAGCGCATTGGCCACAGGGAGGGTGCCAGGTGAGCTGCAGAGCCACCTGATGGCTGTTGGGTGAAGGGACAGGGACTTGAGCATGAAATCTAGTGGAGGAGCTGGTGCCAAGCAGGCACCCACACGTACCTTGGCCCTGGTGCACAGGTGGGGTGACGGGCAGAGTCGGGGCCTGACACCCAGGGTGGAGCCTCCCAAAGGAGAAAGGCAGATCCAAGGATCCTGGCAGCTGCTACCCTGGGGCAGTACTGTTGTCTGTCTGTTGTGCACCCTACACAGCGCCCTGCTGTCTCATTCTAGGTACCTCCACACCCACCTTTGGGCAGAACGCCTCTACCCCTGGAGCCGTCACAGCGGGCAGCAGCTTGTCCTTCGGGGTGTCCTCAACCCCCACCCAGGGTTTTGTCGGCATGGGACCTTTTGGTAAGCAGCAGTCTTTGCTTCCTAGGGGAGGTGGGGACAGGGTTGGACAGCAGGTGCCTTGCTCGTGGGGGTGAGGTGTCATCAGCCTGGGAGTTGGATGTCCTGATCCAGGACAAGTCTTCTATGCATGCCTGGGCAGCCAGGGGTGGTCTTGTGGGTTGCTCCTCTCACCATGGCCCATGAGTGAAGCCCCTAGTGCCCCATGCCCAACCCACTGCCACCTCCTGAGAAGCTCCTATTGGGTCTTGCAGGGTCGGCGGCCCCTTCCTTCTCCATTGGTGCAGGGTCCAAGACCCCAGGGGCCCGACAGCGCCTGCAGGCTCGGAGGCAGCACACGCGCAAGAAATAGTCTCACCCTGCGCCCTATGTCTTGCCCCTCACCCCATTTCGGACCTCGGCACCTGCTCAGAAGAGCCTGCCCCCTGCCCCTTGGAGTTCCAGAAGTAAACCTCTGCCCTGATCTCTGGCCGTGGCTGCCCCTGGGCAGAGGCCCGATGCCTTTACTTGAACAGTTGCACTGGTGAGGCTGGGAGCCAGGGGACAGCTGTACATACCCCCTCTGCGGCTCGCACGTCGCCCTCACCCTCAGCAGGCCCTCCTCCCCACCCCTGCTGTCCCTAGAGAGCTGTCCTGGCTGGTTGGCCCCATGCGCCCTGGCTGGGCCCTGGGGAAATGGCCGGCCCCTGATGCCTGTCCCCGCTTGACCGGGCTGTGAGAAGTGGCTCTCGCGCTGCTCCCTGAGGGGGCTGTCTCCCCATTTCTTGCTGCTTTGCCCCTTGCCTGGTCCTTGCAGGCTTCTTCCCTCTGGAATGATCTCGAATCTCGCTTTGCCTTGGAGACCCTGGGGGGTGCTGCACCTGGCAACCATCCCCACCTGCCAAGTCGGTGTCACCAGCCTTCCCCCTGCCAGTGGGGACTGTGAGCCTGGCCGATCCAGGGCAGGAGGGCTGCCTGTCCCCGCCGGCCCCCGGGGTCTGGGGGACTGTGCGTGCCTCCTGGGGTTGTGTGTTCTAAGCCTTGTCTTGTGTTACTTGGTCTGACGCTTGTCTATCGCTCTTTGAATCGAGTTTGGAGGAAGAACTGAATCGTATGAGTGGCGGCATGTTGGTAGTGCCGGACTTGTTTCTCGACGTTTCTGGGGCCTAATTGAATGTGGCAGTAGCACCACTTGACGGCTACACGTGCTGACTCTGAGTTTCCCAGTGGTGTTTTGACGTTAAGGGCTGGCAGCCCAAAAGGATGGGGCCCGGGGAGAGCAAAGACAGCCTCCCTCCCTCACCTGACTGCCCTAACCTTCCCTACCCTCCACAGCGGCATCTTGGTTCCTTTCCCACACAGGGTTCTCCACCCCGCCCCCTCCTCCCTGTTCAGAGCCCCACCCCGGGGCCCAAGAGCCTTTGCTGCCATACCCAGCCACTGGGAGAAGTATGAATGCGTGTGTCTAAATTAAAAAAGAAAAAATATTTAAACATTTTTTAACAAAATAAAAATTTATTTTTGTATTTAAGCTAAATTGCCTTTTAAATTCCTTCAAGCTTGGTTCACTGAGGTGGTTAAGGATAAATGCTTTGAGTAGGAATTAGCTGTAGTTAAGTTATGCCTGTGTGAGAGGACGCGTTGTACTCTAGGGATGGTGACGTAGATGTACCCCCCCCCCACAGGCTGTCCTTCCGTGGCAGGGGGACCCCCACACACACCCCTGTGCGTGTAGGGTTGCCTCCAGGACCAAGTGCCCACGCGCAGGGCAGCCTGAGAAGCCTGTTCATGCTGGCAGCGTGCCGCCAGCCTGTTACCTCAGCTGCACGGGCAGCAGGGCCTGGCCAGGAGCCTGCCCGAGCACGGCGCGTGTGGGCCAGGGACCCCGTGGGCCGACAGACTGCATTCCTGTTGGGTCTAGTTGGAATTTTTAGTATGAATGTGAGATTTTTCTCCTTGCTTATGTCATTAAGAATAAAAAACTGTGATCTATCTTAGAGCCTGCCCTGCCTCTTCTTTGTGGGGGTGGCCCAAAGATGACCGCTGGAGAGCAAACAGCACAGTGGCCAGGCGAGGACTTGGCCCAGGGCTGGCCTGCAGCAGCTGCTATGGACCAGGGGCAGTGCACAGGTCACCTGCTGCCTTCCGCCGCCGCCTCTTCCTCTTGGGACCTGGGCTGGGCGGTTCAGGGGCTGCTGCGCTGGCTTCAGGGGCTGAGCTGTAAGAAGCAGCTGGGTTACGGGTGTCCCCCTAACCCCAGGATCTGCACACCCACCTGCCCAGCACCCCACCCTCACCTGGGCATTTCCTCCCGTTCGAACACAGCAACGAAGAAGCCCCCGGTGAGCGTACTCTCAGGGCAGGCGCGGAGGCAATGGTGGGCCTCTGGGAACGTGCTGAGGCCCCGCTGGGGCCAGGCAGGCAGTGCGGGAGCCAGCCTGCACAGAGATGAAGATGACAATCCAACCCCAGGGAAGGACTGGGGAGAGTGACTCCTCCCACCTTGGCCCCGCGAGTGCTCCGTACCTGAAGGTGCCTGCACTCTGCTCCAGGGCAGCCTGTACCACATCCTCATTTTCCTCCTGGCACAGCGAGCATGTGGAGTAGACAAGACGTTGCAGGGCAGGGAAGGCAAGTGCGTGGCACAGGGCACGCAGCTGGAAACCTGCCAGTGCCTGCAGGCGCTCCTTGCTGGGGGGTCCTTCCCCGGGCTGCTCCAACTGTCGGGTTACCATGCCTGGGGAGAAGCACCCACCACACAGCTTCACAGACCATCCCCCCAAGATGCCGCATTCCCACTGCAGCTGAAGCACACGAGCCAATGGTCCCTGGGCTATGAGGGAATGAAACCAAGACCAAGGTCAATAGCATCCACTCCATGTGTGGGGGTCCCCTGTCTCACCAGAGCCACTGCAAGAGGGGTCCAGCAGGATGTACTGGACCTTCCGGTAGCGCTCGTCGGAGGGTGAGACCGTCAGGAAGTCCTTCTCAGCTAGCTCGCAGCAGGACACACCAGCCCGGGCCAGCAACGTGCCCATGGATGCCAGCCGCTTGGCATCATGGTCGAAAGCAAAGATCTTCCTGGGCCAGAGTAGAATTGGGGTGAGCAGAGTTCACACAGCACCCCCAGAGCGCCCTGGTTCCAACATGCACAACAGATCAGCGACATGAACTTGGGCCAGGACGTAAGGCAAACACGGCAGCAGTGCTGCAAGCAGGATGACAGGCGAGCCCTGGGCACTTTGGGTTCAGAGGGACCCAGTCCCACCTGTGCAACCCCCCACCGGACCACAGAGAACAGACACCCCCATCGCTCCCCATACCACAGCCCCTCACCCTTGGTTCTTCATAAGAGCTGCCAAGTGACTGGTCTTATTGCCGGGGGCGGCACAGGCGTCGATGACGTGGGACCCCGGCGGGGGAGCTAGTAGCGTGGCTGGGAGGCAGCTGGCCTGGCAGGACAAGAGCAGAGCGGCTGCAGCTTGGGGCAACAGAGAGCGCCCTGCCCACCCAGCTCTGCCAGGCTACGCCCACCTCCCGGCGGCCCCACCTTGTCCTGGAGGATGAGGTGGCCAGCCTGGTAGAGCGGGTGCTGGTGCATGTCTGTGTGGGCAGGGAACACCAGCAGCTCAGGCAGCAGGGCGTCCAGGAGGAAGCATTTCCCCTGCAGGGTCCTCAAGTCGTCAAGGCTGCCAGAAAAGCACAACAGCTTAGTGGCTCCGCAGTCCCTCCCTGTCCAGCCACACTCAAACAACTCATTCAGACAGCAGATGGGTGAAACAGCGGAAGACACAGGATGGAGACAAGGGCAGAATCAACGCTTAAGTTTTCCTGGTCTCCCACCCCTGTGCAGGGTCCCAGGGCCTTGGACCGTCCTCGGCTGCTTTCCCAGGCCACAAGCAGGGAGCTGGATGGGAAGTGGAACAGTTAGGATACAAACTGGCACCCATTTGGGATACCAGTCGAGGTAAGGACTTTAGCCATTACGCCACCGCACTGGATCCAATAAAAAGAAATCTTAAAACAGTTATCCGGGCTACTTGCACTGCCTGGCATCCCCTATTGGTGCACCAGCTTGGAGGTATTCCTGGCTGTTCTGCTTCCAATCAAGCTCCCTATTAATGCACCTGGGAAGGTGGCAGGAGGAAGTTCCCGATTCCAGTTTGGGCTTCGCCCAGCCCTGGTTATTGCAGCCATTTGAGGAGTAAGCTAGCAGATGCAGGCCAGCTCTGTTGCTTGTTCTGTTTCTCTCCCTGCCCACCCACCGCTCTACTCCATCCCAGTCATTCTGCCTTTCAGGTAAATGAGAGAATACTTCTCAAGCCAAACTGGCTGGGTTCAGGATCCCATCCATCAGCCGTGGGAACACAGGCAAGCAGGTGATTGTTAAGCCTCAATTCGTATGCCTGGAAAATGGCAGGTGCTAGGAGTCGCAAACTAGGCACCCAGCAAAGGGAGCCATTACTGGGAGGTCATAGGCAGCCACGCTGGGCTGGGCTGGCTGAGACTGAAGCTCGTGTACTGCCTGCAGAGAGCCCGGCCCTCTCCCCTCAGGGCAGGTGCAGCTGGTAACGCCGCCAGCATCCCATAGCAGCACCAGTTCAACTCCCAGCTGCTCCACTTCCTGCTAAGGCACCTGCGAAGGTAGCAAAGATGCCCTGAGTGCTTAGGCTCCTGCCACCTTCTGACTGGCTCATCTCTGGCAATCTTGGGGAGTGAACCAGCAGATGAAAAATGTTTCCATCTCTCCTCTCTGTAAATATGTCTTTCCAATCAAAATTGAAGGAACACCTAGCAGGGGCAAAACCAGCTGGGGTGAGGGGCGGAGAGGCCCTCGGGACCAGCGACCCTGGGAAAGCACAGCAAAGGTAGGGAAGTGACAGCAATGAAGGGAATATAAATTTGCCAGCCACGAGGAGGGGGCTGGCCGAGCAGCAGGGTGCATGCCAACACTGGGGTAGCATGCCTAGGGTGGTGCTGTCCACCCACTGGAGCCAGAAGCTCCCCCAGTGCCATCCTGGGCAGCTGGTGCGGCCTCCAAGGACGGCAGTGCAACCAATAGCATGGGGCTGGAACTGTCACAGTTACTCGAGGGGGCCGGAATGTCGGGCAGAGCTAGGATGGGCACTCAGGAACTGCCACGTGGGAGGAAGGAAGAGGGAAAACCAAAACAAAACCCAGGGGCTCACAGAGGAATGAGGGGGTTGGGAAGGATGCTGTGGGGCAGCTGTCCTGACCTGCCACCCCACATGGCAGCAGTGACGCCAGGCCACTTCTTATTTACTTATCAGAAGGGCAGATTTTACAGAGAGGAGAGACAGAGAGCTCTTTCATCCCCTTGTTCATTCCCCAAACAGTTGCTGAGCCCATCTAAAGCGAGAAACCTCAAGCCTCTTCTGGGTCTCCCATGCAGGACTAGGGTCCTAAGCCCTTGGGCCGTCCTCGACTGCTTTCCCAGGCCACAAGTGGGGAGCTGGATGGGAAGTGAAGCAGCAGAGATACGAACTGGTGCCCATATGGGATGCCAGCACTTGCAGGTGAAAGATTAGCGGGTGGCAAAGTTCTCTCTCCTTCTGTCTCTGTCACTCTGCCTTTTCAAACAAAATTTTAAAAGACTTATTTTTATTGAAAAGGCAGCTGTTCTGATTTATGGGGAGGAGAGACAGAGTGAGACACTCCATCCTCTGGCTCACTCCCCAAATGACCACAAAGCCTAGAGTTGAGCTGATCCAATGCCAGGAGCTTCTTCTGAGTCTCCCACAGCTGTGCAGGGTCCCCAGGAATTGAGCCGTTCTCTGCTGCTTTCCCAGGCCACAAGCAGGGAGCTGGATGGGAAGTGGGACAGCCAGGATACAAGCTGGCAGCCACATAGGATCCCAGCACTTGCAAGTAAGAATCGGCCTGTTGAATCATTGCACCAGCCCCCACCTCTTTGTTGTTGCTTTAAACAAAAGAATGGAGCATGGGATTCCAGGGAGTATCATGTGTAAGTGTCAGTTGAAGACAGCCTCGGGAGGAGAGAAACGGCTGGGAAGATACGCAATGCAGTCACACACACACACACACCCCTAGCCTCTCTTCGCAGGCCCCCTCGCCTCCCCGGCTGAGGATACCAGCTCTCACCCAGAGGCCCGACCCTGGTAGGAGAAGCCTTGTCTTTTGAAGTAGTCCACCGCATCCTCAGTGTGGGTCTTGAGCGTGTTCACGCGCACAAATCGCGGCACCTGCGAGGCTGGGAAGCCGCGGGCGGGCAGGGTGGGGGGCCGTGGGTGGAGTGAGCATGCAAATGCACAGCCCCTCCCCCAGCCGCCACCTTCCGCTTCCCTGGCTCACCTGCTCCGGACTGGGACCCCTCAGCGGCCACTAGGTCCTCATTCCTGCTCACACCCCGCCGGACCTTCAGCCTGGCCAGCTCGGCCTTGAGCCGTGCCTGGTGCCTCCGCAGCAGGGACTTCCATCGGCCGCCACCCCCGCGGAAACCCTTGCCCAGTAACAACTCATACACCAGCACCTGGGGAGAACAAGGGAGTGAGGTGAGGAGCAAAACACCTCAGTAGAGAGCCACAGCTGTCCTGGTACTGGCCGGGGTGGGGGGGCTCCAAGTCCACACGAGAAACAGGGCACGCACAAACACAGGGGTCTCACTTCCCCATTCTCATTCGTGAGCTCCGTCCCCCAAAGTGACACCTGCTGCCATCCCATCTTCAACCCACGACCCTGCAAGCGGCTGCTGCTCCCCTACAAGTCACACAGGTTTGGCAGGTGCCCTGGCTGCTCCCCGGCCTCCCGCCACCCGCGTCCCTGGCCCACCTGCCCAGCTGCTCCACCACCCCAATCCCCGGCCCACCGGCCCATCTGCCACCCAGTCTCTGGCCTACTTGCTCCACCACCCCTATGCCTGGCCCACCGGCCCATCTGCCACCCAGTCTCTGGCCTACTTGCTCTACCACCCCTATGCCTAGCTCATCGGCCCACCTGCCCCCGCCACCCCATCCCTGGCCCACCTGGCCCCCCGCTACCCACAGTCCCTGGCCCACCTGGCCCCCTGCTACCCACAGTCCCTGGCCCACCTGCTCCCTGGCACCCCACCACTCCCATCCCTGGCCCACCTGCTCCACCATCCCCGTTCCTGGCCAACCTGACACCTGGCATCCCGCCACCCCCATCCCTGGCCCCTGGCACCACGTTCCCTGGCCCACGTGCCCCCTGCCACCTCGGTTCCTGGCACCCCTGCCCCCCGCCACTCCCGTCCCTGGCACCCCACCACCCCGTCCCCGGCCTGCCTACTCCTCCCTCACCTTGGCCAGGTGCGGCCGCAGCTTCTTCTCGGCGCGGAGCAGGCCGGCGCTGGCGATCACGGCGTCCAGCACGGCGGAGTAGCGCTGCGTCTCGCACACCAGTGCGTACAGCTGCTTCACGTTCTGCCGCCATCACCGGGGAGGAGACGTCGCTGAGACCGGGGGCCCGTGGATTTGCGCCTCCCGCCCGCCGCCCAAACCGCCCCCGGGCCCCGGTACCTGGAAGCCACTGGCGTACACCAGCCCCTTGGCGGAACCCTGGCGGCTGTCCACCCCGGCCAGCACGGACGCCGCGGCCGCGTACAGCCCCATGCTGCTCCGAGCCGGCGCGCCGCGCCCGGACTTCCGGGAGACGTAGACGCCCCCACTGGCGGAACCGGAAAGAGCAGCGCGGGGTCACGCCTCCTCGCCCCCTAGAGGCCGGAGTTGGTCACTGCGCCGCCGGGGCGAAGGCTGGACTCCCTCTCTCTCCCTCTCTCCCTTCCTTCCTTTTTACTTATTTTTACTGGAAAGACAGATTTGCAGAGAGAAGGAGACACAGAGGGAAAGATCTTCCATCCGCTGACTCACTCCCCAAGTAGCCACAATGGCTGGAGCTGAACTGATCCAAAGCCAGGAGCCAGGAGCTTCTTCCAGGTTTCCCGTGGTCTCTCTGCTGCTTTTCCAGTTGCATTAACAGGGAGCTAGAAGTGGAGCAGCTGGGACTCGAATCAGTGACTATATAGGATGCCAGCACTGCAGATGGAGGATTAGCCAGTTGAGCCACCAGGCCAGCTTGCCACCCACCCCCTGCCCCTGCCAGCAGCTCCACCACTAGGATCATCTTTGAAAAAACAGTCAGGGTTGAGGGGACGCATAGAGATGGCGCAGTGGTGTGGGTGGATAGGGGTGCCATTGCGCTCCCAGGTCCAAAGGATTAAGGGGGAAAGGCTGAAAAAGGAGAGGGCCCCTGGCTGGGAGACATGGGTGCACGCAGCTGCCAGCCAAGGACCAGCAGGTGGGAAATCAGTCAAACAAGGCCCCAGGCTGGTTCTCCCCAGCCATCTCCCCCAACCTCCCGCCCAGCCCAGCAGGGAGTCCGAAGAGCCTGCATTCTGTCAGCGGCCTCCCAGGACGCAGATGGGTAGAGAGGGCGAAGGGCAAGTCTGAAAGTTTCAGTGCCAGGCTTGAAGGAAGGGAAGCCGGAAGCCAGGCCCACCAGGTCCAAGTGCACAGCGGCCAAGGCCAAGGTCTGGCGGGCTCAGTCAAGAGATACAATGAGGTGAGGGATAGCATGAGTGGCTTTTGGATTCAGATTGTTTTTATTGCACAGAGGAGGAGGAGCCAAAGGGGCCAGCTCATCATGGTCGTTAAAACAAGTCAGGAAACCAGGGCTGGGATCCGCAGCGCAAGTGGAGGAGTCTGCTCCGGCTGCAGCTGAGCCACGTACGTGCATACATGCAGAAAACCTCCCATCCCAGCTCGGCTCGGGAGAGGAGGAAGGGTGTGGACATGGTCTCATCTGGCCCCACGGGGCTGGGTGGACAGGAGCTGGCCACAGATGCTCCCTGCAGGGTGCCTGCCTTGACTTCAAACTCACACGGCAACAGTTCCTTTGCCCCAGCCACGCTGCATGGTGGGCACCTGCCAGCCAGCTCACTCCTGCCTGCCTGCCTGGCGGGTTGCACGGGGTCACAGCCCCTGCCCGGCTCCTCCCTGCTTCAGGATTGCCTGCCTAAGGCCAGACACAGCAGACTCGCCATGGACTTGGGGGTGGGGGGGTACGTGGTGGTCTTGGCAGGGGACAGCTCTGTGGTCTCGGGTATAAAGCAGTGTGGGGGGGGCACCTGAAATTTGCATGTCTCTTAGGGAAATGTCCTCGACTGACTACCCTTGGAAGAGATGAGAAAGAAGTATTGATGTGTGTGGGGACACTTCTGCCCTCGCTGGGAAGATGGATCAGATGGGGAGGTGTGGCTGGACAGGGCCAAGGGCGCCCGAGGGAATGCAGATGCTCAGGCCTGGCACTGCTGACCCTGGCAGAGGCCAAGAGAAATACCACTGGCTGACAGGAATGAGATCATGGTCCTTGTCCCTTCTGTTCTAGGGACACAGAGCTGAGATCTGTCCAGACAGGGAAGGCATTGCTTTGGGGCCCTGTCCGAGGGGTGGCCAGGCTGGGCCAGGCTGGGCTATGGCCCTACAGCTTGGTGGGCTGTGGGAGGGCCAGGTGGCCGGGCCCTGGGGGTGGTGGCAGGACCATGGGCAGTGAGTTGCTGCTCCGCTCATGCCAGCATGTGTCCAGGATGGGGTAGAGCTTGCCCTGAAAGTCGGCCTGGAACGTGTAGAGTGGCCGCAGGTCGTCAGGGCGGTCGGCGTCAAAGAAGGTGAGCTCCCCTTGCTCGTAGTGGAGGTAGAGCCCGATGCGGTGCGGGTGGCCCGACACGGGCAGCGGCACCCGTGGGCAGGCAAATGCCTCATACAGCCTACCCTCCTTCAAGCCAATCAGCCACACGCCATGCTCCGGCGACTTGCCCAGCTTGCCCTTGCGGCTGGCCGTGCCCTTGATGACGCCCAGGCGCCAGTCGCTCTTGCTGCCCACCACCACCTCCCAGTAGTGTCGGCCGCAGGAGAAGCCCCGGCTGGCCAGCACGCAGGGGCTGCAGTCGAAACCGTCAGGCTGGCTGGCACGCCGCTGGGCCAGGAGGCCGCACTGCACCACCGTGTTGCCCTTGGAGAGTTCCAGCAGTGGGTGTGCTGTAGCTGGGTCCAGCTTGAGTGACTCAGGGGCTGGGAGAGAGGTCAGAGGTCAGAGAACGGCCTGAAGCGAAGCCACAGGCAAGCCAGCAGACCTCACCAGCATGCCTCATTGCACCTGGAGCTCCAGGGTGGGCGGCAGGAACCCAAGTACTTGAGTCACCACCTGCTGCCTCCCAGGGTGCCACGAGCAGGGAGCCAGAGTGGATGCAGAGCTGGGACTTGAACCCAGGAATCTGACAGGTGTCTTGGGCAGCATCCGAACACGCACCCTTCACATCCTGCCCTGATCCCAACCGCACATGCAAAACTAGAAGTTGCATAGCCCAGCCAGGCGTGTGCCAGGAGCTTCTCTCACAGGTTCAGACATTGCACAGCTTGTCCGGGTCCCGACCAGCTCATGGCGAGGCTAAGCTGGACCCCGGCCCCATGTTCGCACCAGAGCCCCACACTCACCTCCTTCCCTCTTCTCCCTGCAATGCAGAGAGGAACTACTGGAGTCCAGGGTGGGAGTGAGGGGGGAGGGGCATCTCACCTGGCAGAACTTTCCGGAACAGCCTTTTCCAGACAGTCAGTTTGATGTCGGCCTGGTGGAGGCCGGGCTTAAAGGAGATGGGGCTGAAGGCACCGTCTATGGGCCGGGCCTGCTGCAGCTCTGTCCTGTGGGGAACAGGTCACCCCGTGGTGGTGGTGGGGGAGAGGCGTTCCAGACCCCCACAGCCCCGCCCTGCCTCACCCTGCAGCCCACCAGACAGACACTGCTCCCCACTCCCCACCCGCCACCTCCTTTTAAGGAGAGTGTCCCATAGCCACGTTTGTGGGAGTGTAGGTCTGGGACCTCCTAGAGGCGTGGCCATGACCTGGCAACTTGTCTGAAATGCAGGTTCCTGGGCCCCACCCATCAGGTTACTGGAGCCACGAGCCCTAATGTTCCCCAATCAAGCCCCACAGCCCTGCTGCCTTCCCCTGGCCCTCCTGCCTTGTGCCCCTTATCTCCCAGTCTCATACCGTATGTCCCAGTGACAAGGGTGTCTCATGGCACCCCAGAAGCCACCTGTGCCTGATCCTGCCCTGGTCCTGTCTGCTGGCCAGCTGGTCAACCACCCAGGCTCTCAGCCAGCATCCCCACACTCCGGCCATCTCTGCAGACAGCGCTCCCCGCCCATCCCCCACCCCCTCCCTGCTGTGGGGATGTGGTCTTGTAGGGTGGAGATGAGAATGCGAAGGGCTGCGGGTCACCATCTGCCTCCTGCCAGTCTGTGAGGCCCCTGAAGTTAGGGACTTGGCACGCCTCCTTAGGGCTTAGCACACGGAGCAGCAGAGGGAACCCCAAGATGAGATCTGCCAGCAGGTGGCGCCCCTCCCACGGTGGGTTACCTGGAGGCCACGGAGTGGTAGTTCTGGAAGACAGACAGGAGAGAGCGGGTCAGGGCCAAGGCCATCCAGGGCTGTGGAGAGGGGTTGGGGGGGGGCCTTGCCGCCCACTCACCCGGATGAAGTCATGATGGCTCTGATTGCCTAGCTGCTCCAGCAGGCGCTCGGCCTGCACCAGCCGCTCCTGCGTGCCCTGCGCCTGCTCCAGCTGTATGTCCAGAGAGGCCAGCAGGCCACGGGTGTGCGCCTCCACTCCCCCCAGGCAGCGAGCCTTCTCCTCATCCACCAGGTGGTGCAGCTCCTGGAACTCGCGGCGGATCACCCAGCTGAAGACATCCGACTCGTTCTATGATGGGGAGGTGGAGGGGGTCCCTGGTCACAGTGCCTCCCGGCTGTGCCCAGCTAGGGCTGGCCTGTGTCCATCCCAAACGCTGTGGGGGGCCTTCCTGACTGTGGAATGCGGGGTAGACCACATGGACAGTCACCTGCCGGGCAAGCCCTAGAGATGGCTGGCGGTGAGACCATCACATCCCCATGTGTGCCCATGATGGGGTTCATGGCATGGAGCTCCATGGCTGCCAAAAACTCCAAAAGGTCCTGGGGGAGTAGGTGTTGGCAGGAGAGGGCAGCCCGGGCTTACTACCTCCAGGTAAAGCAGCCACGGGCTGCCAAGGTCAGGCGGGCGCAGGGCGGTGTGTGTGTGTGTGTGTGTGTGTGTGTGGTGGGGGAGTCACGTTTGTACGCCGGGCTGTTTACTTCTAGGGTTCCAGTTCTGGGTTATCAGCAGGCCCAAGGACGTGGAGGACAAGGGCGAGCTTGGAGCCAGGGTGACCACTGGGTTGGATGCAGCACCCGCCCTGGAATGCTGGGAATTCTGCCTGTATCCTGTTGGGCCAGGCTGGGGCTCTGTGGGGCAGGGCAGGGGCGGGGCGGGCACTCACCACGATACGGGTGCGATTGTTGACCAGCTTGGCGACATGCTCCTCCACCTTCTTCTGTTCCTGCTTCAGATCTGAGAGCAGGGCTGCGAGCTCCTCCTGCGGGAGGTGGCCATGGCCCCATGAGCAGTCCCGGCTCCACCACGCGCAAGGCTGTTTGGATGCATCCAATGGCCACGAGGACCTACTGCCCCATGCGAATGGGGAAGGGAGGAGAGCTTCCCAGGGATGCCCAGCCCCTCCTCTGCCTCAGCACTGCCAAGATCCTTTGAGAATGTTCCACACTGGGTGTCACGGCCATTGTTGGTCACTATCGAGTAGCCAAGGCAGTGACTGCCCAGCTGAAGCCAGTGGCACCTGCACCGTGTTCAGCTAGTCACCAGTGGGTCCATGATGGTGGGAGCTGATACTGGGTGCAGGGTGATCCCCAAGGGACTGTCTCTGAGGGGGAATGGTTCTGGAATCTGTCCCCAGGCCCCCTCAAGTTCAACCTGGACTGGAGGCCCCTGCAGGCTACCCTGGTCCCCATTTGACCTGACCACACAGGTGCCAATGGGACCACTTGCGTTGTTGTCGGGCCCCATGGGCCTGGCTGGCTAGAGCTACTAGGGTACCACCATCTTGGTCTCAGGAGATTCCCACGCACAAGAGAGATGGCAAGGGGCCAGAGCCATGGGAGACCCAGAAGAGGCTCCAGGCTCCTGGCTTCGGATAGGTACAGCTGCAACCATTGCAGCCACTTGGAGAGTGAATCAATGGATGGAAGCTCTTCCTCTCTGTCTCTCCAACTATCTGTATATCTGACTTCCCAATAAAAATAAATCTTTTTTTTTAAAAGAATGATTTGCTAGATCTGGGGTCCTGGCCCACAAGTGCAAGGTTCACTGGGCACTCCCCACGTGCCAGGCATGGCAGCACAAGGCAGTATATGCGTGCCAGCAAATGTGTAGAAAATGGAAGCAAAAGACAAGCTTATCCTTTTGTACGAAAGGATTCTGAAATTTCGGTACTGTACGTCTCCTTCTTCCTAAAACAGATTTTCCATGAACTTCGGAGGACCCCCTCCTAGTGGCATGGGTGTGGAAGTAAACTCATCCTTTAATGCCTTTTACTTCCACACCAGGGTGCAGTGGAGGGAGCAGCACCAGCAGGTGGCGCCAGGGCGCTCTCCTCAAGGTGGGCTCCAGGCCGGTGGCCGTGACATCCTTCATTTTGCCACGCGGTGGCGCTACAGAGCACACGCGCCGGCTGCCCCCGCCCCGGGCAGCCACCTGCCCACTCACCTTCATGCGGCTGTAGACGGTGGAGACGGGTGTGACCCGGTGCTGCTGATGGGAGCCCAGCAGGCCACAGAGGCCGCAGATGAGCTCCTGGTCCTTCTCGCAGAAGAGGCTGAGCGGGTTGTGGTGGTGTGTGCAGACGCTGGGTTCTGGCTCCCCGTGCTGCTGCAGGGCCTCGATGACCCGGGCCAGGGAGACGTTGGGCGATGAGCTGCTGCAGTCCACCGCCTGGCGGCACACGGGACAGCGCAGCTCGGCGTCCAGGTGGCGAGACAGGGACAACAGGCAGTCCTTGCAGTACGAGTGGCCGCACTGCAGCATGAGGGGCTCCCGGAAGACCTCGAGGCAGATGGGGCACTGCAGCCGGTCCTCCAGCCGGGGCACGTTCACCTGCCAAGCCATCCACGCTGCGGGGCTGCAACATGGGCAGGTCCGTGGCCAAACCTCAGCTTGTTCTGCCCCTTCTCCAGGAGTCCCCCAACCCCAGGGGCCAACCTCCCCCCCATTTCTGCACTAACCCACTCCCCCCACCCCCAAGAAGGGGGCCTCTTTCCCCCACCTGGGAAACAGAAGGCTTCAGGGAGAAAGTGGTCATCTGGACTTGGGTGGACTTTAATGTTGCCAGTTCCACCCCAGCAGTGTGCAGAGCTGGTACTGGCCAAGCCAAAGTGACCAAGTCCTTTCCACCTGCTGCCACTTCTGAGTCACCCCAGCTGGGATACAGCTTCCCAAGTGCCACCTCCGGGGGGGGGGTCTCAAGAGTTTGCCTTGACCCTAGATCCGCTGCCACACCACCACAAGGAGTTCTGTCCCAGTACAAGTCCCTCTGTCCCCCAGTCTCCAGGACCTAAGGGAAATTTGTCCTCACCGCCCATACCTCCCCCTCCCACGCCGCACCATGCAAACTGACCGGCAGCTGAGAGAGGCAAAACACCCAGGCCAAGGTCAGGGGCAGACCAGGGCAGGACCCCAACACCCACCGCACTGCCTGGCTCCTCAGAACCCGTGGGGCCTCAGGACAGCATCACCGACGCGGCTGCCGGGTCTTGTCGTCCTCCCCCTGGGACGGCAGGGCAGACCGGGAGCTGGCAGGTACCGGGTCTCCGCCCCTCGCTTCCACCCCTGCTCAAGGTCACCCAGACTCAGGTGGAAAGTGGGTCACGTCACGTCACGGGACTGGGGAGGCAGCCTCTGCTGGGTCCGCTCTGATAACAGCGACATTCCGGTGTCGGCCTTGGCCAGGGTGGGGGTGGGGGATGGAGGGGGAGGTGGGGGCCTCCCCCACGGCCACACCTGACAGACCCAAGTGGGAGTGCACACTGCTGAGACCTGCTTGCTCTTGTTTTTGCTTTGTTTTGAATGTTTTAAAGGTGCTTTTATTAACCTAATCCTTAAAAAAAATTTTTTTTTCTATTGGAAAAGCAGATTTAAAGAGAGGAGAGACAGAAAGATCTTCCATCTGCTGGTTCACTACCCAAGTAGCTATAACGTCTAAGAGCTGAGCTGATCCGAAGCCAGGAGCCAGGAGCTTCTTCTGGGTCTCCTATGTGAAAGCAGGGTCCCAAGACTTTGGGCCATCCTCTACTTTGGGCCACAAGCAGGGAGCTGGATGGGAAGCAGAGCAGTCAGGACCTAACCAGGCTCAGAGGTGGAGGATTAGCCAATTGAGCCAATGCATTGGCCCCTAGGTACCTATTTCAATTTGTTTAATGCAGATAGAACTTGCAAAAAGTGCCACCCTCCCATCCAATTTGCTGCCCCCCCCGCCCCATGTGGATATATTGGTCTCCACTTCAGCGCCCGCTAGGCTCCCTGGGTGCCTTCCCCTAGGCACAGCCTCCAGTGAGCATGCCCATCACCCCATTCAGCCTCTGGCCACTCAGAGGCCTGCTTCCAATTTGTACATGAATTTGAACACAATCCCCCTGAAGTGCTCCCAGCAGACACCCGGCCTCCAGGGTGTTTCCAGGCATGAACTTCTTCTTGGTAACGTCTTTCAAGGCTGGGAAGTTCAATGCCAGGACTGCCAGGACACAGTAAGTGTGCGTGTGCAGTACCAGCATCCCGTAAGGATGCTGGTCCAAGTTCCCCTGCTGGGCCTGGCGCAGTGGTCTAGTGGCTAAAATCCTCACCTTGAATGTACCAGGATCCCATATGGACGCCGGTTCTAATCCTGGCAGCTCCACTTCCCATCCAGCTCCCTGCTTGTGGCCTGGGAAAGCAGTGGAAGACAGCCCAAAGCCTTGGGACCCTGCACCTGCGTGGGAGACCCAGAAAGAAGTTCCTGGCTCCTGGATTCAGATCGGAGCAGTACCGACCACTGCGGTCACTTGGGGAGTGAATCATCGGACAGAAGCTATTTCTCTCTGTCTTTCCTCCTCTCTCTCTCTCTCTCCATATATATATATATATATATATATACATCTGACTTTCCAATAAAAATAAATAAATCTTTATAAAAAAAAAGTTCCCTTGCTGCTCCACTTCCCATCCAGCTCCCTGCTTGTGGCCTGGGAAAGCAGCAGAAGACGGCCCAAAGCCTTGGGACCCTGCACCCACGTGGGAGACAGGAGCTCCTCTCCTCGGGGCTGACCCAGCTCTGACCACTGTAGCCACTTGAAGAGTGCTTGAGCAGGTGGAAGAGCTCCCTGTCTCACCTTATCTCTCTGTTGTAACTTTGCCTTTCAAATGAAAACAAATCAATGTATCTGTATATTTTTAAATAGAAATTCCATGGCAATCTGTTACAGGGTTATCAACTCTCACCAGTAAGGGTGCCAGAACTCACTGACGGGAAAGGACTGGCGGGGGACAGGTTCCAGGAGTGATCAGAGACAGAGAGTTCTAGAACACCAGACCATGGACCCACAGGCCCTGGCAGTCAGTGAGCTATTCTCTGAACCCCGGGCACAGGCCAGTTCAAAGCCTGGGGTAGGCGGGTGGGAGGCTGTTTAACTCAACTACATGCACCGAGCCGCTGCAGTGCGTCAGACAGAGGGCTGGCAAGGGCCCCGTCCTCCAGGAGTTTAGAACGTAGGGGAAGGGTCAGCGCTGCTGTCAGGCCTCAGGATCGACATAAATGTTTTGCAGGAAGTAAGCAGGGTAGGGAGCAAGGAAGGAGTGGGGAGACAGGTGTGCGAGGCACCGCTTTAGGCAGGGGCGGAGCGAAATCTTTGAGGAGCGGCAGGTTGAGCTGACACCTAAAGGTAAATGTGGAGCCAGACTTGGGAGATGCTGCAGGTGCCCAGGCCCTGAGGCTGGAAAGAGGAGAGTTCTCACTGGAGCAGGTGCGGCGCCTGCACCCAAGGTGGAGTGCCTGGGTTCAAATCCCAGCACCAGCCTCCGGCTAACACAGCCTCTGGGAGCCAGCCGTGGGGACGTCTCAACCGTTGGATCCCTGCTTCTCACCTGGGAGCCCTGGGGGGAGTTCCTGGCACCTGGCTTCAGAATTTACACCATGTGAAGTTCAGCTTATAACAAGCTTTACTGGGGGCCCAGTGCAATAGCATAGTGGCACATCTTGAACATGCCGGGTTCCCATATGGGCACTGGTTCTAATCCCGAGGACCCTGCTTCCCATTCAGCTCCCTGCTCGTGGCCTGGGAAAGCAGTGGAGAATGGCCAAAAGCCTTGGGATCCTACACCCGTATGGGAGACCTGGATGAAGTTCCTGGCTCCTGGCTTCGGACTGGCTCAGCTCCAGCGATTGTGGCTGTTTGGGGAGTGAACCATCAGACGCGACATCTTTCTCTCTCTTCTCTGTATATCTGTCTTTCCAATAAAAATAAATAAATCTTTAAAAAAAAAATAACAAGCTTTATCGGGAGCACTCCCAGGCAAGGTTCACTGGTCCAGTACAGACAGCAGGGAGTCTGCACCTGGCGAACGTGAGGGGTCGTTTTTATTAGGGGGCTGTAAAGGTGGGGTTCGGCTGACAAAGCAATGTGCCTTATATGGTGCTACAGAGTGCTACAGGTTCCTTTCGGCCTTGGTGAGTCCAAGCATCACTGCTCGGCTGAGGAGCGGCTGCATTGTCCAGGTGCGGCCTGATCACCACCTTTCTGAGCCTCCTCCTGGGCTGCCCCTTACCCACCTCACCTAGGCCTTACAATGGGCCCGGCCCGGTAGCCTAGTGGCTAAAGTCCTTACCTTGCATGTGCCAGGATCCCATATGGATGCCAGTTTGTATCCTGGCTGCTCCATTTCCCTTCCAGCTCCCTGCTTAGCACTTGGGAAAGCAGCGGGAGATAGCCCAAAGCCTTGTGCCCCCTGTAGCCATGTGGGAGACCTGGAGGAAGCTTTTGGCTTTGGTCTGGCCAGAGCTGGCCATTGCAGGCATCTGGGGAGTGAACCAGCAGATGGAAGATTTCTCTCTGCCTCTAGGTTAATGCTTCCAAAGTAAACAAACCTTTAAAAAGAAGGAAAACAAACAGCAGAGGGCTCTAGGGGGTAACTAGAAGGGACAGCCGGCAGGGACAGAGGAAACCCAGCAAGGTGGTTGGTGCCCGGGAGGACGGTCCCAAACCTTGGGACCATCGAAGGAGGGGATACCAAGAACAGCTGGGCCCTGCAGTGGGCAAGAGAAAAGACCTGGGAAACCAACAGCCTCGACCTTAACCCCCAGGGGGCAGGTGCAAGTTTTTCTGTAGATTCAACATAGTACTTCACGCCAAGTTAATAAATAATCTTTAAGAAACAAAAGAAGTTGGGCTCATTGTGGCAGCTTAGCAGTTAAAGTCCTCACCTTGCACGCACTGGGATACCATATGGGTACCGATTCTAATCCCAGCAGTCCTGCTTCCCATCCAGCCCCCTGTTTGTGTCCTGGGAAAGCAGTCGAGGATGGCCCAAAGCCTTGGGAGGGACCCTGCACCCACATGGGAGACCTGGAGGAGACGCCTGGTTCCTGGCTTCGGATGGGGCAGCTCCATGGTGGCCACTGGGGAGTGAATCATCGGATGGAAGATCTTCCTCTCTGTCTCTCCTCCTCTCTTTCCAATAAAAATGAATAAATGTTTAAGAACGTACGAAGTCCTCTCAGGATCTGGCGACTGGACATTGCCCTCGTGGCCTCAGGCTCTCCAGGCGCGGGGAAGAGGCCACCACCCTGCAGGCCTGCTGCAGCCGCCTGCCTCCCTCGCATCCGCGGCTCCAGGCCCTCCGCAGGGGCTGCTCTCCATGCGGCGGGACGTCCCGGCCTCGTCCCGGTCCCCACGAGCCCCGTGAGCGACTGCGTGGTCCCAGCGCGTGCACCAGGGCGGCGCCATGATGGCCTCCGTGTGCGTCATCACGCTCGCTCACGTGACCGCGCCCCTTCCCCCCCCCCGCGGCCCGCCCACACGTGTCCGCGGCGTCCACGGTTCCGGAGCTTTCGGTGTCGGTTGGGCGACGCCATGAGTGTCTTCACGCGGCCCCGGGACGGGATGGCCCCGTCGGGAGAGGACTGCGTGGTATGGCCGGGCTCCCCCTCCACCTGCAGCCACCGTGGGCTCTCCAGGGCCGCGTGGCGTGGACATGGTGTGTGCAGGGGAGGGCTGGGCCTCGGAGGGGCCGGTGCTCCTGGCCAGGCGAGGACACGCTGCTGTTGGGGGGCTGGGAAAAGCGGGGAAGAGGCATGCCCCAAGCCGAGTACACCCCCAGGCCCTGAGGCCTGGCTTGTGGTACCCACTCTTCTCCATCCCCCCAGTCTGTGTACCAGCGGTTAAGTCAGAGGATGCTGGACATTTCCGGGGACCGTGGCGTGCTGAAGGACGTCATCCGAGAAGGTGTCGGAGAGCTGGTGACGCCGGACGCCTCGGTGCTAGGTGAGGGCTGGGACCCCCGAAACAGGTGCGATTGCATTGCTGGGGGGGAGGGCAGAGAGAAGCCACCCCCCTACCCATTGACTCCCTCCGGCCACCCACAGTTGGATTTAAGAGGAAGCCCAGAGGCACCTTTTTCCTCCTCTTTGCCCAGTGCCAGCAGCAACAATGCATCCCCAAACCCAAGGCCAGGTATGGGAGCCACTATTGGTGAGGGAGAAAGAGGGGAGGGGCCCCTCTGTCGATTTTATCTGTATTATAATTTATTGTCTCTGTTGGGTCCTAGTCAAATATTCAGGCTACCTGGAGCACATGGACAAACCCTTTGACTCGAATTGCTTCCGGAAAACACCGCGACTCATGAAACTTGGAGAGGGTATATCTGCTAGTCAGGGGGTGGGAAGGAGGGGTGCGTGTGGCTTTCTTGGGGTGTCGTCGTGTGGAGGACGGGGCAGCAGTCCCAATGCCGTGTTCTTGGAGTTGTTTTTATTTGTTCCTTCCCTGAGACTGGGGGTCCATCAGGCAGTCACCTCCTCACTCATGTTTGCACCCACCTCCCCGAGACTTGGGGGTTTTGGGCCACAGCCCTGGCCAGGTTATCTCGGGATCTGAGGCCTGGCTGATGAAGGAAATCTTGAGAAGATAGTGTTGTGGTGGTGTGGAGGTCACAGCTGTGGTGGTGGCCAGCGACATGCCCTGCCCCCACCCTCAGGCACCCACAGGGTGGGGTCAGGCGAGAGTCAGGTGGGCCGGTAGTTAGCAGCAGCTGTGCTTGAGGAAGGCCTGGGTCAGCTGGGGAACTTTTTCTGCCCATTGGCATATTCACTTACTTACTTATTTTAAAGATTTATTTATTACAGAGAGAAGGAGAAAGAGAGAGAGAGAAAGATCCTCCATCTGTTGAGTCATTCCCCAAAACTGGAGCCAGGAGCTTCTTCTAGGTCTCCTATGTGGGTGCAGGGTCCCAAGGCTTTGGACCATCCACCACTGCTCTCCTGGCCACAGGCAGGGAGCTGGATGGGAAGTGGAGCAGCTGGGATTTGAACTGGTGCCCATATGGGGGATGCCTGCACTGCAGGCAGAGGCATAGCTTAGTATGCCATGCCACCAGTCCCACCTGCAGTTGCCTTGGCAGGGCCACACCAAATGACCTTGTAGGTCTTATAGAACTCGGGGGCTGGATAGTCCCCATTCCTAAAATAATTTCAACTGAGAGGATCAGGGGAGGCTCCTGGAAGAAGAGGCATTGGCAGTGAGCCCTGAAGATTGATGTGAAGCCCCGGGGCAAGGAGGTGGTGGAGGCTGGATGGTGGGCTGTGCTTGGGGACGCTGATGCCAGCAGGGTCCGTTGGGGACACCATCACTGGCTCAGGAGGCTTGCCGTGTGTCAGGGAGAACGGAGCTTGAGGTGGGGCACTGGAACCGCTTTCTCCATCTTCCCACAGACATCACGCTGTGGGGCATGGAGCTGGGCCTGCTGAGCATGCGCCGCGGTGAGCTGGCCCGCTTCCTGTTCACCCCAAACTATGCCTATGGGGCGCTGGGCTGCCCGCCGCTGATCCCCCCCAACAGCACCGTGCTGTTTGAGATCGAGCTGCTGGACTTCCTGGACTCCGCCGAGTCTGACAAGTTCTGTGCCTTGTCTGCTGTAAGTGCCAGGCCACGCCTGGGGTCTCCTGGCAGGGGGTGCCAAGCCATGCGGGCAGTGGGAGCTCACAGGCCCGCTTTGCTTTGTCCTTCTCACTAGAGGGCGAGCTTTGGCTTTCTACAACTGGGTTTGGTTTCTAGCAGGTGGAATGTGGGTAGCTGCTGACTGGGGTACCTATGACAGGCCATCCCAGTCTGGGACATTGGTGCCGCACCCAGGACCCCAGGGGGAAGCTGGGACAGCCTCAGGCCAACCAGGATTTGTGGTCACTATCCTTCAAGCGTAGGTCTGGCCTTGTCTCGGTGGCCTTGTGCCCTGGCCCCAGGCTTGGTGATGCCAGGAACAATTGTGGACACTGCTTGGAGGGTGGTACCCCCAGAGTAGCACACATGCTTTGGTCCCACGGCTCATGTCTGCACTGGCACCAGGACCAGAAGCCCTGTGGGGGACTAATTGGCAGCCAGGGCTGAGCTGCCTAACCACACAGACCTGGTTAGTGCTTGCTGGGGGCCCCCCGATGGCTGTGCCCACCGGGTTGGCCCAGTTTCTGCTGCAGGAAGCCTTGTGGGGGTCAGTTGCCCTGAGCGTGTGTGGCTGCAGTGTCGCCTGGCAGAGCCCGCACACACATCTGTGGGCCAGCCTGCTTTCGGGGTCCCTGGCTGGCTAGTCTGTTTTCAGGGTCCCTGGGTAGCCAGTCTTCACCTTTGTGATCCCCAGGAGCAGCAAGACCAGTTTCCACTTCAGAAGGTCCTCAAGGTGGCAGCCACCGAGCGTGAGTTTGGCAACCACCTTTTCCGCCAGAATCGCTTCTGTGATGCCAAATCGCGCTATAAACGGGTAAGTTGGGTGTTGGTGTATTAAGTGGAAACAACGCGAGAACACATTTTCTTTTCTCTGCTGTTGTGGTGGGTCCACCTCACTCTCTCTTGCCATGCCTTCAAAAAGCAAAACCCAAACCCACAACTGCTCTAGTGGATTTGGGTGAAAACTGGCAATGCGATGTGGTGTGTCGTTGGAGAGGAGATGGAGGAGAGCGCCCCCTGCAGGGTCTGAGCCAGGTTGCACTCTAGTACCCAGTGCACCTGTTGGAGTTACACCTCATGCTTGCCAGTGGCCTAGCTGTGCCTGGAGCTGTAACTAGTGCATGCTCAGGAACGTACATGGAAGACCTTCAGAACCGCAAAATCTAAAAACAGAAGGCACGGGGGCTATTATTCTTAAAGATACATTTATCTTTATTGGAAAGGTAGATTTACAGAGAGGAGAAACAAAGATCTTCTGTCTGTTGCTTCACTCCCCAAGTGGCCACAACAGCCAGAGCTGAGTCAGTCTGAAGCCAGGAGTTTCTTCAGGGTCTCCCACGCGGGAGCAGGAACCAAGGACTTTGGGCCGTCCTCCACTGCTTTCCCAGGCCACAAGCAGGGAGCTGGATGGGAAGTGGAGCAGCCGGGATTAGAACCGGTGCCCATATGGGATCCCGGTGCGTTCAAGGCGAGGATTTTAGCCACTAGGCCACTGTGCCAGGCCCAAGTAAATCTTAAGAAAAGAAAAACGTTTTGTGGAGAGGGGACCAGGGAAGGGAGGCAGTGAGAACTGGCACGTGCTTCCTTCTGAAGGCTGGCCCGCGGGTATGCTCGTTGTGGCATGTGCTGAGTGTGCGCTGGGGCGTCGCTGGTGGCCATGTGTGTGCCTTAGTCAGCCTGCCAACTTGTTGCTCTGGAAAGTGAAGTTTAGCAATGAGGAGTGTGGTCACTCCAGGCTGGGGTCCCCAGGGTGTCTGAGCTGCCGCCTAGGCCACCCCATTGCTGCTTGTAACTCGGCTCCTTCCTGGGGGGAGAGGAGTGTGGACAGCACCGAGGCTGGCAGAGTGTGGCACCAGCGCCCTTCTGACCTGCTGTGAGTCACCCTTCAGGCTGCCCGAAAGGGAGAGAAGCTTGCTGCGTCTCGATTCGGAACATTCCAGAAGTTCCCACCTCACAGTTACTTCACTTCCCCGAGAGAAACTTTCTCTATGTCTACATGCCACATGCCAGTAGCTGCGTGTGACAGTGGGCAGGGCGTGGGGAGGAAGGGAGTTGTGTACTGTGGGTGGTGTCCACCCCGAGCCAGCGCAGGCCAGGACGGTAAGGGTTTCCATCACGTCTCTGTGACTTGTCATTTGCTTCCTGGAAGAAGGTGTGTCCCACAGGAAATGCCACACAGATTCCCCACATCCTGCGTCCTTGCGCCCAGCCTGGCCCCCAGAGGCAGTCACTTTGTGGTGATGTCTGCTGTTCACTCAGGCTGGCGCTGGCAGAGGGTGGCCCCCTAGCCTGGGGTCGGCGTTCGGGGCTGTCACTGAACGAGGTGAGGCTGCTGCTCGGCCCAGCCGCCTCGGCTCTTGAGGTCCACTTCCTGCCTGGCTTTCCCCACGGTGCCAGGTGTCCGTTTGAGCACTAGTACCCCCTTTGAGTGATGGGCCCTGGGTGGGGCTCCTGCCCTGCGGCTGTCCCGAGGTGCTGGCCAGGGCTTTCCTGCCTCTGACGGCGCCCCATGCCTTTGTGGCTCTCGGCGGCCCTAAAGGACGGCGGCTGGGCTTTGCTGTTCCTTACATGTGACCTTGCTCTGCAGAGAAGCCAGGAGTTCAGTTCCTTTCCCACTAGTGTTAGGTGGTACCCTGGTGTGTGTGAGAGAGACTGTGTTCTCTTGAGTCTTCAAGGTGTCTGCTCCTTTTCTCCTCAGCTCTGGGAGCTGTCCTGGGTTCTTGTTACTTTTTCCTGTTTGTCTCTCTAACTTGACCATCAGACCTGGTGGGTGGAGCTGCACCCTGCCCGTTTCCTGCTCGTTGTCCCACTGTCCGGGAGCTTTCCTTGGCTTGTTTTTAAACCATCCCATCTAATGGGTGTTTCATTACAGTGTTTTCCAAGGCTCTGTTTTTTTTCCTTTTTTTCCCCATATTTCCTGTTTGCTTTTTTTTTTTTTTTTTGGTTATCTGTGATTGTAATTTCTAGGTTTTCTTCTCTTTGTGTCTTTTTTTTTTTTAATGTATTTTTATTGGAAAGGCAGACTTACAGAAAGAAGGAGAGAGAGGGAGAAAAATCTTCCATCCAGCGCCTACCGTGATAGCCTAATGGCTAAATCCTGGGTGGAAAGATGGAAGATCTTTCTCTATCTCCTCTCTGTAAATCTGCCTTTCCAATAAAAGTAAATAAGATCTTTTGTTAAATTTTTTTCATTTTTAATAAATAAAATATTTTTAAAATTATTGAAGAGAAAAAGGAGGGGAAGAGAGAGAGAGATCTTCTGTGTGTCAGTTCACTCCCCACGCGATCACAGTGGCCAGGGTGGGGCCAGACTGAAGCCAGGAACTTCTTCTAAGTCTCCCGCATGGTCGCAGTGACCCAAACACTTGGGGCAGTCTCTGCTGCTGTCCCAGGTTCCTTAACAGGGGGCTGAATTGGAAGTGGAACAGCCGGGACTTGAACTGGAAACCCATGTGGGATGCCAGCATAGCAGGTGGCGGCTATCTGCACGACACCACCACCCTAGCCCCGTGTTTTGAATCTGGTCCTTTTGGGTTGAACCTGGGAGCCCCCTTGTGTTGTGGATGAGGATGCCGGGGCCAGATGTGTGCTCAGGAGGGCTGTTCTTTCTGCCGGCAGTCCCCGCGCTGTCTGTGCTTTCCTCGGCTGTGTGCTTTCAGCAGCAGTGTATAATTTGCCATGTACAATATTGTGATTCTGTGACGTGTGTTGCTTTATTAATTTTGTGTGTGTGTGTGTCATTATTTTTGGATGGTCTGTTTAATAGAGGTGTTGTTTCCTTTTGGGGTTGCTCATCACTAGAGCACTGAACTAGAACAGCGTTCACAAGCTGCAGTCCTCCTGCGGGTGTTTCTTCAGTGGTGTGGGTCCACGGGCTGGCTGTTGGGACATGTGAGGTGTGTCCCCTGCAGGCCCCGTGTCTTCTCCACTCCCCGCACCCCCCAGGCCCTGCTGCTCCTGCACCGCCGGGCCGCCACCCCGGAGGAACGCCCCCTGGTGGAGGCCGCCAAGCTCCTCGTCCTCCTCAACCTGTGCTTTACATACCTGAAGCTGGAGCGGCCGGCCCCGGCCCTGTGCTACGGCAAGCAGGCACTGGTCATCGACCAGAGGAACCCCAAGGCCCTCTTCAGGTGTGGACAGGTGAGCCAAAGGAGGGCACCGGAGGTCGCCTCTCCCGGGAGTGCTTCTATCCCTGAGCTTTCCTGGGTGCTGGGGACTCCCCAAGACCAAGGCAAGGTCTAGAGTGTGCAGACGGCTGAGCGTGGGCTAGAGGGGTGGCGGCAGGCCCTGCGAGGGTGCTCTCAGCATCAGCCTCCCATGACAGGCCTGCCTCCTCATGACCGAATACGAGAAGGCCCGGGACTTTCTGGTGCGAGCCCAGAAGGAGCAGCCCTTCAACCACGACATCAACAATGAGCTGAAGAAGCTGGCCAGGTGAGAGGGTGGCCGTGAGGCTCCCCGCCCACTGTCCTCCCTCCCCAGCCCTGCGGGGACGTGTCCCCAGAGGGGTGGGCAGAACCCGCCGTCAACAGGAGCTTGTTCTTCAGGGGGCCTCCCAGCATGGCACGGGCCTTCCAGGTGGCATTCCTGCCTGTAGGTGACTGTCACACATGTGGCAAGGTGCTATGTCTTGTCGTTTTGCGATGGTTCCAAGTTCAGTGTTATCATAGGGAAGGCTTTGAAAATGGCTTGAGGCCAAGTCGGAGTCTCCCACAAGCCCGGCCCTTGCAGGCTGAGCCGCGGCATTCAGGGACGTTTCAGTCAATTTCTTTTCCTGGTGGCTGAGAACTTGAGTGCGGGGAAAGCCAGCATGGTGGTCTGGGCCAAGGTGTTTGGATCTCCTGCCCTACTCCGTGTCTTCTGTAGTTTTCCAGCAGTTTATTTCCTCGGAAGCCTACATTTGGAGATTTGACCATTGCTTAGTAAGACAATCCCAAGAGAGGCGGAAGCCACCAAGCAAGCGTGGGGCGCACACGGGCTCGGCCTTGACATTGCCGCCAACTTCAGACGGGCTTTTTGTCCCTGTCCCTCTCCCCTCAATGTCACTGCCTCGTCACCAGGTGTCGCCTCCCTCACACGGCCCTTCCCTGATGGGTGTGCTTCTGTCCGCAGCCACTACAAGGACTACACGGATAGAGAGCGAGAAATGTGTCACCGGATGTTCTCGTCTTGTGACTCCGACTTGTGAAGGTAGAAACTGGAGTGGGTGGGGGCTTTGCACGCATTGAGGGTGGAGCCCCGGGCCCTCAAGGCAGAAGGGGAGGTGGCAGGTGCGCACGCTGGCCAGAGGCCCCCCTTTGGAAACAACACGCAGGCTTGGTGGTTACGTTCATGGGTTTGGGGACTTGGGCTTTGCACTTGGAAAACACCATAAGCGATTTTATGGGTGCTTGACTATGAACTCTGCTCGTGTAGCTTGGAATGTGAGAACCCCACTTGTGGGCTTTGCCGTGACGGTGTGGCTGTGTGACCGTGTGGAGGTGAAGTCTGGCTTTCCTTCATCCAGAGTCCCCGGTAGGGCTGGGCCAGCAGAGGGCAGCACCTGGGACGTGTGTGAGAGCGGCTCTGATGTGCTAAAGCACCTGTCTCAGACACCTGCCTAGCGGGGCAGGTAAGGAGGACCAAGCCAACAGCTGTGGAGCGGGGCGGGCGAGCGGCCTCTCCTTTGCCGTGGCCTGCATCTTCTGTGTCTCCTGTGCCAAGGGGACTGCAGGCGGCAGCCAGGCCAAGTCTGTTGATCCCCATGTTCGCGCAGCCCATCTGCCTGTCAGGTGCACAACCCATCAGTGTTTGTTTCCAGAGCAACTCATTTGTTAGCCAAGGGCTCTCTGCTGGGCTTGTGGTGCTGTCCCAGAGGGAACGGGGTGGGGCCGCAAGGCCTGCTGGGTGAGGTGCAGTACAGCTCTCTCCAGGTCTGGGGCCACAGGCCTCTTCTGGGTCTGCCAAACTTCCTGCCCTTTCTGTGCCTGGAGCTGTGAAAGTTGGTGACTTTTAGTCTTTCCCCATTGATCTGTATGGCTCCTGGCTGTCTATGAGCGGTGACAGCCTTGGGGTCCACAATGGCCTTGGTAGTCACATTCCTGCTGCTGGCCCGAGCATCCTAGTGACAAACCAAGACATACCTAGGTGGCCCCTGAGTGTGGAAATGACCCGAGGTGCCTGGTGAGGGAGCAGGGAGATGCTTAAGCCATGAGCATTTCATGTGCCAGGTGGTTTTGAATGGCTTTGTGGGGTCAAACGTCCTTATGCTGCCAGCTACCCACAGTCACTGTCAGTCGCATCTCCTTTTCACAGATGCGTGGCCCATGGGTTGCACCTTGCCCTGGGTAACATGGCTGCACAGTGACAAGGCTGGGGCTCAGAACCGCCAGTCGGCCGGCAGCCCCCACGTAAAAGGCAGAGGACAGCAGAAAAGCGAGTGTAGCTGCTGGCTGCTCTGAGAGGCTCCCGTGTGCCTGGACAGTGTGTGGACGCTGCTGGCTGCTGCCACTCTGGAACCTCGGCTGCTGGCTGACCTGCTGCTGTGCTGAGACGCAACCCTGCTTCTCTCCCTCACACCCCTGGAGTGACCAGCTCGTGTTCCTGCCCCATAACCCACACTTGGTGCCTGCCACACTTGGGTTTTTCTAAAAATTTCCAGTTAACTTTTTTGTTCCTTGAACCATTTGCCCTGGTTGCAACCTTATTGAGTTTTGCACCCTGTGGTACTGTAGGGTCTGCAGTGCCCCCTCTTGCTGCCCGGCTCCCCGTGGAGCTCCCCGGGCCAGCTGCTGGCCTGCCTGTGCTCTTGGGTGGATCTCCTGCTTCCTAGTCACCTTTTCTTGATTTACTTCCTCATTCTGATATTTTTCAAGTGATGTCCAAAAGCTGATTTACAGGACATACATGATTTGAGTCCTTTACATGTTCATAAGTGACATTTATTAAGGCTTCACAATGGATTCAAAGGCTAGGCCTGAAGGGCCAGCACTGTGGTAAGCTGCTGCTTGCAGTGTTGGCATCCCATATACCCGTACAGGTACTGGTTCAAATCCCAGCTGCTCTACTTTGGCCCCAGGTCCCTGTTTGCATGTTTGGGGAGGCAGCAGAAGATGGCCCACATCCTTGGGTCCCCTGTGGCCGTGTGGAAGACCACGATGGAGTTTCAGCCTGTCCTGGCCTGGACCAGTCCCAGCTCCAGCTGTTGTAGCTATTTTTATTGGCAAGCCAGATTTACAGAGGAGAGACAGACAATGATCTTGTATCCTCGAATTCACTCCCCAAGTGTCTGAATCAGTCAGAGCTGATCTGATCCAAAGCCAGGAGCCAGGAGCTCCTTCCGGGTCTCCTATGTGGATGCAGGGTCCCAAGGCTTTGGGACGTCCTCTGACACTTTGCCAGGCCACAAGCAGGGAGCTGGGAGGGAAGTGGAGAGACTGGGACGTGAACCTGCACTCAGCGGGAGGCCTCAGCCTGTGGAGCTCCCACAGCAGCCCCTGTTGCAGCAGATAGAAGATCCCTGTCTCGCCCCCCTCTCTTTTTGTAACTCTGTCTTTCAAATACATAATGACTGTATTCCTGGGAGTAGATTTGGAATGAGAAGAAACTGCCCCTGCAGAGGTGGGTAATCCGCCCGCACCCCTCCTTCGGTTCTCTCCCCTCTGTGGAATGTCCCTCCCACCGCCCTTCCCCTGCTCAGTATCTGGCTGGCCCCAGTGCCCCCCAGGCCGAAGCCGCCAGTCCACCCTGTCGGCCCCCTTGTCCTCACCTGCACGTGTGGGTCCAAGGCTGAGGGCAGAGTCGGCAGGGAGATAGTTCCGGACAAAGGTTGTTTTCTATCTGGAACCTTTGAGCATCTCTTTGATCTTGGTTCATCTAAAGCTCCCTGCCCCGCCCGCGTCCAGGCACGCCCAGGGCCCAGGCCCTTGAGGCAGCCCGGCACCTGTAGATTCCTGGTGCTGTTTGTCCAGCCGCGCCTATCTGCCACCTGTTCTTGCCCTGAGCTGCACATCAGCATCCCCAGTGTCCTCTTTGTTTTCCTGTGGCCTTCAAGTGTCCTCGCTGCCCTCCCTCCCCTACTCCCCGGGGAGCAGCCATCTTCCCACTGCTGTTGCTGTCCCAGCAAGCAGGTGTTTGATCCTAAGACTGGGTCCCCTTCCTTGGGGTGTTCATCTTCATCTCCTCCCCGCCTGTGGCTTAAGGAAAGTCCTGGACTCCCACCAGCTCTGGAAGCACAGTCAGGTTCTTGCCGCTTCCAGCACTGGTCTTGGGAGTCCTTTGTGGGTGACAGGGGCAATGAGGTGAACCAGGCCCACCAGGAGAACAGAGGGACTCACGTGAGGCCCTGCCTGCCCACCAGCCTCTCCCCATCTGTTGGACAGTCACCCCTGCTGTGTGTGTTCCTCTGTCCCTGGACCGTTGGGATGGCCGGAAACTGCCCTCATCCATTCCTCCAGGCACAACTCCACCCCACAGGGTGCATGTAGCCCCGGGAGCACCAGCGTAGCCCAACTTCCCAGCTCCGGTTCCAGCTGCCTCCCTTGTGTGCCCTGGGGACAGCCTGAGTCTGTGGGTCTCCCCCTGCTGCCTGGGTGGAGGACCTGGGTCGTGCGGTGGCTCTCTGGCTTTGGCCTGTTCCAGCCCCAGCAGCTGCAGGCATGTGGGGAGTGAGCCAGCAGCTGGCAGAAATGGCTTATTGTGTGTCCGTTATCATGAGAGCACCTTGGCCATGAAGGATGCTGGTGAGATGGTCATCACCAAGGTGCCCGCGTCTTCTGCCAGCTTTCACCGGATTGGTGTTTGTAGGAGGATGTGCGCCAGTCCCTGTGCTCGTTGCAGCTGCCCGGGTTTTTGTTTTGGTTTGCACCTCAACTGCGCGAGACAGTACAAACCAGGCAGGAGTGCGCACGTGCAGCCCTTACCTACCTGTCTGGTGCCACGATGCCACAGGGCACGATGCAGTTCCCTCTGCATTGCGTGTTACGTTGTATCCGAGGAGGCATGTCTTCTTACCTTTCTTTCCCCTCTTCTCTCCCTTCCATGCTGGAGAGAAGCCGGAGGCCCAGGGAGGGAGCCCCTGGTGGCCTGCCACTAGTTTGAAGGCAGCTGTCAGCACCACAGGCAGTGGAAGCCCCCCTGTGGGTCCTCTGTCCCCGTGTATCCGGGAAAGGGCGCCCCTCGCGGTGCCTGACTGGCACTGCAGAGACTGCCCTTGGCTGTGACACTGTGCCACAGGCTGTGTTGGCACAGCAGCCTCCCCATGTAAGGCAATGGAGCATGTGAGCACTTGCTGCTTTGGACTGTGTCTCCCTCCCGCTTTCTGCCAACCCCCTCTTCCCAACCCCCCCCCCCCAGGGCAGGCAGCGTCCCTCAATCTGTGGCTCCATGCTGATCCTGATCTTGGGGTCTCCGCTTTGGCGTTCCACAAGCCGGAGCCTTGGGAGTTGTGGTGTCCTGGGGCCTCTGAGCAGCTTGCCGGGGGCTCGGGTGTCGCTGAGGTCACCCCTTTGTTGTGGACTATAAATAGCCCCCCACACCAGCAGGCAGCACTTGCTGTGGGCCTGGGTTTCCGTGACCCCCTCACCTCTGCCCACATCCTGTCCTGGCAGCTGTGGGCAGTGGGCCCTGCTGCCTAGTGTGGACTTGGCTTCCAGAAAGTTGGCATTCCCCCTCCTCCCATCGTGAAAATGAGCGCTATGAGTGTGGGGGTGCAGGCGTCTTTTGGCGTTCCTAGGTGTGTGTGTGTGTGTGTGCAGGGGGGAATCTGGGAAATATGGCCTGGCCCTAGCGACGCCTGTGGGTGGAGCAGTCTCATGACTTTGCGTAGCCTCCCTGCAGACCATTGGGCGCTGGCTGGGTCCATTTGGAATTGAGGACTCAGAGGCTACACCCCACTGCCCAGCCTGTGCCAGCCATCCTCCCCAGGAATTTGGAGACTAGCAGACCAGGTCGGAGAGTGTGGGAGGAGACTCTGCTAGCCTGCAGCTGCTGTGGTCTGTCACCTTAGCTGCTCTCCTGTCTCCAGGGCAGTCACAGACCCAGGATGGTCCCTAGATGGGCTGGCGTGAGCTGGGGAGGGTCAGGAAGTCACAGGAAAGTTTCTGATGGGCAAAGGGAGTGAAGGATTGTGAGCAGAAACCCTCTTCAAGCAGGGATGGGGTGCGGAGGCATCCACTGCTGTGACCTCACCATGGAGGCGGGCAGATGAGCAGCCTTTGGGTACACCATGCTACCGGCCCCCGGATGCTACAGACTTCACTTACTGTCACAACTTACATATGCGCATGCAGGGTCAACCGGGAAACGCACACATGCAATACACATGCGCTCAAATGGCGTTTCCATCCGCTGCTCTGCTGCCCAGATGCCTGCTGCAGCCAGGGCTGGGCCAGGACAGAACTGGGAGCTGGGACTCAATCCAGTCCTTCCTCTTGGGGCAGAAACACAAGTATTTGGGAACTGACCAGTCAGTCATGCCTCTGGAGGAAGGGAGCCAGTTGGTCTGTGAATCCCCACCTCGAGGTGCACTGCATCTTGAGGAGGGAGCCCTGGCTTTTCTCAGCGCTTCCCAAGAATCATGGGAGCTCTAGGAGCTTCCAGAAGCCTCTCCCTGGGATGCTGTTGTGCCTGCCTTCTGTGGTGGGGAAGCACGGCTGGCAACCGTGGGAATAGCATGGCCTGGCCTGCCCCATCCCCCGCGCTTTGTCCTCTAGCTTCCGGCTCAGGCGTGCCATCTGTCCCAGGCCCTGCAGCCTCCAGGCCTGGTCCCAGGATGACATCAACTCTGATCTTGTCTGTTGTATTTTCACACTCGTCTTTGATTACTGCCCGTCATTGTGTGTGATTGTCCTGGACACCTGATCCTGTCAGCCCCCAGAGCTTGGGTTTCAGTGCGTGGTGCAAGGATGCTCTGCCGGGACTGCCTGTGGGTCCTGGCCTCCCATTGTCCTCGGAGGCCCCTGGGCACCCAGCTTGGGAGCTTTTATCTCTTACTTTGCACCTCGGTGGGCTCTGGGTGCTGCTGGGCTTTCTCAATAGAAAATGAGCTTGTCCTGGTGCCATCTCTCCTAGCTCAAATGTCCCTGCCAGCCTGGGTCCGTGCACCCAGCACGTCTGAAATTGTCTCATGGAACGCAGGCTGGACAGAGGAAGTACTGCTTTTCTCTGCTGGGCACGTTGGCCAGTGCCCAGCCTCACACTGGCCTGTCCTTCTAGCCACCCTCCTCCACCTCACTGCAAATGCTTACATGTAAATGCACAATCAAATCAGAATTCATGGAAAAGGGAGAGCTGCCCAGTGTCCCCAGCCTGCTCAGTGGAGGTCACGGCCATTGCTGGCTCAGGGCGGCCTTCCCTGAGGGTCATGGGTGTCATCGTCATCACAGAGGCAATTGGACATTCTGTACCCATATTTTTTTTTCCTGCATTTTGGGTGTTTTTTAAGCATACGAAGCAAGACCACACCCTCAGCAGGGGGAGTTCGGCCCTCCTGCATGCCGTGTTTCTGGGAGTGGTTAGCAGGTACCCAGAAGGGAGCACTGTGAGCCCCCACCCGAGCTTCCCGTGTCGGCTTTGAGGGGAGTCATGTGGCCGACGTTTGCAGGGCCAAGCACACACCACTGCTTTGCTGATTGCTGTGCTAGATGGAGATGGCAGCCCCTTGGGGCACATCTGAGCAGTCGCACCTGAGCGTTCTCTAGAGCCTGGGCTGGGGTGAGGGGGTGGCACTGCATCCTGGCCTCTGGAGCAAGGTCTGCTTTGGGGCCTGAGCCTCTCCTGGGCTGGGGGAGTCGGCCAGGCATCTCCTCAGGTGTTGCCTGTTTGTAAGCAAAGCTCTCGTGGCCAGTGTTCTGATGGCTGTGTCAGTCGGCTCTGTTGGTCGCTTCAGTTGCTCCCCCCAAACCCACCGTGCCACCTGGTCCTCCCCAACCTCTGAGGGGAGCAGAAGCCCCCAGCCCAGGGCGCCTGGGAGCCACTGTGCTCGCTTTAACGTGACCGTGTCCCTGCTGCTCTGGTGGGGTGCTCAGGTGTGGGCCAGTCTGTGGTCCTGGCTCTGGCTGGCCCCGGTCACCTGGGCGCAGTGGAGGCTGCTTGTCCTCTTGGGAAAGCTGATGAGATGTGGTGTGGCAGCGGAGAGGCCTCCCCGCAGTGGGTGGGAGGCGGGTGCCCCGCAGAAACCGCTGTGTGTGGTGTTCAAGTCGTGTCCGCAGACAGCCAGCCTTTCATACTGTGTCTGTGAACCTGCCGGCAGGCTGTGTGTCCCTGTGGAGTCCGAGGTCTGAGAGTGCAGCCACAGGGCCCGCCAGTGCCACCGCGGGGACCGCTGGTGCCTTGATGCCCCGGGAATTGAACACCGTGTGTGTGTGTGTGTGTGTGTGTGTGTGTGTGTGTGTGTGTGTGTGTGTGTGTGTGTCTCCTTAACCCTTAACCCTCCTTAACACCTTCCTGTCTCCTTCCGTCTGATGCCCTCTGACTTTGATTTTTCTTGTTAGAAATTGAAGCTATTGGCAGTTAATTTGAAGCAGAGTTCTAACTTTATTTTTATGGAACTGCCTAGAAGCAGTTCTCACAGAACCACCCACTCACTGACTTCTGGACTACTCGTAACACCCCAAACATGGATGAGTGGATGGGACGTGGATGAATTCATTCGGCACCGCAGAGTTGGGATAACCCATGTGTGTTTGTGTAATGCAGAGTCGCTGTCAGTAGTGGTGGCGGCGTGCAAGCCTGTTAGTGGTGGAGTAACGAACCCACGCAGCTTGCTTGTTCCTGTGCCCTCCCCTGCCCCCCACCCCGTCACCTTACTGGTCTCTGTCTCATGTCCCAGCAGGCCAGAATTAGACAGAAGCTGGATTGGAGTGGAAGGCTTGGCCCAGGGCTGGCATTTGCCACTGGGCAGTGTCAGAGCTGGGGGACGCTGCGCACATGTACTTTCTGCTGACATTCCTGCCCTGTCCCTGCTCTGCTGACCCCTGAATCCTGTAAGGGTGCTGTCTACTAGTCCTCTTTTCCATTCAGCCCTCCCCTAGTGGGTGACCATCAGCCCTGACAACCAGTGGGCACAGCACTTTCGGTGGGGACTCAGTCATGGGGACTCAGTCAACCCACCGTCATCCCCAGTGTCACGCAGGGAGAGCGGGGCGGAGGCTGTGAGGAGGTGGACATTGTGGAGTGGTGTGGTCTGGAGCCCAGTTACCGTGGCCTGGGGGAAGGAGCCGAGGCGCAGTGAGCCAGGAGCCAGCAGGCCTGAGACAGCATGTTCACCAGTCGGTCCAGAGGGAGGGGCGGTAAAGCTGTGCAGTCCTGGAGGCCCAGCAGGAAGGAGGGGGCTGTGTTTCTCACCTGCCTGCTCACCTCCCCCACCTCTGCGTTGTGTAGTTTGAGCCGCTGTTGTGACTCTGGCCTGCAGCCCTCATGGAGAGCAAGTCCGCTGGCATGGCCATGAACTTGAGGCTGTGCCCATGAAGCTCAGAGCCGTTCACGTGTGCACACGTGTCCCTGTTTGAAGGCGGTTTGGGTGCAGCTTGCCCTGCCATTGCTAAGTCTTAGGGGTGACCCTGTGGCCAGGGGCAGGGGGAGCCCTGGTGCTGCCAGGGGTCTGGCCACAGCGATTTCCCAGAGCCCGTCTATCATCTGTGTCCCTTGGCGGCCGGTGGGGTCATTGGCCGGGCCTGGGCTGTGGTTCAAGGCTGCTGACTGCTGTGTTTTTGGTTCCTAGGTTCTTCAGCTGCTTCTGGCGGAGCAGTGGGCTGCTGTGGGGGTCCTCCAGGCCATGGGGAGGGGCCTGCAGAGAGCGCCCCCAGTGCCCACCACCTGGACTCACCCACACCGTGCCACGCCCGTGTGTTTTCACAGGTGCCGTGTTCTGTTCGCACTTACTAGGGAAAGTGCAGCTACTGGCATATAGAGAACTGCTATTTGATTTTTTAAAGGCAGTTTCTTGGATTTTTTTTTTTTTTAATGGAAGTAGTCCTTGGCTTTTCTCCCAGGCGCAGCCCCTTTCCGGCTGCTCACAACCCTGGGTAAACACAAATAGAGATGGCTTTGTGTGTGCTGCAGAGTTCTCTGTTTAGAAGACGGAATTATGTTACTAGTGTTTTTGTTGTAAGTAAATAAAGCACTTCCTTGTCCTGGCACAATCTATGTCCACGGCGTGAATCCCTCGGAAGTCAGCAGGTGGGGGGCGGGAAGGGGAGCCGCTGGCCCCCTGCTTGGGGGGGGCGGTCACAGCTGCTTTGTCACTGTTGGATTTGCCTCCTATTGAGACACTCTGCACTTGGCCTGGGATCTCCCTGACACCTGCACCTTCTGGAGGGGCTAACGGGCACGGGTTCACGAGGCTGCAGCCCAGCATGACCCTTCTGGGTCTGGGGAGTCTGACAGCTCTCAGGCCCTGCTCTTCCTGGAGCTGTCTGCTCCACGCTGGGACCTGGAGCCCATCCTTCTGGGCCAGAGCCGCCTGGGCTGCTGCACTCACCCTCAGGGTGCATTGCATACCGTCCATGCCGCTCCTACAGCATCCATCCCGGGGCCCCTCTGGCCAGCCTCGCCCGGCCTTCCTGGACTGCTATGTTCTCACCATCTTGCTGCTGACCTGCTTGGGTAGTCACATCCCCCCGAGGTGTCACTTTGTCCTCAACAGTGGAGCTTTCTCCTGCACACGCCCAAGCCTTGACGCCCTAGGACTTGTCCCCTCTCCGAGGCCAAAGACAACAAGGGCTGCATCTGTCCATGGGTCTTGCCAGGAGCTGAGCATGCTCCCTGGCCTATGAAGTGCAAAGCCAGCCCGCGCCCCAACATCTGTGAAGGGCCCAGGGGTCTCCGTTTGTTGATGCCTCCCAGACCTGTCCTGCCAAGCCACCTGACTGCGGCCCAGCTTCTCATACACCAGGCATCCCTTAACTTCTCAGGATGCCGGGGACCCAGACCAGGCCCTCAACCTTCTTGTACCCAGTCTGTACCAGGCCAGTAGCTAGCCATCCAGAGAGGGATCCCAGAGTGCCACCTCTGGTCCCCTGGGCTACCTCACCTAGCCCAGGTTCCTAGGTTCTTCAGCTGCTTCCTGCAGGGGGGCTGTGATGGCAAGAAAGGCACCGGAGATCAGTCTGGACTAGAAAAAACTGGAAACTGAACCCTGCACCCCTTTCCAGCCAGCAGCTCTGCCCAGAGAACTATGTCACTCAAGATGCTTATACCCATGGGCTTATACCCACTAGCTGGTACAGTTCCCACTGCAATCGGCGGGGCCCTTGGGAAGGACCACAGGGCAGTTGGCCTTTTTCTTGCTGTGTTCACAGAGAGCGCCTACCCACTGGTTCACTCCCCAAGTGTTCAAGCGCCGCAGAAACTCAGTCCCGGGTCCCCATGGGGGTAACAGGTCCCCACTCTGCCAGTCCCTCCCAGGTCTCCGGGAGCCACAGCCGGATGCAAACCATCAGGCCAGATGCCTGCTCCTACTCTGCGGCTTTAAGTATTGGAAAGACAGGGCTTTCTCATCCGCTGATGCACTCCCCAGGCACCCTGCCGCGGGCAGCGCGGGGCCAGGCCAAAGCCAGGAGCCCAGAACTTCGTCTAGATTTCCCAGGTGCGCTGTGGCCATCCTAGCTGGTGGCAGGGACCCAAGAACTTGAGCCATCACCTGCTGCCTCCCTGGATGTGCGTGAGTAGGAAGCTGACCGGAAGTGGAGCTGGGACACGAACCTAGGGACTCGTGGGAGGTGTTGGTTGTGTGTGGCATCTTAGCTACCGTGCCATTCACCCGCCCCTCGCCTGCTGGGTTCAGGGGATCTGTCATTTGCACAATCGTGTGTGTTGTCACCTCCAGCCTGCACAAGTCCATCTGTACGCTGCTTCCTTTCTTGTCCCCACCGGTCCCCTGTAGCCAGCTGTGTTCCAGCACCTGTTGTTGCAGTGCCATCTTGTCCCACAGCTGACCTGGCTGTGGGCTGAAGGTGGTGGCTGCCCTGGCAAGGGTACCTTCTTTGCCAGCACAGCCCTCATGGTTGCCTCTGCTGCCTCTCCCTCACAGGGGGCCACTTGTCCGCTTCTCCCCCTGGGCCCTCCCCACCCCCATGGAGCCCTGCTGTGTGCAGACATCAGCCAGGCATGACCGCCCAGCCTGTGCACAGGCCTGCCAGGCAACAGGTGGCGACATTTGCCATTTCTTGCTTTCTGAATCAGGCTTGGGGGCTCCCAGGAACTGAAACACCCACCTTGGCACAGTCCCTGGCCTGGGCTTGCATTCCAAGGTGGCTAGCCCCTCTCTGCCACCACCTCAGGAACTCCGGAGAGGGGGATGGGACCCTACTGGGAGAGGTTTCCCCAGGCCAGCCAAGGAGTAGGAACAACAGCGAGTATCCCAGGCGGGCATTTGATCAAAGAGGCGGAGGGCGAGAGCAGGTGTGCCAGCCGACCCGAGGCTCCAGAACTGGGTTGGCCGCCGGAAGAGCTGATTGAGAAGCTGGCCTTGACCCTTGTGGCTGGCTTCAGTCACAGGCACTCGGCAGGAACACTGGGCTGTGTATCGGCGGCATCCACACATGAGATGCCAGCAGACAATGGTGTAGCCGTGTTGGCATTTGTTCTAGCAGCGTGTTATTCCCGGTCATTCTAGTCCAGCAGATTAGGAGGGGCACTGGAGTCCAGTCCTGGTCCCGACTATGCTGCTGCCTTTGACATCCACCGCCCCATGGAGCTGCCCACACCACTCAGGTTCCGGTGGAACTCACAGCCTGCTCCCCCTGCTCCCCCTGCTTCTGCTGCCCTCCTGCTGAGAGCTGCTCATATGCCCGCTTGGGGGGCAAGGGGGTGTTGGGCATTTTAGCTGCTCTTGCTGAGGGGGGGTAATCCCAGAGAACATGAACGACCTTAGGAGGAAGGATGCAAACAGACAATACTTTAGACAAAGTGGATTCTGGACGTGGGGCCACATGGCTTCCTTTCCGGAAGTCTGTCCTGACAGGTGCCTGTACCCTAGCTGTCTGCTGTGACATGGGACCTGTCGCAGGCAGCACTGACGGTGGCGGGGTAACCTTCACCATGAGCAGGGAGGACTGCCCTTCCCCCCCAACCTGCTGCTCTGTGCCTCAGCCTCCCTGCTCCCGCCCCTCCCCCTCATTCTGCCCAGCCCGGATTCCAAGCTAAAGACTTCTCACCATGCTTCCAGTCTTCTCCCCCTTGCAGCCCTCCCCACCTGCTGGCCCTGTCCTGCTCTGCCAAAAATCCTCCAGTAGCTACCAGTAGCCTTGGAGATGGAGTTCAAAGCCCCCAATTTAGCACACAGGGCCTGGCCCGCTCCAGCTGCTCCCTGCCTTCAGCCCTGTTAAGCCATCCTTCAAAGTACACCCGCCATTCCCTCTCTGTCCCTGTGTGTCCTTATTCCCACCCCGTGTCTCTGTGTCCGCCCACCGCCCCCCCCGCCACTCCCACCATCCTCCTGGGTGCTGCTCAGGTGCCTGGGCATCGCTCTGGGCCTTCCCCAGGCCAAGCTGAGCAAAGCCCTTGAAGCAGAGTCCCGCCCGCCTCACCAGCCCCAGGCGGGGCCGTGGCCGTGGCTGTGGCAGGAAGGGGCCTTCAGCCCGACTCAGCGCCTCTGCCCCTCCAAACAAAACCACAGGAACTTTCCTCTCTGTACGGTGTTAAAATAGTTCCCATGTTTTTAAGCATTTTAATGTCATTACACAAAAACCACATGTATAAAATGGTTAAAAATACATGCGTAAGACTGGAAAGGGGAAGGAAAAAAACAGCTTCAACACCCCCTCATCCAGGCAGCCTTCCCTGGACCACCCTGATGTTCCTGCCTCTAACACAGTGCCCTCTGCCCTGCACAGCCCAGGTTCCACATGGCCTGGGACAGCTGGCCACCTAGTGCTGTGAGCTCCTTGACAAGGGGACAGTATTGAACCAAGTGCCCAGCACAGCCTGAGCCCAGAGCCCTGGTTTGTCGATGAAATCAATCCATTTCCATGAGGCTTTCCATCCACACAGTCATGGAATCCATATGGGCAAGACCCTGGGTGGAACAAGACAAGTGGAGATGGGAGGTGAGGCGGTGTGGGATGTGAACTCAGACTGAGCTCCCCTGAAGGGACAGGGCATCAGGGGCAGTGGGGTAACCACTAGGGGCACTTCCAGTACTGGAGTGCCTGGCCTGGCATCCCAGCCTCGCTGCCAATTCCAGTTCCTTGCTAATGGGCACCTGGGAGGCAGCAGCAAGGGCTGAAGTCCATGGGAGACCCAGATGGACTTCCAGGTTCCTGGCTTCGGCCTGGCCCAGTCCTGGCTGTTGGCATCTGTGGAGTGGACTGGGAGTGGGATATCGCGGTCTTTCCACTTTCCAAGTAAGGTGAAGTTTAGCAGGCAATGCTAGACACAGCATTCTGCCAAGGTGAGTGAAGCTAGTGGGCTACCCACCTGCTACACGACTCCCCGATAGGTCCCCAGCCAAGGGAAGCAGCTGGAGCTGAGGATGCTCAACACGTGCCATGACCAGCAGCTGGTTAGAGACACACTCAGGGCTTCACCAAGCTTAGACACACCTGTCGGAGAACTCGGGGCGAGAGGGGCGCTGCAAGGACTGTACCACCCCTCCCTGACACATGTGAGTCCCCGCCACGGAGATGGCCTGTCACCAAAGCACTGTGGGATGAGGGGAACCTTCCCAGGGGCCAGGCACCCTCACCGGCTGTCCTGCTGCTGATCCTGGAGCCTACCCTGTGGGCGGTGACGGAGCCATGCTGAGCCTGTCAATAGTTCAGTGTTTCCTTAGCCACAAAGGGCTGCCCTCACACCTCATGGACCTGATGAGGGGAATCCACAAGGTGCTTCACAGGCGCTCAGGGCCCCATCCTTTCCCAGCAGCCCAGCTCCTCTCTCCTGCTCCCTGGACAAACAGGTGCCCGGTGCCAAGCCACAAAGTGCCCTCCTTCATCTCCTGTTCCTTTGTGTGGGCACTTCCTACCCCCTCTTTTTTTCAACTTTTTTAAAAATTTATTTTTATTGCAAAGTCAGATATATAGAGAGGAGGAGAGACAGAGAGGAAGATCTTCCATCCAATGATTCACTCCCCAAGTGATTGCAATGGCCAGAACTGAACCGATCCAAAGCCAGGAACCCGGAGCTTCTTCTGGGTCTCCCACTAGGGTGCAGGATCTCAAGGCCCTGGGCAGTCTTCCACTGCTTTCCCAGGCCACAAGCAGGAAGCTGGATGGGAAGCAGGGCTGCCAGGATTAGAACTGGTGTCCATATGGGATCCTGGCGAGGATATTCGTTCAAGGCGAGGATTTTCACCGCTAGGCTACCACTCCAGGCTCCTCAATTTTGTTTTTATTTGAAGGTCCTTCTCCCCCTCCCCTCCCGTTCCCATTCTTCTCTCCTTCTCTCCCCCACCTTCTTTTCTCTCTCCTCCCCTCCCACTTCCTCTCTTCCCTCATCCACTTGTCCAGCTTCCAGTGTCCGTAACAAGCAAGGCTGGGTGGGCCAGACAAAAGCCAGGAACTAGGCTGTTGCCACACGGCCGGACACTCAGGCCGTCACCTGCTGCCTTCCAGGGTGTGTGAGAGCCAGAAGTAAAGACAGGCCTCAAACCTGGTGCTGGAAGACACAGGTATGGCAAGCTGCACCTGGCCTTCTGCACCTCTCACTGCACGCCCATTGTCCCAGCCTCCACACCCTTAGCAGGTCTCCTTGCGACCCCAGATTCCCCAGAGGATTCTGTCTCTCTGCCCCCCTTCTCTGTGATGGATGAGGAGACCCCAGGGCCATTCTGCCCATCCCTGTGTTAGTGCTCTCGCTTAGGCAACCCCAAGAGGGAGCAGGTGGCCTCATGTGTTCTGTCTCCCATATAAAGCAGCTGAGGTGTTGAGGAAGTTGTCTGAGATAGTGGCTAAGTCCCCCCACACAGGGTACAAATCCTAGCTCCACTTCCAGTGCACCTTCCTGCCAGCGCACAGCCTTGAAGACAACAGGTGCCGGTCTAAGGGCTAGGGCCCCTGCTGCTCCTATAGGAGATTTGCACTGAGGTCCCGGTTCCTGGCCTGGCCCAGCTCCTTGGCTGTAGGTGAGTTTTTGAGGAATGAACCAGCAGATGGGTGATCTGGTTTTTTTTCAAAGAAAATGAAAACAAAAATTGAGATATGGTTCACATACTGTGTCACTTAAATTTTTTTTTGAAAGGCAGATTCACAGAGAGAGAAGGAGAGACAGATCTCCCATCCGCTGATTCGTTCCCCAAATGGCTGCAATGGCCAGAGTTGAGCCAGCTGATCAGGAGCCACAAACCTCCTCCAGGTCTCCCACGTGAGTGTAGGGGTCCAAGGAGTGTAGGGACCATCTGCTTTCCCAGACCATAAGCAGGGAGCAGCATGGGAAGTGGAGCAGCTAGGCTTCAAACCGGCACCCCTATGGGATGCTGCAGACGGATGAATAGCCTGTTGAGACATCTGCCAGCCCCAGGGCTTAAGTGTTTACTTATTTTCCTTCTGTTGCTCCTTGTCCTGCTGGTGCCACAGCTAAGAAACCATTGCCAAGTCCAGAGTCTTGAAGACAGCATTGAGTTTCCTTCTAAGAGTTTAGCATTTAAGCTGTTGATCTGGCTTTTGACATTAATTCCTTCGGGCAAAGAACTCCCTAGATACTCAGAACAGCCAGGGCTGGGAGGGGTGCGGCTGATGCCAGGAGCTCCAGCCCGATCCAGGTCTCCCCCATGGGTGGCAGGAATCCAAGTGCTGGAACCATCACGACTGCCTCCCGAGGTCGGTGTGGGCAGAAGCAGCAGAGACTGACTACTCAAGACCATCCTAACGGCTTTGTCTGGGTCTGGCTCACTAGGTCTCTGCCCTCTTGGGAAAAGGAGCAGGCCAGGAGGGCATCCCGGGAGACCAGACACCTGCCAGGGCAGGCGTGGCCAGAAAGGCCCCTGGAAGGCTCTGATTGGCTGAGCTTGGGCCATGCTTCCCTCTGAGCCAATCAGGAGTGGGACAGGGGCGTGGCAAAGCCCAGAATGGGATACTGAGTTCAGATGGAGCCTGGTCCCTAGAGGGCCACCCCCACCAGGGCAGGTGACTGCTGAGGGATCACCCCCAAAAAACCTCTAAGCCACACGGCCTCCGGGAAGGGGATGGGGCACGGGATTGCCTGTCACTGGACCTTTCCTCCCCGCCCAGCAATGCACAGATGTTGCAGGGGCCCGCGGCCAAGGAAGGCACATGGAAGGCTTCGTGGAGGAGGTGGCCCCACGGTCACTGAGCAGCCCCGGGGGCCTTGGGCCAGGGGTAGCCGCCCGCAGGCAATCCCAGCTTCAGCCGAGCGGAAACACGGGCGGCGCCAGCCCCGGCGCGGCGGGGATGCGGCCCGGTCCCGCCCGCGTTTGTGTTGGCAGCGGCCCGCGGCCGCCATGAAAGGGGCCTGTGTCCGCGGCCGAGCCCGCTCCCCCCGCGCCGCCTGCACTTGGTTTTGAACCGCGCAGGGCAGGGCTCTTCCTAGAACTCCTTTCTCCTCCCCAGAATACACGTGCGTGCGTGTGAGCGTGTGTGAGACACACAGAGCCGCCTTTCTTCCCGCGCCGAGCCCCTCCCGGGGTCTCCAACGTAGCCTGGCTGGCATTGGTAAAGAAGCCGCCCTGGGGAGCCCTACTGTGCTCATCCATACCTTAGGGCAGAGTGTGTGTGTGTGTGTGTGTGTGTGTGTGTGTGTGTGTGTCGTGTGTGTGTGATGTGCGTGTGCGCTGGCGTGCTCCAACTTAGCTTTCCCACTCAGCAGTAGACAAGGTGAGTGTGTGCGCCTGCGCGCTGTGCCGCCTGCAGAAAGCAGCAGTGACACAGCGGACAGTGTGAGCAAACACGGGAGAAGCTCACGGGGACAGTATCGGAGGACACAGGTAAGCGCAGGGATGTGCCTGGCCGGAGCCTTTAAGCCGCTGCTTCCAATAATACCTGCATCACCCGTGAGCACAGGTGCCAGCCGCCAGCTGCTCCTTTTCTGATCCAGGTCCCTGCTGATCTGCCTGGGAAGGCAGCAGAAAATGGCCCACGTGTGTGAGTCCCCACCTGCCTTATTGGGGTCCCAGATGAAGCAACAGACTCCTGCCTTCAACCTGGCCCAGCCCCAGCTGTTGGAGCCATTTGGGGAGTGAATCAGCAGATGGCAGATCACCCCACCCCTTCCTCTCTCCCCTTCTCTCCCTCCCTCCCTCCCACTCCCTTTCAAATAAAATAAATGTTTAAAATGGCAAAAGAAAAGCTGCAAGTGCAGAATTGGATGCCAATAGATGACTAAGTTCCTTGTGCAGTAGGGACTGATATCTCTCACAGCCAGTTTTAGTTCAAATACACACACACACAACTTTTTTTAAAGATTTTTGTTGTTGTTGTTGCTTTTATTGGAAAGGCAGATTTGCAGATCTTCCATCCGTTGGTTCACTCCTCAAGTGGCCACAGTGGCCAGAGCTGAGCTGATCAGAAGCCAGGGGCTTCTTATCATCTCCTATGAGGGTGCAGAGTCTCAAGGCTTTAGGCCATCCTCTGCTGGTTTCTGAGGCCACAGTCAGGGAGCTGGATGGGAAGCAGAGAAGCCAGGATACAGACCAATGCACATATGAGATCCCAGCACCATATGCAAGGCGAGGAGGGCTTTAGCCACTAGGCTACCACATTGGACCCTAAATACACAAACATTTAAGATTCTGTAGTAAGAATATAAAGCCACGCAGAACCAGGTTGGAGTATGCAGAGCAAAAAGACAGTGTAACGAAGGAGAGGAAAGGGGAAGGAATGAGGACTAGGGAGGTATGGAACATCATCCAAACACACTTGATTACAATAAATGTAAACAGACACAATTCACAGTCTTAAAAGTGCATGTGAGAATAAATAGTAAGACAGAAGCCAGGGACTTAGGATACATAGGAACCGGAAACCCAGGGAAGGGAGGGCCTCTGTGCGCACATTCCAGTCCAAACGGAGGTGGTGTTGCCGTACGAATGGGAACTAAAAATCTACCCTAAGAGTTAACTCCAGGAAGGACACACTCCAGCCCATCTGTCCTCAAAATGGCAGTGAAAGAACATAGGCAGATGGAATGGCAACTTCCCAAACGGTGGCAAAGAGTGATACACCTGCAAGTTGAGTGAGCGCAGCCCTCCACAAACAGGATCAACCCAAAGAAATGCATCACATTGTGGAAAACTCAGAAGTCAAGAGACACAGTCGAGACCAGCCAGAGGGAAGCAGCCGGCCCAACTCTAAATCTGTCCGGAAGCCAAAAGCAAGTGAAGCACCTTCCGAGTACAGCAGGCACAGCACTGTCCACCAGAATCCTGCGCTGGAACGGGGACAGAAGGAGGAGGCTCTGCTGGAAAAGGAGGGTTTCCCAGCACACCCGCTCTGCATGGAAGGGAGAGGATGCTAGGAAGAGGACTATGGTCTCGACCCCAGCGTGGTGGCCTTGAATGTGCCAGGATCCCATATGGGCACCAGTTCTAATCCCGAGGGCCCCGCTTCCCATCCAGCTCCCTGCTTGAGGCCTTGGAAAGCAGTATAAGGACGGCCCAAAGCCTTGAGATCCTGTACCTGCATGGGAGACCCAGAAGAAGCTCCTGGCTCCTGGCTTCAGATTGGTGCAGCTCTGGCCATTGTGCTCACTTGGGGAGTGAAACAATAGACGAAGCTCTTCTTCTGTCTCTCCTCCTCCCTGTCTGTATATCTGACTTCGCAATAAATAAATAAATAAATCCTAAAGAAAAGAGAAAAAAGAGAAATGTTCTGTTATCTTTCTCTGGGGGTTTTTCTACCACAGCTGAGCCTAACAGGGCATCGCTCAAAGCCCCCAAAACAGTTGCCAGAGCTGATTGAGAAGCGATAAAAATCCTGGCGTTTCATGCTTTGGGTCTGAAAGACGCAAGGGTCTGGCAGCCACAAGCCCCAGCCCACTGGAACCCAATGAGGAGCCGCCAAGGCTTCCTGCACCTGCCAGGAGAGGGTGGGCAGTGCATCCTGGGGGACACGGGAGGGCACAGCGTGTGGACCAAAAGGGGCACGGTGCATCCTGCGACAGGAGGAGGACACAGGGCATTGGGCAGGGTCTGCAGGGATTGTCCAAGCCTTGGGGCATGAGGATGCACAAGATGAAGGAAGGCCTTTAATGGCCATGGGCAAATGAGGAAAGTATATTGGGTATTTCAGGAAAGAAGACTTCAAAAATAAATTTTTAAAAAATTTGCAATTGGGCCTGGTACAATAGCCTAGTGGCTAAAGTCCTCACCTTGCATACGCTGGTTCATATCCCAGGTGCTCCGCTTCCCATCCAGCTCCCTGCTTGTGATATGGGAAAGCAGCTGAGGACAGCCCAAAGCCTTGGGATCCTACAACTGCGAGGGAGATCCAGAAGAAACTCCTGGCTGCTGGCTTTGAACTAGCCCAGTTCTGGTCACTGTGGCCATTGGGGATTGAATCAGTGAGTAGAAGATTCTTTGTCTCTCTGTAAATTCTTTCAAATAAAGAAAAAAAGGGGGCGAGATGGGGCCAGGCATGATGGCTCAATTGGTTAATCCTATTCCTGCAAATGCCAACATCCCCTATGGGCACTGTTTTGTGTCCCAGCTGTCCCACTTTCCATCCAACTCCCTGATTATGTTCTGGGAAAGCAATCCAAAGCCTTGGGCCCCTGCACCCACGTGGGAGACCTGGAAGAAGTGCCTGGTTCCTGGTTCTTGTCCTGGCCCAGCTCCAGCTATTGTTGTCATTTTAAGAGTGAACCAGCAGATGGAAGATCTTTTTCTGTGTCTCCTCTCTGTATATCTGCCTTTCCAAGTAGAATAAATAAACCTTAAAAAAATTAAAAAGACAAGGAAGAGAGAGACAGAGATCTTCTGTCTACTGATTCGCTCCTCAAATGACCACAACAGCTGGAGCTGGGCCAGGACAAGAGCCAGGAACTTCTTCTGGGTCTGTTACATGAATACAGGATTCCATGGACCTGGGCCATTCTCTGCTGGTTTCCTAGTTACATGAACAGGAAGCGGGATCAGAAGTGGAACTGCCAGGACTTGCACTGACACCCATATGCTGGGGTCACCGGCCATAGCGCTGGCCCCCCCTTTTTTTTTGTTCTTGACCCTGGGGCTCCCGACTGAGGCCCCAGTGCTTCGTGACTGCGGCTCGTGATCCACGGCATCAGGGCTGTGTCCCAGGCCTTCCTTCTGATGAGCCGACACGCCCAAGGACAGCAAGGGGAGGCGCCCAGGTGTGGGCAGCCTGTCTAGTGAACGAATGGCACAAAGAGTGAGATAAACGCAGCCAGTGTGGGTGGGGGGAGAATCTGCCCTGCTGCAGGGTCCCTGTCCCCATTCCAGGGACGAGAGGCCATTGGGGTGTGACCCATGACTGTCCCAGAGGACTTGCCCAGTGCCAAAGGCAGATCAGAGTGTGGGGGCTGCAGGGGGGAGTCCCTACACTCGCACTCTTGTTCCCTGGTGTTGCTCCCTGATCCGCCCCACGTTCACGGTGGAGTTCTGGCACTCACAGTAGCCAAGCACCATTAGCTTGTTTAACACTCCCAACAGGTACCATCAGTACCATCGCTGTACTGATGGGGGCAGGTAAGTGAAGCACAACGGAGTGGTTAAGTGTTTGATCCAGGGTCACATAGCTGGCTAGGAGTCAGAGGCAAGGGCTGGCATTGGGGCACAGCCAGTTAAGCTTCTGCTTACCTTCCTAGCGTCGTATAGCGGAGTGCCAGTTCAAGTTCCCAGCAGCTCCACTTCTTATCCAGCTCCTGCTAATGTGCCTAGGAAACAGCAGAAGATGAGCCAAGTGCTGGGGCCTCTCGAGAGAGTCTGGATGGAGTTCTGAACTCCTGGTTTAGGCCTAGCCCAGCCCCTGTTGCACCCATTTGAGGAGTGAAGCAATGGCTAGAAGAAGAACCCTCTCTCTCTGTCACTCTGCCTTTCCAATAATACAATAAACCCTTAAGTCCAAGACAGGATTTGCATGTGGCTTCTCGAGTCTGTCTGTGGCACGGCAGTGGCCCCAGGAAGCATCACGTGGACAAGCCTGCCCTTCTTGGCCTCTGACCTTGGAGTTGGGAGCTTCCCAGTGTGCACTGCATGGATAGTGGCAGTTTCCCCGGCCCTGGCAGGTTCAAAGGAGACCCCTGGCCTAACGCTCCATGGGGATGGGGCCACCACACCAGCCTCCTGACATGGGGAAGGGGTCCACAGCCTACTATGTGGCACCAGCCTCTCCCCTGGCACCTAGGGCACACCACCTGGGCAGAAGGGCCTGGCCATCATGGCCACTCTATGACAGTGCCAAGCAGGGAGTGTCCCCGTGAGCTGGGGGTCAAAACAGGGGTGGTGGCTGCCGCACGAATGTGCAGTGCCCTGCAGGCTTTACCCCAGGGCTGGGGGCCAGGGGGTGATCAAGCCCCAAACGAGCTACTTGCCAGCTGGTCACTTTTTCCCCATAGTTGCTGACCTGGAGACAGCTGGGAAGCGGGCTGGCCTGTGACCAAGGGCAGGCAGGGAGCGGCTGGCCCCTTGACTTGTCCTCGGCCGCCTCCCAGTGCCCCTGCCGTGTCCTGGGCGGGTGGGTGGGGAGGGCACGCATTCCAGTAGGCCTTGGGGAGGCTCTCAGAGCTGCCAGGAGCTTGTGGCATTCTGGTTATCGGAAAGGAAAAAAAGAGAGAGCGGGAGCGGTCTTCCTTCTGCTGGATCATTCCCCACACGGCCACAAGGGCTTCGCTGGGCTGAAGCCAGGAGGATCCTGGAACTCCATCCTGACCTCCCATGGGGGTAACAGGAGACCCAAACACTTGAGCTGACACCTGCTGCCTTCCAGGGTGCACTTTGGCAGGAAGCTGGATCGGAAGTGGAAGAAGAACTGGGACCCAGACATTCTGATACTGCAATAGGGAAGTGGGGTCCCTGGCAGCACCCTGCCCCTGGCCGGGTGGGGTGTCAACGTTATAGCTCTGGGAACGTGGCCCACGGTGCAGAACCTTCCCTGTGGGGAAGCCCCAGCACCAGGAGACACAGCTGCTGCCTTCACCACAGATGAGTTTTCCTATTGTGCCGCCGTCTGGTCCTGCCATCAGGCTACGTGTTTGGGGTTCCCACCTCTGCCTTACTGTCCCTCTTCTCTCCAGCCCCCAGGGGTGCATCCTGGGTCCTGAATCAGCAGCTTGGCCAGCCCTGGCTTGTGCCTCTTCCGGGAACCCAGGAGCCGGCCACCGCCAGCCTGGGACCTGGAGGGGACGCGATGGAAACTTGGTCCTCGTGGTTAGGCAAGGCGCGACAGAGGGCGGTTGGGCGGCTGGGGGGGGCGAGGGGAGGGGCGCGGGTGGTGGCGGGGCCAGGCCTGCTTCACGCACAGCCTGTGCAGGACTATTTTTATCCTGCCTCGGAAAGAGGGAGATTTATGTGAGGCCTGCTCCCCTCCAGGCCCGAGTTATAAATACACCTGGCCCCACACTCCGGCGCAACAGGGAGGGAAAGTTTGGGGGCCTGCAGTGCCCAGTGGAGCCCAATGGTATGCGGCCTCCCGCCTCCCCCAAAGCCCCTCACCACCACCCAACCCCCAGCTACACTCAGTCCCCTGGCCTCTGGATTGGGGAAGTTGAGAGTGGACAGTTGTTAGGATTGGGGTTTAGGCTTCTTTCTGGAGCAGGCTGTGGGGATGGGGACCATGGCAGAAAGGCATGGGGGAGCCAGGGTGTATCCTGCCCATAGCTCCCACCTGGGAAGCAGCCAAGCAAGGCTAGGGCAAGGGGGCAGTTGGGGAAGGCGGTCGGAGGGGTCCCCGCCACCTGCTCTTGGGCACCCTGGCTGATTTCTCTGGCCTTCAGTTTTTCTGTTCTGAAAATGAGCATCAAGTCCCCAGGGGCTTGGTGAGTGTGACATTCAGCCTGAGGGAAGGGATGGCACAATAAGTTAAGCCTCTACTTGTGACGCCACTGCCATAGCATACCCCAGTGTGGGTTTGAGTCCCGTCTGCTCCACTTCTGATTCAGATCCCTGCTCATGCGCTTGGGGATACAGCAACAAAACATGGCCCACTGCGCTCACTGGGGTTCCCAGCTCCTGACTTGAGGCTGACCCAGCCCTGGCTATGGCAGATGTTAGCAAGTGAAGCAGCAGGTGGTAACACACTCTCTCCTCTCTCTCTCTCTCTCTCTCCCTCATACACACACAGCAGGGCCAAGGCCAACGCGGGGGTCCCTGAGATGAGAGGTGCTGCCTCTGTAGAAGATAGTGGCAGGTGGATGCCAGTCCCTGTGCTGGGTGAGTACAAAGCTGGCACAGTGAAACCTTTGCGCTTCAGGGACCCAGGCCAGCACTTGGTGGGATGGCGGGGAGGGGAAGAGAGTCCGAGAGCCAGCCACTTGGAGGGACCCCAAAGATTAGTCACTCACTTGTGTATCAGTTGTAGTGGGACCAGGGTCACCCTCCAGCCCCGCTGTCCCCTCCCTGCTCACAGCCAGCCTTGCTTGTCCTCCACATCTCACCCTCCCTCCTTCCACAGTGTTTGAACCCGTGCGCTTTAGGCAGCCATGAGGGCCACCCAGGATGACTTCTTGGTTGTCCTTGAAGCTCGGGATAGTGGCAAAACAGTCCTGGCCAGCAGTTTATAAATAGCTGCAGCACCTGCCAGTCTCTGAAAGCCTTCCTCCAAGACACTGACCTACACCTTTGCCCCCTTCTTCATCCTTCCCTCCACTGCCTGGGAGGTGGGTGTGATGGCTGGGACTCTAGCTGCCGCCTTGGGCCAAGAGGGAAAGCAAAACAAAACCAAACATGCCAGAAATGAAGCTGGAAGCTTCTGGGTCCCTGAGGTGTCCAGGGTGCTGAGCGGCCACTCCCCCTGGCCTTTGGTGTGAAGCCAGAGGGCTTTGGGGGAGGGGTGTAGCACTGTAACTGACAGCCTCCCATTTTCTCTTAAAACCTGAGGCCTGGTATGGGATTAGAAGCAGCTTGTTGGGGGGGCCTCCCCCACCCCAGGCAGGAGCCTCCACTGTGTCCTGGGGAGGCAACAGGTAGACCCGAGGCACAGGCATTAGGACTGGGGTCTTAGAACATGGGCTGTGTGGGTGAGGCACAGGCTCCCCTCACCCATTGCCCCCCCCAGCCTCCCATCAGAGCCTGACACTGATACAACCCCAAGGGGGTGGGGAATCGCAGACCACATCAACTTTCTGTGTAGGCACCATTGCCAGGAAGCCCACCTGGAACCATCTCCTGCGGGTGGGGATTGATGTTGTCCTAGCATGGTGTCCACCCTGCAGGCCTCCCTGTCTCTGGGCAGTTGACTCAGTGGGGAGGAGTCCCCACACCTGGAAGTGGCAGCTGGCTTCTGGGCACCCTGTGTGCTGGCGGGAGACAAACACTTGCAACTGAGTGCACGGCTGGGATGGAGTGAGGCACCGGAGGGACCAGCCCCACCTAGTGCTGCTCGCCTGCGTGGAAATTGGCTCTCCATGGTCCCTGGAGCTCCAGAGATGAAGCCCTGGATAGATGAAATGGGAGCAAGGCCTGGGGGCACTTGCCAGACAGCCTTAGGGTACAGAACGCAGCGGGGCCTTGGGCTAGAGTGGGCAAGCTGGATGCCGCCTTCCAGTTGTGGGCAGTGCCTCTGGATGGCAGGGACACCACAGAGCTGGGTGAGCAGGTTGATGCTGGGGACCTGGACACCTTTTCTCATTGTGGGGTACCTGTTGCTGCTTGGGGTCCCATCACTGCCAACAGAATGAATGAATGAATGAATGTGAGTGCATCGGGGGAGGCTTTGGGAAGGAGTTAAAGGAGCAGTGCTAGCTAAGGAGGGGAGGTTTGAGGGCTGACTCCCTGAGCCCCCCACTCCCTGACCACATGGAGCATGGCCAGAAGGGCAGCGGGGTGAGGGAGAGTACATGCTGACAGCAACCACAGTCCCTGGGGGGTGCAGGGAGGCTCCCCGTGCAGGACCCCAAGGCTCATAGACGTAGCACGAGTGTCCGGAAGATCCCGTGGGATCCTCACAGCTGATGGACGTTCCATCCTACATGGGATCACCCAGCTTGAGTCCCGGCTACTCCATTCCCATCCAGCTCCCTGCTAATGCACACCTAGGGGACACAGCAGGTGGCAGATCTAGTACTTGGGTCCCTGACACCCCTATGGAAGGCCTGGATGAAATTCCAGTCTCCGGGCTTCAACCCGGCGCGGCCCTGTCTGTCCTGGGCATTATTTGAGGAGTGAACTGGGAGATTGAAGTTCTTTGTTTCTCCGCCTTTCAAATACAATGGAATAAATAAATGAACAGTAAACAGTGCCTGGTGCTGTACACAGTAGGTGCTCAGTAGATGCGTATTCACCTTCATTCTGAAGGATGAAGGAGCCTGGGCCTCCTGCCTCCCCCCGGGGTCCTTGAACCCCCTCCTTAGGACACTAACAGCTGAGGGGTGCTGGTTGGGAGCGGGGAGATGGCCGCCCTGCCCCTGTTCCAGCCAACTTCCTTGGGTACTCTGGAAAGGTACAGAAAGGGCCTAAAACCATAAAAAGTCTCCCAATGCCCATGGAGCCAGAGGCTGGAGAACCCCAGAGCGCATCAGAGTGCCGCAGGTGCTGGAGCAGTGGGGGGGCCTGTCAGAGGTCACTGTAGTCTCTACCAGGAGCTCCCCAGGAGGGTCAACACCGACCACCCCCCACTCCTCCACCCGCCTGCCCTCCCATCCCTACTCTGCCAAATACACCTATTCCGTCCGGCCACCTGCCCCGCCAGGAGGGAGCGAACATACAGCAAGTATGAATGGGGTGAGTGGGCGGGGACGGGAAGATTTGCGCTGCAGGGTGAGGCACCCCTGCTGCAGGAGGTGAAGTGGCCTCGGGTGGCGGGGATGGTGGACAGTGAGATTTCCTCAGAGGGCAGGGGCAGGGAGGTGAGAGCTTTTCTCTGCCTCATACCCCAGGACTCCACTCCTTGCGCAGCAGTGCCCCAGCTCAGGGCAGGCTGGACTGGTCAGGGCAGAGGTGGTGGTGGTGGAGCTTGGGGTCTCTCTTGCCTGTTTCATTTTCCCTCAGTGGATCTCCTAGAGAACAGGGCCAGAGATCTGGGAAAGCCCTGGCCATGATGCAACAGGTCCAAGTGGGTCCATCTGTCCCCTTGTCCTCATCCTGAAGCAGTGGGGCCCGAGGCCACGTCCTGGCTGCCCAGCCCGTGTCCTGGTTGCACCATCACTTCCCAGCCAAATGGCACAGCTGGGACAGGAGCCTGGGAGTGGACATCACACAGCTGGGGAGACAGCCCAACTCCTGCTGTTCATCAGCTGCCATCACCCACCCCGCCCCCCCCGTGTGGGTGGGGAGCGATTCTAACACCTCCTCT